>NC_047107.1:36362541-37077541 GCF_902500255.1 Thalassophryne amazonica
TTAATTCACCCAGGACATCGTGAGAGAACAGAGAAGATGCAGAAGAGGCCGGCATGAGGACTTTATGCGGACATTCCACTGTTTAAGGACATTTTTTAATGAAAGACGTGCGCGCAAATTCGCCGAGTCGTTTCCGTGACGACTCGGCAAATCTGTGTGCGCTGCGACACCTCCGTGTTGAAAACCATTTGTAAAATTCAGGCGGCTTTTGATGGCTTTCAACAAGTGAGTAACTGAGAAATTGTTTAACAGCTAGGGCATGTTCCAACTTGCCCATTAAGGTTTCCAACGGAGGTGTTTTTCCTGTCGCGACCCCCCGCGGTCGGGTCCGGCCCGACATGTGACTCTGCCCGCACGTTCTTTCATTACAAAATGACCTTTAACAGTGGAATGTCCGCATAAACTCCTCATGCCGACTTCTTCTGAAAGTTCTCTATTCTCTGATGACTTACTGGGTGAACAGAGCCTGAAATGTGGAAGTTTTCAACTTGAAACAGCGAGACGCTGCCGCCTTGAAGCGCAGATCGCCGTCAGGCGCCGTGGGCCGTCCTTACGGCGACACTACCAGACCAAAATCTCTCATCAGCCGTTAAAATTTTCAATGAAACCAGCTGAATTTATCGAATGGTGTCCACTCAGTTGTGCCTTACAGTTTTGAAAAATTTTTTATCAAATAAAGCAGCAGTCTCTGAGCCATTCCTAAACAATGGGTGGGCCACTCCTCACTCAAAGACTGCCCACAGGTGAATGACGTAACTGAGAGGCGTGAAATAACTCTCGCATGCCCACGAGGGTTCAAGCATGTCTGATGTAATCACACGTGATTCAAATCCATATGGTTTTTGAAAAAAATAATAAGGTCGGATACTTTTCTAATAGACCTTGTACATGTCCTGGTTTCAACATCCAAAAGTAAGCTGCAATGAATGTGAGATACAGATCTGTGTGCTCAGATCAGCAACGACATCGACAGCGGGCGCCATTCTTCCTCTCCCGCTCTCTGCCTCCGCTGCGCTTATTAAGTCTGCGGGCTCGTTAACGAGCTCGTTAACCACCGACACGGGCCACTCACACCGCCCGTGTCTGCTTTGTAGCCGGTGTTGTGCCAGATTCAGCACACAACACCAGCATCACCTTTCTGTCTACTGAATGGAGCTGCAGCACACTTGGCACAAGTCCTGAGATTACGCTCGCTGTTTTAATGCAAAGCGGCCGGTACACCTGTTGCTGCAAGGACAGAATTCTTGCGGCAAAATCCACAGCACCGCACGTCTCGGCAATCGGAGCCCCAGAGCTCCAAGGATGCCGAGAGAGGTTTATATATTTTTAATGACTGGGATTCTTTACGGGTCTCACCTCCGTATCC
This sequence comes from Thalassophryne amazonica, assembly GCF_902500255.1. Classification (NCBI taxonomy): domain Eukaryota; kingdom Metazoa; phylum Chordata; class Actinopteri; order Batrachoidiformes; family Batrachoididae; genus Thalassophryne; species Thalassophryne amazonica. The sequence goes on from NC_047107.1 coordinate 36,363,908, forward strand.
CGCGATGGTACTGGAGGCGAAAGACAGTAGATTTTCATTGCGACACCACTCAATCAAACGGGCGTATGAAAAAGTCCCCCAAAATAATTTTCAAGCACAAATAAAAGAAATGTGTACTCACCAAACGTGCCGCAAGACAATATGAAGTTTTAAAAAAAGTAGATCCTTCCGTATAAGACAAGAAAAAGGTGCAGATGCAAACTGACGTAAATCCACAAATTACAATTGGCGCAATGCATGCTGGGAGAGGGTCTTGTCCGTGACGTCTCGGCAGCATCCATGATGAGAGGGACAGTTTGCGGAGGGCTAAATGTTAGCTGTATATTTGTCATTTTCAAATGAAGATTTCTCCGTTGAATGACAGATCTGGGCTTGCAGATTTAGAAGATCTCATGTGTAAATGTAAGTCATTTTTTGTTCAAAAAATCTGACTGCATTTTTTTCAATGCAGGTCTCCTTTAAAAAGATCTTCGGTATTACAAATATTACAACAGAAATTTATTTTTTTTTTTTTGTCTATTAATTCTTACTTTCAATGCATCTAAACCACTCAAAATTGGGTAAAATAGGGCTTGCCAATAATATTTTAGAGGTATAAAACCCTATAGTTTCAGGGGGTTGCCCCCTTGACCCCCACCAGCGGTCCCTGCACACAATCATGTAATTTACGTGGCACTAAAATGGTTCTACCTAGAACCCTGGTGGTGAAAGTAGATGAGTTTATATATTTGGGGTAAACTGTCCAACGTAATGGAGAGTGTGGTAGAGAGTTGAAGAAGAAAGGGTGGAGTGGGTGGAGAGAGGTGACAGGAGTGATTTGTGACCAAAGAATATCTGCAAGAGTAAAGGGGAAAGTGTAGAAGACAGTAGTCAGACCAACTATGTTGTAGGGCTTAGAGATGGTGGCATTAACAGAAAGACAGCTGGAGGTGGCAGAGCTGAAGATGTTGCAATTGTCTTTGGGAGTGATGAGGATGGACAGGATAAGGAATGAACATATCAGAGGGACAGCTCCAGTGGGATGGTTTGGAGACAAAGTAAGAGAGGCGAAATTCAGATGGTTTGACATGTGCAGAGGAGGGACCCAGGGTATATAGGGAGAAGGATGCTGATGATGGACCCACTGGGCTGGAGGAGTAGAAGGAGGCCAAGGAGGAGATTTATGGATGTGGTGAGGGAGGACATGCCGGTAGTTGGTGTGACAGACGACGTTACAGAGGACAGGGTGAGATGGAAATGTTTGATCTGCTGTGGCGACCCCTAATGGGAGCAGCTGGAAGAAGAAGACAGATGGACCAAGCGTAGTATGTAGAAGACCATCCAAAACTGGCAGCCATGTTTCTCTGTGCTACACTTGATTCTGCCAGACCTCAAAAGTTAAAGAAAATAGTTTGTGATTAGTACTTGGCTCAGAGATTGTTTTGGAACACCAGGGGCTGCATAAATATTCATGTACAACTGGAGTTTCATTAGGGAGGCCATCCGGTGAAAATTTTCTGCCAAAACCCATTGTGGATCCCTAACAGATCTGCAGTGATGACCCTAAGCACCTAGGTGCAGTTAAAAATGAACAACAAACAAATAAACATGGTTTGTTTTGAAGAAGGTGACAGGTATGGTTATGGAGTCCAGGAGCTTTGGTGCCTTTGTTGGTGATGAAAGGCTTACTGACCTTGACAATGAAGTCAGCAAGTGCCTGGACTGATGCATGTTGATGCTGGGACCATTGCAGGAAAACCAATGTACAAGTCTTTAGTATCTTGGTGCTTCATTTCTTATAGTATGGTTGTAAGACTGGATGCGAGCTGGTGAACAAAGGCAACGAGTGGTTGTCTTTGGTAGTAGATTTCTTCAGAAATCCTGTGGGTACCACTGGAATGACTTTGTATTAAGTTAATGGTTACTTAAGTTAACTCAAATGGGTGTACCACTTCCATATTGTAAGATGTGGGAGAGCTTTCCTGTGTGTGATTCACCACACAGATGCCATACTGTTAAAATCAAGGGGATGTCCGCGTATCACATGGATTTGGCAGAATGATGGCCAATTTTGGAAGGTGGGTTTGGTCGATTGGCTGCCTGGTTGGGTATCATTCATGTAGAGATATACTGCCCCAGTCAAATATTCTCAGACCCGACCATTTTCCACTTAACCTGCAGTGAAACCTACAGTGACATTTCATGCCATAAGCATCAGCTCATGTCCAGGCCTGAAAAGTCAATGGGGAGTCTTTCAGTTTCACCCATGCAGTTTACTTTTAAGACTACCTGGAACATACTGAACAAAAGACATGGCAGTACACACACACACACACACAAAAAAAAACAGCGTTGCCAAAAATAAACAGTCTCATGAGAATTCCAGGAAACCTGCCTTGCACACTTGCTAATCTTTTCTAAACCAAGACTTGCAATGAAGGAGAATAAAATCTAAATATTTCCACAAGCGCTAGAAAGTTCTGCTTTTGATAGTTTTTCCAAATGTTTTCGACTTGATCCTGGATTGACTTGACAGGAGCTCTTGTAAAACCGCATGTAGCATTAAAGAATGAGGTTTTAGGACTAAAGACGAGAGTCTAGTCTGCAGTGAAATGAGGTGAGTGTTCATTATGGTGCCTTAAAACCACACAGAGCAGTTATTAACACATTATTCCAGTTTAACATTACTGACCCACATATATTGCTGGTGATATGTGGATTTCTCTTTCATCTCACCTGCAGGGAACAAAGTAACCAGAGCTGACTTCTAACATTGATGCATAGTTGACATGAATTGGTATATTAGAAAAAGTACAAAAGTTGCCTTAATTTTCCACTTTTAACAAAGAACAGACTCTCCAGACATTTCCAATACCCCGTCACACGAGCACGAATTGCACGACTGCTGTACGTATTGACATTCAAATGACATTCGTGCTGCATTTGAACTGCATTCAAATGCCTTGTACAGCATTCCTACAGCAGTTTGCACATTTGTGTGTCACTTGTGCTAGATAACATACAAACGGAGGTGGAGTAAGTCGCATTCATACTGCCGTAGGAATGGACAGTCGAACCTCAGTCATGCAATTCGATCTGCAGTCGTACTGCACTCGACCTGCAGCACGAATTGCATGAATGCTGTAATAAGCGAAGTGCACATCGCATCTGCGCAGGGGTGGGTCAAACGGGGGCAAAAATCCCAGCTACCACACTCACACTGCTCCCACTGAATTTCTTATACAGTAGCATTAGCGGACTGTAAAAGTTAAGGCTTTTACAAGGATTGTTTCAAAGGCTTTAAGCCTTAAGCGACACATACAATAATGACAGGGGCGCATTGTGCTGTTTTCAAATGCTCGAACGGAATTTATAGGCTTGAAAGTTGGCTGAAAACACACGATTGCAAAGCTCTGCCGAGTCCACACAAAGATGGAAAGAAGAAAAAATGTGGTTGTAAACCTCCGTTCATTCTACACAATTTCGCCACAGAAAAGAAAGATCCAGACGGACATAAAAGATGGACTAAAATTGTAAGTTTCTTGCACACATTTATTTTGTCAATATCCTGAAACCGTGCCGCCGTTTTCGTGCATCGGCGTATGACTGTAATGTCGCACCATGAATGACGCGGCGCGTAATATTGTAAAATTGACATGTTCTATAAACAAACTGCATGCATGCACATATCATTGTATGTCTGTCAACTTATCAAAACAAACGTGACACCAAAGAGGTTATATGTGAGACCCACCTTCATTGTCGTCATTACGAAGCCGGCAACTGGCATCCGAAATGGCAACCCATCAGCATGCAGTTTGACCTCATTGTCATGTCCTAATTGTGCCCACAATGAGTCGACCCCCACCATCCTGTTCGGTGCACAAAGGAAATATTGTAATGTGCAAAGTCGCAAACATCATGTGCACTAGATATGTACATTGCGCAATCACACCAAATACAGCTTTTCTTTTTTCCTTTTTTTCGTGTGTCACAGCAAGCCAGTGTGTCTCCATGATGCGTTGATGTGCACTGCAGTTGTGTGCCCGGGGTCTAACAGCCATGTTAACATGATAATTCAGATGAATCCTCTGACACATGAGGTGCACTGTCAATGGATGTGTGATTACATACACAATCTGGACATTCTACTGCCATCACAGGCACTGTGTCAGCATCAGCGCATCTCAGAGGCGTGCGAGGTGCCACACACCTCTGAGACTCACAGACTCGCTCACCTGACTGGTTTTGTTTTTATATATCCTTATTATTTGTTTTGTAGAAGAAAAGAGAAAACAGACCGGTTAGGTGGGTGTGTCTGTGTGTCTCAGAGACATGCCACACCATGCATGGCTGAATGGCCTGTTACAGCTAGATTACACATCATACAACTGTTACAACATCTGACCCATCGAGGACTGACATTGCAACTATATTACGGAGTCATCAAAGTATGAATACGATAAATAATCTTCGTTGGTACGGCACCAGATGGAACCGATCAGTGCATGCCAGCCAGCCTGTAGCGGGCTGGACTGGAAGGCGCAGGTGCACTGCGGGTGGACAAACACTCAGTCATCTCAATCACACACAGAGAGAGACAGGGAGCGGGAGAAAGAGAGAGAGAGAGAGAGAGAGACACCAAAACCCCAAATTTTACTATTATTCTCGTCCAAATCCCACATCTCCTGTTTAAACATTCATTTACTATAGAATATTGATAATTGTATGTACATCTTCTTAATCTTTGCTTATGTCACACTTGCTTTGACAATGTAAATGTATTTTTCCCATGTCAATAAAGCTCCATTGAAATGAAATGTGTGTGTGTGTGTGTGTGTGTGAGAGAGAGGAGGAGGAGGAGCACAGCGTCAGTGAAAGATGTGAAAAACTGATTCACAAAGTCTTTCATTTAAAAGAGCAAGTTTGACAAATCAGTCCAGTTCACCTCTTGTTCAGACAAGGCAATCAATTTGGTGTTATATTGTTTAAAAAGAAAAAGCAATGCAATCCTGCTCAAATTGTTGAAAAAAAAAAAACAAAACAACAAAACAAAACTGTCAGGATGACAGAAAAACTGCCTGCTTCACTGGATTAAAAGCTACTGTGTGTCATTTTTGAAGAAGAGAGTAAATGCAGTGTCCATTAAATGATGTGTTTTTAACACTTTCAACATTATTTCATTTATTAACTTAGACTTTGACAAAAACGTGCAAAAAAGAACTTTGATCTTACAAATATTGCAACATAAATATAATTTTTTTTGTTTATTATTCTTGCTTTAAATTCATCTACAACCACCAAAAATCATTTAAAATAAGGCTTGCCAATAATGTTTAAGTGGTTTAAAACCCTATAGCTCCCTTGAAGCTATGCGCTGTGATCACATAATTTACCCGGTACTGAAATGGTCCGAGCTCTCTTTGACATGTACTGAAAATTTCATGGAAAAATTCCGCATGGTTCCAGAGATATGCATGAAATTTACCCCAAAAAATAGCACTTTTTTCATCAATTTTGTGTGACATTGATATTTAGCATTATCATTTAAAGTTGAATGTTAAAGAAATAACCTTGTATTTTGTCATTTTGTTTGTTTGTGCTTCATACTAACACACAGTAATACATTTTTGTAAAGGTAGAAATGTCATTTCCTAGAAAAACATCATGTTTCTAAAGCAAGGTAAAACTGCCGCAAGCGTAACGCTGAGAATAAGTCCTCGATTTATTTGTGTCAAAACCTTAGCTATAGCTCCTACTCTGCTTCAATAGAATAATTATATTACTTGTTCAACAATACCAAGAACTAATGGACAGAATTTCTTTGTTCCAGGCTTCTGCAGACTAAAGAAGATACCTCCAACTGTTGTCGCAAGCGGTACGCTCTAGCGCATTATAGTATATATGCACTGATAATTTCTAGCAATGACTAAACTGAGACCAATAGAAATATTGAAATTCTGATATATAACCATGCCTAAAATGATAACATTTCATAAAAAAGACTACTTTTAAATTTTGATGGTTATGTCACACTTTGGCTTCATTATTTTTGAACTAGGCCTATGTCATTTATTGTATCTGATGTGTTTTTCAAATAAATTTCTGGTGGGAGAAACCTGAGGCCAAGTGGATGGAGCTTGTCCATGTGTGTAGCTTCTTTAAAATAACGCTGAAACAAAGTTACACTGTCTTTCTCCTAGGTTTTTCCCCTGGATGCTTTTGAAGAGGCCGGCAATTTGCAATTTGAAGACAACTTCCTAGACGAGTTGTTCAAATTAAATTTGCCAGTCCTCAAATTCTTCATTTTTCACTCAGTGCCAAAAGTTTTTATTATCTTTAATTTTTCTCCACAACTTTCTTTGCAATGCCTTGAACTTTTTCTAAATTTTTACAAAGACTTTGAATTGACCTTCCACAAGTTTTGGAAGATGCCAGAGCATTTTTGACAGTAAACATTGAAATCTTCATCCTGGGTTGGTGAACCGAGCTTCTATGGAACTGCTGAATGATCACGTTTAGTTCTGCTGGGAAAAAGAGCCAGATCCATGCCTGTAAGTCACATAGGAGAACTGGCATGTTTTAGCCGACTGATCAGCAAACTGATCAAGCTGATCAGGAAACCAGACTGGGCCAAACCTCTTCATTCCACCCGAACTAAAGGACCCAGATAAGGGAACCTCCAAGTGTCCTGATGGTCTTTGCTGCAAAGTGACATTCATTGTTGAATTTTCTTAACAATAATAATAATTTGTGAACCCAGAATTCACCGCTACATTCCAACCAGGTTCATTCGTATTAATTTCTATATTTAGTGCCTCATTTTTTTCATTTCTTTGCTTTTCTCATCTCTCAACATATTGTCTCAGTAATAAAATATGAATAATTATTCATAGTCTCAAATTCTTAGTCACCTGTGTTTGTATTTAAAGGCTAATGAACCAAAATTATAGTGGTGCCAGTAAAAATTATTTTTGTGCCTTAAATCTTAAAAAGCTCAGTGGCTCTATAGTTTTAAATTAAAGCCATTAAATGACTAATCATTTGTATTAGCTTTAACTATAAAAAGTAGATTTTGGCTGTATTCAATTGTTAATCTAATACAACAGTGATGGCAAATTAATTACATTAATATAGCATTGTAAATAAAAAAGGTATTAAATGTAAAAAAAACAATGACTCAACATACTATATGTACAAATTTGTGTGATTCATAACCTGTACAAAGTCACAAAATGTCTTTATTTTTCACTTTGTGTGTTTGTGGTCTTAGTTGATTAAAAAACGCTGATAGTTTCATTCCACTGTGCCATTTCTTTTTTTATTTTTATGAAACCAGCCTAAACCTGAACCTTTCATAGTAAACCTGCTCATTAAATAATCTCATCACCAAAAGACCGAGATGTGCTGCCACTCTCTTCTGTTTACAGTCTTCTACTGAAATGGTTATCAAATTTGATTTAGTTTCAAAATATCCTTTGTCCTTTATATGAGTTGAGTGGGCTGGCGGACAATTAACGTCGTTAAATCGAGATAAAATGCAATCGTTATGCCAGCCTCATTTCCATGGAGAGGTTTAGTTTGAAAAAATAATGCATGAACTTAAACTGCTTCAGCGGCTTTAATGCTCAGCCATTATGCAAAAGAGCAAGTACATGATACGGTCTAATTTTGATAGACGTGAAATGAGTGTACCCAAATATTTATCTCAACTAGTTGTGTCATTTCACTTTCTGTCTCCTAACTCCCTCTGTTTCTTCCTTTTTTGGGACCTTTGTCTGTCTTTGAAATTACTGTGGCCAACTAAGAGCTGAAGAGGAAGTGTAGTGTTCCCCCAGACAACTGTGTATGTCTAATAATAAGTCAGTTCAAGTCTGGATGCATGCAGCAGCACCATCTCTCTCTCTCTCTCTCTCTCTCTCTCTCTCTCTCTCTCTCTCTCTCTCTCTCTCTCTCTCTCTCTCTCTCTCTCTCTCTATATATATATATACATACACACTTCAACTGTGAGAGACAGAATCTAAAAAAAAAATCAGAAATATGATTTTTAAATAATTAATTTGCATTTTATTGCATGAAATAAGTATTTGATACAATAGAAAAACAGACCTTAATATTTGGTATAGACACCTGTGTTTGCAGTTACGGAGGTCAGACTTTTCCTGTAGTTCTTGACAAGTTTTCACACACTGCAGCAGGGATTTTGGTCCACTCCTCCATACAGATCTTCTCCAGATCTTTCAGGTTTGGAGTTTCAGCTCTCTCCAAATATTTTCTATTGAGTTCAGGTCTGGAGACTGACCAGACCACTCCAGGACCTTGAAATGCTTCTTACGGAGCCCCTCCTTAGTTGCCCTGGCTGTGTGTTTGGGGTCATTGTCATGCTGGAAGACCCAGCCATGACCCATCTTCAGTGCTCTTACTGAGGGAAGAAGGTTGTTTGCCAAAATCTTGCGATACATGACCCCATCCGTCCTCCCTTCAGTACGGTGCAGTCGTTCTGTCCCCTTTGCAGAAAAGCACCCACAAAAATGATGTTTCCACCCCCATGATTCATGGTTGGGGCAGTGTTCTTGGGCTTGTTCTTCTTCCACCAAACACGGCAAGTGCAGTTGATACCAAAAAGCTCTATTTTGGTCTCATCTGACCATATGACCTTCTCCCATGCCTCTTCTGGATCATCCAGATGGTCACTGGTGAACTGCACAATTTTTTGATGCATGCCAACATATAGCTGTGTTTCTTAGCCTGAACCAGTGCACCCCAGTGCTTTGTCCTACAACAAGAAAATTAAGTTAGTTTAAAAGTTGAAAGAGTCACAGCACCTCATTCATTCACATTAGAGCTTACCACAGGCATGTCAATGCTTTAGCATTCTGCACACAATGAAAATAAATCCCATGATCCACCAAGACAAAAATAAAATACAATTAAAAAAAAAGTTAAATTACTCTGTGTGGCCTTCGTATGGTGGGGGGAGGTCGCGCCACAGTGTACATGCAACAACAACATCGACAACATCGACATGCTCCGCCTACCAAACAAAAGGATAATGCTGGTGGTAGAAACGCAAGCCAGACTTAACCGTTCCCACCTGTACCATATCGTGCTGTACTGACCCTGACGGGGTCCGGGACCGGTGTGGCAGCTTCATAACTTATTCGACATAGTCAGCGTATTCGACAAATTTTTCATAAGTCGTCATATATATATATATATATATATATATATATATAAATGAATGAATGAAATAAATACGCATGTATTACATGAATTAATATATGAATGAATGAATGAAAGTTTATTAACATGTCACGCAACCACAGGTCGCCCAGCCCACATGGGCTTATAAGACACCATAACAAGAGTATTACATACACTACATTTAATCTCATTACAAAACAAAAAGATATTTAATCTTACAGTCATCTAAAAAGGAACAACATTACATATTTCCACAATATACAACCCCTGGCAAAAATCATGGAATCACCGGCCTCGGAGGATGTTCATTCAGTTGTTTAATTTTGTAGAAAAAAAGCAGATCACAGACATGACACAAAACTAAAATCATTTCAAATGGCAACTTTCTGGCTTTAAGAAACACTATAAGAAATCAGGAAAAATAACTGTGGCAGTCAGTAACGGTTACTTTTTTAGACCAAGCAGAGTGAAAAAATATGGACTCACTCAATTCTGAGGAATAAATTATGGAATCACCCTGTAAATTTTCATCCCCAAAACTAACACCTGCATCAAATCAGATCTGCTCATTAGTCTGCATCTAAAAAAGGAGTGATCACACCTTGGAGAGCTGTTGCACCAAGTGGACTGACATGAATCATGGCTCCAACACGAGAGATGTCAATTGAAACAAAGGAGAGGATTATCAAACTCTTAAAAGAGGGTAAATCATCATGCAATGTTGCAAAAGATGTTGGTTGTTCACAGTCAGCTGTGTCTAAACTCTGGACCAAATACAAACAACATGGGAAGGTTGTTAAAGGCAAACATACTGGTAGACCAAGGAAGACATCAAAGCGTCAAGACAGAAAACTTAAAGCAAAAAACTTAAACGAAAGCCATCATTAACACCTAAACAGAAAAAAACAAGGTTACAATGGGCTAAGGAAAAGCAATTGTGGACTGTGGATGACTGGATGAAAGTCATATTCAGTGATGAATCTCGAATCTGCATTGGTCATGGTGATGATGCTGGAACTTTTGTTTGGTGCCGTTCCAATGAGATTTATAAAGATGACTGCCTGAAGAGAACATGTAAATTTCCACAGTCATCGATGATATGGGGCTGCATGTCAGGTAAAGGCACTGGGGAGATGGCTGTCATTACATCATCAATAAATGCACAAGTTTACGTTGATATTTTGGACACTTTTCTTATCCCATCAATTGAAAGGATGTTTGGGGATGATGAAATTATTTTTCAAGATGATAATGCATCTTGCCATAGAGCAAAAACTGTGAGAACATTCCTTGCAAAAAGACACATAGGGTCAATGTCATGGCCTGCAAATAGTCCGGATCTTAATCCAATTGAAAATCTTTGGTGGAAGTTGAAGAAAATGGTCCATGACAAGGCTCCAACCTGCAAAGCTGATCTGGCAACAGCAATCAGATAAAGTTGGAGCCAGATTGTTGAAGAATACTGTTTGTCACTCATTAAGTCTATGCCTCAGAGACTGCAAGCTGTTATAAAAGCCAGAGGTGGTGCAACAAAATACTAGTGATGTGTTGGAGCGTTCTTTTGTTTTTCATGATTCCATAATTTATTCCTCAGAATTGAGTGATTCCATATTTTTTTTCCCTCTGCTTGGTCTAAAAAAGTAACCGTTACTGACTGCCACAATTTTTTTTTCCTGATTTCTTATAGTGTTTCTTAAAGCCAGAAAGTTGCCATTTGAAATGACTTTAGTTTTGTGTCATGTCTGTGATCTGCTTTTTTTCTACAAAATTAAACAACTGAATGAACATCCTCCGAGGCCGGTGATTCCATGATTTTTGCCAGGGGTTATAGAATCACTTTCTCTTACACATAAATTGAATATTTATGTCTTTTCCACCCCTGCTGTAAAAATGATGCAATTTCAAACACACCCTCTGTAAATAACCATTTAAGTTTAATTTAATCTCTTTCCCAGATGATATCCAGTCTCTTATTGTACATTTGAAGAAAAAGAGCGTGACACAGGCTATCATAGAATGGGCAGTAAAATATAAAGTGAGCCTCATTCTGTGCGAAACTGTGAGAAATGAATGGAAAACAAGAAGAGAATGGTAGAAATTGTCAGGGCTTTCGTACACATTTTTAGTTTTCATTGAACAATATTGGCACAATCACTGACAAGACTATCAGACTAATGTCTCAAAGGGAACCCTCAAATGTTCTCTTGCCATGGCCCCCCAGTCACAGTTTTATGCTTTACTGAACAGAAGAGGGAAACATTAAAATCTCTTTCCAAATTGTACATTTTGCAGAAATTGCAATAAAGTTGCTTTAACATTTGAAACTTAATTTTGCACAACAGTTTAATTACTTTCCAAAACTGACTTGAACCAAATCTTAACAGATTTAATATGGAGCTGCATATTTGGTTTGCCTGCATATGGTTCTTTACATTAATCTTATGTGCCTTGAACATATAAAATCCTATTCCCAAATGACTGCATTCAGCATGTGACATTAACTTTTCATGTCCACTAAAAAGGAAAAGAAAAAATAAATGCATACTACTATACAGGCCGCGAGGCCTACTGCAGCCAGTGCTTATCCCCATTTGTGATATTTTCTAATTGCTGGGTCTTAGCAAAATGTCAATGTATGGATATTGTTGTAAAGCTTGATTAAAATTCAATGAAAGCCCCTAAAACACAGCACCCTCACTTCCCAAAGACATCACGTCTGGAACTCTTTAAATTGCAGTGTACTTTACTATAATATGAAAGTAGACAAATACACAGTTTTGTTGATGGGTCAGTGTTTGTCTTGACACAACAGCCATTATTTTCCCTTTGTAAAATACATGTCAGGATAAACATACATGTATGCTTTGGGTGTCCAGGGACTGACTGAAAGTTCCTGGGCTTATGCCTTTGTGTCTCTGGGTGTGGCCCCTGGGTGCTTCCCATTACTCCTGGGCAGGGATTCATTCTGCAACCACGAGCTCTTGGTGTGGTGTTGTTTGATGGCTCTGTTCTCCCCCATGTGGTTCCTGAGAGATGGTGTCTGGGGTTGGATGTGTGTGGTGTGCAGGGTGTATAGGGATGGGTGTGGTGCAGTGGATGCCCTCTGGATGGCTGGTAGATTTGAATGTGTGGTGGGCTATTGGAACTATATGTGTCCTTGTGCTCACAGGGCTGGTTTGTTCTTACGTATATGTGAGATGGTTTGCAGCGCCTGGTTTGGGGTCCCTGAGTGTACTCCAAGCATCTTGGTGGTGTGTGGTGTTGGACTTTTGAGCAATCTGTCCTCTCACTGCAGGTGGTCTGTCCTACTGTATTCAGCGTACAGCTTCCAACGTGGCCAAGGGAGCCCACCTGCGGTGTGAGGGCTATATGGGACAGAGGCAATTTCTCATATTTATTCCCTTTAGCCCAAATCTTATTATATATGCAGTCTACCTAGATTTACAACTTTAAAGCCCCCGACACACATAGCAAAAATGTGCAGGAACCATACCTGACACGGCAATATTGCCATAATCCGACATAGTCGGGAGGAAAAGAGGCGTGGTCAGCAGTGTCAGAACGCATCCAGATTACCTCATCCACACCTGCACAACGGCATCCAAAGCACATGTAGACAACAGGTAGATGACACAGACTGCTGTCAGACAGCCATAAAAGGCGCTGAAGACTGCCCGATGTCCAAACATCTGGATGGCAAACACAGGACTGGAGTGGGAGGGAGCATGTGTGCACGAGTGCGCAGCGAGTGTGTGTGTGTGGTGCACATGCGCTCCGTGCAAAAAACGTGGGGCTGCAATTACCTATTAGTTGTGTGTGTGTGTGTGTGTGTGTGTGTGTGTGTGTGTATGCATAACGCTGAATGAGCCACGTGTGCATGTGGGAACCATGTGTGCGAGTACCACTGGACAGCTTTGCTGAAAGTTTGCTGGCAGTGGGCCGTGCTGTTCCATGCGTCAAACAGAGCCTTTCCAGGGAAGTTTAATTTCTTTTTCTTTTTTGCTCACGTCAGGAGCACAACACAACTCTGGACATCATGATGGTTGGATTATCACATGGGATTTATTTTTTATTTTGGGTTAGAGGATTTTAACCACAGGCTGAGGTCTGGCTCCACGTCCACATTGCGCTCCTGGACACTGTTGGAGGTGATATTCATGTTAATTAATGCTGTCACGGCCTGGCACAACAGTTCCATGTCATATTTCCTACAGAGTTAGAAGGTGATCATATATTTCAGCAGTGAGATCCATTCAGCTCCGAGCCTGACATGCAATGACGGGTTACTGCGCACCACAGAGAGGTGCAGTTGCCTGTGGTATATAGAGATATGATGGAGACAATAGTTCACATTATTTACGTTGCCCATGGGAAGGAATGGACAAATATCTGTCCTGTAAGGTCTATTGTGGATATAACAGCCTGTTCAGATTTGCGGCGGCGTGCACAAAGTAGCACACAGTGCTTTTGGTTTAATAGCCGCTGTTCACATTCACTGTACATGATAATAATTCATAATTATTATGACGATGAAGTGCGCCACATACATTTCAACAGTTCCTTTGTGCTCTGGGGGGGGGGGGCATTATTATACGTGGTATGTGCAGGTCATACCGGCAGGCTTTGCTGTGCCAGATTCATCTCGAGGTTCCCTCGTATGCGCTCATATCATTTTGGATCCTGTTTTGCTGCCATCAGAATCTATAAATTGGGGTCTGATGGTCGTCAGATTACACATGGACCGTCGTCTCATCTCGACGGCACCTGGAGGGTTTTGAACATGTGCATCACACTCGGGGGCCGCTGGCCAATTTTGACCAACTGTGTGGACTCTCGCAGATGGCTGTCAGGATGTTTTGGAACTGAAACCCAACACGTTTCGGATGTACGCCGATTAGTCATTGTGACGCCATTCTGCATGATTGTGGCTATGTGTGACGGGGGTATAACACATGTGACTGCACACACACTTTCATATACCTTGCATATAACTCATATTACTCACATTTTTACTCATGACAATACACGAGGAGCAACTGAGAAGTTTTTAGCTTGGCCCAGAAAAAGTAGAGTGTGGTTCTCCATCTTTTGCATTCTGAGAAACCAACATTTCTCAAGAATATGTAAAGTTTTGAATCACTGGGTACATTGTTAAGAAATGTTGAACCATGCCCTACTTTTTCTCGGTCAGCCTCCAAACATCTCAGTTGCCTCTTGTATAGTAAACACTGTCTGAAGTTTAGAACCACTGTTCTTGACTTGGTCACTCTTTGTTACCAGTACTGTCACTGTTATATTTACTATTTTTTCTGACCAATTATAAGCAGGAACATTTTCCTGCATTAGAAAAATTTAATATAATCTTAACGGCATGAGCTGTGTGTGACTCATACTAGAGCGATTTATAAAAACGGGGGGTGGATAAAATCTGAGCTTAATATTGAGTAGTTTTTACCGAGTTTTGCACACCCGCTGACTCTCTGACTCCATTAATTGTATACTTCCCCTGCTAATCACAGGGAAAAACACCCACTGGCCTTGAATGGTTAACACAGCACATTTTTAGTGCTCAGCCTCTACTACCTTTGACCGTTGCTTTGTGTGCAACCTTTTTTTTTAAAAAAAAACTTGAAGAAGGTAGGAATGAGAGTGAACAGGGCTGCTGTATTGAGAGTTACACAAATCTGCAAATACTCAAAATAGCAACAAAATAACACTGTCAAATATAATGTCTGAATAAACATTAAATTGTAAATTAAACAGTAGAAATACAGCTTCACTCTGTCCTTCTGCAATCTGAAAGTGGACCCTGAATCTTCAATGGGTACAATGTGTATCAACCATCCCTACAGAAATGTAATATATGATAGAAATAATAATTAAATCCAGGAATCCATTAATAACACAACTATGCAATATTAGGTCCCCTTCACACATAGTATGACTAAGTACAAATCAGGGCGAATCACGGCAGAACAGCTTGTATGAGCAAGCCACGAAAACATCAAGCTGATGGGCAGGTGTGCACGATGCTGCTGCAATGGTTTCGTGCATGCGGGAATTGTGCACAAAACCATCAGCTGTTGTGAAAAAAACATAAATAAAAAATACAAGATACATGTTGCGATGGTTTATTGCATGTGGGAACACAGTGCGAGCAGCTGCAGCATGTATAACCACATGTGAAAATAAAAAAAATAAAAATTACATGCCACCCATGGGATTTGAACCTGCACTTTCCAAAAACTCTGATTGCCAGCCAGAAACTTTACCACTGAGTTACCATTGCTGTGCTGTAGTAGAGAAGCTTGAATCTTCAACTGGACTGGGTTGCTTGACGCGAGGATGTTTTGTAATCGCAGAAGGTACCTCAGCTAAATTTCTTGCTCTGGTAGTCTGACTTCTGCTTGACTCTCATAGACAGATCTAAGACAGATTAGTTCACCCTAAGGACAGGATCCCTAGTTACAAACAGCGCAATGTACTGTATTCTATCAGATGTCAGGAAAACTGTAACGAACACTACATAGGTGAGACTAAGCAGCCGTTGCACAAAAGGCTATACCAGCACCACAGAGAGGGCACTGGTGGACATCAGTCTGCAATTTATCTCCACCTTAAAGACACTAACCACATGTTTGAGGACAAGGAAGTTAAAATCGTAATGAGAGAAAAGAAATTGTTTGACAGGGGAGTGAAGGAAGCATTGTATGTGAAACAGCTGAAACCCAGCCTTAACCGGGGAGGGGGGCTGAGACATGCTTTGTCCCCTGTTTACAATGGGGTACTCAGGTCAAAGCAATTTCAGTCTTTTTTCCATGGTAATGAGTCATTCACGTCGTCAGGAGAGTCATCAGGAGAGCCATCAGAAGAGGTGTCAGTCCCATCATTAGGAGGGACAGCTGCCCTGTCATTAGGAGGTTGCTAACTAGAGCACAATAGGTACTAATTAGAGCAATTGTTAGTCACTAGCCTATAACAATCTGCCTCTCGGTAGGAGGGGTCTGGTTAGGTTTAAAACTCCAGCTTTGCTGGCTTCTGTTATTCTTCTCTACAAGAGTCAAGACAGAAGTCAGACTACCAGAGCAAGAAATTTAGCTGAGGAAGATTCTGCGAGTAGAAGCGAAACGTCCTTGTGTAAAGCAACCCAGTCCAGTCAAAGATTCAAGCTTCTCTATTATGGAAACCACCTGGACAACTGAGAGCCTTCACAGAAACATTGCTGTCCTGTAAAAGGTATGGGAAAATGCTTGATATCAAGAAGAACATGGAAGCATTTAAGAAAAAATAAAACTACACACCATATAAAAACACCACATTTTATTGAATCCCTCTTATCAAGTGGGCAATACAAGTAAGAATCATTTGTTCCTCTGTAGATGACCCATGGTCACAGACGTACAGTCATGAAATAACATGAATGAGAAGCAGGGCGCTCTTCTCATGTCCACATCTGCTGGTGGCGTTCCCAGCCGGCATCAAGCATGTGTCTTGTGGATGGCGTGCCTCAGGACAGACGTTGCATCATGTGGAACAGAGCTCACGTGACGTGGCATTCAGATCGCTCACTGTGTGTTATGATCTGACGGTCCATTTCACCTGGGGTTGCCTGTCAATGTGCGCCATACACGCAGTTGCTGCAGCCCATTGCAACAGTGATATATGTTTTTATGCATGTCCACATGAGAACAGCGAGCAGACACACTTGCATCACAGTGGGCAGTTGTTAGTTCATGTCCATCCAAACATGGTACGTGTTCCCCAGCTGTGACGTCCAGAACCACCGATCTCCACAGCTGCTCCTGTGGGCGGACACACACCCTGTCAGTTCAGCGCACACACCGACGTGTATCTGTCTGTTTGCAAAGCCACACACAGCACATCCAGCTCGACAGTGATCATCTGCTGACTGTTGTCGTGCTAATAGTGTGAATGGCCAGACATTTTCTAAGTGCCAAGCGAGCGATGGTAGATGTTCATGTGTCAGCTGGAATTTGGCCGATACTCTCTGCAAGAGGGTTCGATGGGCTCTCACGGTGGAGAGTGAGCTGCGCTCTGGGCGGCCATCAACATGCTGAAATGACCAGATCATTTCCAAAGTGAACGCTGTGGTGATGCGGGACCGTCGTGTGACTATCCGAGAAACTGCGGAAGAGGTGGACATCAGCACTTTATCGGCACATTCCACTGTGACAGAAGATTTGTCCATGAAAAGAGTTGCAGCGAAATTCATGCCGATGGCTTCGGCACGAAGCTGATGGCGCAGCAAAAGCGCCTTCGTGTTGAAGCCTCACAGGACATGTTGTGACATGCTCACCTCTTCCACCATTCGGAAGATTCAGATGGCTTTCGGTGGCTTTTCAGTTGTGTGACTATCCAAGAAATTGTGGACGAGCTGGGCATGTTACAGCATGACCTGTGAGGCTTCAACATGAAGGCGCTTTTGCTGCGCCATCAGCTTCGTGCCGATGAATTTCGCTGCAACTCTTTTCATGGTAAAATCTTCTGTCCCAGTGGAATGTGCCAAAAAAGTGCTGATGTCCACCTCTTCTGCAATTTCTCGGATAGTCACACAACGGTCCCACATCACCACACCGTACACTTTGGAAATGATCTGGTCGTTTCAGCATGTTGATGGCCGACCGGAGCGTGGCTCGTTCTCCACCGTTGTGTGGCTGTCTTTAAACCAGTTGTACCGCTCCTTAATCTGTGTGATGCCCATAGGATCATCACCGAAAGCCGTCTGAATAATGCGAATGGTTTCCACCTGGCTGTTGCCCAGTTTCTGGCAAAATTTGATGCAGTCGCCTTGCTCCAGTCGTTCCGCCATTTCCTTACAAAGAAAAAATGCTGAGAGACAACATCCATCCTCACACAAAGGCTGCTTACAAGCAAATGACGCAATCGACAGGCGTGAAAAAACTCACGCATGCGCACGAAGGTTCAAGGTTGGCTCATGCAAGCACACATGATTCAAATCCATCAGGTTTTTGAAAAAAATAAAAAGGTTGGATACTTTTCTAACAGACCTCATACAGATTTCTCCTTGCCCTTTTCCTGGCATACAACTGTGAATGAATCAATCTTTATTTTAAACATACAAAAACCAAAAATTATACAAATGAGAAAATGACACCAGAAGGACATAGAAATAATGCTAAAGATAGCAACCAAAATATTAAAAATTACATGTTCGAAAAGGAGTATGAAGACATTTTCGCTTGTTTATTCTTACCCCTTTTTATATCAAATTTTGAAATTTGCTTGTTTTCTTCAAACAATGAACACAAATCAACCCCTTGTCTGTGTTGTGACATACGGGTAACGTACAGAGGTGGGACGAAGTCACTGTCAAGTCATTCTCAAGTCATCAATCTGCAAGTCCATATCAAGTCTCAAGTCAGCTTGCAAACAATTGGTGGTCATTATGACTATAGACTTGACTTGGGACTTGCTGATTCATGACTTGAGAGTGACTCGATGGTGACTTCGACCCACCTCTAGTAATGCATCATGTAGGGGATTGTGTGTTGGTGAAGGTCCAACAGGAACCCTGAACATGAAAGATGGCTAACTGGCTCTGGTGAAACAAGAGGTCTTAAATGATGGATCAGGTGGAGGAGATGATGGTTTGTAACCAAATGGCTGTGAAGATGGATGAAGGCTGCAGCAGGTCTTCAGATCCTGACTGTCTGTGATTTCCCAGCCATCAGACCAGGCTAAGGAACTGTCATGGGCTGTGTGTTTTCACTGTACATTCTCACATTAATACGCACAGGTATCTCTAGATTGACTCTGGATGTAAATATCCCATATGGGAATCAATCAAGAGACAGTCTTCCTCACCACCAAGGAATTGCCACAACTGTATGATCTGTTATGTCTGATTTGTGATTAACCACTGAATATAATTTTCACCATCACCATTATCATTTATATTTAGCCTGCTGTAATCTTGGTTCCCACTGTGTTGGTGTTAGTTCTGGTTTTTATTGGCCCTTAATGTGTGTGAATGGAAATTTATTCAACCAATTTCTCATAGTTTCGCAACAAACAGTGACTCCTGTTTCGGCCCTTTTGGTTTTCATTATTTTTTTATTTTTTTTTACGTCTGCCAAGGATGTAATAAAATCGTCAGCATTTATTTATTTATTATTTGATTTATTTGTCTGTCTGTTAGCAGGGTTATGTCAAAACTACTGCACAGATTTTGACAAAAATTTCACCACAGATAGATGGCTATGGAAGACTCCATTAAATTTTGGAGGTGATCCAGATCTGGATTCTGGCTCAGGATTTCACTGTATAAGCTTTGAAGGATTACTTCAAAACTACTTCACGAATGCTCACTAAATTTGCACCACAGATAGTCATCAGGGTATGGAAGACTCCACTGAATTTTGGAGGTGATCTGGATTTGGACTGGTGGACATCAGAAATCTCTGATTGCTCTTGTTGTGTAGTTTCTGTTTCGATGCATGCAGTAAAATCATTTCCATTGTGTTATTTAACAACACTCATACTGGGGCCATGTTTGCTTTCAGTTAGCCAAGGTCACCAGCTCATTAGGACCTGTTTGTAATCTCCTTTAACTGCAGACTTATTTACGTACATGTATTTGTGTTTTGCACTAGAAATGCAAATCATCTCCATGTTTCCTTAATACTGATTCCATAATTTTATTGTGTAAATGATCTGTAAATAAATGCACAAACAAAGAAAATGCCATTAATTAAATGCACTCAATTTAATCAATTTAGCATATCATCATCAATCATCAATTTTATTTATATAGCGCCAAATCACAACAAACAGTTGCCCCAAGGCACTTTATATTGTAAGGCAAGGCCATACAATAATTACGTAAAAACCCCAACGGTCAAAACGACCCCCTGTGAGCAAGCACTTGGCGACAGTGGGAAGGAAATGTTTGTTGGTGTTGGAATGGTTCACTAAACACAATGCAGATATGATACAAAACATTTTAAATTCACTTTGAATTATTTATGATCTTGGATAGTTGGGTAAACTTCATTGATGTGCGATGAATCCACAAATTTTTAACAGTGGTTGTTTTTGGGCTTAATTTTGGTGTCTTTGTATGTGAAGGTGTCATTGTGTATAGACAGAAAATACACTTTTCTAACTTACTGATCATCTATAAGTAAAAGGGCAAGTCCATGAAAAACAGTTATAGATTCAGTTATAGATTCTGAAAAAGGGTGCAACTTATTCATAAAAACCCCAACTTTACAATACAAGTTGAATTAATTGGGAAATAGCACTTTCCCACATACATTTTGACTGTCAAATGATAAATTATATTGGTTGGTTATCAGTTTTTGCTAGATTTTTACATTTGATGTTTTGGTTTGACTTATGTTTGTATTACATTCATCTGTAGACAGGTGGGCATGTAAGAGGAGTGGAAACAGTCTAAAACCTTTTAGACCCATAAATGCATGAAAGGGTGTAACTTGATATAAACTGATCAATAACTGCATTATTTAATCTTTACCAAAGCAAATCAATCAAATATTTCATAAAACGTCTTTATATGTGCACGTCATCTTAATGAGTCAGATATAACGTCTTTCACATGGAATTTTGCATAACCCTGAAGCCAGTGCTGCCAAGTGCCTCACTATTTGTTCTCTATTCCAGTCAGTATATTAGCGAGCCTACTCCCCTATATACCTGGAGTCCACAATCATGAATCATTGTTAGTTTTCAGAGAATTTTGAAATAAAATTTGAGGAAACTTTCATGTGTGTTTTTCTTATAACATCTGTCACACTTTTGTACCTCAAGACCTTAACTATGCCCACACCTAAGTTTAGGGACATATGGTTCCAACTTTTAGTGTGAGACTGGATGAAATGGCTCAGACTCCTTACAAATGTAATGGCCCCTTCACACATTACACGACTGAAGCTGAATGGGGCAAGAAGGAGTCGAATGGCACTCATTGAAAATCAGAGCCGTACTTGAACGTCTCATACAGCAGTCACCACATCCATTTGGGCATGGCACATACACTCTATATTCACGTGCCGCTCTCACCAGAAACCCATTCAAATGGCAAGCAAGATGAGGTTGCACTGCCATCTGATCGTGTTTGCAGCATTCACATGACATGTCGCATGCAGAGTGGACATATTGTACCGGAATTGAGAAGCTGCACGAAATCATCGGCCATGGTGAACCATGGCCAAATGGCACAATCGAGGCAGCCTTCACACCAGCAGCTGAAAGTTGGCAAATGCTGTGTGGGTGGCCATTTGACCAACTCTTGGCCGGAGTCGGCCAGAATCCAGGTGCTACCCACAAACATCCAACTCCACTCATGGGACACTTAGAAAAGGCGGGGCCATTTGCACTGCCAGTACGAAAATAGAGAGCAGGCGACCACTTTCGAGCTGAATGTGTGAATGGCTCCACATTTTCTCAGTGCCCCACAAGTGTGCCATGTCACCCCTCCACCTGGGCAACACATATGGTGTGCAAGTGTGCTCCCCCGCCACACAAACAAAATGGTGTGCAAGTGTGCAGTCCCCCCCAGCAACACTGCCAGTGTGTCATGTGTCTCCACCCAAACCACAATCCAACATTGTGGCGGTGCAGCTGTGGTGGAAAATGTTCCACTAGTGGCCGAAGTGCAGTGCAATTACTGTCCATTGCAGTGTTCACATCTGGATGGCCTGTCATGTCCATATTGGACATCATGTAACACAGTCCCTCCCATTACATAATATGGGACATTATGATTATTTCACCTGTAGTACCACACGTGCAGGTGCGCGCAGGTGTGTGCTCATGCAAGTTGATGCGTGACAGTCTTGGTCAGCTGACCAACATGTTGGAGCTGTGGACCGCCCATCATGTCATATTCTGCATGTCCCTCTGCAGGTGGGATCACAGCACAGCAGTGCACACATGTCAGGACTACAGAGTTAAAAATAAAAATGCTTGGTCCACAGCCAGCGCAGAAATCGAGCCGACAGCCATGTGCCACACGATCACAACGCGAGGCTTTGAGTGACAGCCAACCATGAGCCCAAGGGGGCATGTTGCTCAGATCATGTCAGTGCAGGCCCAGTGACGCTGTCAGATAACACGCACATTGTCAGGCGAGAGTGCAAGTGACAGCGAGGTGTTCGGTTAAAAGAAACAGTGGTAAAATAAAAAATACAATGAGGAGCTCATCCATGCATGATGGCTTTGCTTTGCTCTGCAGCTCAGACTCACTCTCTCAGCTGACACTTACAGGGTGAATACAACGTGTTAAATTAAAACAAAGAACAATAATTAATTATAATAAAACAATGATCAACATGTCATGAGAGTCTGGCCACACATGTGCATTGCTGTGCCATGTTATGAGTTCATGGCAGATATGTGTTCTACAGCTGTGATTTGCAGTGAACAGACAGGTGTTTCGCCGACGAGCCACAGCAGTTCAGCCCTGTGTCATCACTGTTCACAGCTGGAGAACACATATCGTGGCATGTAGAATACCACCTTGCAACACTCCACTGTGATGCACACATGTCGGCATGCTTTCCTGAGGTGGTAAGAAATAAAAAGACACACCTTCAGCAGCGCTTCACTGTGCACTGCAGATGCGATCAGCCAGGCTGCTCCATGTGAATATATCTGTCTGATCATATGACCGCTCAGCTGGCGATCCAAATGTCACCTCCACGATGTGAGTAATTGTCCACATGATACGGTGTCCTTCAGCACATTGCACCCTGGACAGCTGAACACAGAGTTAATTCTTGTATTGTCTGCTCTTTATACCAGGAATAAAATATTTTACCAGACAAAATGCAATCCATTTGATCTGTCATTTCCAACACAGACCATCATGTTATCAGGTATCAGTTACAGGTCATATGAATAATAAAAACTTTATTAATCCTGAAGGAAATTGTTTTGTCAGAGTGCCGAAACAATCACAGTAATTTTTTTTTCTTTTTTGTTATTTTTTTCTTTATTACAGTGAGAACAGAATCATTACCAGATTGTCTTACATTTAAACAGTACACTGATTGTTTGTATAATGTTCTGTGCTCTGCCATTGCCTCTAACATGCTCGTAATGTGTTCATGCGTGTACACGGAAACGTCGCCGCGGGATTGTTCATGCCTGTCCGACCGTGTGGCCCTCCTGACAGCAGCTGGAATTTTTTCTGACGGTTTCTGGTTCTTTCACCAAACTTCGTGTTATGTGTGAAGGGGCTCTAAAGTCTGTCACAGTTGATTTGGCCAAAAGATGACTATCTCCAGTATCCAGAGTGGACTAAATGCAGTGGCACCACATGTTTTGTCAGCATGGGTGTGTCAATATTTCCCTCTTGAAATCGAACATGTATATTTTTTGTTGCATCACAGCAACAAATGCCTTTGAGTCAGGCAGATGTAAATAAAGTGAATCATAAGAGAGGCCTGTTATTAAAGTAGTTACAATCTAATTTTATCTTCTATTATAGAGCTTTATAAGTGAAAATAAACTTGCTTTTGCTGCAGGGAAAAGAGGTTTTCTAACTGTTTTCGGGTGATTCTTAGACTACGGGCACTTATTATGTCCTTTGATCATATTGTATGAAAAACAGAAAAAAGGGGAAATTTCACACTTTTATAGTTATCTTTACAATGAAAGTGTGTTAAGAAATTTGTTCTAGTAGTCTATGATGACTTTTTCACCTTTTTTCAGTTTCATTATATGCAAATATTGCCATTTTGTGCTTGTCCCACACCCAGACTTTTGATCTTCAATGATAAAAATGAATGGTAAAGAAACGTTTTTTCTAATGTTTAAAAATATCTGAATAAAATATCAGTAAAATAATCAAAACATAATTGGGGTATTCAATGTCATACAACTATTGTGATTTTTTTTAAACAAAATGTAGTTGTCCCACACTATTGCTGTAATTTCCACCACGACACTGTAATGTCCCTTTAAACAGTTTGTATGAAAGATTGTTTGGGTAGTTTCTATGGAGATAAACAGTGACATCAGAGCACATGTATATAGCGCCAAATCACAACAAACAGTTGCCCCAAGGCGCTTTATATTGTAAGGCAATGGTGTGGTGGAAATTACATTTACAAGGCCAATAGTGCCCGTAGTTAAAGAATCACCCTTTCATATCATTTAAATACTACTACTACTACTAATAATAATAAATAATTCTAATGCCGCATTCACACCGGCGCGATCAGACGCTACAAATTCGCGTGGGTCGCCAGGCGATGGACGTGCCTCCTTCGCCCGGTGTGTCGCTCTGCTTGGGTGGACTTTCGCTGCGAAAATTCGCCCGGTGCGTCATCAAATAGGAGGAGCTTCCATTCCGCTCGCCGGCTCCGGTTGTCAGTCAAGTTAACATGACGGACCTTGATCACATGGAGCAAGTTGTTGTGAAAAGCTCCCAATACAGAGAGTATCATTATTTGCTGCAGGAGCTGTGTCTGGGTGACGGCCGCTTTCAGCGGTCCTTCCACCTCTGTGGGAGCCAGTTTGAGGATCAACTGTCCCGTTCGCGCGCGCACATGTAAACAATTAAAAAAAAAAAAAAACAGCACTCTGTCATAACTGTGTTTAGAAACCAGTCACATCTGTGTAGTTAATTAATAAAATATTCTCTACAGACGATTCGCTCGCGCGTGCACGTAATAAAAAAAGAAAAGGAAAAAGCTCCGCTCCCCGCTGCTGCAAGTAGGGCTGCTGCTCGCTCCAAAAACTCTGTCATAATTGTTTAGTCACCATTTGCTTTATACAGGTGTGTAGTTAATAAGTAAAATAATCTCCAGGACGATTCGCGCGCGCGCACGTAAAATAAAAATAAAAAGAAACTCCGCTCCCCGCTGCTGTGGTGCTGCTGTTCGCTCCAACAACTCGTGAAATAAAGGACAAAAGAGGCAAGTCCTGCTCACAGGCTGCTACCAGATACAAGACATGTTCACATCTTCAGTCAAACTCCAGACATCTCCACGTCACTACATATTCAGTCCCTGATTGGTCATCGCGGCGCGACGAGACGAAAAAGTTTAGATTTTTGAACTTGGGGAGGAGGGCAGCGCGACGTGAGGCGACGCAATATCGCACCACAAAATGTGCAAAACGCTCAAAATCGCTTCACTCGCGTCGCTTCACTCGCCTCCATCGCGTCGCGCTGTGCGGTTTGGCGCCAAAACGTGTCCTTACATAGGGATTACAGGGCAACCTGTGGCTGCAGTCGCTCGTGTTGCGCCCGGTGTGAACGCGGCATTAGAAATTATATTGAATACTGTATTAAAATAATGATATATTGTAACATATCAATCAAAACATTAAAGGCATAAAATGACTTATTATCAACTCCACAGGTTGATAAAATATTTGTTTTGTACACAAGGCTTTTGGTTGTTTCTGTACACCCCATGAGATTAAAAATATTTTTCAGGCGTCACATTTTAAAATGTAAGTTCACATATCACTGCACACATGTGCACCTCACTTTTCAATACAATGTTTATAACACTGGTTTTTGGTGGTGGTGGGGGGGGGGGGGGCGGGAGTCTACCTTGACAATCCTGCATTAGGGCCCAGTGTTTGGCTCTTTATGACATGCTGTGGTGCCACCCCTTCCCCAATTCACATTGCCTCAATTCGGATGACGGACTGTCTTAAAGTTTAGGTACATAAACAATCAAATGTATATGTATGGGTGCTGTAATTCTGATGTGTGCCATTATTACGTTCAACTTGTAATAATTGTGGATTAATTGTATTTTGTCTGTGGTGATTGTGTGGGAAGAAATTTCATTACACTTGTAATGACAATAAATCTACCTATCCGTCCGTCCATCTATCTATCTATCTATCTATCTATCTATCTATCTATCTATCTATCTATCTATCTATCTATCTATCTATCTATCTATCTATCTATCTATCTATCTATCTATCTATCTATCTATCTATCTATCTATCTATCTATCTATCTATCTATCTATCTATCTATCTATCTATCTATCTATCTATCTATCTATCTATCTATCTATCTATCTATCTATCTATCTATCTATCTATCTATCTATCTATCTATCTATCTATCAAGGCTGCAGGTTGCTGATAACAAATAAAATGCTTTTTCTTTTTGTTGGATCTGCTTCATTGCAGAACAAATCTGAAGCTGCACAGTTGTTACAGAAATGCAGGTTTCACACTCTTTTCTTATGTAGGAGGAAAGTGAAGTTGCTAAATAGGAGACATTAGGAGAAGTTGTAAATGAGCCAGCTGATTGGGGAAAGGGACGATGCTTGTTTTAAAATACCATTCAAATCTGCAAGATCAGTATATTGGACTGGAGGATGGTGTTGGTTTTACGGGCCAGGTAAAAATATGTGTGTCGATATGCATGGAACATTAATGCTTCACGCTGAAAATGAACACTACAACCCCTGGCAAAAATTATGGAATCACCGGCCTCAGAGGATGTTCATTCAGTTGTTTAATTTTGTAGAAAAAAGCAGATCACAGACATGACACAAAACTAAAGTCATTTCAAATGGCAACTTTCTGACTTTAAGAAACACTATAAGAAATCAAGAACAAAAAATTGTGGCAGTCAGTAACGGTTACTTTTTTAGACCAAGCAGAGGAAAAAAATATGGAATCACTCAATTCTGAGGAATAAATTATGGAATCACCCTGTAAATTTTCATCCCCAAAACTAACACCTGCATCAAATCAGATCTGCTCGTTAGTCTGCATCTAAAAAGGAGTGATCACACCTTGGAGAGCTGTTGCACCAAGTGGACTGACATGAATCATGGCTCCAACACGAGAGATGTCAATTGAAACAAAGGAGAGGATTATCAAACTCTTACAAGAGGGTAAATCATCACGCAATGTTGCAAAAGATGTTGGTTGTTCACAGTCAGCTGTGTCTAAACTCTGGACCAAATACAAACAACATGGGAAGGTTGTTAAAGGCAAACATACTGGTAGACCAAGGAAGACATCAAAGCGTCAAGACAGGAAACTTAAAGCAATATGTCTCAAAAATCGAAAAATGCACAACAAAACAAATGAGGAACGAATGGGAGGAAACTGGAGTCAACGTCATACAGAAAAGCTAAACGAAAGCCATCATTAACACCTAAACAGAAAAAAACAAGGTTACAATGGGCTAAGGAAAAGCAATCGTGGACTGTGGATGACTGGATGAAAGTCATATTCAGTGATGAATCTCGAATCTGCATTGGGCAAGGTGATGATGCTGGAACTTTTGTTTGGTGCCGTTCCAATTAGATTTATAAAGATGACTGCCTGAAGAGAACGTGTAAATTTCCACAGTCATTGATGAGATGGGGCTGCATGTCAAGTAAAGGCACTGGGGAGATGGCTGTCATTACATCATCAATAAATGCACAAGTTTACGTTGATATTTTGGACAATTGAAAGGATGTTTGGGGATGATGAAATCATTTTTCAAGATGATAATGCATCTTGCCATAGAGCAAAAACTGTGAAAACATTCCTTGCAAAAAGACACATAGGGTCAATGTCAACGAGCAGATGTGATTTGATGCAGGTGTTAGTTTTGGGGATGAAAAATTACAGGGTGATTCCATAATTTTTTCCTCAGAATTGAGTGATTCCATATTTTTTTTCCTCTGCTTGGTCTAAAAAAGTAACAGTTACTGACTGCCACAATCTTTTTTCTTGATTTCTTATAGTGTTTCTTAAAGCCAGAAAGTTGCCATTTGAAATTACTTTAGTTTTGTGTCATGTCTGTGATCTGCTTTTTTTCTACAAAATTAAACAACTGAATGAACATCCTCCGAGGCCGGTGATTCCATAATTTTTGCCAGGGGCTGTAGGATTTGAAGTGACTGTGCTGGTAATTATTTCTTCGTGAGCTCAAACTTTGCAGACTCTCTGTTGGCTTTACTGATAACGATGTTGTTCTTCCACAAATATTAACTCTTTTTTGAGGGCTTTTTTTTAAAACATCTCTCCTGCAGGTCTAAAACCTGGCATTTATTAGGTTAAATTGAACTGTTCCAGAAATTTTAAGGGCACACAGTAGTAACAGGCCATTGCCATAGTAACTTATCTTGGACATACAACTTGCAGTGGCTGATATCCAATGACCTAGAGACTCTATTGTGTGTGCGTGTGGTTCCATACTGCGGGCTGATAATCACTGCCTTTCTCCAGATGGAGGAGTGTACACGCCTCAGCAGAGGTCCTCCTGCCTCCTGGGGCACAAAGAGTGGTGTGTGTGGGGTGTGGGGGCGGGTGCAGTGGTGTGGCTCATGGTTTGCATGCACATGAATGCATGCAACAGAACAATTTTGTCTACACAAGACAATAAAGTTAGTGTGTCATGGAGTGAAATGTATATGTATGGGTGCTCTAATTCTGATGTGTGCCATTATTACGTTCAACTTGTAATAATTGTGGATTAATTGTATTTTGTCTGTGGTGATTGTGTGGGAAGAAATTTCATTACACTTGTAATGACAATAAATCTACCTATCTGTCTGTCTGTCTGTCTGTCTATCTATCTATCTATCTATCAAGGCTGCAGGTTGCTGATAACAAATAAAATGCTTTTTCTTTTTGTTGGATCTGCTTCATTGCAGAACAAATCTGAAGCTGCACAGTTGTTACAGAAATGCAGGTTTCACACTCTTTTCTTATGTAGGAGGAAAGTGAAGTTGCTAAATAGGAGACATTAGGAGAAGTTGTAAATGAGCCAGCTGATTGGGGAAAGGGACGATGCTTGTTTTAAAATACCATTCAAATCTGCAAGATCAGTATATTGGACTGGAGGATGGTGTTGGTTTTACGGGCCAGGTAAAAATATGTGTGTCGATATGCATGGAACATTATAATGCTCCATGCTGAAAATGAACACTAGGATTTGAAGTGACTGTGCTGGTAATTATTTCTTCGTGAGCTCAAACTTTGCAGACTCTCTGTTGGCTTTACTGATAACGATGTTGTTCTTCCACAAATATTAACTCTTTTTTGAGGGCTTTTTTTTTAAACATCTCTCCTGCAGGTCTAAAACCTGGCATTTATTAGGTTAAATTGAACTGTTCCAGAAATTTTAAGGGCACACAGTAGTAACAGGCCATTGCCATAGTAACTTATCTTGGACATACAACTTGCAGTGGCTGATATCCAATGACCTAGAGACTCTATTGTGTGTGCGTGTGGTTCCATACTGCGGGCTGATAATCACTGCCTTTCTCCAGATGGAGGAGTGTACACGCCTCAGCAGAGGTCCTCCTGCCTCCTGGGGCACAAAGAGTGGTGTGTGTGGGGTGTGGGGGCGGGTGCAGTGGTGTGGCTCATGGTTTGCATGCACATGAATTAAGGCATGTATCTTGTTCCCAGTAGTTAAACATGCAAACAAAATAATAACTTGACCCCATTAGATAATTATCTTGTGTACACGAAATGATAACGCCCAGTCAGTCTGCATTGTTTAACCCCAATCCTGTCATATCTCAGAAAATAAGCGGAGTTGGTCCTGGTTACTACTTGGATATGGGACTTCTTTGGAAGACCAGGGACTGTGTGTGTTTCTTCATCTAAAACTGGAGTTACATCAGCGTAAAACTTGTGCCAAATCCTAATGCAGATCTGTGATGGATCTGCTGTAGCGACCCCACTCAAAAAGGAGTAGCTGAATGAGAAACAATGACACAAAATAATAATGTGTTCCCAGTATGTAATTATCTTGTGCACCAAGTATTACTTTTCCCTACTCGACAAATACCTTGTGCACACAAAATAATAACTTATTCCCAGTAGGTAATTATCTTGTGTGCAAAATATTACTTTTTCGTACTTGATAATTATATATAGTATAATATATTTTTGCAACAGAACAATTTTGTCTACACAAGACAATAAAGTTAGTGTGTCATGGAGTGGCGAATGCTGAGGAACATATTGAATTCGTGCTGCCCTTGACAAAAAAAAAGTGGCTTTGTCTGGCTGCTGCTGCAGCTATCTTGCTGCAGAAGAGAAGGAAAAAAGAGGAAGAAAAAGAAAAGGTACACTGTTTAGTTCAGAGAGTGGTTACGAACCAAAAAGAACTTTAGTGACACATTATAACAGTGTACAAAGGCTGAAAACTGCCTTACATATGTTTACAAATGTTTGTGAAAAAAAAAATCACTAAGAAATTTTGAAATGTTCAAAATTTATGTTCGGCAAGAAATAATAGCTTTCCACACTGTACTGAGCCACCTGGAGCACCAGGGGAGCTATGCAAGGATGCTCTTCCTGGACTTCAGCTCAGCCTTCAACCACATCATCCCAGAGATCCTGGTCCAGAAACTGACACATCTGGGCATCAGATCAAGGACTTCCTCACAAACCGCCCACAGTCCGTGAAACTTGGCCCCCACCTTTCCTCCACCATCACACTCAGCAGTGGTTCCCCTCAAGGCTGTATACTGAGCCCCCTCCTGTTCACCCTTTACACGCACAACTGCTCTCCGACCCATCCCACAAACACCATCATAAAGTTTGCGGACTGTGACTGGGCTCATCTCAGGGGGGGATGAGACCGACTACAGAGACGAGGTAAATCAACTGACAGCGTAGTGTTCAGCTAACAACCTGCCACTGAACACCAAAAAACAAAAGAAAAAATAATCCTGGACTATTATATTAGCTGTAAAGATGGGGCAAGGATCACCACTTTGTGAACAACTGCGTGAAAAAATAGTCCAACAGTTTAAGAACAATGTTTCTCAATGTTCATTTGCAAGGAATTTAGGGATTCCATCATCTACAGTCCATAATATTATCAGAAGATTCAGAGAGACTGGAGAACTTTCTACATGCAAACAGCAAGGCTGAAAACTAACATTGAATGCCCGTGACCTTCGATCCCTCAGGCGGCACTGCATTAAAAACCGACATCATTGTGTAAAGGATCTTATCGCGTGAGCTCAGCAACACTTCAGAAAACCATTGTCAGTTCACACAGTTTGCACATCTACAAGTGCAAGTTAAAACTCTACTGTGCAAAGCGAAAGCCATACATCAACAACATCCAGAAACGCCGCCGCCTTCTCTGGGCCTGAGCTAATTTGAAATGGACAGATGCAAAGAAGATGGAAAAGTGTGCTGTGGTCTGATGAGTCCACATTTCAAATTGTTTTTGGAAATCATGGACATTGTGTCCTCCGGACAAAAGAGGAAAAACACCATCCAGATTGTTACCAGCGCAAAGTTTAAAAGCCAGCATCTGTGATGGTATGGGGATGTGTTAGTGCCCATGGCATGGGCAACTTACACATCTGTGATGGCACCATCAATGCTGAAAGGTACATCCAGGTTTTGGAGCAACACATGCTGCCAATCCAGCAACATCTTTTTCAGGGACGTCCCTGCTTATTTCAGCAAGACAATGCCAAGCCACATTCTGCACGTGTTACAACAGCGTGGCTTTGTAGTAAAAGTGTGCAGGTACTAGACTGGCCTGTCTGCAGTCCAGACCTGTCGCCCACTAAAAATGTGGTGCATTATGAAGCACAAAATACAACAACGGAGACCCCGGACTGCTGAACAACTGAGATGTACAACAAGCAAGAATGGGAAAGAATTCCACCTACAAAGCTTCAACAATTAGTGTCCTCAGTTCCCAAACACTTATTGAGTGTTGTTAGAAGGAAAGTTGATGTAACACAGTGGTAAACATACCACTGTCCCAGCTTTTTTGAAACGTGAAAATGAGCAAATATTTGCACAAAAACTATCAGTTTGAACATTAAATATCTTGTCTTTGTGGTGTATTCATTTGAATATAGGTTGAAGAGGATTTGCAAATCATTGTATTCGTTTCTTATTTACATTTCACACAACATCCCAACTTCATTGGAATTGGGGTTGTAACCCACATTCCAGTGTCTGTTCTGTATCACTGCAAACTGTATGTTCCACAAGAACTGTATCACAACCCTGTCAGGGGCATCGAATGGTTTTCCAAAACAAGACAGTGTGGAATAATAGTACACTGAAGGATACATTATTCATTTAAGAAATCTTTTAGACTTGTTTGAGATCCTCAAAAATATAGATGCTTATCATGTATTTTATGGTACCAGCAATTAGAATTGATTTTTAACTCTGTGGATACATTTCTGCACATTCACATTTACCCTCACAGGCATTTCCCACATTTATAGCAGCAGAGAGGATTCACATTTTCGAACAGCTTCTCCGGAGCACCTGGCTTTACTTGAATGGCAGGTGGAAATAGGTTCCTTTTCACTCTTGTCCTCGTGCAGCTGAGCACACCAAATCATCATGTAGCTGAGATGTCTGTGAGAAGAAAAGTGGCATGAAACCCATTCACAAGTTGCCCTTGCATAGACACAGACATATAAAAATGCAGCAATACTCATGATTACTTGTGGGTCACTTGTTTAGAAAATCACTGACACAATTTAAACCCTTCTGTTCACACATTAGCGCCTAAATGCACAGAAATGCAAAAAGGCGTTTCACTCCCATTTTGATTAAGAGTAATACTCTGTAGTGTGTCTTAACGTATGAGCTGCAACCAGGGGTGTTGGACTGGGGGGTACCCAGGGCCCAGAGCACGGGGGGGTGTCACAAAAAACTGGCATTAAATACATTTTTGTGTTGCATGTTATTAATGTCCATACAATTGATGTTGTAAAAGAATATAATTAGAATAAATGTATAAATGTTGCAAAACATAATTCTGCTCTAACAGTAATATTGAAAGATCTCTGAGGGCCCTTCCCACCCCTGCACAGTTGTACAATGGTTTAGCCCAGGCGCACAGGCCCACACACACACACACACACACACACACACATCCCAAACGGGATCTGACAGAAAGAGGAGGTGTTTAGTAATGCTGAAACAACTAATCGATTTAATCGATTATTAAAATTAATTTAGTCATCAATTAGTTGTTAAATAACTTTGTTTTACTGCAAACGTTTCGTTTCTTCCATATAAATCAACCGTTTCTGCAGCGCGGCTTTGCTTTGAACCTTGAACCAATCGAAGCAGTGATTCGCAGATCGAAGTGCTTTGTTGATTCAGTGTTTTATTTCGCTTAATCTTAATTTTTCCCCACTAAAACCCCAAAGAGCATATGTCTATGAGTAACATTTACCTTTTAATGTTAATCTGACTTGTTATGGTCTTCTGAAACAGTTGATAGATGTATTTTATAACTTAAAAACGGGACCGATGCTAACGCGTTAGCATGTCTATGGCATTTTCAATATTGAAGTTAGCATTAAGCTGTTGCAGCTGTCAGCACATTTGTTTTCTGTATAATAATTCATGGCTCAGCGTTTGTTGTCATAAAAGAGTCAAATGTATTACAAATTGTAATATTTTATTCATTTATTTTTATTTATATATCAGTAATAATAATAATAGAAACAACAATAATAGTAATAATAATAACTAATAATGCCACAATACAGTTTTAGAGAAACGGACAAATAGAATCTGATAAAACAAAACAGAAAAGATTAAACCAACTAACAATGAACATAAATAAATATAGATATAAGTGTTTTCTGTGAACACCTAGTGACTGTTAAACCTCCACTTCATCTCTGTTTTATTAAGTTTAATGACAATTTGTTTCGTTCAAACCACATCTAAGCTGTGTTTTTACACAAGAAAAAAATAAAATGCAGTAAACTGCACATTTGTGTCTTTTTTCATGAAAATATCTTATTAAGATCACATATTACACTTTAGTCAGGCCTTTAAAATACTTTTGTGGACTCTTGCTGTAATATGTTGTCAGTGGTTGAGATAGTTGCTGTAGGCATCTAAACCTGATAGAAATCTCTTTGTGGTGTGTCGGTGATGTATGTATGTGCAAAATAAAACAAAACTCTACTCCATGTATGTTTTTGACGAGAATATAACATAACTTTGTTACAAGGTCAAACGCTGATGTTGCATGATAAAGGCCTTTTAAGAATAACTCACTTAAAGAAATAATGGCAAAACTCACATGTAAGTAAAAAAAAAAACCCCAAAATGATTAATCGAAAAAATAATCAACCGATGAACTGATTAGTAAAATAATCGTTAGTTGCAGCCCTAGTGTTTAGGCTGAAATAAAATATGTCTTTCCTAAAAAAATCAAAGTCCGGATTTCAAAAAAGAAGAGAAAAAAGGACAGGGAAAGAAAACTAAATGGGGGAAGGCAGCTGCTAACCAAATTCTTTGAAAAGAGAGGTGAGCTAGCTATATTGAGTTGAGGGGTCTGGGGGACCAAATTCCTGTGCATTTTAACAGAAGGGAATGCACCAAATTGCACCATTTTTCTAGAAAATGGTGCAGTTTGGTCCCCCAGACCCCCCACCTCAATATTGCTCCACCCAACTTTAAAAAGGGTTCTGACTCCCAGGTGTGATCTAAGGTATAGATGATTTAGACCTGGTTTGACTACACATTAGAAATTTGGTGGTTGCATTATTAAAAAAGAACATAACAGTGTGTGTGTGTGTGGGGGGGGGCTTCAATATGGCTAGTACCTAGGGCCCAGAATTTTGTGCTGCACCCCTGGCTGCAACACAGTTTTTGGACATGCATTGTTTTGTCTCCATCTGATGTGTGCTTTTAACACAGCAGAAAGTACTGTGAGGCAAACTGTTGTCTGCCAAGTTCCATTCCCACTGGTTGAAACAAACCATGGTGACAGAATTAAATCGTATCTTGTCTCCTCTTGTTCTTTGCTGCAGCTTTAATCCCTAATAATGTTGTGGTAATTAGTGCACATAGGACAAATAAAAGGGGTCTGCAGCAGGTGTGTTTAGTTAAAGCCCCCTGGTGGTGTAAATGGGTATAGTTCTACTTAGATTGACAGTGTGGACATCACTTCACCTGTTTATTGTTCTTATCCAGTTTGAATTATTCATCATTCACTTGAGTATGCATTTAAACCGGTCAGTTTGTGTGACTGTATCAGATTTGTTTTTATACAGAAAGATGAGATTCAGATGTGAGTGCTGACCTTGCGGCTCAGATTGGTGTGGTATTGTGCATTAGAGGGTTGCCATCTAGAGTCTGCAGGGGCACAGTGCAGAGCCATGCGCTGAGCTGTAGATGTGTTTGCTGAACTGTTTCATGCAGTCAGATGGAGAAGTGTGAAGCTTGAGGGTTGGGAAGAAGATATAAGGATGTGCAGGGACCATACGGGGAGTACACACACACACCTATCAGAGGCTGAGACCGCCTGTGAGGTCAGTAATCTTAATGTCAGTCTGTCAAAGAAAAGCACCCAGTAATCTGACTTGATAATTAGGATGAGCATTTATAATTTAAAGCGCAACATGCAGTTTAAGAAGTGTCAGTGTGTCATTTCCCATTTTGACTGCATTACTGCAAGTATATGTCATGCCCATAAGTATTGGGACAGTGACACATTTTTTTGTCATGTTTCCTGTGTACGCCACCATGACAGAAGTGAAGTTAAAAAGAATGTGTTTCGAGTTTCATCTTTAACTCAAGGGATTAAACAAAAAATATGACATTAACCATCTAGGAACTGCAGTCATTTTTACACAAAATCCCTTTTCATTTCAGACCTCACATGTAACTGGACAAAGTAAACATAAGAGAAAAAACACCAAATAATTGCTCTGATGGCGAGCATTCTTTATACCCCCGTCACACTTAGTAAGAATGAGCATCATTTAAGTCGAATCAGGCGGAATGTCAAAAAAAAAAAAAAGTGCCACTTCTGAGAGGGAATAAGAATTGCCTAAGACAGCTGTCCCAATACTCAGACTGAACTCCGACCCACCCCAAATGATCCATGCACATGCTGTGCGCATTAGCCTTCAACCACACAAATGTAGGTGGAACACAGTCGGATTATCTAGACAGCTGTCAAATGCAGTGAGAATATGACAAATGCACTTCCAGTGCTGTACATGTGTGGTCCGACTGTGGGTAAATATATCCCAGCAGCACTCCAGGTGCATTCAGACACAGCTGGGACATTTGGCCAGGATTCGATGCGGTGAATCACATCAAACAGCCCCTTAAATGTGATCAGAATGCTTCAAATGCCATATGAATATTTAGAATGCAGTCAGATTGCGGTCAGACTGCACCACAACCGCCATTTGATATTTTTTCACCTCAAACACACCTCGACAGTTGAATGCATGTGCTCTACATTTGGGCTGGCTGTCCGCCTGTGCCCGACTGTTTAGACTGCTCTCTGAATGCTGCCCGACGTCTTCGAATGCACCTCGGCACGTCCGGAATGTGGGCTGAATTTTCATTCGGCGGGGATTCGCCTCATTCTGCCTTGAGTGTTATGGCTAAAGCCCTAACACTATTACTATTAGACAGCTCAACTGACGGGTAAACGAACATTTCCGAGTTACTGAATATGTCTTTATATATTTATATGAGTCATTAAGAAATGGAAACATGATGGTACTGTATGGTAAATCTATAGGGCCCCTTCACACATAGTGCGAAAGGCGACTCATGTCGTAACAGCTCGTATGAGCGAACCACAAAACATTGCATCCAACATTGCTGTTGGAACACAGTGCCAACAGCTATAACTATAAATAAAAAAAATATATATGCTGCAATACAAAAAATACAGCTGCTGAAAAAAATAAAATAAAAATTACATGCTACCCACAGGACTCAAACCCGCACTTTCCAAAAGCTCTGATTGCCAGTCAGAATCTTTACCACTGAGCTACCATCACTGTCCAGTGAAAGGTGTGGGAAACTGCCTGATATCAGGAAGGACATGGACATATTAAAAAAAAAAAAACTACACACCATATAATAACACCGCATTTTATTGAATCTTTCTTATCAAGCGAGCAATACAGATATGATCCATCTGTTCCTCTGTAGATGACCCATGGTCACAGACATAGATTCATGAAATGACATGAATGAAGCAGGGCGCTCTTATCATGTCCACATCTACTGGTCCGGCGTGTCCAGCTGGCCGTGCGCGCGTGTCCGGCCCGACACACGTGTCTTGCAGACCGGGAACCGCAGGACAGACACCACGTCATGTGGAACAGAGCTCATGTGGGTGACATATGATCCATCTGTTCCTCTGTAGGTGACCCATGGTCACAGACGTGCAGTCATGAAATGACATAAATGAGAAGCAGTGCGCTCTTATATCCATATCTGCTGTCGGTGTGTGCAGCAGTCCCTGCACGTGTTTCCTGCCCGACACGCGTGTCTTGTGAACGACGCACCACAGGACAGCCATCCCCAGCTATGACGACCAGATCCACAGCTCCCCACAGCTGCTCATATCGGCGGCCACACCCCCTGTCAGTTCAGCTCACACACCAACGTCTCACTGTGTCTGTTTACAAAGACAAACTCGTGGGGAACTTAGACAAATTTCACATCCACCTCGACAGTGATTGTCTGCAGACTGTTTTCGTGATGATAGTGCGAATGGCCACACATGTTCTAAGTGCTATGTGAGCGGTGTTAGATGTTTGTGTGTGTCACCTGCAATTTGGATACCTGCCGCAAGAGGGTTCGATGGGCTCTCACAGCGCACACTCTGTCTTTCAGCTGCTGGTGTGAGCAAATAGTTGTAGCAACACGTGTACGAGGCAGCTACAATTTTACATGTATTGCGTACAATTCCTGCTTCATGCCCACTTTATGTGCAAATCGACCAA
The DNA here is from genome assembly GCF_902500255.1 of Thalassophryne amazonica. Taxonomy (NCBI): domain Eukaryota; kingdom Metazoa; phylum Chordata; class Actinopteri; order Batrachoidiformes; family Batrachoididae; genus Thalassophryne; species Thalassophryne amazonica. Next base: position 36,401,815 of record NC_047107.1, read on the forward strand.
ATTCACACTACGTGTGAAGGGGCCCATATGGAGTAGGCACTTCTCAAAAACTGAGTGCCTGCTAGATTTTTCACGTTCTGCTCTTTACTGCTCACAAATGGAAGTCACAGTTCTAAACTATCGTGTAAGTTTTAGGAAACACATGGTATTTGTATCAGAAAATAAAAGAGAAGCTTGAAACAGACACAAACCACAGATAGAGAGACAAGGTGTAAAAAATTCACAATGCACTTTATTTTACTAATATTTTTATGAGTGTTGCATAAGTGTTCCTTTGTTATTTTCAGCGTAATACTAAGTACTATGGGGGACAGTCACAATGTACTTCTTTTTAAAAGGGTAAAAATTATGTTTTTTAAGATTCATTCATTCTCACTCAATGTGCCCAACATATGCATTATTATTATTATTATTATTATTATTATATTTGTTTGCATTTTACACATGTAATTGAACATTTGCCATACGTTTGTTGCTGATCATGATCTGGAAGCGGGATTCACAAGCATCTCTTTTCTTTCTTTTACATGGAGTCATTTTGATCTGTTTCTTTGAAACCAAAATGCTGATCTTGATTAAAGCTCACAATCATTCACATCCAATAACAGACAATCAACATGTGGAAATTTGTGGATATCAGTTAAGGATTTGGATCTAACAGATTCAGAAAGAAAGCTGCAAATGTGAGACCGTGTTTTTAATCTTAATGCAAAACGTTGGCATTATTGGGTGTTGCCCTGTGCCAAGTGGATACGCCATCAGAGAGCACACAATTGTCTCCAAACATCACACGTGCACACCCACACACTCATGTGCACTTATGTGTGAAGAAATAAACAACAGCTTTAAGAAGCAGCTTCGCATATTGTCAACTACACCTTTGGTGTAGAGATAATTGCTCCAGAAGGAACAGAGGATCTCATCAAATTCTTCTGCCAGTTCAGTATGAAGACGCCAAATAACCCACACTGAGAATTCTAATGTGCGCTTGTGTCCCTCCTCCCCTTATAGTGAAACAAAACCCCCCCTGCAGTCTAAATGTTCAGGCCAACAGTCTGCACATTTCTGTTCCAACTCATCACAGCAGTAGTCGATTCCTTCTCTATTCAAGGTTCTAGTAATCAGCAAAATCATCTGTTGTGGGTTTGAGTGTAGATGAAATCTTGGAGTGTTTACCTCCACAGCATGTGAGGAGGTGAACTGACATTTTCCAGAAGTGACAGCCTTTGAAGGTGAAAGAACATCATGTCTTTTTGCTCTTCATCACGAGCCATTCACTCCTTTCAGAGTTGTGTGGCACTGATTGGTTTTGTCATTGTTGTGTTACTTATAACTCCTCTGCTGTGGAGTGTTGTACCAATCACGACAAAATGCACTTTTACTCTCAAAAGCTTCTCTCACATGTGCAACAGGAACAATGTGATAGTTATTTGTGATGCACATGCAGTGTAATTGTGTTTGCATGTACTTATGGTTACAGATGTGATATACGTTTTGCTGTTGGTTTTGTCCACATTGTTGTTGTTGTGTTTCCACCTTTATTACTGATGGGCACTGACAGGCGGCAACAGCTGGCAACATCCTTGCAGTTAACTGGATATCAGCTTGTGGTTTAATGACATTTTTTTGAACATATTCTCAGTAGACCTGCAAAGATCAATAGATTAACTGTCTGATTTCAGCTTCTTAAATGAGTATTTTCTGGTTTCTTCACTCGTCTCTCACAGTAATATTCAATATCTTTGGACTGTGGCCAAAACAAGACATTTGAAGACATTTATGTACATTTGCACATCGAATTCACTCCGTTGCTGTGTGAGCACGATATAGTCTCACACCTCTAACATGCTCTCAATGTGCTTGTGCGCACGCACACAAGCGTACACGGAATCATCGTCGTGGATCCCTCACGCCTGTCTGACCGCATGGCCCTCCCGACAGCGGAATTTTTCAAATCTTGCCAAATTTTTTTTTTTTTTTTTGCCCTTTTTCATCTGGTTTCTGCTTCTTTCACCCAACTTCATGTTCATCACAGTTGAATTCCCAAAAATATTAATATCTCTAGTATCCTTTGAGCCTTTGGAAGGTTTGGAAATGAAAGCCATGGTTTGTAAATGTTTTTAAATAGTCTTATGAAATTGTTATGAAATTGTTTGTAATGTTCTGAATTGTTGTGATCTGTACTGCTGTCAGGACTCCCTTGAAAAAGAGATTGGAACTTTCTCAATGTAACTTTCCTGGTTAAATAAAGGTTAAATAAAAAATAAAAAATAAGAAAGAGACAATGCTATGTGCAAAATTTCAGCCATTTTTTTTTTCTTTTAACATTTATTTTTTAAACATTTATTGAACTAGGTTAGTCCCATTGAGATTTCTTTTGAAAGGGAGATCTGGCCAGTCATAAAGTTTCCAATTCAGCTAACTTAGATGTCTTTAAATGTGGGAGGAAACTGTAGCACCCGGAGAAAACCCACACAAACACGGGGAGAACATGCAAACTCCACACAGAAAGGCCACAGGTGGGAATCGATCCCATGACCTTCTTGTTGTGAGACAACAATGCTAACCACTAAGCCACCTTGCTGCCCATCATTTAGTTAATTTATGGCTATGGTTTACTGATAATTTAACTAAATGATTATTAACAAATCTGAAAATAATCAATAGATAAAAAATAGATTCATTGAAAAATAATCAGTAGAATAATCCATTACAAAAATCTTCATTAGGTGCAGCCCTAATCTTCACCTTGTTGTGATTTGTAATTACCTGTCACATACAACTTGTGTTTATGTCATAGGTTAAAGTTCTCCGTCACCATGATGGATTTCTGTAATTTGGAAAATTTAACCACACATACGCATGCGATGTCATGCGTGTTTTGGGGCCAAAATATGATGCTTTCAATGTCCAAGCAACATCCCATTCAGTGCTAACCAAAGCAGCAGCAATGTCAGCACGGAGGAAGGGACTGTGTGAATTTTCACGCCTCTCTGCTGTTTACTGCTTGTCATCAGCCACGGTCCTTCTCCTCCCTGTCTTCATGGGAACATTGGCTGACTTTCCCCAAGTAGAGCAGGGTGTGGCTTTGCTTTGAACCAATGAAGCAGTGCGTTGATGGTTCGTTTATCTTAATTTTTCCCTGCTAACAGGGGCCCCGGGCGGCATCGCGGGGGGGTGGCGACACGACCATGCGGAAAAAAAACGGTCAAAAAACGTTACAGCAGAGCGGCGCCCCCAACTTCCCGTCCCATGGCGGCTTTCCTCTCACTCATTCCCGCAGCTTCACAGGGCTATAAACAGTAGCGAAGCAAAGACTGCAGTGAAACGAGACGAGTCATTGGATAAATGCTGGGCTTTGTCCCGCCCATCGGACGCTCAGCGTGTCTGGGGGTCTATGGGGCAGTGGGCTGGCCTCAGCCGGCCTGGACGCTCAGCTTCTGCATGATGATTGGATGATCTGTCTGAATCCCTTTTGATTGACAGCGAAATGAGCGAATCAGCGATCTTTTTATGTAAACATCCGTGGGAGCATTTTCATTCTTTTCTGAGTTGAACCGGAGACTTTCGTAATCCTCTTAGCGGCATTTTCTTTGTTAAAAACGACTAGCGACAAATCGAGCTTCTATTTCTGGTGGGTTTTTTTTTGTAGCTGCTTGTGTTTGGAGACTGACTTCTATCGCAGTTTCTGTCCCTACCGAGCAGCGGGTGCTGCTGGACCGGATTTTGGCGAAGCCATTTGATAGTCTTCCTTACGAAGAAGCCATGGCTGCTGTCATGGCTTCAGCTCTCAATGGTTTGCAGGCCAAAGTTAAAGCAATAGCCCCCAGTGCAATGTTTGTGCATTGCTATGCACACAGACTGAATCTGGTTCTGTCTCAGGGGGCTAAATGCTTATCTGAGTACAGAATATTTTTTGCATCACTCTGGGTTTGCCACATTTTTCTCAAAATCCACAAAGAGGATGTCTTTTCTTGAGTCTGCAGGCTGCTCAAGGTTGCCCAGAAATGCTCCTACTCAATGGAATTTCACATCACGGATAGTGAGCACTGTGGCAAACAATTATGATGCCTCCTGCAAACATTTGAGATGATCATTGCAGATAAGTCCATGGATGATGACACATTAGACTGTGCCCATTTCTTTGTGTTTGTTATTGCAGTAGTCATTAAAACTGGAAATTTGTTCTTGTGAGTTCATTTGTGGGATTGTGGGTGTTCAGGACGAAGTTAGTGTTTTCATGGGTGGTGGGGCGGAGGTGGTGGCCACGTTAGTGTGCGCGGGGGGGAGTGCACGCAGGGGGTTTCGCCCGGGGAGTAAATCACTCTAGGACAACCACTGCCTGCTAAAACCCTAAAGAGCATATGTCTGTGAGTAATATTTACCTTTTTTTATGTTAAACCGACCTGTTATGGTCTTCTGAAACAGATGTATTTTATAACTTAAAAACGGGGCCGATGCTAACGTGTTAGCATGTCTATGGCATTTTCAATGTTAAAGTTAGAATTAAGCTGTTAGCATCTCAGCACGTTTGTGAGCATTTGTTTTTTGTATAATAATTAATGGCTCAGCATTTGTTGTCGTAAAAGAGTCAAATGTATTACGAATTGTAATATTTTTGAATTTATTTTTATTTATATATTAATAATAATAATAGCAACACCAACAGTAATAGTAATAATAACTAGTAATGCTACAATACAATTTTAGAGAAACAGACAAAAAGAACATGATAAAACAAAACAACAGAAAAGATAAAACCAAGTAACAATGAACATAAATAAATATAGAAATAAATATAGAAATAAATGTTTCCTGTGAACACCTGGTGACTCTTACACCTCCACTTCATCCCTGTTTTATTTGTTTCAGTCAAACCACATCTAAGGTGTGTTTTTACACAAGAAAATATTAAATGCAGTAAACTGCACATTTGTGTCTTTTTCATGAAAATATCTTGTTAAAGATAACATATTACACTTTAGTCAGGACTTTAAAACTTTAGGACTTTAAAATACTTTTGTGGACTCTTGCTGTAATATGTTGTCAGTGGTTGAGACAGTTGCTGTAGGCATCTAAAAGTGCTCATAAACGATTGAAACCCGATGGCAATCTCTTTGTGGTGTGTCGGTGATGTATGTATGTGCAAAATAAAACAAAACACTACTCCAGGTCTGTTTTTGACAAATATAATATAACTTTGTTACAAGGTCAAAAGTTGATGTTGCGTGATAAAGGCCTTTTAATAATAGCTCACTTAAAGAAATAATGGCAAAACTCACATGTAAGTAAAAAAACAAAACCAAAACAAAACAAAAAAACGCTCAAAAAATAATTGACCGAATAATCGTTATTTGGTTTTACGAGTGAGAGCATTTTACCGATTAAATATGAATAAGTTTTGAGTTTCTCAGTGCGCATGCGTTTTCAAGACGGGTGAAAGTGTTACTTTGTGCACAGCAGAACAACATTGTCAATTACTTTAGGCACTAATTTTGTATTTTGACTGTACAGCCAGCAACACAGCACCCTTTTGGCGCATTTACCAGATTGGAACTGATCAAAATACTACAGAAGACAGAGTTTCAGAGGGCTTCATACCCATTAAAATTCACCAGAGTACACAAAATTTGAATTGCTCTTTTAAAAATGTTCTCTGGGGAGCACCCCCAGACCCCCCAGAATCAAGACTATACCCCCCCCACCCTTTTATGTACCTTTATGTTCAGGTTTTGCATTGTTTTATCCTCTCTCTCTCTCTCTCTCTCTCTCTCTCTCTCTCTCTCTCTCTCTCTCTCTCTCTCTCTCTCTCTCTCTCCTTAGAGGCTATTTAGAATAGATTTGTATACTATATAATGTGATTACTGTATTTAGTGTGGAAAAAAGAGTGTGTGCCCCCACTATGCCACATTTTAGGGAATTACTGGCATTAATTTTTGCCAGGAAAAAAATTTCAGTCAGATGAAAATTTATTGCTTTAACCAATGGTTTATGTAGCCAAAACATCCACATGCTTTTTGTCACGTGTGAGATGGCTGGAAGAGGAGGATCAACTAGCTTGAAATCATAAATGACAAGTCTATATTACTTAAAATAGGACACAATGCTTTTTTTTTTGTGCTGAGCAGCCTCCTCATCCTCTCTTGCAAGCTACACTCAACAAAAATATAAACGCAACACTTTTGGCTTTGCTCCCATTTTGTATGAGATGAACTCAAAGATCTAAAACTTTTTCCACATACACAATATCACCATTTCCCTCAAATATTGTTCACAAACCAGTTTAAATCTGTGATAGTGAGCACTTCTCCTTTGCTGAGATAATCCATCCCACCTCACAGGTGTGCCATATCAAGATGCTGATTAGACACCATGATTAGTGCACAGGTGTGCCTTAGACTGCCCACAATGAAAGGCCACTCTGAAAGGTGCAGTTTTATCACACAGCACAATGCCACAGATGTCGCAAGATTTGAGGGAGCGTGCAATTGGCATGCTGACAGCAGGAATGTCAACCAGAGCTGTTGCTCGTGTATTGAATGTTCATTTCTCTACCATAAGCCGTCTCCAAAGGCGTTTCAGAGAATTTGGCAGTACATCCAACCAGCCTCACAACTGCAGACCATGTGTAACCACACCAGCCCAGGACCTCCACATCCAGCATGTTCACCTCCAAGATCGTCTGAGACCAGCCACTCGGACAGCTGCTGGAACAATCGGTTTGCATAACCAAAGAATTTCTGCACAAACTGTCAGAAACCATCTCAGGGAAGCTCATCTGCATGCTCGTCGTCCTCATCGGGGTCTCGACCTGACTCCAGTTCGTCGTCGTAACCGACTTGAGTGGGCAAATGCTCACATTTGCTGGCGTTTGGCACGTTGGAGAGGTGTTCTCTTCACGGATGATGCGAAGGAGATGTGTTGCACTGCATGAGGCAAATGGTGGTCCCACCAGATACTGACTGGTATCCCCCCCCAGTAAAACAAAACTGCACCTTTCAGAGTGGCCTTTTATTGTGGGCAGTCTAAGGCACACCTGTGCACTAATCATGGTGTCTAATCAGCATCTTCGTATGGCACACCTGTGAGGTGGGATGGATTATCTCAGCAAAGGAGAAGTGCTCACTATCACAGATTTCGACTGGTTTGTGAACAATATTTGAGGGAAATGGTGATATTGTGTATGTGGAAAAAGTTTTAGATCTTTGAGTTCATCTCATACAAAATGGGAGCAAAACCAAAAGTGTTGTGTTTATATTTTTGTTGAGTATACTTGAAAGTCATTATTATTCTTGGCCAGCTGTGAGGTCAGAAGTGGATGTAGAAATGCCCTCCATTAGTTTATTTCAGTTTCCTTTTAATTCCTTGGGCCAGTGATACTTGAACAAAAATAGGTTGTTTTTTGTTTTTTGTTCCCCCCCTTAAATGAGTTCCAATTTTGACTGGGTTTTACCAAAAGAACCACTCACTTTACTTACCGGAATGTTGATTCTTTTGCTGAGGATAACTTGAACATAATTTAATGGATTTTCATAAAATTTGACAAGAACAACCCAAATAAGTCTGTTTTGAATGAGTTCAAATTTGAGCATGATTGTTAATCATGCTCAATCAACTCTGTTCACTTTACTGAACAGAGTTGATTATTAGAATTGATTGATCCTTGGCAGCTGTAGTGTTTTTTTTTTTTTTTGCAGCATCAGCTGCCTCTTTCTCATATCCCAATAACCAATCAGCCACACTTCATTTACATCAATATGTGGTCTACATAACGTACATTTGAGCTTTAAATTTTAAAAGCAGGACTTTCTCTCTCTGTCATATATATATATATATATATATATATATATATATATATATATATATATATATATATATATATATATATATATATATATATATATATATATATATATATATATATAGTACATTTAGTTCATGAGTGTATGTATTATGTTCACGGTAGAAAGCAGTTTGTTTTCATGTTCACTGTCCCGGTAGTAAACTGTTTCATGCGCTTCACTCTTGGACCCAATTTCAGGTTTGAATTCACCCATTTTCATATCAAACAGCTCACCAACACATCGCTTCCCTCTCTTCTCATTTGTCCTATCCTGCCATCTTTCTCTTCTTTTCATTCTCTCTTGTGTTCCATTGCTCCTCTTTTTCCTCAGTGTCTTTTCCTCTTTCATCCTATCCCCTTCGTTTCTCTTTCGGCTTCAGTCCTGTTGTACTCAATGTTATTTTCTCGCGCTCTCTCTTTTCTCTTTTTATCCTCTGACTCTCTCTCCTGTCTTCCTCTCTCTCATCTTGGAGACAGTGGTGCGCATGCAGCCTCACATCTATGCTGCTGCCTTTCGGGCTGCTCCGTTTATGCGCTCTGCGCAGCTTTCCTCTCCTCTCTCTTCTGCGCTATACTGCACTGCACTGCACTGCTATACTCTTCACATCTCCACCTCTCCTTCTCTTTTCTCTGCTCTATCTTTATCTACCTGCATCCTTCTATCACTTGCTGCACTTTTCTTCCTTGTGCACAATTGCTGCGCTTTGCTGTGTTGCATGGGAGAATACTGTGCACTCTGGGGTTTTTGCTTGTACCAGAGCCAAGCACACTTGGGCTGCTTGTGGAAACGGAACCAGATGCTCTTGGTGCTCCAGGTTTGCTGTGGACCCTGTGGATCTGTGTGGACCAGAGAAGGGGAGAATGCACGAAGGGTGGTGAGAAGGTGTTGAGGAGCGACTCGTGAGAACTTAACGTGCTTGTGGAAGTAAGGACATCACGGAGGTGGCAGCAGCGATTGATGGTTGTCCATCTAGGGTCATGCCCTGGAGCTTGTGTGGTTTTTGGCACTTGGAGCTGGAGACCTTCTCCCCATTTTGCCCTTCTAGTGGGGCAGCTTTGACCGTGGTGCTGGAAAAAGCTGCCAGGCACCAGCGGCTACACCGTGAAGATTGGGCACCATGAACCAGCTGGATGCACCTCGGCCACTCAACTGGACCATCAGGAAACTGTGCCACGCAGCCTTCCTACCATCTGTACGCCTGCTCAAGGTAGAAACACAGGGGAGGGAGAGCTGGAATAAATTTCAAAAACACACCCTGGGGAGATATACAGTAAAGTAAAATCTGTCAGGCTATTCTGCTACTTTCCACAAAAATAAATAAGAAAATGAAAGCGGGGTGAGGTTCAAACCAATCCAAAAAGATAGCCGGAGAAGGATTTACTTTACCTCTTTACTTGTTACGTATTGTTGTAAGAACCAGTGTAAGGGATGGAAGAAAGAATACAGTAAAGACAAAAGTCAGGTAAACTGTTCACCTACAGAACACTCAGAGGGAAACAAGAACATTCGGAAGTGTTGTGATGTGCACAAAGTAGAGGATAAAAATGGAGACACAAGAAAGAGGGGGCTTGACGTTAGAGTGATGCACTTAGGGAGCCAGAGCTGGAAATGGAAAAAAAAAAAGAGGGTGACAGTGTAGTGTGTGTGTGGGGGGGGGGGGGGGGGGGGGGGGGGGCAATGGGAGGAAAGGATACAAAAGCAGAGGAGAGGATGAGAGACAACAAGCGACAGAGGGTGAAAGTAGATTATATGAGTCTGGCTTTGCAAAACAATAAGAGGATGGTACAAAGGGTCAAGGTGAAAGTGTGAAAAGAAGAGGAAAGAATCATGGGGTGGGGAGGGCAGATGGCGAATCAAAGAGGCAGAATATGAAGGAAGAGGGGATTAATAAAGATGGGCGAGCAGATGATGTGCAGCATCAAATCCCAGTCGGCAGGTGTTCCAATAAATATCTGTGTTGCGTGGTGCACCTCCATGTGAAGCCAAATGTCTCCATATTGTTTGTTTGGGAGAGCTGGCCTGGTTTTTATAGAAACCATACCTTATTCATATGTCTGCACACCCAGAGTAAAGCCAGAATGCTTCTTTAAAGCTTGTTTAAAGACATTTTTGAGGATATAACATGTTTGTTCATCTGTTTGCTAAAAAGAAGCCAGCCAGGACGAGGTCTGTTGTTGGAGGTCTTGCGTGCTGCGTTCCTCAATCGGCTTTGATCTGGTTGTATCAAAGTGTCTCGCACAAAATGCAGTGCTGTGATGTTGATCGGAGCAGCCAGTGTGCTTGCACTTGTGTAAATTTGCATTTGTATAGACCGGCGGTTAAATGAATAACGGTAATCTTTGATAGAATGTGCATATGGGGGGAGCTCAACGTCTGTGTGTGCTTGCAGATGTGCCTAAACTAGATTTACTGACAAGCTGTATTTGGGAATTTAGAGGAGGATGAAGTCCTGTTTGTATATCTATTCAGTAGATGTTATAATCAATAACACATAACTTCAGGTCATTCTGTCTTTAAAAATGGACTTTCTAAATTGCACTTTGTGGTAATTTTCCTCTCAAAAACAAAAATCTACCGGTAAAGTTGTTAAGGAAAACAATAATCCAACAATATGTAACTCAAATTAGAAAAAAAAAAAAACAGAACAGTCAATAGACACTTTTGGCTTTTGAACGAGTACACTGAAACAGGTTTACTTGAATATCAGTCTGACAGCTGTGTATCACTATTTGAGTAGGATTTGTTTGTAGATTACATCATCACTACAGTGTTGTCTGTGCTGTTTACCAGACTTTAACCTATGCCACTGCCTCTCCAATTGATTTCCATCCTGTGATTGAAACTGTTTGCATCAGTACTGAATGTCATATTCCAAAATGTTTGTTGTTAGCTCTGCCGCACTTTCTGAATTAAAGTAACTCTGCTTTCATTTGTTGTCCGTGTCTCCAACAAGTGTCCAATACAGTGGGCCCAATCGACAAACAATCTTCCAACATGTGCCATTTCTGTTTCTACCCAGCACAGTTTTTACACTCTGTGCCCTCATTCTCGAAGTCACAATACCATTTAACCACTTAAACAAAAGTGGGCGTGTTGGTCTACAAATGAGGCATTGACTGGGACAGAACATGTTATCGTCCATCATCGTTGATGCCTCAAATGAGCGCAATCTAAGTCTGAACTCCAGTGTATTTATTCAATCCAGCAGTCACATGCACTTTTCATAAATGCATAGAACATTCATCCATCCATTTTCTAAAACCTGCCTATTCCAGTTAAGGGTGACGGAATTCTGGAGCCTAACCTAGTGATTATTGGGTGAGAGGCAGGGTACACCCTAGACAAGCTGCCACTCTATCAAAGGGCACTCATAGGACAGTGATTTTGAATTGAACACAAAAGTTAACAATGAAATAACAGTAGTAACTAAAAAACAAAACAAAAAACAAGACCCAAGTAAACTCTGGTTGGACCATATTTTATCACAGCTTTTCACCTCCCCATGGCTGGAGACGTGTTGTGTGGCCTGAAACCTCCTGACTTATTCTTCTGCATTTTTACGCTGCAGTTTCTGGAGCTGTATGCACAACCTGCTCTCACCTCAAGTTGGTGATACCATCACAAAATGTGTTACATTTACATTTTCATGACAATGTCAGCAAATTATTTTGTGATGGTATCACCAATTTGGGGTGATATGGAGGTGTTAGGTTTAGGCTTAGGACAAGATTTAGATTTAAAAACAGTGACCGAAACAGTCAGGAAAATGTGACACATTTCATGACAGTATCATGAAAAAACAAAAACATGAGACTGGGCTGTGCATGCATCACTGCCCCTAGTGGTGGACTATAAAGGCAAGCAGACATGCAACTGTATGTGCTGGTCCTTATGGCGCTGATGATGTAATAACCAGTCTGTAGATGCCTAGTGAAAGATAAGTCAGATCTTGTCAAAGTTATCAGTGTAATGTCAGATGTAGCAGGACAAAACCCTGATTTGTGAAGGAGAAAACAGCATTTGCTGTCTGGTGTCTCCTGCAGGTCCACAACTGGCTGTCAGTGCTTGATTAACACAATAAACCTGTTGTTACTGTTGGACATTTTTGCAATGAGAAGCAATTTTCCCTGTGTCCTTCTGACTTACTACTCTCCAGCTGTATATTTTTGAGTGTGTGTAAGTGTGAATATAATTTATAGGGTGTCAGGGACATTTTCTGCCTTGAGAGTGGATGAAAATTTGCCTGACAGGCTGTGTATTTGTTTGTGCGTAGGCATGCACTTTTGTCAGTGATTGTGATTTTTTTTTTATCCACTGACCATAACTGGCCCGCCCTATATGCCCCAGTCCTAGTGGTGGTGGGGTGTTGGGGGGTGGGCGTAGGTAGGTTTTTATCTTTGATTCATTCATTGCAAGTATTTGATGAAGATATTGTTACTTAGAGTTGCCGTTCTCACCACACACACATCATGTGCTGTGCATACAGCACCACAATAGCCTAATGATTGATCATCATTATCATAATAATTAGGGTTGCACGATTAATCACGTCGCAGCCGAGCCTGTGTGATTAGATGCTTTCAGGAAACTTTCAGGAAAAATGATAAAGAGCTTTTGGGGATGTTGTTTCCTGTGTGAATGACGGTACAGCTCCTTATTTTTTGTTAAACTGCACACAAGTACGTGTGTTACGGTTGAAGTAAGAAGCAATAAAGTTGTGAAACACCAATTGACTTTCGGAAGTTCAGGAAGTGCAAATGCATTTCATTGGAGAGCATCCCTAGATTCAACTGTTGTCGCCTACAGAACTGGTGATGCTCTTTAATTACGTCTGTAGCCTTGTGTGAACCCAAACTCACAATGAATCAAGCCTGCACTGACACTAGTGTTGAGCAAGTAATTAAAATCATTACAGGAGCATGATATTGACCTTTAAAGTGGAAAAGCAATTGGTCAAGTGCCACTTCACGGAAGAGTAACGTCGCTATTAGACATAGAGGTGAAAGACAAGAAAGGCAGGTTTAATCGGGTCCACTAGCACCTGCTGGTCTGTCTAATTAGAAAATTGTTCAAAAACAGCACTATATGAAGTTCATTATCCTCATAAAAACCTGTCCCCCGTTGTTACGGCTTTTCGGGAACTGTAGAATTCAGCAAATGAAAAGCCTTTGTTTTATACCACAGAACATATGCTGCTGTCTGGATCACTGAAACATTTTGCAAAGAGATGTTAAAATGAAATGTCTGTTTTGTTTTGAATTACTAATGTGTGATTTTGATTCTTTGGCTTCTGTGAGGTAATGTTCAGGACTACCAACAATGCTCTAATCCATTTCTTTTCTTCTACAGTAGTAATTTGATGTTGATCAAGGTTTGAGTGTTTTCATCACATGGTGGATTTATGGCTTTCTTGTGGTTGTATATTTGTGCTTTGTTAGTCTGTAACTGTTTTGTGCCATTTAAAATGGTTTAATCTAATTGAGGTTTTATTGGTAAAATAAGGGATTATTTTAGGTTCGAGTCCAGTGATATCTTGGGAAGGTGTGAGATGATGACAGCCAACCATACTCATTAAGGTCCAACAGCTTGTTGGACTTTATTCCTCTACGTATATCAACTGCACACGTGATTTCACTAATGAGTTCCTCCCCTGAACTGGTGCACAACATTGAAGTTATCTGATGCACTGAGTGTTTCTTTCTCTTTTTGCTCTGTATGCACCACTCTGCATTTAATCATTAGTGATTGATCTCTGCTCCCCTCCACAGCATGTCTTTTTCCTGGTTCTCTCCCTCAGCCCCAACCAGTCCCAGCAGAAGACTGCCCCTCCCTGAGCCTGGTTCTGCTGGAGGTTTCTTCCTGTTAAAAGGGAGTTTTTCCTTCCCACTGTCGCCAAGTGCTTGCTCACAGGGGGTCGTTTTGACCGTTGGGGTTTTTACGTAATTATTGTATGGCCTTCCTTTACAATATAAAGCGCCTTGGGGCAACTGTTTGTTGTGATTTGGCGCTATATAAATAAAATTGATTGATTGATTGATCTTTAAGGTTACTGGATGCCTGCATGGCATGTGTAACACACACAGCCTGCATGGTGACTGGACTCTTGTCAGTTGTTGTTGTGTTGTGTTTTTGTATTGTAAACTTTTTTCTTAGCATGGCCCAAGCAGAGGGTCACCCCCTTTGAGTCTAGTCTGCTTGAGGTTTCTTCTTCAATATAATCAGATGGAGTTTATCCTTACCACTGTTGCCTGTGTGCTTGCTGTAGGGGTTGGCAAGGTTCAACCTTAATTGTGTGAAGCGCCTTGAGGCAGCTTCGTTGTGATTTGGCGATATATAAATGAAATAAATTGAATTCAAACTGTGACTGCCTGGAGCAAAAAACTGTAAACTGATGCTTTTTTGTGGAACATGGTTTCCCATCTAAGATACAAGAATACTCCTTCTTTTTCTTCTACTACTGCTACTAGTACTACTACTAGACCACCCCTCTCACCCTGTTCTCTGCGTCTACATGGGTCACACCAGGGGTGGGAAACTTGTTCCAAAAAGGACCAAGAGAGTGCAGGTTTTCTTTGGAGCCACTGCTTCTACCAGATGATTTCAGTGATTAACTGATTCCATCTGCTCAAAGTGATAATCAGTGAAATCACCTGGTGGAGTCAGTGGCTGCAAAGAAAACCTGCACCCTCTTGGCCCTTTCTGGAACAAGTTGCCCACCCCTGGGTCACACCAACCTCCAGCATGTCTTCCCTCACCACGACTGTAAACCTCCACTTTGGCCTCCTTCTTCTCCTCCTGCCTGGTGGTTCCATCCTCGGCTTCATTCTCTCACTCTAACCTTCAGTCCTTCTCTGTACATGTCCAGACCATCTCAGTCTCACCTCTTTCACTTTGTTTCCAGTCAGTTCTACCTGTGCTGTCTCGCTTATACTGTATATATATATATATATATATATATATATATATATATATATATATATATATTATATATATATATATATATATATATATATATATATATATTTTTTTTTTTTTTTTTTTTTTTTTTTTTGTGCCTATTCTTGTCCATTACTCTCAAGGAAAATTGGTGCTCTGCCACCTCCAGGTTTGCCTCCTGTCTTTTTTGTTAGCACCACTGTCTCAAAACCATGCACCATCACTGGAATCACTACCTTCTTGTAAACTTACCCTTTCACTCTTGTAGATAATTTGTCATCTACTCCTGGCTTGTGCGCTGAAGTGTCTTTGGGGCAAACACAAGCCCCCAAATTGGCCGTAGTCCTGACATACAGTAAAATCACAAAAAGTACCTGCCTGTCAAAACAGAAAGCTCGCTGACCCACCACAGAATTGCATAAACATACACAGACAAAACAAGTCAAAGTGGTAATAGCAGTATAAGAAGGAGAAGCATAAGTGAGAAACTCAGAATATCACATAATATAAAGCAGCCCTGAGAGAAAACAAAATCAAAAACAAACAAGAAAAAGTCATTTGCTCTCCTGTTTAGCTGATATTACACAGGGAAGTGCAGCAATGCAGCAAACGTGAGAAAAAAGGAGGGGGTGCAGTAAAGTTCCCCCCTCCTCCTCCGTGAGTCCAACCACAGGAGGTTTCTATACATTATCGGCAGCTATAGATGATGTACTAAACCTCTCAGCCCTGCTTTCTTATTAGTTTTTTGTGAGCCAGGTTCTGAAATAATTATGTATTTGCAACACTGACAGCTGCCACTTTTCCAAGTTGAAGCGGGGGATTTTCTGCAGACTCAGTGGGATAAAGTGTGAAACAGGGAAACAATATTGAACACAAAGTTGTAAATTTAATAATGTCTCTTCCTTCAATCTCTCTTGGCAGCTTTAATACTTATTTCATACTCACTTCAATTGTATCAATTTCAGTTGTGTCCCACTTTCCATTTTGGGGTTTTTAAAAGCTGATTTTTTTTCCTAAGTCTGATTCTGTGTTTTGATTGGGCGCTCTCCTATCTCATTTCTGATCATCATATTGCATTAAACTATCTGCTGTTCTATCACATATCTTCATTAAAGGAGTTCTACTTCACTTCTTCTCACTCGCTGAGGAAATCCTCTGCAGTGCGGTGCAATAATTGTATAGAAAATACCGCATGTGCTGCATACAGTGCAAATCCTTTGTCTGCTTCTTGTCATGAAGTCATTCACTTTGTTCCCCTCCTTCCCATCTGTACTTCAGCTCTTTTCTCTCTACTCGTTCTCTCTTTTATCTTCCCTGTCTGCATCTTTTTCAAGCCCCCACCCCTTTAGTCTTGTGGTTCCCTTCATTAGAAAGCCTGGATAAGATCTGTTTTGAAATACCATATCATTAAATGGAAAATGAAAATTCATCTTACATGACAGTCCAACACATTAATCTTCACAAGATCTAATACCAAATATCATGTGCTACACTGGACCAGAGAGAAAAGTGCATCCTGTTGCCTATAGGTTTCACCATGGACAGATACACTGGGCTGCACAAAAATTCCTCTTGAACTAAGAAACTACAAATAAACTTAGATGTTTTTGACTTAGAATGTAACACACACACACACACACACACACACACACACACACACACACACCAAATTGCATGTTTTGGTGTCCAATTCTGAATTTTTGTCCATGATATGCTGCATCTAAGATTTTTTTTTTAATAATATCCTACAAAAAGTTCAATATCTTTTGTAAGTTATTTTAGAAAGTGATTTTTTTTTATATATTCAATATATTTATATATTGAGGTAAATAAGTATTTGATCCACTGTCGTTTTTGCAAGTTTCCCCCTACAAAGAATGGAGAGGTCTGTAATTTTTATCGTAGGTACACTTCAACTGTGAGAGACAGATTCTAAAACCAAAGTCAGAAAATCAAATTGTGTAATTTTTAAATACTTCGCATTATATTGTATGAAATAAGTATTTGACCCCCTACCAACCAGAAAGAATTCTGGCTCTCACAGACCTGTTAGTTTTTCTTTAAAAAGCCCTCCTATTCTGCACTCTTTACCTGTATTAATTGTACATGATTGAAGCTGTTACCTGTATAAAAGACACCTGTCCACACACTCAATCAATCACACTCCAACCTGTCCACCATGGCCAAGACCAAAGAGCTGTCTAAGGACACCAGGGACAAAATTGTAGACCTGCACAAGGCTGGGATGAACTACAGGACAACAGGCAAGCAGCTTGGAGAGAAGGCAACAACTGTTGGTGCAATTATTAAAAATTGGAAGAAACACAAGATAAGTGTCAAGCTTCCTCAGTCTGGGGCTCCATCCAAGAGCTCACTTCATGGGTTAAGGATGATTCTGAGAAAGGTCAGGAATCAGCCCAGAACTACAAGGGAGGACCTTGTCAATGACCTGAAGAGAGCTGGGACCACAGTCACAAACATACATTAGTAAGACTGTGCCGTCATGGTTTAAAATCCTGCAGGGCAGCAAGGTCCCCCTGCTCAAGCCATCGCATGTCCAGGCCCGTTTGAAGTTTACCAATGACCATCTGGATGATCCAGTGAAGGCATGGGAGAAGGTCATGTGGTCAGATGAGACCAATAGAGGTTTTTGGTATCAACTCCACTTGCCCTGTTTGGAGGATGAGAACAACCCCAAGAACACTGTCCCAACCGTGAAGCATGGGGGTGGGAAGTGTGGCAAAGTGTGTGTCTGACAGAATGTGTGAAGCTAGAAATTGAAGGGATGATGAAGGTCATCACTGCATAAGCACACAAGTAAGATTTGAAATGGGGTAGAAACAAGATTTCTGGAGTGATTGAGTTAGATGAGGTGGTACAGAGTGTACCCAAAAGAGTGAGTGAAAATTGGGACAAATGTCAGTGGGCGTGTTGATAAAGAGAAAAGAGGCGATGAGGAGGTGATGGGTAGATACAATATCAAGGAGAAAAATGTAGGATGGCAGACAGTGGTGGATTTTGAAAAAATTTATCTGTAGAAAAAAACATTTTTATGTTGAAATTGTGGAAGAAGTTGCACACAGGGTGACTATGTCCTATGCAGTTGATTCAACCTAAAACAAATAGGAGACTGTAAGATGCTCTCAGTGTGTGTGTAGTGTATGTAGAAGCATTGAATGATGGTTTGTAGGATGATTTTAGAGGTGAAGAAGAAGAAGAAGAGAGTGAGAGCTGAACCAAGTATCAGATGGTGGAAGTTGACAGATGGTGAAGTTGTCATTCAGGGATGCGGTGAGACAGTCTTGAGACCGAATGTGAAGCGACTGGGATGGTGATCATCACCTCCAAATCTGATACCATGGTCCTTTGTCATAACAGGGTTGATTGTCTCCTTTGGGTCAGGGGAGAGTTATTGCCCCACGTTAACATATCTTGAGATCTTGTTCATAGAGTGTGACCTTGACAGATGGATCGGTGCTGTGTCCAAGGTCCTGTAGATGCAGTATTAGTAAAGACAGAGTTAAGACAGAAAGTGAGGGTCTCGATTTCCCAGCTGATTTACTCTCCTATCCACACCTACGTATGGTCATGAGCTTTGGGTAGTGACAGAGAAGTACAAGGTCTTGGATATAAGTAGTGGAAATGAGGTTCCACTCTGTGGAATTTGGGTTTACATCTAATGACAGTGTGAGGAGCTCAATATTCAGGACAGATGCCCCAGTCATATCTCTAGGGAGGCCTTCCAGGCATGTCTAAATGGGAGGATTCCTCAGGGAAGGCCAAGGAAAAGATGAGTGATGATATCTTCCAGCTGGCTTGACAACACCTCAGGATCCCCCGGAAGGGTTACAGGACTTGACTGAGAATAGAGATGTGTGAGCTGAGTTGTTTAGTCTGCTGAAGCCATGACCTGGACTCAGATAAGTGGCAGAAAATGAATACAGTAATACAGTATAATACAGTATAATGTTGAGAAATAGCAAAATAGCACTCTGGATGCAGTATTTACTCTGAGAGGGCTGATGGAAAAATATCGAGAAAGTCAGAAGGAGTTACACTGTGTGTTTGTGGATGTAGAGAAAGCCTGTGATATTGTGCCGAGAGGAGAGTTGTGGTATTGTGTCAGGAAATTGAGAGTAGCAGGGAGATATGTGAGACTGGTGCAGGATATAAGGACAGTGTGACAGCAGTGACATTTGCAGTTGATGTTATGTGTAGTGAGAGTAGGGAGCAGGTTGAGACAAGTATGGATACTCTCTGGAGAGAAGGGGAATGAAATTCAGAAGGAATGAGACAGATTAAATTTGTGTGACTTAAGCCCCTGTCACACATAGCATGAATGGGCAGGAACCAGGCCAAAACTGCAAATATTGTCATAATTGGACGCAGTCAGGAGGAAAAGAGGTGTGGTCAGGTGTGTCAGAACGCATCCAGATTACCTCGTCCACACCTGCACAATGACATCCAAAGCGTATGTGGACAACAGGTAGATGACACAGACTGCTGTCAGACGGCCATAAAAGTTGCTGAAGTCTGCCCGATTTCCAAACGTCTGGTTGGCAAACACAGGACCGGAGTGGGAGGGAGAGCTGTGTCTTTGCACAGTCCCTGCCGGTACTGGACAACAGAGTACAATCAACGTATGGACCAGACTTACACCATATGTGTCAAAGCTGCGTCTGACGCATGATGTGACTGCTTGGCCCACTGCCAGCAAACTTTCAGCAAAGGTGTGCAGTGGCATGTGTACCTGCCACTGGACACCTTTGCTGAAAGTTTGCAGCAGTGTCACCCCATGTGTCAGATGCATGGTGTGACAAAATCTCATAAAACTTCGAAAAGGTCACCGCTCTGTGAGATGTCATTAACGTTGAGAACTGCATTGAGACACTCTGATCAGGCTGCACTTTAACCGCTGCACATGGACAACAAAATTAACATCGCAACATAAAACTCTTTGTATATTGTGCCTAACTCTTGTGTATATATTCTCTGGGGTTTTAGACATTGTTTTTGTGTTTGTTTATGTAAACATGCGAGAAGCTCAGGTTGTTCCTCCGTTATTTTCAATGGGAATTGCCGTGAGGTGTGATCGTTTTCTGTTCATGTCGTTCTGGAGGAAAGTGAAGTTTGCTCTTAAACTCCCTGCTTACTGTCCTTTACAGTACTGTTTGTCCTCTTTGTTCCAGAGTAATATATATAAAATGTCTGAAATTCGGTTTGCGTTTATGAAGATCCACACAAATTAAATATAGCAGACATGGATTATTTGGAATATTTGTTTTAGTGAGTTTTCAGGGTCTCATGCATGCAGCCTCTTATTAATGTTATGAAAAGCATAAACAAATTACCTTTCGGTAGTATAATGTTAATTTGCAATTGTCGTCATGTGGATTCTCTATGTTGTTTAGACTACAGCGACTCTCTGGCATACAAGGGATTGTGGGATATCTCAATAGGGCAAATAAATCTTACATAAAAAACAACACCACAAAGGAAAACGACAAAGGCTAACAGGCAATCGTGAAAACATTGTAGGCTTCTGTGGTTGGGATGAGAGTGCATAGTGCAAGTTTTGCATTTTGCATCACCCCTTACACAGCTTCATGCTGAAGTGGTATAGGGAGATGTAAGTCCAGATTTGATCTATTTCATTGTATTAAAATCCTTCTTTGCTCCACTCAGCTATGAAGCTGTATAATTGGTGATGCAAAATTCAAAACTTGCACTGTACACAATTTCTCCAATCGCAGCCCCCCCCCCCCCCCCAGAATCCTGTAACTGATTCTGGGCTCTCTGGTTGTCTTGGTCACTTTTCTCACTCGTCGTCTTCTTGTACAGTCACTCAGGTTTTGAGAACTGCCTCCTCCTGGCATATACTTTATACCATACACAATCATGCAGTTTGTTTTTCTTAATGATTGATGTAAATGATGTCCCAGATACATTCAGTGTTGTGGGAATGTGGATGTGTGCTGTGCTGTTCACAGCCTTTGTTTCCAAATACATACTGAAAGTCACATCTATTGTCGCTGTTCAGTCATTTGAGAGCATCAATGTTGAAAAACCCAACATTTTCAGAATAAATGTATTTAGTAATTTGGTTCATCCCATCTAAGGGCCCTGTCCCACTGGCGTTTAGGAGGATTTGCGTATGGATTGCGCACAAAATTGGCCCATATTCGCCAAACATTCGCAATATCCGTGTAACATGCCTGTATGGGTCGGCCGTCATCCGAACACACCCGTGATCATCCGCAGAGGCACGCATGTCTGCAGCCAGGATTTTTGAGCTGTTCAAAAATCTGGATGGGGATAATATTTGCTTTAAATACTCCATATATACTCAATTCATACACAATAAATACTCACTGTATGCGCTGTATATCTGCCGTTAACCGCTGATATCCACAACTGACGGGGATTTGCGGCTTGGCAGCGGACTGGGACAGTGTGTAAAACAGATATATATCGTGCCCATCATGTCCACATCACAAACTAAAATATGTTGTAGCGAATGCATACAGATTGACCACGAATAAAGCGTTTTTATTACATCTGCTTTGCAGTTGATTTGCGGACAATCTGTGAATGCATAACAAACACGTCACGTAAACTCAAAGTGTGGCAGAAAGCGACATACCTGCCAGTCAGTGCCGGTCCGGCTGTGTAAATTCACAAAGACGTAATAGCTGCTGAAATCCAGGACTTTTATTTAACACCAACAAAAGGAAGAGTTGCTGTTTATAGCCACAACTCACGCTGAAGTCTGTTTTCTGTGACACTCTCTCAAAAAAAAAGAAAAAAAAAAAACAGTGTCACACCCCGAGCGGCTTCCCCCCTCCCGCTCCCCAAACTCATGAACAGTTAACCCTCGCATGACAAAATGAACACTGACTCTGTGATCAACTTGTCCAAGTCCAGCAGATGCTCCAGAGGCTGTATTGTTGGTGTGAATAGTGATGCCGACGGCCCGAGTGCGCTTATTTTATGACCGCAATGCAGATGCCGTGCACGCGCAACACATGCGCGATGCATTCATAATACACCCGTAATACTGCCATGATAATCTCAATGTGTCGGATCAGTTTCCTCACTACATGCGTTATATAACCGTGATTGTTCATCATATATTCGCTATATATTATTAATATATCCATAATTCATACTGGGACATTTGTCATTTTTGGCCATTTTTGTTGTGGGCAACAACGAACGCCCGAACGTTGTATACTCAATTCATGCACAATTAATCCTCTCCCCAGTGGGACAGGCCCCTAAATGTCACTGTGGTAAACCTTTACACACACGCACACACACACACACACACACACACACACACACACACACACACACACACACACACACACACACACACACACACACACACACACACACACACACACACACACACACACTCTGACATATTGCGTTCCATCTCCCATAACCTGACCGATAATGATCAGAACATCATGCCTAAAGTTACCTTTGAAATGACCTTAACCTCAACATAAGTGTAAATGTCACGCTTACATTAAGTATTAATCTTCAAACAGGTATTTGGCAGAACACTTATGACCACTCAACACTGACCTTTGACCTGAATCAATGTGCTGCATATAGTGGGCTGATTTCTGATCTGTCATGTCAGTGAGCCATGTCCTCACTGATACACTTCATATCTACAACCCCAATTGCAATGAAGTTGGGACGTTGTGTAAAATGTAAATAAAAACAGAATAGAATGATTTGCAAATCCTCTTCAAACTATATTCAATTGAATACACCACAAAGACAAGATATTTAATGTTCAAACTGATAAACTTTATTGTTTTTGTACAAATATTTGCTCATTTTGAAATGGATGCCTGCAACATGTTTCAAAAAAGTTGGGACAGCGGTATGTTTACCACTGTGTTACATCACCTTTCCTTCTAACAACACTCAATAAGCGTTTGGGAACTGAGGACACTAATTGTTGAAGCTTTGTAGGTGGAATTCTTTCCCATTCTTGCTTGATGTACGACTTCAGTTGTTCAACAGTCCAGGGTAATAATGTGCCACACATTTTCAATGGGCGACAGGTCTGGACTGCAGGCAGGCCAGTCCAGTACTCGCACTCTTTTACTACGAAGCCACGCTGTTGTAACACTGCAGAATGTGGCTTGGCATTGTCTTGCTGAAATAAGCAAGGACGTCCCTGAAAAACATGTTGCCTGGATGGCAGCATGTGTTGCTCCAAAACCTGGATGTACCTTTCAGCATTGATCGTGTCATGGGCACTAACACACCCCCATACCATCACAGATGCTGGCTTTTGAACTTTGCGCTGGTAACAATCTGGATGGCCATTTTCCTCTTTTGTCCAGCGGACACGACGTCCATGATTTCCAAAAACAATTTGAAATGTGGACTCATCAGACCACAGCACACTTTTCTACTTTGCGTCTGTTCATTTTCAAATGAGCTCGGGCCCAGAGAAAGCGGCGGCATTTCTGGATGTTGTTGATGTATGGCTTTCTCTTTGCATGGTAGAGTTTTAACTTGCACTTGTAGATGTAGCGACGAACTGTGTTGTAGAAAGTTCTCCAGATTCTTTGAATCTTCTGATGGACTGTAGATGATGAATCGCTAACTATTTTTTCACACAGTTGTTCACAAAGTGGTGATCCTCACCCCATCTTTGCTTGTGAATGGCTGAGCCTTTTCGGGATGCTCCTTTTTATACCCAGTCATGACACTCACCTGTTTCAAATTAAGCATTCATCAACTTTCCAAGTCTTTTGTTGCCCCGTCCCAACTTTTTTGAAATGTGTTGCAGGCATCCATTTCAAAATTAGCAAATATTTGCACAAAAACAAAAAAGTCTACCAGTTTGAACATTAAATATCTTGTCTTTGCAATGTATTCAATTCAATATAGGTTGAAGAGGATTTGCAAATCATTGTATTCTGTTTTTATTTACATTTTACACAACATCCCAACTTCATTGGAATTGGGGACGCATTTGCATAGAAAGGGTGACTCTCCTAGACGTGCGAATTTCGCATGTCGTCTCAATGTGTCGATAAAGTGCTGATGTCCACGTCTTCTGCCATTTCTGTGGACGTCAGGACACGTCCCGGATCAACAAAGCCTTCACTTTGGAAATGAACGGCACATTCCACTGTTACAGGAGTTTTTTGTCATGGATAGAGGAGCGGGAGAGAATTCGCCCGTCGGGACAGAGCCACATGGCGCAAAGCAACACCGTGATGAAGCCTCACAGGACATGTCCTGGCATGTCCAGCTCATCCACAATTTCTCGGATAGTCACACGACAGAAAAGCCACCGAAAGCCGCCTAAAAGCCGTCTGAAAGCCATCTGAAAGCCGTCCTGTGAGACCAACACGGAGGTGCTTTTGTCCGCGCCATGAGCGGCTCCGTGTCGCATCCCTCCGCTTCTCTTTCCATGACAAAACTCCTGTAACAGTGGAATGTGCCGAAAAAGTGGTGATGTCCACGTCTTCTGCCATTTCTGTGGAAGTCAGACGATGTCCCGGATCAACAAAGCCTTCACTTTGGAAATGATCTGGTTGTTTCAACGGGGTTTCAGCCTGTCGATCGGCGCTCGGAGTGCGCCGCACTCTCAGACGCTGTGGGCGGTCTTTAAACCAACTGGAGCACTCCTTAATCTGTGTAATCCCCATAAAATCGTCCCTGAAAGCCATCTGAATTTTCCAAATGGTGTCCACCTGGAGGTCTCTCACAGTTTCTGGAAAAATTTGATACAGCAAAGCTCCAAATCGTTCAGACATTTTATTCGCAATAAAAATCCGACGAGAGGGGTGGACCACTGCTCACACAAAGCCTGCTCACAGGCGAATGACGCAACCGACAGGCGTGAAAAAACTCACGCATGCACACGAAGGTTCAAGCTTGGCTGATGCAATCACACATGATTCAAATCCATATGGTTTTTGCATAAATAAAAAGGTCGGATACTTTTCTAACAGACCTCGTATATACCTGGCTCTGGCCTATAGGCAGCATAGACAATTGCTAAGCGCGGGGTTCATTTGGGGTAGGGGAAGGGGGTGAAGGGGTAGGGTTAGAAATCACTTATTTCACGATGGGGCACGTAAAAAAGTGTGAGTCTGGGCTGGAAATGTCACATGGTTAAGCAAAGTTAAAATTTTCCCTGCTTGTAATAGCTAAAAAATGCTATAGTTCTGTAGTTTTCTGTAGTTTTTTTTAATTCTGTAGTATTTCTATAGTTATAGTTCATGTTGTCTGTGTATGCACATCATTAACCCCCTCAAATTCGCCACATGGCAGTGTCTAAATATTGCTGAATAGGCACCTAATGGTGTCACATTCTTCTCTTCTCAGATGCTCTTCTGAGGTATCTAAACATTATGACCCCTTCACACATAGTGCGAAGTGTGGACAACGTGTGGACGAAAATGTCAAACAGAGCGAAAGTGTTCAAATTTGCGCACCACGAAACATCGCACCGACGAGCTGGCGTGCACGGCGCCAGCACGACGGTTCATGAAAATTCAGTAGGTATATCTTATATATTATATTCCAGTTCTAAGGTGGAACTATGCTAGTATACTAAGATATATCTAAATATCTAAAAAGGAAGAGTAAAATAGAAGAGTAGAAAAGAGTAGAGTAGAGCCACTTAGGTGCCTGGTCTTGAGAACCAGGGATGGTAGGTTGAAAAGCCTTGTTATCCCATGGGAACTCTCCCTACCCATCCAAGCAGCTCAAGAAAAAAAGGATATATATAATAATAAATATAAGAAAGATAAGACATCATATATATAACTATATATAACTGATAATTAAATAAGGGTCATAAACAACATATACAAAAAATATGATATTATATAATATACAAGAGTAGGTTTTAAAACCTAAATATTAATACAGGAGAAGATTGTAGTATAGGTATTTTAGTATGTAGACTAGTAGTAAAATTTAATTATAGTTAGTAGGCTAAGCTATAAATGTGGTATTTTATTATAGAAACAGAAGCTCTGATGTAATGTATATTGGTATCTATCTAAAGTAACTCTGCTAGCATACTATAGAAAAATGAAAAGCATAATCTATATGCTATCAAATGGAAACTGAAGAACTTAGGTAGGTACTATATGTTGATATCTTTTAAAGAACACATAAACTGATGAATCATTAAAAAACTACACCATGTAAAATAAAATTGTAAATAACGAAAATAAGCTAGTTATAGTTAGAAGAGCTAAATTAGCTGTTAATAAGCCAACTGTACCTAGCAAGCTAACAAGATAAACAAAAATGGTAATTAGTATATAAAGTATAATAGCGTAGTTAAACCTACAATAATGGTATAAATGTGGACAAAAGTATGAATTAACGTGGTTTATCAAACAAAAAAGAACCAACTATATTGTAAGCTATGATAAACGGTGCTACAGCCGGCTAGATAAGCTAACGTTAGCTGTTAGGTATAACTAATTGTACCCTACTCCTCCAAGTATTCCATAAATATAATAATATTTAAAAAAGGGGGGGGGGGACAAGAAAAAGTAAAGCGTGTTGAAATGTATACGGAGACATGATATAAGTACCTTAGTGAAAAGATATAAATGGTAAATGGACTGCATTTATATATACTCAACAAAAATATAAACGCAACACTTTTGGTTTTGCTCCCATTTTGTATGAGATGAACTCAAAGATCTAAAACTTTTTCCACATACACAATATCACCATTTCCCTCAAATATTGTTCACAAACCAGTCGAAATCTGTGATAGTGAGCACTTCTCCTTCGCTGAGATAATCCATCCCACCTCACAGGTGTGCCATATCAAGATGCTGATTAGACACCATGATTAGTGCACAGGTGTGCCTTAGACTGCCCACAATAAAAGGCCACTCTGATAAAGGTGCAGTTTTGTTTTATTGGGGGGGATACCAGTCAGTATCTGGTGTGACCACCATTTGCCTCATGCAGTGCAACACATCTCCTTCGCATCATCCGTGAAGAGAACACCTCTCCAACGTGCCAAATGCCAGCGAATGTGAGCATTTGCCCACTCAAATCGGTTACGACGACGAACTGGAGTCTGGTCGAGACTCCGATGAGGACGACAAGCATGCAGATGAGCTTCCCTGAGACGGTTTCTGACAGTTTGTGCAGAAATTCTTTGGTTATGCAAACCGATTGTTCCAGCAGCTGTCCGAGTGGCTGGTCTCAGACGATCTTGGAGGTGAACATGCTGGATGTGGAGGTCCTGGGCTGGTGTGGTTACACGTGGTCTGCGGTTGTGAGGCTGGTTGGATGTACTGCCAAATTCTCTGAAACGCCTTTGGAGATGGCTTATGGTAGAGAAATGAACTTTCAATACACGAGCAACAGCTCTGGTTGACATTCCTGCTGTCAGCATACCAATTGCACGCTCCCTCAAATCTTGCGACATCTGTGGCATTGTGCTGTGTGATAAAACTGCACCTTTCAGAGTGGCCTTTTATTGTGGACAGTCTAAGGCACACCTGTGCACTAATCATGGTGTCTAATCAGCATCTTGTTATGGCACACCTGTGAGGTGGGATGGATTATCTCAGAAAAGGAGAAGTGCTCACTATCACAGATTTAGACTGGTTTGTGAACAATATTTGAGAGAAATGGTGATATTGTGTATGTGGAAAAAGTTTGAGATCTTTGAGTTCATCTCATACAAAATGGGAGCAAAACCAAAAGTGTTGCGTTTATATTTTTGTTGAGTGTAGCACTTTTCCATCTGCATCAGACGCTCAAAGCGCTTTACAATAATGCCACCGGCTGTTCTTCGACTCTGTGTTATCAAACAGTGAGACGCACGCACTGTTGATTATCTAAAATAGGCTATTGCCTATTTAAAGCAAAGCTGTGTGTGTGTTTGTGTATGGAAAAAAAAGCCCATGGTGCTGTATGTTGAGCCCTGGATTGAAAGGACACACTTTTTTAAGTGAATCAATTAAAAATAATAATAATAAAAAAAATCATTTGTCTGGCTGATTCCTAACAGATTTGATCATAGTTTTCATCTATTTGTCAACAGGTCCCATCAGGGGTGTCAGACTGGGGGGGTAAAGGGTACTATGTACCCAGGGCCCAGAGCATGGGGGGACCCACAAAAAACTGGCATTAAATACATTTTTGTGTTGCATGTTATTAATGTCCATACAGTTCATGTTGCAAAAGAATATAATTAGAATGAATGTATAAATGTTGCGAAACATAATTCTGCTCTAACAATAATATTGAAACATCTCTGAGGGCCCTTCTCACCCCTGCAGAGTTGTACAATGGTTTAGTCCAGGCGCACAGGCGGCACACTGCCCCACACACACACATCCCAAATGGGATCTGACAGAAAGAGGAGGTGTTTAGTGGTGCTGAAACAACTAATCGATTTAATCGATTATTAAAATAGTTGTCAACTAATTTAGTCATCAATTAGTTGTTAAATAACTTTGTTTTACTGCAAATGTTTCGTTTCTTCCATATAAATCAACCATTTCTGCAACACGGCTTTGCTTTGAACCTTGAACCAATCGAAGCAGTGAGTCGACTCATTCATTGTTTTATTTCGCTTAATCTTAATTTTTCCCCAAAGAGTATATGTCTGTGAGTAATATTTACCTTTTTATGTTAATCTGACCTGTTATGGTCTTCTGAAACAGTTCATAGATGTATTTTATAACTTAAAAACTGGACCAATGCTAATGCGTTAGCATGTCTATGGCATTTTCAATGTTAAAGTTAGCTTTAAGCTGTTGCAGCTGTCAGCACATTTGTTTTCTGTATAAATGTTAGAGAAATTATGCACCTGACTGCAGAGTCAGGTGCATAATTCATGGCTCAGCGTTTGTTGTCATAAAAGAGTCAAATGTATTACAAACTGTAATATTTTATTCCTTTATTTTTATTTATATATCAATAATAATAATAGCAACAACAACAATAATAGTAATAATAATAATAACTAGTAACAACAAGTAATAACTAATAATGCCACAATACAGTTGTAGAGAAATGCACAAAAAGAATCTGATAAAACAAAACATCCATCCATCCATCCATCCATCCATCCATTTTCTTCCGCTTTATCCGGAGTCGGGTCGCGGAGAAAAGATTAAACCAACTAACGCTGAACATAAATAAACAAATATCAAATCAAATCAATTTTATTTATATAGCGCCAAATCACAACAAAGAGTTGCCCCAAGGCGCTTTATAATAATTACAGAAAATATAGAAATAACTGTTTCCTGTGAACACCTAGTGACTCTTAAACCTCCACTTCATCCCTGTTTTATTTAAATTGAATGACAATTTCTTTTGGTCAAACCACATCTAAGCTGTGTTTTTGTTTAAAATGCAGTAAAATGCACATTTGTGTCTTTTTTCATGAAAATATCTTATTAAATATAACATTTTACACTTTAGTCAGGCCTTTAAAATACTTTTGTGGACTGTTGCTGTAATATGTTGTCAGTGGTTGAGATAGTTGCTGTCGGCATCTAAAAATGCTCACAATCGGGTGAAACCTGATAGAAATTTCTTTGTGGTGTGTCGGTGATGTATGTATGTGCAAAATAAAACAAAACACTACTCCAGGTATGTTTCTGACAATATAACATAGCTTTGTTACAAGCTCAAACATTTATGTTGCGTGATAAAGGCCTTTTAATAATAACTCACTTAAAGAAATAATGGCAAAACTCACATTTAAGTAAAAAATACCAAAACAATTAATCGAAAAAAATAATTGACCGATGAACTGATTAGTAAAATAATCGTTAGTTGCAGCCCTAGTGTTTAGGCTGAAATAAAATATGTCTTTCCTAAAAAATCAAAGTCCAGATTTCTTAAAAGAAAAGAAAAAAGGACAGGGAAAGAAAACTAAATGAGGGAAAGCAGCTGCTAACCAATTCTTTGAAAAGAGAGGTGAGCCTGAAAGCTAACTATATTGAGTTGGGGGGTCTGGGGGACCAAATTGCACCATTTTTCTTGAAAATGGTGCAATTTGGTGCATTCCTGTGCATTTTAACAGACAGGAATGGTGCAATTTGGTACATTCCTGTGCATTTTAACAGACGGGAATGCAAATTGCAAATTGCACCATTTTTCTAGAAAATGGTGCAATTTGGTCCCCCAGACCCCCAACTCAATATTGCTCCCCCAACTTTAAAAAGGGTTCTGTCACCCAGGTGTGATCTAAGGTATAGATGATTTAGATCTGGGTTGACTATTCATTAGAAATCTGGTGTTTGTGTTAATAAAAAAAGAACATAACAGTGTGGGGGGTGGGGTCTTCAATATGGCTAGTACCTAGGGCCCAGAATTGGTGCTACGCCCCTGGGACCATTTGTGGAAGAGACAGTTTTTCACAGGCTGCATACACGATGTGCACACTTTGCCTCTCCACTGACTGTAATTTTACAGTGAATGCATCTAAATAAATGCAGTTAATACCTTAAAACAAGTCACTGTGACAAAAAAATCAGACTTATGTACTTTGCAACTAATCTGTGGCTCACCTGCATGCTGATTAATGATAGCTCTGAAACTCATAATGATGTAAAAAATAATAATTTCACATTATTGAAAGAAAAATTGGCCTCGTCCGATAGGGTATCTGTGTCACGCAGTCACATATTTTACTTGTCCTGGACAATCTGACAACCATTGATGATATATATATATATATATATATATATATATATATATATATATATATATATATATATATATATATTTTTTTTTTTTTTTTTTCTTTTTTTTTCATGCAGAGGGACAAGTACAATGTTCTGGAATGGCCATCTCAGTCCCTAGACCTGAATATAATTGAAAATCTGTGGTGTGACTATAAGTGGGCTGTTCATGCTCAGAAACCAACGAACCTGAGATATTTTGTAAAGAAGAATGGTCCAAATACCTTCGACCAGAATCCAGACTCTCTTTGGAAGCTATAGGAAGCATTTAGATGCTGTTATTTCTGCAAACGGAGGATCTACAAAATATTGATTTACTTTTCTGTTCTGGTGCCCAAATTTATGCACCTGCCTAATTTTGTTTAAAGAATTATTGCACACTTCCTGTAAATCCTATAAGCTTCATTTCGCTTCTCAAATATCACTGTGTTTGTCTGCTATATGATATATTTAACTGAAATTGCTGATCCAAACAACCAATGATTTCTAAAGGAAAATCATGGAAATCATCAGGGGTGCCCAAACTTTAGCATACAACTGTGTATCTATAGTATGTGTGTATAAACCTCTGCCACATAGGGTATGCAGTCAGTACATTTTGAGTGCCGTCCAAGCCTGGATACATGCGTCAGGAAGGGCATCCGGTGTAAAACAAGCCATAACTACAACCCCAGGCAAAAATTATGGAATCACCGGCCTTGGAGGATGTTCATTCAGTTGTTTAATTTTGTAGAAAAAAAGCAGATCACAGACATGACACAAAACTAAAGTCATTTCAAATGGCAACTTTCTGGCTTTAAGAAACACTATAAGAAATCAAGAAAAAAAATTGTGGCAGTCGTAGCGGTTACTTTTTTAGACCAAGCAGAGGGAAAAAAAATATGGAATCACTCAATTCTGAGGAAAAAATTATGGAATCATGAAAAACAAAAGAACGCTCCAACACATCACTAGTATTTTGTTTGCACCACCTCTGGCTTTTATAAACAGCTTGCAGTCTCTGAGGCATGGACTTAATGAGTGACAAACAGTACTCCTCATCAATCTGGCTCCAACTTTCTCTGATTGCTGTTGCCAGATCAGCTTTGCAGGTTGGAGCCTTGTCATGGACCATTTTCTTCAACTTCCACCAAAGATTTTCAATTGGATTAAGATCCAGACTATTTGCAGGCCATGACATTGACCCTATGTGTCTTTTTGCAAGGAATGTTTTCACAGTTTTTGCTCTATGGCAAGATGCATTATCATCTTGAAAAATGATATCATCATCCCCAAACATCCTTTCAATTGATGGGGTAAGAAAAGTGTCCAAAATATCAACGTAAACTTGTGCATTTATTGATGATGTAATGACAGCCATCACCCCAGTGCCTTTACCTGACATGCAGCCCCATATCATCAATGTCTGTGGAAAATTTACATGTTCTCTTTAGGCAGTCAGCTTTAGAAATCTCATTGGAATGGCACCAAACAAAAGTTCCAGCATCATCTCCTTGCCCAATGCAGATTCGAGATTCATCACTGAATATGACTTTCATCCAGTCATCCACAGTCCACGATTGCTTTTCCTTAGCCCATTGTAACCTTGTTTATTTTCTGTTTAGGTGTTAATGATGGCTTTCATTTAGCTTTTCTGTATGTAAGTCCCATTTCCTTTAGGTGGTTTCTTACAGTTCGGTCACAGACGTTGACTCCAGTTTCCTCCCATTTGTTCCTCATTTGTTTTGTTGTGCATTTTTGATTTTTGAGACATATTGCTTTAAGTTTTCTGTCTTGACGCTTTGATGTCTTCCTTGGTATACCAGTATGTTTGCCTTTAACAACCTTCCCATGTTGTTTGTATTTGGTCCAGAGTTTAGACACAGCTGACTGTGAACCACCAACATCTTTTGCAACATTGCATGATGATTTACCCTCTTTTAAGAGTTTGATAATCCTCTCCTTTGTTTCAATTGACATCTCTCGTGTTGGAGCCATGATTCATGTCAGTCCACTTGGTGCAACAGCTCTCCAAGGTGTGATCACTCCTTTTTTAGATGCAGACTAACGAGCAGATCTGATTTGATGTAGGTGTTAGTTTTGGGGATTCCATAATTTATTCCTCAGAATTGAGTGATTCCATATTTTTTTCCTTTTTTTATGTCTGAAAAAGTAACCGTTACTGACTGCCACAATTTTTTTTCTTGATTTCTTATAGTGTTTCTTAAAGCCAGAAAGTTGCCATTTGAAATGACTTTAGTTTTGTGTCATGTCTGTGATCTGCTTTTTTTTTACAAAATTAAACAACTGAATGAACATCTTCCGAGGCCGGTGATTCCATAATTATTGCCAGGGGTTGTAGAATACTGCACTGGCAGTGCAGTAAGAATTTTTTGTTGCTGTTAAATCCTGACTACAGAAGGAGCTAGAGCAAGGCAGTTGTAGATTACAAACATCTGCCAACACTAGTTTCCAATTCCAGTTTTTCCCTTGGAAAAAATTTTCAAGGTAAAGTCTTGTTATAAGTGGCTTTTCATAAGCTAAAAATGTAATACAAAAATATAGATCAAAAGGGCTTTCAATGTTAAAAAGAATCGATGAGAGTGATTGAGGCAGTATATCAAAAGGGCTTTTCAATATTAAATTCAGATTTCCACAAAATCTGGATCAAATCCAGATCACACTTTGTCAAGTGAAAAGTGCATAAGTGAATAAGTGCATTTTTTTCATCCTCTGACATGGAATGGGTGAAAGGCTGTGTTTCGGTGTGTGGAGGATTGGGAAATGTGCTGAAATTGGATCCTGAGTTGAGGATACTCAATTTAGAGGTGCTGTAATCATCGAAGAGCTGAAGCAGTATCATTACTGAGGTGTGTGTAATCAATCAAGCTGTTTGTCACATCGACCTGAAGCCAGCTGTTCACTTTGACAACATGCTGAAATCACTGCAGTCCATGGATGAAATGGAGCTATATAAACTGTAGTTGTTTTTTTGACAGCAGCAGCTAGTCACTGATACATTGAAGCCTTGAGAAAAATTTGTTTCTACCGAAATCCAAGCATTGCAAGAGGACATATTTATCTGGAGGGAAATTCCGTAGTGAATATTGTCTTTTCCTTCATCCCTGCCATGCAGACTAACTACAGGAGGAAACGCCTGTGTGCATGCGTGAGGTTTTGTAATTACCTGTGAGCCATCTTCCATTAACATCCATCATATTTCTTGTAAATCACTTCCAAATCTACCAAATGTTGGTCATAACATCTGATCTCTTTCATTTTTCTCCCTCAGGGGTTGAAATTCTAAATTGTTTCCAGACAGCATGAATTTTGATCATATTAGCAATATTACATTATGAATCCCTTATCTATTATAAATGCTAAGGAATAAAATTGTAGTGGTGCCAAAGAAAATTCTTTTTATGACTTAAATCTTAAATCTGAATACAATGATTTGCAAATTCTCTTCAACCTATATTCAATTGAATACACCACAAAGACAAGATATAAGAAGGGAGGTGATGGTCTAGTGGTTAAGGTGTTGGGCTTGAGACCAGAAGATCCTCGGTTTAAATCCCCACCTGACTGGAAAATCACTAAGGGCCCTTGGGCAAGGTCTTTAATCCCCTATTGCTCCCGGGGTGTAGTAAGCGCCTTGTATGGCAGCACCCTAACATTGGGGTGAATATGAGGCATAAATGTAAAGCACTTTGAGCGATGGAAAAGCGCTATATAAATGCAGTCCATTTTTACTATTTACCATATTTAATGTTCAAACTGATGAACTTTATTGTTTTGTGCAAATATTTGCTCATTTTGAAATAGATGCCTGCAACACATTTTAAAAAAGCTGGGACAGTGGTATGTTACCAGTGTGTTACATCACCTTTCCTTCTAACAACACTCAATAAGCATTTGGGAACTGAGGACACTAACTGTAGCCCTGTAGGTGGAATTCTTTCCCATTCTTGCTTGATGTACGGCTTCAGTTGTTCAACAGTCCAGGGTCTCCGCTTTCGTATATTGCGCTTCATAATACGCCACACATTTTCAATGGGCAACAGGTCTGGACTGCAGGCAGGCCAGTCTACTACCCTCACTCTTTTACTACGAAGTTACCCTGTTGTAACACGTGCAGAATGTGTCTTGGCATTGTCTTGCTGAAATAAACAGGGACGTCCCTGAAAAAGATTTTGCTTAGATGGCAGCATGTTTTGCTCCAAAACCTGGATGTACCTTTCAGCATTGATGGTGCCATCACAGATGTGTAAGCTGCCCATGCCATGGGTACTAACACACCCCACATCACAGATGCTGGCTTTTGAACTTTGCACTGGTAACAATCTGGATGGTCTTTTTAGTCTTTTCTCTGGAGGACACAGCGTCCATGATTTCCAAAAACAATTTGAAACATGAACTCATCAGACCACAGCACACTTTTCCAATTTGCGTCTGTCCATTTCAAATGAGCTCAGATCCAGAGAAGGCAGCGCAATTTCTGGATGCTGTTGATGTATGCCTTTCGCTTTGCATGGTAGAGGTTTAACTTACACTTACTTAGATGTAACGACGAACTGTGTTAACTGACAATGGTTTTCTGAAGTGTTCCTGAGCCCATGCGGTAAGATCCTTTACGCAATGATATCGGTTTTTAATGCAGAGCCGCCTGAGGGATTGAAGCTCACGGGCATTCAGTGTTGGTTTTGGCATTGCCGCTTATGTGTAGAAAGTTCTCCAGATTCGCTGAATCTTCTGATTATATTATGGACTGTAGATGATGGAATCACTAAATTCCTTGCAACTGAACACAGAGAAACATTGTTTTTAAACTGTTGGACTATTTTTTCACACAGTTCACAAAGTGGTGATCCTCACCCCCATCTTTGCTTGGGAATGGCTGAGCCTTTTGAGGATGCTTCTTTTATACCCTGTCACAACACTCACCTGTTTTCAATTAGGTATTCTTTGAGCATTCATCAACTTTTCCAGTCTTTTTTTGCCCCGTCCCAACTTCAAAATGAGCAAATATTTGCACAAAAACAAAAAAGTTTATCAGTTTGAACATGAAATATCTTGTCTTTGTGGTGTATTCAACTGAATATAGGTTAAAGAGGATTTGCAAATCATTGTTTTCTGTTTTTTTTGTTTTGTTTTGTTTTGTTTTTTGCATTTTACACAATGTCCCAACTTCATTGGAATTGGGGTTGCATTTGGTTGCAGCTATCCTCAAAAATTTTGATACAGTTACAGTATTTATTATAGATTTGTTTAAAAATAAATTATGTTGATCAGCATTTAGTTAGTGCTACTAATCAGTACTTTTGTGTGCTTAAACAAGCAGTACCTTCCTGCTCATTAAACATATCTTTATGAAATTTGCAAGTGGTGATGAAGACCATGCTCATTTTTATTTAACTTTAAACATGTAGTTGTGGTCTGATCTATATTTATAGTTTCTTTTGCCCAGGCCTTGTGTGTTTGTTTGTTTACAGTATACAGTCAGGTCCATAAGTGGTTGTACAGTGACATATTTCTTCTAATTTTGCCTCTGTGCTCAACATAATGATGTGAAATGAAAGAATTAAAGCCCCGGTCACAATCCACCGTGCGTTTTTTTTTGCCGTACGTTTTCTGCGGATGCCACGGCCACTACGTTTTTGTGAAAACGTACGGAGGCAGTAGCAAGAGGAGGGAGGGAGTACACTCAACGCACGTCTCTAGGAGCGTAACGATAAAGAGAGATGACAATAAAGCAGTGTGTGTGCGTGTGTGTGTGTGTTGGGGGGGTGTCGCTTTTCTTTTTTTATGAGCAGGACTGGAGTGTCAGGTGTTTTTCGGCATCGGCGATGCATGAGCATGTCCAGCCTGCAGCGGTCAGTTGTACGAGTGTTTACTTGCCTCGAAAAGTTAAAGCTAGTTATCAGACTGAAGCTGTGGAGTGTGTGTTGCTGACGTTTGGAAATAAAGTCCAAGTTCAAGTGAGAAGCTGCGTTGTGCATGCAAGTCTGTCAGCCTCCAAATCCGTACTGCCTACGTACGGATTTGGTTAATTCAATAGTAATTGAATGAAAATGTGCTGCTTTGAATCCGTACTGAGGCAGTACTCACAACGTGCGTCATCTGCACAGCTGGTGAATCCGCAGCCTGACCGCAGCGAAAGTTCTGCATGCACTAAAACCTCTACGGCGTGTCTGCGTGTGTCTGCGTGCTCCTAAATTCGTACTGAGGCAGTACGTACGACGTACGGATCTCCAAATTTAGCCCACGTTTTTGCAAGTAGACTGCACGCACGTGCAAGTACGGCGGGTTGTGACCACGGCTTAAGATGTGCTTGTAATGCAGACTTTCAGCTTGAATTCATAGCGTTTAACAAAAAATTTGACAAACTCGGACTTCTGGGTTCCCTTACATGTCTCGTCTACTCAGTCAAATTGAAAACATATTCATTGACTTGGAAATGCTCATGTATCCATCCCCTGACTTGCCTTAAGACAAATGATACATTAAAATTAAAATACATTCATATTTTCTCCCCCTCTCGCTGTCACCTTATCGTGGTGGGGGAGTTTGCGTACCCAGATGATCCTAGGAGCTATGTTGTCAGGGGCTTTGTGCCCCTTGTAGGGTCTCCCAAGGCAAACAGGTCCTAGGTGACGGGTCAGACTAAGGGCAGTTCAGAACCTCCATGACAAGTAAAAAAATGAAGGACCGAGACGTTGCCCGGTATGGCGGAGCCGGGGCCCCACCCTGGAGCCAGGCCTGGGGTTGGGGCTCGCGCGTGAGCGCCTGGTGGTCGGGCCTTAGCCCATAGGGCCTGGCCGGGCTCAGCCCGAAAGAGCGACATGGGCCCGCCCTCCTGTGGGTTCACCACCTGCAGAGGGGGTCATGGGGGTTGGGTACAGAGAGGATTGGGTGGCGGTAGAGGGCGGGTGGCCCAGCAGCCCGGTCCATGCTCACAGCCCCTGGCTGTTGGGACGTGGAATGTCACCTCACTGGGGGGGAAGGAGCCTGAGCTTGTGCGGGAGGTTGAGAGATACCGACTAGAGATAGTGAGGCTCACCTCCACTCACAGCTTGGGCTCTGGTACCCAACTCCTGGAGAGGGGCTGGACGCTTCATTTTTCTGACGTTGCCCACGGGGAGAGGCGGAGAGCTGGGGTCGCATTGCTTATTGCTCCCCATCTCAGTCCCATGTGTTGGAGTTTACTCCAGTGAACGAGAGGGTCCCGTCCCTATGTCTTCAGGTTGGGGACAGGTCTCTCACCGTTGTCTCCGCCTACGGGCCAAGCAGCAGTGCAGAGTACCTGACCTTCTTGGAGTCCCTGGGAGGGATACTAGATAGCGCTCCGACTGGGGACTCCATTGTTCTCCTGGGGGATTTCAACGCCCACGTGGGCGGCGACAGTGAGACCTGGAGGGGCGTGATCGGGAAACACGGCCTCCCCGATCTGAACCCAAGTGGTGTTCAGTTGTTGGACGTCTGTGCTAGTCACAGTTTGTCCATCATGAACACCATGTTCGAGCACAAGGCTGTCCATAAGTGCACGTGGCACCAGGACAGGACACCCTGAGCCGGAGGTTGATGATCGACTTTGTAGTCATATCATCTGACCTTCAGCCACGTGTCTCGGACACTCGAGTGAAGAGAGGGGCAGAGCTGTCGACCGATCACCACCTGGTGGTGAGTTGGATCCGCTGGGAGTGGAGGAAGCCAGTCAGACCTGGCAGGCCCAAACGTATCATGAGGGTCTGCTGGGAACGACTGGACGGAACCCTCTGTCAGCGAGGTCTTCAACTCCCACCTCCGGGAGAGCTTCTCCCAGATCCCAGGGGAGGTTGGAGACTTGGAGTCCGAGTGGACCATGTTCTCCACCTCCATTGTTGATGCGGCCGCTCGTAGCTGTGGTCACAAGGTCTCTGGTGCCTGTCGCGGCGGCAATCCCCGAACCCGGTGGTGGACGCTGGAAGTAAGGGATGCCGTCAAGCTGAAGAAGGAGTCCTACTTATCTTTGTTGGTAGGTGGGACCCCGGAGGCAGCTGACAGGTACCGGCAGGCCAAGCGTGCCGCAGCCCGTGCGGTCACAGAGGCAAAAACTCTGGTCTGGGAGGAGTTCGGGGAGGCCATGGAGGAGGACTATCGGTCGGCCTCGAAGAGATTCTGGCAAACCGTCTGGCACCTCAGGAGGTGGAAGCAGCTCTCCACCAGCACTGTTTACGGTGCAGGTGGGGAGCTGTTGACCCTGACTGGGGATGTTGTCGGGCGGTGGAAGGAATACTTTCGAGGATCTCCTCAATCCCATC
Organism: Thalassophryne amazonica; assembly: GCF_902500255.1. Lineage (NCBI taxonomy): Eukaryota > Metazoa > Chordata > Actinopteri > Batrachoidiformes > Batrachoididae > Thalassophryne > Thalassophryne amazonica. Next base: position 36,440,608 of record NC_047107.1, read on the forward strand.
GTCGTCGACTCATCCATTACCCAGGCCGAAGTCACTGAGGTGGTTAGAAAGCTCCTTGGTGGCAAGGCTTCTGGGGTGGATGAAATCCGTCCTGAGTACCTTAAGTCTCTGGATGTTGTGGGACTGTCTTGGCTGACACGCCTCTGCAACATCGCGTGGCGATCGGGGACAGTGCCTCTGGATTGGCAGACCAGGGTGGTGGTCCCTCTGTTTAAGAAGGGGGACCGGAGGGTGTGTTCCAACTATAGGGGGATCACACTCCTCAGCCTCCCCGGTAAGGTCTATTCCAGAGTACTGGAGAGGAGAATTCGACCGATCGATGGTCGAACCTCGGATTCAGGAGGAGCAGTGTGGTTTTCGTCCTGGTCGCGGCACAATGGACCAGCTCTACACGCTCCATCGGGTGCTCGAGGGTTCATGGGAGTTTGCCCAACCAGTCCACATGTGTTTTGTGGATCTGGAGAAGGCGTTCGACCGTGTCCCTTGAGGCACCCTGTGGGGGGTGCTCCGGGAGTACGGGGTCCGGGGTCCTTTGCTAAGGGCTATCCGGTCCCTGTACGACCACAGCAGGAGCTTGGTTTGCATTGCCGGTAGTAAGTCAAACCTGTTTCCAGTGCACGTTAGCCTCCACCAAGGCTGCCCTTTGTCACCGGTTCTGTTCATTATTTTTATGGACAGAATTTCTAGGCGCAGCCAGGGTGTAGAGGGGGTCTGGTTTGGGAACCACAGAATCTCGTCTCTGCTGTTTGCGGATGATGTGGTTCTGTTGGCTTCATCAAATCAGGACCTTCAGCGTGCACTGGGGCGGTTTGCAGCTGAGTGTGAAGCGTCCGGGATGAAAATCAGCACCTCATCTCTACATCAATTACTTATGGTCTCTGAAAATGGAGGGACCGTGCTGTTTTTTTTAGAACCTTGAATTAGAGTTGAACGTGTACACTGCAAGCACATAATTTCACCTCCATTTGTGGTGGAGCACAGAAGCAAACTATAGGCAAAATAAAAAAAAATAAAACTGAATTTAATAAAATGTGCATATTTCCAAATGCTTATGGACCTGACAGTATCTCTAAAGGACAAATACATTTAAATGAAATTTTGTGGCAAGGTTGAAGTTGAATCAGGGAACAGTTTATTAGATTTTGAGCCAGCTGCAGGTTCTGTGTTATTTTTATTATTTTTATATTATCTGCCATTGAAATGTTCTTTACACAGTGGAGTTCCCTTTGAGTGGCTTGTAATATTTAGATTGTAATCATCACTCAGAATTTCAACTTGCATCTTCATTTTGATGGTATTCAGGTTTATATTATTACTTAAAATCAAATGAATACCATTTAAACAAAATCTTGATGAAACAGATTGTCACTCGCCAGAGGATATAATCAGTAGAAGAAAAGAAGTGATGTTTGATTGTTTTTAACATAGTGATGTAGAGTGTTGCTTGTGCTGTAACATTTCACCTGTTATGATCAAGGGCGCAATTTAGAACTAGAAATTTAGGGGGGGGGCTCAGATGCATTCTGAGCATCCAGAACAGTAATTTTAATGTTTTGAGAAGACCATAAAGTGGACACCGTTTGACTTATACAATTTGAAACTGGATATAAGTACTTTATTCTGAGAATAGCCAGCATTGATTTTATTAACATCCTGGTGTAAATAAGGTATCACCACGTGTAGAACTCAAAAAGAATGATAGGTTGAGTTTTCATTAAAAAAACAACTACAATGTGGTAAAATGTATTCATAAATATGAAAGAACAGGCTCTTCATAATTATTAACTATTGCATACTGTATTTTTTTTCTCAATATGTTTTTGCATATGTTTGAAAAAACAACAGATCATAAGTTTAGGATAAATTACTTATCATGAATTTATTTTTCGAAGTGGCACTAATGACAACACTCATACTGAACATAATTTCGCTTGCATAGACTGATTTTGGAGATCAAGTAATAATTGCAGATCCCAGGTCCCAGATAGTTTTTCTGATTTCCTTTTCTAACTTTCAGAATTTAGTAAATCAGCATATGGTCCACTGATACTTATGTGTAGACACTAGTCCCTAGAGGCAACTATTTTTGGTTTCAAATCTGGGCAAATGCAGTCCCAGAAAATTCCAAATGTGACAAACAAGAAACAGGCGTTGTAAACAAGTCAATGCTGCTAAAAATACAAACTTGCAGAAACAAAGATACTATTCTGACATGGTTTTGCACATAAGACTGACATAGCATGTTTCACGTACACACATATATGTCAGAAGGTGGGGGGACATACCATACCATATTCTGTCCCCCCTGGTTGAAAAGGTGGGGGGGGGACATGTCCCCCCTATCCCCCACCAAATTGCGCCCATGGTTATGATACTAATATATTATAACCTTAGTAATTGTAGTGTCATTCAAGTTGTAACCTGTGATCAATTCAAGCATGTGTGACTGCACTACATACATTTTCACCCCACAGTTCAGTGCTTTCATATTTGACAGATAGCCCTTAAATCTGCCTGCTTATTCAAGCTGATATGTCATTTTTCATGCCAAAACCACCATTGTGTCATTTTAATGTTTTTCCACAGCAGTGAAGGACATCAAATAGTTGGAGCTGCACATAGTTGTGTCTCGAGGTTGATATTTATCATTTCAAAGTCTCAAATAAAATCCAAAATGTTTTTTGAGGACTTTTTAATTTTTTATTTGTTATTATTACAACCGTCAAGGATTTTGTCTGGATTCTGGATCAGGATTTCACTTTGTAGACTTTTAAGGATTACATTAAAACTCCTGCACAGATGTTTATAAAGTTTCATCACAGATAGCTATTAGGCCATCAAAGACTCCATTAAATTTTGGAGGTGATCCGGATACGGATTCTGGATCAAGATTTCACTTTCTGTAGGCTTTGAAGGATTAGGTCAAAACTACTTCACGGATTCTCACCAAATTTGCAACATTGATAGATATTAGTTATGGAAGACTTCACTGAATTTTGGAGGTGATTTGGATCCGAATTCTGGCTCAGGATTTGTTAGGAATGATCCGGATCAATATGCAGGTTCTGCAGCAGAACAATGCAACATCACAATGTAAAACCAAGATCAGGAAGATGCTATTTTGTTTTCAGCTTGTGAATAAAATATCAGATTACGACATTTCGATCAGTCCAAACATTCTGGATCAGTATGCAAATATTGCACTGTATTGTGGAATCTGGATCCAGGTTAAGGCTGGGTCACAGTGTTAATCACATATGTTTTAATTTGAGTCTCTCTTCAACCCTTGGCAGATGTCAGAAATCTCTGATTGCTCGTGTTATATAAATGGGTTTGTCTTTACAATTAACAATAAAAACTCCTCTGCACACTTTGTTTGTTGCTACTGATCCTTTTCACATTAAAAGATATAAAAGTATTTTTGGCAGTTGTTTTTGCAGGGCTGGTGCGACAGTAATACAGACATGTGAAACAAAGATTTGTAATAGCAACAGTGCTGAAAGATTTGTCTAACTCAGCTCTAAAAGAATATTTTGGCAGAGTCTCTGTGTCAGTTCAATTTCAGTTCAATTCAGTTTATTGATATAGCACCAAATCACAACATAGTTCACCCCAAGGCACTTCACAAAGGTAAGGTCTAACCTTACCAGCTCTCCTGAGCGAGCACATTTTTGAGAAAGAAACCTCAAGCAGACCAAACTCAGAGGGGTGACTGACTGTTTTGGACACACTAACAATAACAAATAAACAAAATACAACAAAGAATTGTCTAACAAACAAAACAAAATCAGAAAAATAGTCTACATCATAAACAAATCATCAAGAGTGGTGGACATCAGTCCAACACCATGTCCAAAACCACATGACTGGTAGATGGATGCTCTGGCTCACCGCAGTCACCAGTGAAGAGTCCAACAGTCACACCACAAACAGAATCAATCAGCCGGAACTAACATCTCACAAAACAGTGTTTCTCAGGAGCAAAATGACAGTGTAACACACAGGACACTATTGTGATCGCTGGCCCAGTGAATCTGTAGTGATATCTGCAAAACTGCATATATTTGCAGTAGTTATGCCATATTTTTATGCATAAAGACATGCCCCTTATAAATTAGTGTTTTGTTTTTGGATACATTAAGGGTAAAACTAAGTGGCAAGTGAAGTTGTTTTTTTCCTATCAAAAGTAAATTTTGTGGATGTGAGTGTCTTTGTGTTTATTTCTCACAACAGAGGAAAGTTGGCCCAAAAAATTGTTATTAGTTAGAAGACTACCCCGTCCAACTGATGAGCATGTGTTATGTCTTCTCCAGGGTATCAGCTATTTGATAACGTGGCTCATATGTGTCACATGCACCTGTGGCACAGTGAATCAGTCTAGAAAGTGATTTTACTAAGCCACAGTATCAAGTGGATGACAAATATTAATTGTTGAAGCATATACATTTATGTTTCCATGAATTATTTCTGTAATTTGTAGATATAAACAACTGTTTTCACATTTTAACTCGAACTGAAATTATGTTGTATTTATAATAGTTTCTAAAGGACTTATATCACTATATAAGACACTCACACATTACATAGCTGGTTTGCTGGATTATAGTTTGTATATGCATCAGCATAATTTAATCATTTTGATCTTCTTGTTTTTTCATTATATTCTAAGCTGATTCACTGCGCCCTGTGAATTAGTGTCCGGGGCACAGTGAATCAAAAAAATTTTTAATCAATTTTAAACACCTATGAATTACACTTGGGAGACATAAATAACACAGCCTTATAAACAATAACTTGCTGTATTAAATCCACAATAGAATGACCTAAACCTGTGCATAATGTGTTCATGCTGCCACAAAAACAACATTTCTGCTCCACTGTGCCCCGGCTTCCCCAACATGGAAAACAAATTACAGCCATAGTGTCAAACAACAACTTTGAGTTATGCTTATTTTTGCAAATTAAATCACAGCAGTTGGCCCTCTTTGTGGCCAATAACACATGCTTGTATTTCAGAGCAGAATTGCACCATACAAGGTGAAAGACTTCCAATTATGAATTACACCATTTGCAGTTGATGATCCTACACCTAAATGAAGGCGTTCACATTTTAGGGTTGCGTGATTTTATAGCAGACGGAGCAATCAACTCCAGCAGACTATTGAGCACTGAATGTAAGATATCTGCTAGGACTGTTCATGTCCAGAAAATGATACTGGAGTATCAGGCAGTCTAGCACCAATGTTTGAGGAGCTAATGTGATGCTGATATGATGTACAGGTATCCAATCCCAGTGCACAGGATTTAAACTGTAAACTTAGTGAGTGAGTGACCTGATTTGAGAACCAGTTCCAATATCTGGGATGACATTATTATGAACGAAGACCAAATACAGAGTGTTAGTGTTACAACGGGTTGATTCCTGAATGCACTGATAAAATCCCAACTTTTCCACAGTGTCCATAGAAGCTTTGCTTGCTGAGGCACTAGAAGCCTTATTTACATGGATATTAAAGTCCCCAACATATAGGACGTTATCAGCCCGAGTCACCAGAATGGAAATAAACTCACCGAATTCATGTAAGAAATTATAATATGGGCCTGGAGGTCTATAAACAGTACCAGTGTAACATGGAAAAATTTTGTCTTTCTGATTGTGACTGCTCATGGCAGCTTGAATGGTGCAGAGAACCAGAAGTTGAAATGAAGTAAATATAGGACCCACGAGCTGTTAAACTAAAACCAGATTTGTAAATTAGAGCATGTGGTTTTAGAAAGGTTTTACAAAAGCTAATGAAATCTAAATGATGCTCCAAAATTAGGTCATCAATCTAGAATGATTTCAAGGACAATGACCTTCTGTTAATGAAAGCTAGATTAAGAATCTTACTAGAGCTGAAGGTGATAGAAGTGGAATTTTTGAGGTGTTGCAAAGTCAGTTGGTGGGGCAACCCCAGTCATAATCGTGTCCAAAATACTAATGGGCACTTGTGTTCAGCATGCGTCTCTAGAAACGTTATGAGTACATTGATGGATATAGGACATAGTCTCAGTAACAAAAATTTCCCTCCCTATCACATAGGCTGTACTATCACCATAATGGTTTTCCTGCCTTAGTTTCTCCACTAAACTAATGGATTCTACATGTGCATTAATAGTAAGCTCTGCAGGCTTTATAATCACCTGCTCTATGCCCTGCTGTGGTTTCCTAATGTTACCCTCCCTTTAAGAATCTATATAGTATGTTTCCAGTTAAGATAGTGGCACCTTTCACAGTAGGGTGAAGGCCGTCTTGCATCAGCTAGCCACGGAGATCCCAGAAAGAGGGCCAGGTGTCCACAAAAACTAAATCCCTGTTGTCTACAGAATTTTGACAGCCACTTATTTAAGGATATGAGCCTATACGCTTTCTGGATTTGTGCCTCCCTGTCCCCTGTATTTCTTTATCTTACCCTGTCAGTCACTTTAACTTAAATTGTTATGAATTGTTGTTCTGTGTCATGTTGTGAAGTGATCAAACTAAATCTGTCTATCTATAATGGACTGCATTTATATAGCCCTTTTCCACCTGCATCAGACGCTCAAAGTGCTTTACAATAATGCCTCACATTCACCCCGATGTCAGGCATTATCATAAATTGATGTCATACATAGAGCTCACGACACACTGGGAGCAACTAGGGGATTAAGGACCTTGCCCAAGGGCCCTTAGTAATTTTCCGGTCAGGCTGGGATTTGAACCAAGGATCCTCAGTTCTCAAGCCCAATGCTTTAACCACTAGAGCATCACCACACATGTATCTATCTACAACCCAATTCCAATGAAGTTGGGACATTGTGTAAAATGTTAATAAAAACAGAATACAATGATTTGCAAATCTTCTTCAACCTATATTCATTTGAATACACCACAAAGACAAAATATTTAATGTTCAAACTGATAAACTTTATTGTTTTTGTGCAAATATTTGCTCATTTTGAAATGGATGCCTGCAACACATTTCAAAAAAGTTGAGACGGGGCAACAAAAGACTGGGAATGTTGATGAATGCTCAAAGAATATCCCCAAAAGTCTCAGCCGTTCACAAGCAAAGATGGGGCAAAGATCACCACTTTGTGAACAACTGCGTGAAAAAAATGGTCCAACAGTTTAAGAACAATGTTTCTCAATATTAAATTGCAAGGAATTTAGGGATTCCATCATCTACAGTCCATAATATAATCAGAAGATTCAGAGAATCTGGAGAACTCTCTACACGTAACCGGCAAGGCCGAAAACCAACATTGAATGCCCGTGACCTTCGATCCCTTAGGCGGCACTGCATTAAAACCGACATTATGTGTGTAAAGGATCTTACCACGTGGGCTCAGGAACACTTCAGAAAACTATTGTCACAGTTCGTTGCTACATCTACAAGTGCAAGTTAAACCTCTACCTTGCAAAGCGTAAGCCATACATCAACAACATCCAGAAACGGCGCTGCCTTCTCTGGGTCCAAGCTCATTTCAAATGGACAGACACAAAGATGAGAAGTGTGCTGTGGTCTGATGAGTCCACATTTCAAATTGTTTTTGGAAATCATGGACATCGTGTGCTCTAGACAAAAGAGGGAAAAGACCATCCAGATTGTTACTAGCACAAAGTTCAAAAGCCAGCATCTGTGATGGTATGGGGGTGTGTTAGTGCCCATGGCATGGGCAACTTACACATCTGTGATGGCACCATCAATGCTGAAAGGTACATCCAGGTTTTGGAGCAACACATGCTGCCATCCAACCAACGTCTTTTTCAGGGACATCCCTGCTTATTTCAGCAAGATAATGCCAAGCCACATTCTGCACATGTTACAACAGCGTGGCTTTGTAGTAAAAGAGTGCGGGTACTAGACTGGCCTGCCTGCAGTCCAGACCTGTCGCATTATGAAGCGCAAAATACGACAACGGAGACCCTGGACTGTTGAACAGCTAAAGTCATACATCAAACAAGAATGGGAAAGAATTCCACCTACAAAGCTTCAACAGTTAGTGTCCTCAGTTCCCAAATGCTTATACCACTGTGTTACATCACATATTTGCTATCAAAATGAGCAAATATTTGCACAAAACAATAAAGTTTATCAGTCTGAACATTAAATATCTTGTCTTCGTGGTGTATTCAATTGAATATAGGTTGAAGGGGATTTGCAAATTATTGTATTATGTTTTTGCTTACATTTTCACAATGTCCCAACTTCATTGGAATTGGGGTTCTATCTATCTATCTATCTATCTATCTATCTATCTATCTATCTATCTATCTATCTATCTATCTATCTATCTGTCTGTCTGTCTGTCTGTCTGTCTGTCTGTCTGTCTGTCTGTCCATTCAGACAAAATTTTCGAGGGTCCATTCCTTGGATTTTCCAAAGCCAAGGAATATTTCATTTCAATACAAACAAGTGTCATTTTGTTGTGATAACACATATGAGATGTTTTAGTTATATTTTATGATCTCTCTCTCTCTAGCTTGTTTCATTTTAAAATTAACATCAGGATTTGCTTTTGGAAACTTTTCAGCCAGTCAGAAGCACAAACACAGTCGGCAACATGTCACCACGTCCTTTTCACTTTTGATGTCTGAACAGTTGCGTCACATATCCAGCTGCTCATGTTTCCCTTCTGTAAAAATTTGCTCCAGTTTTTCCTCACTGTCATCTCATCTCTGCACAGCAGTTCATCTCTCTCTTTTACTGTTTATAGCTCTCTGTTTGCACCTGTCTGTCAGTCCATACCCTTCTCCCTCACAGCACCTGTTTCTCCAGCTCTGGCTCCAGCTTATCGTTCCAGTGTGGGTATTATCTGTGAATGGTGCTCCTTAAAACATGCCTGTGCACCTTCAGTTTCTCCCTCTTTCCTTGTCACTCACATATCCTCACCCTTGCAAAAATAAGGAAGCAGCAGTCTGCCTTGAATTATAATACGTCAACCTACATGACACAGACTCATACAGAGTCTGATTTGATCACATAACAGCAAAGACTAATAGAATAATAAAGAATTACATTTTCTTATGGATCACAGTTTGGATCTTGACTTCTTGATTGGCTTGGTTTGTTTGTCTGGTTGAGGACTTGCAAAGTCATTCACTTAAGCTCTCCTCCTGTTTATGACAGAGCTTTAAGGAGGAGGGGCGTGTGATTTAATTTTGAGATCACCCCAAATTCTATAAAAATATTATGTTATACTTTTCCATGGAGAGAATCATTCTTGCCATATATTCTTGATAAAGTGCTTCTGATTGACTTAATCTTTTCCTATTTTCCTGTAAATTAAAGTTGCAACACTATCATGTCTGTCCTTTATTATTTAGTTATTTATTTTTTATTAGTTTGTTGTGGGCTGGGACCTCATTTCTAGAAATTATTAAAAGGCAACCTTTTCCATTGACAATCTGAATTAAAATAACGTGGGTTTTTCCTTTAACATTATGCAGAAGTAAGGTCTTATATCGGTCCTGAGAGTCACTGGTTGCAGTGTTTATTCCCAGATACTGCAGGAGGCAACAGATGACAGTGATACAGTGGTAACAGACAGACGTGAGGTAGAGGCATAGTGAAGAAATCACAGATCAACAGAGTACATGGGTAGAGACAAGAGCAAGGTCAAAGTCAAAAAACGAAGCACATTCAAAGCACGGAAAGGCAAAAACTGATCGATGACAAAAAGGCTTGAATGAAGACTCAAGGTTCTTTGAACTGGCAGAAGAAGACAAAACACATGAGACTTAAGCCCCCATCACACATAGCAAGAATGTGCAGGACCCAGGCCGAAACAGCAAATTTTGCCATAATTGGATGCGTTCAGGAGGAAAAGAGACGTGGTCAGCAGTGTCAGAAAGCAGCCAGATTACCACGTCCACACCTGCATGATGGCATCCAAAGCGTATGTAGACAACAGGTAGATGACACAGACTGCGATCACTCACTCATGCAATCACATCTACGCTCATCCTCTCCTTCCCAGCACTACTGATCTCATGTGCATGTGCACGGGGCTGAAATGATCACTCAGCTGTGTGTGTGTGTGTGTGTGTTCATAACGGCTGAATGAGCCACTAAGTGTGTGCGTGTTTGTGTGTGGGGCGCACATGCGTGCGAGTGTGCAGCATGCTTGTGAATGGGGTGCATGTGTGCGTGGGGGGAACTGGACACCTTTTCTGGTCATTCGGGAAAAGAGATACAGGTGTGGAGAACATTCAGGAAGAGGGTGTGATCGGATAAATCAAAGATGAGGGAATATGGGAGACAAGAGAGTACAGTTAGACAAACACAAAGCAGACATGAGAGATAAGCCCAAATACCATAATGACAGGTGGGCGTGATAGACAGCAGCAGAGTAAAGAAAAAGAAAGGTGAAAGTGACCCCACCCAAACCCAACAGTGATGAAAATAAATTACCTAGAACAAAAATCAAGGCCGAATAAAATACCAAAAAACTGAAACAAGATCAACAAGAAAATTAAAGGCTGAGACTGAAACTAGAGTGGAACTCAAAATGTGACAAAAGGATAACAAACAGATGAATTCAACTCGTCACTTAAGTATAATATACAGCAAATCAAAGACTGGGGCCAGACAGTAGAACAAAGAGAAGGGACATGGACACAAACAGGGGACAAATCAAGACATGAGCCCAGACAGGGGCAGGACCTGACACATTTAGGTATGACAGCCATTTTTTTACACAATCCCTCCATTTTTAGCAGGTTGAAGAAACTGGACAAAATTAAATATAAGGATTATTTTTCATAGTAATCATGATGTATAGATTAGATTAGAGATTAGACACTTTATTTGCCATTTGTACTTGCACGCAAATTTGGGTACATGGGATTTTTTTTGCAGAGCTCTCCATCCATCCATCCATTTTTGTCCGCCCAGCCACCCTGTGGAGGAAACCCATCTCGGCCGCTTGTACTCGCAATCTCGTTCTTTCGGTCATGAGCCAAATCTCATGACCACAGGTGAGGATCGGAACATAGATCGATCGGTAAATCGAGAGCTTTGCCCACCTACTCTCTCTTCACCACAACGGTCCGATGCAGCGACCGCATCACTGCAGATGCTGCACCAGTCCATCTGTCGATCTCATGCTCCATTCGTGAACAAGACCCGGAGATACTGAAACTCCTCCACTTGAGGCAAGGACACTCCACCGACCTGAAGAGGGCAAAGCACCTTTTTCCGGTCGAGAACCATGGCCTCGGATTTGGAGGTACTGATTTTCATCCCGGACGCTTCACCCTCGGCTGCAAACCTCCCCAGTGCATGCTGAAGGTCCTGATTTGATGAAGCCAACAGAACCACATCATCCGCAAACAGCAGAGACGAGATTCTGTGGTTCCCAAACCAGACCCCCTCTACACCCTGGCTAAGCCTAGAAATTCTGTCCATAAAGATAATGAACAGAACCGGTGACAAAGGGCAACCCTGGCGGAGGCCAACGTGCACTGGAAACAGGTCTGACTTACTACCGGCAATGCAAACCAAGCTCCTGCTGCAGTTGTACAGGGACCGGATGGTCCTTTGCTAAGGGCTATCCGGTCCCTGTACTCCTGGAGCACCCCCACAGGGTGCCCCGAGGGACACGGTCAAACGCCTTCTCCAGATCCACAAAGCACATGTGGACTGGTTGGGCGAACTCCCATGAACCCTCGAGCACCCGATAGAGCATGTAGAGTTGGTCCAGTGTGCCGTGACCAGGATGAAAACCACACTGCTCCTCCTGAATCCGAAGTTCGACTATCGGTCGAATTCTCTTCTCCAGTACTCTGGAATAGACCTTACCGGGGAGGCTGAGGAGTGTGATCCCCCTGTAGTTGGAACACACCCTCCGGTCCCCCTTCTTAAACAGAGGGACCACCACCCCGGTCTGCCAATCCAGATGCACTGTCCCCAACCGCCACGCAATGTTGCAGAGGACCAAGACAGTCCCACAACATCCAGAGATTTAAGGTACTCAGGACGGATTTCATCCACCCCAGGAGCCTTGCCACCGAGGAGCTTTCTAACCACCTCAGTGACTTTGGCCTGGGTAATGGATGAGTCTGCCTCTGAGTCCCCAGTCTCTGCTTCCTCTTCAGAAGACGTGATGATGGGATTGAGGAGATCCTCGAAGTATTCCTTCCACCGCCCGACAGCATCCCCAGTCAGGGTCAACAGCTCCACACCCGCACCGTAGACAGTGCTGGTGGAGAGCTGCTTCCGCTTCCTGAGGTGTCGGACGGTTTACCAGAATTTCTTCAAGGCCGACCGATAGTCCTCCTCCATGGCCTCCCCGAACTCCTCCCAGACCCGAGTTTTTGCTTCTGCGACTGCACGGGCTATGGGACGCTTGGCCTGCCGGTACCTGTCAGCTGCCTCCGGGGTCCCACCTACCAACAAAGACAAGTAGGACTCCTTCTTCAGCTTGACAGTATCCCTTACTTCCGGCGTCCACCACCGGGTTCGGGGATTGCCGCCGCGACAGGCACCAGAGACCTTGTGACCACAGCTACGAGCAGCCGCATCAACAATGGAGGTGGAGAACATGGTCCACTCGGACTCCATGTCTCCAACCTCCCCCAGGATCTGGGAGAAGCTCTCCCGGAGGTGGGAGTTGAAGACCTCGCTGACAGAGGGTTCTGCCAGTCGTTCCCAGCAGACCCTCACGATACGTTTGGGCCTGCCAGGTCTGACCGGCTTCCTCCCCTCCCAGCGCATCCAACTCACCACCAGGTGCTGATTGGTCGACAGCTCAGCCCCTCTCTTCACTCGAGTATCCGAGACACGTGGCTGAAGGTCAGATGATATGACTACAAAGTCGATCATCGACCTCTGGCTCAGGGTGTCCTGGTGCCACGTGCACTTATGGACACCCTTGTGCTCGAATATGGTGTTCGTGATGGACAAACTGTCTGCCAATCCAGAGGCACTGTCCCCAACCGCCACGCAATGTTGCAGAGGCGTGTCAACCAAGACAGTCCCACAACATCCAGAGATTTAAGGTACTCAGGACGGATTTCATCCACCCCAGGAGCCTTGCCACCGAGGAGCTTTCTAACCACCTCAGTGACTTTGGCCTGGGTAATGGATGAGTCTGCCTCTGAGTCCCCAGTCTCTGCTTCCTCTTCAGAAGACGTGATGATGGGATTGAGGAGATCCTCGAAGTATTCCTTCCACCGCCCGACAGCATCCCCAGTCAGGGTCAACAGCTCCCCACCCGCACCGTAGACAGTGCTGGTGGAGAGCTGCTTCCGCTTCCTGAGGTGTCGGACGGTTTACCAGAATTTCTTCAAGGCCGACCAATAGTCCTCCTCCATGGCCTCCCCGAACTCCTCCCAGACCCGAGTTTTTGCCTCTGCGACTGCACGGGCTATGGGTCGCTTGGCCTGCCGGAACCTGTCAGCTGCCTCCGGGGTCCCACCTACCAACAAAGACAAGTAGGACTCCTTCTTCAGCTTGACAGTATCCCTTACTTCCGGCGTCCACCACCGGGTTTGGGGATTGCCGCCGCGACAGGCACCAGAGACCTTGTGACCACAGCTACTAGCAGCCGCATCAACACTGGAGGTGGAGAACATGGTCCACTCGGACTCCATGTCTCCAACCTCCCCCAGGATCTGGGAGAAGCTCTCCCGGAGGTGGGAGTTGAAGACCTCGCTGACAGAGGGTTCTGCCAGTCGTTCCCAGCAGACCCTCACAATACGTTTGGGCCTGCCGGGTCTGACCGGCTTCCTCCCCTCCCAGCGCATCCAACTCACCACCAGGTGCTGATCGGTCGACAGCTCAGCCCCTCTCTTCACTCGAGTATCAGAGACACGTGGCCAAAGATCAGATGATATGACTACAAAGTCGATCATCGACCTCTGGCTCAGGGTGTCCTGGTGCCACGTGCACTTATGGACACCCTTGTGCTCGAATATTGTGTTCGTGATGGACAAACTGTGACTAGCACAGAAGTCCAACAACTGAACACCACTCGGGTTCAGATCGGGGAGGCCATTCTTCCCGATCACCCCCCTCCAGGTCTCACTGTCGCCGCCCACGTGGGCATTGAAATCCGCCAGGAGAACAATGGAGTCCCCAGTCAGAGCGCTATCTAGTACCCCTCCCAGGGACTCCAAGAAGGTCAGGTACTCTGCACTGCCGCTCAGCCCATAGGCCAAGACAACAGTGAGAGATCTGTCCCTGACCCGAAGGCTTAGGGATGCGACCCTCTCGTTCACCGGAGTGAACTCCAACACATGGCGACTGAGCTGGGGAGCAATAAGCAATGCGACCCCAGCTCTCTGCCTCTCCCTGTGGGCAATGCCAGAAAAGTGGAGCATCCAGCCCCTCTCCAGGAGTTGGGTACCAGAGCCCAAGCTGTGCGTGGAGGTGAGCCCGACTGTCTCTAGTCGGTATCTCTCAACCTCCCGCACAAGCTCAGGCTCCTTCCCCCCCAGTGAGGTGACATTCCACATCCCAACAGCCAGGGGCTGTGAGCGCGGACCGGGCCGCCGGGCCACCCGCCCTCGCCCGCCACCCAGTCCTCTCTGCACCCGACCCCCATGGCCCCCTCTGCAGGTGGTGAACCCGCAGGAGGGCGGGCCCACGTCGCTGTTTCAGGCTGAGCTCGTCCAGGCCCCATGGGCTAAGGCCCGACCGCCAGGCGCTCGCGCACAAGCCCCAACCCCAGGCCTGGCTCCAGGGTGGGGCCCCGGCTCCGCCATACCGGGCGACATCTCGGTCCTTGATTTTTTACTGGTCATGGGAGCTTCTGAACTGCCCTTAGTCTGACCCGTGACCTAGGACCTGTTTGCCTTGGGAGACCCTACAAGGGGCACAAAGCCCCCCGACAACATAGCTCCTAGGATCATCCGGGTACGCAAACTCCCCCACCACGATAAGGTGGCAGCTAGAGGGGGAGTTGCAGAGCTCTCGCGTAAATAAATAATAAATATATATTACAAAGTACTAGGTTAGTGCAGATTTTATATATATATATATATATATAGTTTCATATGCAAAGTGTGCAGAGACAAAATTAGAAAAATATGGCACTTTTGGCAGTTTTTCCTTTCTTTCTTTCTTTCTTTCACATTGATATAATATCCTGATACACTTCTACTTCTGCACAAATGTTTTTTGTTCAACTGTGACGAGGGTCTGATGATTGACGCATCCATTTTTAATGCTTCTAAAAATAGTCTGGATACCTGCGTGTCATCACGGGCATCAAAGGAAATCAGATCACATCTGCACAGTTTCCGTTTGTAGTATTTCTCTCTGCATCGTGACCTGTCTCAGTTGTGATTTTTCCAGCTATTCTAAGTCACGCTTCCAGACCTCTTTCATCCTGTTTGAGCTGTACGGAGAGCTGGGAATCTCACGGCACAGCTGAACAGCACTCCTGGGAGCCCCAGCCATATCCTGTGGGTGCACATGCATGCGTGTGGGCGAGCACACCTATGTTTCAGTGTTTTATGTGAGCAGAATTGCATTTTTCCATCTGTTTGCAAAATACAGACGGGAGGAGAAAAAAAAGTGACTGTGAAGAAGAGTTCGTGTGTGGAGGTGTAGAAAGAATGCGAGAATGGACCGATTTTATCAAAATGAGATTGTTCTTCGGGTGTCAGTGTGTGAGTGTGATTTTATGCGATGTTTTGTGCTTGAAAGACATGAGAGGGAGACGTGCAAAAATGTGTGCACGTGTGCCTGTGTGTGTTTATGTGTGTACGTATGAGTGTAAATTGGATACTGGGACATGGAAGATGAAAGTCAACAGCATCGCCACACAGGCTATTTTTGTCCCTCCATCCATCCCTCAGTTCTTCTCACGCTCTCTCACTTGTGGACTCTTCTCACCCCTCCTTTGCCTAAACTTTCATACTTTTTTCTGCGTCTGTGATCTCTCCCTCTTCTCTCTTTTCCTGCTTGGTTGTTTTGTCTATCTGTAGTTATGTACGTCCAGTCAAACCAGTCACTCCTCGAATCCGTCCATTGCTTACCAACTGATCACACTTCTATCTTCAGCTGTGGTTGCACTTCCTACCCTGAAGGGATGACTGTCATTTTACATCAGAGATTATTACAGCAGTGCTCCACTTTGGGTTTCAATGGCATTTTTACATAACACGCCATCTCAAAACTATTTGTGCACCCTCTCATAAATCATTTTTATGAATAATATCCTGCAAATGTCTGCACCCAAAATAAAATTTATTCAAAATTTATCACTCCATATTTACCGCCGCCAGCGAAGTTCAAGGAGGTTATGTTTTCGCCCTTTTGTTTAGTTGACTGTTTGGTTGTTTATATACAGGCAAAGGTTTGGTACAAACGATGACAGTCGGCGATGCAATGGTAACAGACAGACGTGAGGCAGTGGCGTGGTGAAGAAACAACCGAGGTTAAAAAGCACACATCAACAGAGTACATGGGTAGAGACAAGGTCAAGGTCAAAAAATGGAGCACGGTTGAAACACAGGAAGGCAAAAAAAACTGGTCGATATCAAAAAGGCTTGAACGAGGACTTGAGGTTCAATCAACTGTTTCATATATCATTATGAAACTTTTATTGAAGATTCATATCCTGATAGGCAAGAACTGATTCAATTTTCAAGGTTATAGGTCAAAGGGCAAAGTCAGGAAAAATCTTGGAAAATTGGAAAAATCCCTATCTTTAAACATTGAATGCATTTTCAAAAATTCAGAACTCTGTGTCTTTCATATTTGAGAGCATCATGAAGGATGGTATCCTTTACCAACGGACAGAGTCTGATCTGGATCTGATCCAGATTACAGATTTTGTGGCCATTTAAATTTAACATTAAAACCCCAGTTTAATGTATATTTTACATTATATCTTAATCAAACATGCCCCAATCACTGTCATATTTGAAAGTGAGGTGCAGACTGGTACTCACTATTGCCTGACAAAGTTTGATCTGGATCTGATCTGGATTGTGGATTTTGTGGACATTTGAATTTAATATTGAAAACCCCATTTGATGTACATTTTGCATTATATCTTAATCAAAAGTGCTTCAGTCACTTTCATTTATGACAATGAGGTGCAAACTGGCACTCTCAATAGATAGACTAAGTTTGATCCGCACCTGATCCTTATTGCAGATATTGGATTTTAACATTGAAGAGCCCTTTTGAGCTATATTTTGTATGATATTTTAGTTTATGAAAAGCCACTTATAACAGGACTTTCACCTTGATTTTTTTTTTTCAAGGTAAAAATTTGTGGAATTGGAAACTAGTGTTGGTGGAGGTTTGCCCTGTACGAGCACAGTGCTGTAGTTCCTTCTGTAATCAGGATTTAAAACAACAACAAATCATCTGACTGCACTGAATTAACCCAGTTGTTATGCTCCTATGGAGAATTCCTTTGAAAATTTTCTACTACTTCTGCAGGATTTCCCTCTAGAGCTTTTCATCTTTTCCTAACCTGGTTCCAAAGCTCATCTACATTAATATGTATCTATTAAAATTCATTCTGTGCCTCAGCCACATCAACAGAGACACAGGACTGTTTTAAGGGGTATGCTTACCCTTGTTTTTTCATTCTAAGAGGTATTTTCCCCGTCTGTGTAAAATTTAATAGGGTTAGGGTTGTCGATTATTTGAATTTGACTGATTGCAGCTCTTATCGCTTCCCCGTTTCCTTTCCAAAG
This sequence comes from Thalassophryne amazonica, assembly GCF_902500255.1. Taxonomy (NCBI): domain Eukaryota; kingdom Metazoa; phylum Chordata; class Actinopteri; order Batrachoidiformes; family Batrachoididae; genus Thalassophryne; species Thalassophryne amazonica. The sequence goes on from NC_047107.1 coordinate 36,458,294, forward strand.
TAGTAAAAATGTTAAATGTTTCAAGTCAAGTCTGGGAGCATGCACTGGTGCCATAATTTACTGCATCCATGACTCCACAAAACCAAAACCTTGGGCCTGGATGGCAACCACCAAGGCAGACAATTTCTCCAAAATAACTACCTATCTGCTGCAGCCAGGTGAAATGTGTGTGTCAACTTGGCCTGCTCCAGCCACTGGGGTCCAAAACACTCAGCCACCTATGTGCTGATCTTGTCCAGAAAGAAACACTCCACATGGCCAAAATTTCAACACTGAAGGTCCCTGACAATACAAGTGTGACTTGTTGCCCAACTCTCCCTAAGTGTACAAGTCTCACAGCCATACATTAAGGCAGGAAGCACCAGGACTGTAAAGATTTGGATGTTCGTTCTTCTGGAAAAATATCAACTTCACCAAACACCTCTGTCCAGCAACCTTATGACTCCAGAAGTTCTTCTCAGGTGCATCTCAATCTTAAAGGTCAAGTACTTAGAGACATGAATGGCCTTGACTTCACAGCCAATGCTGTGATCCTGGTGGAATCAATGGACACTTTGCTGCACTTGAGAAGCTGAGTGAGGATTCAATCAGAGTTTCTGGGTTTACAATTGTCGTGGATGAAGACTAAGATCCAGGCTTGTAACGACTTGCTGGACTCAGCCATCAGAAGTGTATCTGGATGTGGTGGAAGTATTGAGCTTGTAGAGACATTCATTTAATGTGCATCTGGAAAGTATTCACAGTGCTTCACTTTTTCCACATTTTATGTTACAGCCTTATTCCAAAATGGAGTAAATTCATTTTTCTCTCAAAATTCTACCCACAACACCCCAAAATGACAACATGACTTTTTTTTTAATTTTTTGCAAATTTATTAAAAAAAACAAAAAAAAAACAAATAATAAATCACATGTACTTACACACTTTGCTCAATACTTTGTTGATGCAGCTTTGGCAGCAATTACAGCCTCAACTCTTCTTGAATATGATGCTACAAGCTTTGGGCAGTTTTGTCCATTCCTCTTTTCATTATCTCTCAAGCTCCATTAGGTTGGATGGGGAGTGTCGGTGCACAGCCATTTTCAGATCTCTCCAGAGATGTTCAATCGGATTCAGGTCTGGGCTCTGGCTGGGCCACTCAAGGACATTCACAGAGTTGTCCTGAAGCCACTCCTTTGATATCTTGGCTGTGTGCTTAGGGTCATTGTCCTGCTGAAAGATGAACCGTCACCCCATTCTGAGGTCAAGAGCACCCTGGAGCAGGTTTTCATCCAGGATGTCATTGTATATTGATGCATTCATCTTTCCCTCAATCGTGACTAGTCTCCCAGTTCCTGCTGCTGAAAACCATTCTCACAGCATGATGCTGCCACCACCATGCTTCACTGTAGGGATGGTGCCTGGTTTCCTCCAAACATGACTCCTGGCATTCACACCAAAGAGTTCAATCTTTATCTCATCAGACCAGAGAATTTTCTCATGGTCTGAGAATCCTTCAGGTGCCTTTTAGCAAACTCCAGGCAGGCTGCCATGTGCCTTTTACTAAAGAGTGGCTTCCGTCTGCCCACTCTACCATACAGGCCTGATTAGTGGATTGCTGCAGAGATGTTTGTCCTTCTAGAAGGTTCTCCTCTCTCCACAGAGGACTGCTGGAGCTCTGACAGAGTGACCATCAGATTCTTGGTCACCTCTCTGATTAATTTTGAGGGGGAAAAATAAAGGAATTTCATTCATTTTGGGATAACAACATGTGGAAAAAAGTGATGTGCTGTGAATACTTTCCGGATGCACTCTATCCCAGCAGTGACTTTTATGTTAAATCGTTAAACAACAAAAAATTTTTCTTTTAAGCATTAACTGAAAATTCAGCAGGGCTGTTGTCCAAGTGGTTAGTGCACTTGGTTTCAGTGTGGATGGTTCCCGTTTCAAACCACACGTTACCACATTTCTCCATGTAATGTGGAGTTGCATCAGGAAGGGCATCCGACACAAAACTTGTGCCAAATCAACAAGCAGATCCTCATCGAATCTGCTGTGGTGACCCCAAGTGAAATTCAAGGGAGCAGCCAAAAGGGGTCACTTATTAATTGAACATTCAGAAATATGATTGACTATTTATGCATGTTTACGAAATGCACACAATAACAAATCCTAAGAATTTGCAGGATCCCTAACAAAAGTGTTGAACATCATAACCAGCTGATGTGCGGATGATGTGAGTCCTGTGCGGAGCATGGGCGGAAACACTTTTTTCTTTAAATTCCGGCATTCATCAGGGATGCATTCTATCTCCTGCAGTGTTCAGAACTTGCATGGATGGGATGTTGGGTAAGACTGTGGAAGCAAGCAGCTTAGGCACCTTTGTTGTTGAGGAAAGGCTTACCAAAATAGACTTCACTGTAATCTTTCTGGAATCGTTGGATTTTATGATTGCAGCACTTGAGAAGTGTGTGAGGAATTAGAGTGTCTGGGTTCCAGTGACTTCCTTGACTTGACAGTTAGAGGTGTATCTGTATGCAGTGAAAGTTTCAAAATTGTGGAGGCATTCATTTATCTCAGCAGTGACATTCATGTCTCTGGATCCCCAGCCTTTGAGATTGAAAGATGCCTGGGAAGAGTTTCTGGAGTCAATGCCAATGTGTTTGCAGGAGAATGAAGGTCCAGGTTTTGAGGGTTTGAGCTTCCTGTGTTATTGTATGGTTGTAAGAATTGGTTGATAACCAGTGACCTAAGGTGATGATCGCATGCCTTTGGTAAAAGGTGTTTTTGCAAGATCTTCAAAAGATTTTGTGTCATTTTGTGTCAGTATCATTTGCACGGTGAGACAGTCAAGTGCAGTCAAGTTACCAGTCCTTTCAAACTCCAGGACATTCAGAAAAGCATTAATGTCGCACCCTGTTTTCATTCACAGCACATGGGGGTGGAAGCAGTTAGCATGGTTGACTCCCAAGCAGAACTTGCCTGTTTCAAAGTCACCCATGCCCCATTTTCTATGCATGTTTGCCATTACATCAGGAAGGGTATCCAGTGTAAACTTGTGCGAAATCAACATGTTGCTCGATACCAGACCCTCTGTGCCAAGCCAATTCAGAAACAGGAACCTGACAAGGTCAGTTGTGAGGGTTTTAGGGTAAACACACATGATCTGTATATTTTCGGGAGCTTTGAGGTATTTTTCAGAAAAAAAGAGCTATGAGTGTCACTTTGTTTGCAGCACAAAGTTTCTCAGGTAGGAAATGATCCACACAGCAGGCTTTTGTGTTGAAGAAATGTTACTTTATGACGAGCATTTTCTCAACCTCACTTTGACATTTCAGCATGAAGAGCTGGTAATCGTGTGCACAGAAGGTGCAATATACAGCATGGATTACCGTTTATTAAAAAAAAACTTAAATCTGTGCAACACCCTTTCATAGAGTTGTTGATCTGACATTTGTGCAGATACATCAGCTTCTCTGTCGCCTTAGATACTCTGCACAGTGCATGCACAGTGTGTTGCTGTATTAATACTGTGTCTCCCTCTAGAGTGTGCAACAGCAGTGGCAGAACAAGAGGATTATGCACTTTGTGAGGACATCCACAGACTTAGACAGCACGGCTCTCTCTGCCTTTTTGCCTCATCTCGGAAGGCAGCGGGAAACTACGATACCTTGCTTTCTCCAAGACAAAGAATAAGGGGCAATAAAGGGGAAGATGGGGAAAAAGGGAAGGAAAAAGGAAACAACAGATGGAAATTAAAGCAAATAGACATAAAATAGACATGTGGTGTGATGAGAAATGAATGAGCAGACAGAAAGTGGTGGAGAAAACAGGATGCAGAATGTCAGCGTGACTGCTGGCAGAGGTCGTGCTGCTGGGTATCAGCTCCAGCGCTACCACTAACCTTGTGATGTGATTTGACCATGTGATGAAGCCTTACCACTGTCAGAGCACGGGGCTGAGCGCTACGGCGCCACCTTTATGTTTGTGTCCAAACGATACAGCCGATAATTATTAATGGTGAAGAAAAGTACTTGTTCAGCTTATTATTTTAGTTCAGAAAAGCTTCTTCATTGCTGAACTGCTTCAATTTAATAGGAGGCTCATTCAAATGTAGCATCTTGTGCATTGCTCAGAGCTTTTGTTTCATAGTCTTTGGTTGGATTCCAGCTGGTGCCTTTCTGTGCTGAGTTTGCATATTCTTCCTTTGGGTGTGTGGCTTTCTGTCCGGGTACTCCGGTGTTTAATGTGTTGGCTCTGCGATAGACCGGCGAGTGTACCATTTCTCTCAGCCGATATAGGCTGGGATAGACGCCAGTCCTCCCCACGACCCCTACAGAGATAAATGGATGAAAATGGAAGGTCACTCCATATGGAAACAAAAACCTCCCTTGCATATGTACCACAAACATCTATGGATATGCATTTATGTATGCAAACATAATACTACTGTAGTGGCATCACTGTTCAGAAAAAGGCTTTAGAGAATGTATGCATTAAAGTCGGCTTAGAACAGCAGACGCAGATGGAGTGTTGCACATGTTGGATGCAAAGACTAAAGGATTCCATGTCTGTGTTGTGATGACAAGAGGATTTGAGAAAGTGTTACTGATTAATGTTTTGGGAAAGAAACTGAGTTGACAACACATACGAGCATGTTTCATAAGCTGTTTTATGATATGATTTCTGGATATCATCCAGAGCTGCCCTGTTATATATGTAGCGCATACCAGGAGACTGTCCTTATCAGATGTGCATGCGCCTACTGGACATAGTACATTTAGTTAAGGCAAGCTTTGGCATAGGGCAACATATTCTTGTGGCACATTTCATATGATATGATACAAAAAGTTAAGCATTCCATTTCAGGAGACAGCAAAAGGTGGGGATTTGGACTGGGGCGGTACACCTGTCAAATGGTAATGAAGGTGTCAGTGAGGACAGAAACCTCCCGTAGAGCAGAAGGGCAAAAGCTCGCTTGATCTTGATTTTCAGTATGAATACAGACCGTGAAAGCGGGCCTCAGGATGCTTCTGACTTTTTTGGTTTTAAGCAAGAGGTGTCAGATAAGTTACCACAGCTTGTGTCAGCCAAGCGTTCATAACGACGTCATGAAGCAGAATTGGATTGGAGGCGTTGGATTAGTCACCCACCCACCACGCGCACGAGTTGAGGGGTGACACGAAGCCCTTGGTGGAATGAAAGTGAGAGGTGAGCACTCATAATCCCACAGATGGTAGCTTCGCACCATTGGCTCCTCAGCCAAGCACATACACCAAATCGTGAAGAAATTCACGTTTTGCAACTTACGTTTTGTGAGACCTGCATTCACGTTTCAGCAGATATTTTTCTCAGTATATACATTTTGCAATTCACGGTTTGCAGATAATTCACGATTTGCAGCTGATTCACATTTTGAGGGTTAACATGGTATTAAGCAGGACAAAGCGGAACGCGTTGGTACGACAAATTGTGCGGCAGTGTAGGGATCGAATTCGTGCAAGTGTCAAAGTGCCGTTAGTTTTTTATTTTTAATAAATTTGCAGAAATTAAAAAAAAAATTTCATCTTGTCATTATGGGGTGTTGTGCATAAACATTTGAGGGAACAAAATGAATTTATTCCATTTTGGAATAAAGCTGTAACATGAAATGTGGAAAAAGTGAAGTGCTGTGAATACTCTCCCGATGCACTGTTGCCTATGCTAAATAATGCACCAAGGCATGAACTGGATTAGGGCTTGTAGCATGGGAACACGTACAGATTCTGGTCACCATAGGATAGAAAATGAAGTACCTTGAAATATGTAATGTAATATACTATTTTAAAGGGTACTGTTTGGAGTATTAACCTGTGAAGTTTTATAGCTTAATACCTGCTCAGTGTGGAGACACAGCTGAATCAACATTCAGAGCACCTCGCTGCAGGAAAAAAAAAAAAAAAATTCTTGACGATTCTTGGACCATACCTTGACTAGTCTACTTCCCTAAAACTAATACTCTTCCAACGGCATGTCCGTATTTCTGGGCCAATACAAGATGCACAAAAATGTGGTGTACACAAAAATGTGACATATCGCAACTGAAAGAGATTTGTTGGAACTGTGAGCTACTGCTTGAAGTGTTCAAACCAAGATGTATTGTGAGTACCAAACAACAGTGCACTGTAACGCATGGCATACTTCCAAGCTGGTTCTGTAACAACTGTACAGTAAAATCACCAGAGTAAAACTAACACTGGCAGTGTTAAATTAGTGTACATATGTTCCTACTCTGGTCAGAGTGAGACCATATGTTCACTGTCAGTGTTAACACTGGTGATTTTACTGTGTGGAATGCTGTAGAGCGTGACGTAATCAAATTCTGACGTACCATGTCTGTGTATCATTCATGGACCTGATATCAGACACATTCAAAGAAATAGATGACTAAATAGCAGCGGTGGGCACAGCTAACCAAAAAGTTAGCTGTGATAACCGCTAATCCGCTAACTGAAAAGTTAACTTTTGTAACGATAAACCGATAAACTGAAAAAAATAAATTAAATTAAATTTGCAAAACCGCTAACATTTAGTATTGACTCCAGTACACTATCAGCTACTGAGAAGCCAGTTTTGAGTTTAAGGCCACTGACGCTTCTGAGTAGAACCAAAGGCGATCACAAACCCAATACATACAATGAGTCAGAGCTTCTGGCTTTGTGTGCCTGCCCACTGCTGTAAGGAAGGGTCATTTTTATTCAACGTAGAGTGCCCCAGACATGTGGAAAAATGCATAAAAGTCAAAGCAGATTTGACTTATGGTTTGATTTAAAAACCAAACTAATTCCAGCCATTTTATTGATTTTAATGTCAACTCTGTCATTTTTCCAAATTGAAAATATCACAAATACCTTTTAGTTTTAAATTAGTGCACTAATTCTGAAGGTTTGAACATTAAAACTCAAAGATGCCAAAAAAAATTATGGGAAAATCAGCCTCCTCTTCACTGGTTGGCTGTTCATTTATTTGTAAAAAACCAACACACGTTACTGTAACGTGTGTTGGCTTTTACAAATAAATGTGTTTTTGTAACTATGTCATTTTTTTTTTTCATTTGTAAAACAGAGGCATTTGCAAAACTGAAAATTCTGTTTAAGTGTGATTCATCGTGGTGTTCCATGCATTTTGGGTCAAAAACCATAGAACACTGCCATCTACTGGATGGGAGTGTGAATAGCATCTAATGGTCATATGGTCACCATTCGGTGCGCTGAATCACACTTGTCAAATGTTAGCGGACTAAATGTTAGCAAAACTAAATTTAGCAGAAGCTAATTGGTCTGCTGGTTGTTTTCGAAGTTAGCTGAAAAGCTAATCCGCTAACAAAAACTTAGCTTCGCTAAATAGCGGTTAGCAGATTAGCGGAACTGTGCCCATCACTGGGAAATGGTAACTACATCTTAACTATACCTTAACTAGTGACATTCCACAAACAGCTGCCCTGCATCATTGGTATGTCATCTTTGGGGTGCAAGTTTTTGTCTTTGGGGTGCAAGTTTTTGTGACGTACAAAAATGTGACATACTCACAATGTGCACTCACACTGTGAGTGCACATGTTTCCATGCAACAAGCCTTAGCTCAGAATGCACTCAGGGTTTAAAACAAACTCATTCCCATTAACTCAGGGTAAAAACTGCAGGGGGTATATCTTGGGCTGTTACCGTGGCTTGGTTAAATTTTGCATCTTTTTAGCGACAATGCTGGAGGTTTATGTTGTGATAATTGCAATGTAAATTGGGTCTATGGATGGGAAAAAGTTGTTTGATTTTAGTTAGGATTGGTCAGCAATCAACCTCAGATGTCAAAGCCACATTTCCAGCCTCACAATTATATAAAAGATGTCAAAAAAAGTATCTCTACTTACCTGGTACTTCAGTGTGGCATTGCTATGTTCTTTGGGTACTTTGGGTTCTTTGATCTACCTGTGTTGCATTTCAGCAACTTTGCTCAAATGTTGGCAGTCATGTTTTCAGGTCAACATCAAGAGATCAGAGGAATGGGCAACATTATTGATCGTAGCTGGGTTAGAATAGAAAGAATAAACAATTTCACTTGCTGAGCAGGAACAGGTCATATTTGGGACAATAGTGTGGACGTTGTGGGAAAGAAGAGTTCTGGTTCATTTGCTTCCCTCCCATATGGTCTTTCACATATGCTTTTATCTCAGACTACTAACGTCCTATGAGTGTATTTCTGTGTTGTATATTTTTTTAATGGATCCTTTTTAGAAATTCTTACCCTTGTTAGTGGTGGGTAAATACTGTAGTGTAAATATGCGATTCAGGTTGCTACAAGATACGTAATCTTTATATGAATCCAGTGAGTTTGATGTATATAGGCTGTTAAGGATTACGTCAAAACTGCTTCATGGATTCTCACCAAATTTTCAGCACAGATAGTTTTTAGGACATGGAAGACTCCACTGAATTTGAGAGGTAATCTGGATCAAAATCCAGATTCTGGATCAAGATTTCGCTTTATATATGCTTTGAAGGATTACATCAAAACTACTTCACGGATATTAGGGCATGGAAGACTCCACTGAATTTTGGAGGTGATCCATATCTGACAGAACGGTCTGCCCCTAAAAATTGGTCTGCCCTGCCTCCACTGCGCATACGTTATTTCGGAGCTCAAATGGATTAATGGGATTATTAACTATCAGATGACAAGGTCAAACCTCTTAAATAATTCTAAAGTCAGTTTTAAGCAGAAATAAGGCCGTTTTAAGCAGAAACAAGGTGATACTCAATGCTATGAAATGACCAATGCACAGTGAACGCATCAGCTGGCAGCTCATGTAGCTATGGCGCTCTAATCGCTTCCCGGTCTTTTATTATGAAATAATGCTGAATTCATGTCGAAATAATTGTTGTACAAAAGCTTCAGATATCTGTCGCTGAGACAGATGATGACTGGAGTGCAGTTTTAAGCAGAAACGAGGTGTTCGGTCTGCAACACCAGATTCTGGATCAAGATTTCACTTTATATAGGCTTTGAATGATTATTTGAAAACTACTTCACAAATTCTTACCAAATTTGCACCACAGATAGATATTAGGGTATGGAAGACTCCATTGAATTTTGGAGGTGATCCGGATCCAGATCCGGATTCTGGATTAGGTTTTCCCTTTATATAGGCTTTGAAGGATTACTTCAAAACTACTTCATGGATTCTCACCAAATTTGCACCACAGATAGATATTAGGGCATGGGAGATTCCACTGAATTTTGGAGGTGATCCAGATTGGCAGATGTTAGAAAACTCTGATTGCTCTTGTTTTATTTTGTTAGCATTAAATAAACATTTCATTTAAAGGAACATATTTTTAGTTTGCTAGGAGCTTAACCATGTATGTGGGGATGCATAGAACAATTTTTTTTTTTTTTGCAGTGAGAACAAAAGAGGAGTCAGGTTACCATAAGTTTCCTTTTAGCACAGGTCTGAGCAATGGTGGGACCTCCCTCTATGCTCGACAGGGACCAATTAAGTTAGGAATTGCGAAATAAGGTCCGCCTACTGTCACACCTATATTGTGTGTTATAAAAACTCTTTTCTGTCTTTGTTCGTGGTTCAGATCACATGTTCTCCTGTGTGAGATACATGTCCTAAAACCAGAGGTGGGACAAAGTCACTGTCAAGTAATTTTCAAGTCATCAATCTTCAAGTCCCAAGTCAAGTCTGAAGTCAGCTTGCAAACAATTGGTGGTTATTGGTGGTTATGTCTTGAAACTTGACTTGGGACTTGCTAATTCATGACTTGAGAGTGACTTGATGGTGACTTCGTCCCACCTCTGCCTAGAACCCAGGCCTGTTAATCTTACAAACTATAAATAAATTTAACATGAGGAATAGATTAAATCCAGACTCTATTTGGGATGGGGCACAAAAGATCAGGGGAAGTACAAAGTCAATCACAGTCTTGGTTGGTTGGGCTAAATCAGGAATGTTTTGTTTGTCATCTCGATGCACATAATCTCAAAATGCAGGTGAGGGTCCAAGTTTTCGTAGTTATGTTGTTCTTCAGAATGTGACCTTCCCTGCACAAGAGATTGCTTACAGCTGAGTGCAAAATGACTGGGGTGAAAGTCAACACCTCCAATCTGAGGCCATGTCCAGCTGTGGATTGCTTTCAGCAAACCACCATCCCAAATAAAGTTGATCAGTAGGAGAAAAATGGAGCATGAGATCAAGATGTGGAGCATTGGGCAAAGTGTGAAAGAGTTTTTGTACATTTATGCACTGACAATGTAATGAATAAATTTGTTGCCTAGAAACATTACTTTTAGTCGTATAAAAACTCTTTTGCAATAGCACTGCATTCCTTAATAACTGGAGCTGGGCAGTGATTAAAAATTTTAATTGCGATTAATCACATGATTTCCATTATTAATCGCAATTAATTGCATTGTTATACGCAAAATCCAAAAATGAATTTAGAAGTAGTGTATAGCACAGTTTTATTTTAAATGTTCTACCATATGAATGAAAGTGCCATAACATTTGTTCTGCTAACACTTAACAGCATTTTGTTTATGCAGTTGTAGTTAACAGGGTTAACAACAACAACAAGAACAGATGAGATATAGTTTTAATTTACAGACAAACATCAAAGATTTCTAACAAGTCATTTTTTTTATTTAAACTATTTTAATTACAAGTTATTTCATGTAAGAAAAAAATCATAAGGATTTTCTTGAATAAACTGCTGGGTATAAATTAGCAGTTCTGATGTTCCTGACACTCATCTACACTATTCTGTGTTTTGGCCTGATGCCTTGTTTCTTTTGGCTTGTCAGTATCTGACAAACAAAAAGTGAAATTTCCCATTGATGGGATATCCAGGCTTAGAAAAGGATAAAGAGTGTAACAAAGATTTAAAAAAAAAAAAAAGCTATGGCTTTTCTTCACACAATTTGGCCCTCAAAATGCTGGCAATAGTGTTTCAGAGGGTTATCAATTTAAAAATCTTCCAGGGGAAGCTGGCCCCACTCTCTCCTATCCCCCAGCACTCAGCGTGCAGTTTGCTGCAAGGAGAACTGTAGCGGCTTCGGTTCTGTCGACTACACCATCTGGAAGCACTTTAAAATTAAAATGGCCATGTAAAAGTTCCGTGCCCTTCTCCATGTCCGTGGTAATCTGAAAAAAAAGATTGAAAAAATAAATTTTGAAACTGAAAATTCAGTGTTTGTTCTTGAATTTTTTTAATCATTTAAAAAGTGGTATTAAAATAAAAAAAAAAAATACGTGTAAGATATATATTTTTCAGTTTAAATATACTTTTGATTCAGCTCTGTAATTATTTTGATCAAAAAATTTATTTTCTTTTTTACTCTGAAATATATTTTATCACGTGATCTGCCATTTTTATCAGTTGCAGGATTAAATTTTTCAGAATCAAATCTTATCTTTTTGGTTTCATATTTCTTTTTTTCACCTTCACCTTTACAAAATTTTTGGCCTGGATTTAGCTCCATAACAATCAGCAACAGACTTGGAAAAAAAAAAAAAAACTGCGTTAACGTGCGATAAAAAAATTGTCGCCTTTAAATCATGACCCTTAATTAGCATAAATGTGTTTTGGGTTTAAAAAATGGATGGATGAGTTAATGGAATGCAGAACTGTTGTCATTAAGAAATGAGACTGCATAGTGGTGTCAATCATGATTGAGACTGTAATATGTTTAATTGTACATTCTGAGTAAGTATGTAGTAAAATACAAACGCAAAATGCTATTTTGGGTCTCACGTTTTGTTTCACATTTCCAAATGTATCAGTTCCTTAAAATATTCTGTCATTATCGTGTGTACTGTAAAAACATCTGTTTTGATTTGTTACAAAATGAGCTATGTTATTACATTTTCATCATAAAAAAAGTGTAATTTTTCATTTTGTAGTAACTACGCAATACCTAATAATTTATTACAAAATGTGGGGAAATTTATTACAAATTGCATTCAGGCTACCAAGATTATTACAAAATGTGATATTATTAGATCATGAGATCCATCCATCCATCCATTTTCTTCCGCTTTATCTGGAGTCGGGTCGCGGGGGCAGCAGCTCAAGCAAAGCCGCCCAGACCTCTCGATCCACACACACCTCCTCCAGCTCCTCCGGGGGAACCCCAAGGCGTTCCCAAGCCAGCCGGGAGATGTAGTCCCTCCAGCGTGTCCTGGGCCTTCCCCGGGGCCTCCTCCCAATGGGACGTGCCCAGAACACCTTTCCAGCGATCTCTATCTCTAAGGGAGCGCCCAGCCACCCTGCGGAGGAAAGTCATCTCGGCCGCTTGTACTCATGATCTCGTTCTTTCGGTCATGAGCCAAATCTCATGACCATAGGTGAGGATCGGAACGTAGATCGATTGGTAAATCGAGAGCTTTGCCCCCCTACTTAGCTCTCTCTTCACCACGACGGTCCGATACAGCAACCGCATCAATGCAGATGCTGCACTGATCTGTCTATCGATCTCATGCTCAATCCGTCCCTCACTCGTGAACAAGACCCGGAGATACTTAAACTCCTCCACTTCAGGCAAGGACACTCCACCAACCTGAAGAGGGCAAAGCACCTTTTTCCGGTCGAGAACCATGGCCTTGGATTTGGAGGTGCTGATTTTCATCCCGGACGCTTCACACTTGGCTGCAAACCGCCCCAGTGCACGCTGAAGGTCCTGATTTGATGAAGCCAACAGAACCACATCATCCGCAAACAGCAGAGACGAGAGTCTGTGGTTCCCAAACCAGACCCCCTCTACACCCTGGCTGAGCCTAGAAATTCTGTCCATAAAAATAATGAACAGAACCGGTGACAAAGGGCAGCCCTGGCGGAGGTCAACGTGCACTGGAAACAGGTTTGACTTACTACTGGCAATGCGAACCAAGCTCCTGCTGCAGTTGTACAGGGACTGGATAGCCCTTAGCAAAGGACCCCGGACCCCGTACTCCCAGAGCACTCCCCACAGGGTGCCCCGAGGGACACGGTCAAACGCCTTCTCCAGATCCACAAAACACATGTGGACTGGTTGGGCGAACTCCCATGAACCCTCAAGCACCCGATGGCGCATGTAGAGCTGGTCCAGTGTGCCGCGACCAGGACGAAAACCACACTGCTCCTCCTGAATCCGAGGTTCGACCATCGGTCGAATTCTCCTCTCCAGTACTCTGGAATAGACCTTACCGGGTAGGCTGAGGAGTGTGATCCCCCTATAGTTGGAACACACCCTCTGGTCCCCCTTCTTAAACAGAGGGACCACCACCCCGGTCTGCCAATCCAGAGGCACTGTCCCCGATCGCCACGCGATGTTGCAGAGGCGTGTCAGCCAAGACAGTCCCACAACATCCAGAGACTTAAGGTACTCAGGACGGATTTCATCCACCCCAGGAGCCTTGCCACCGAGGAGCTTTCTAACCACCTCGGTGACTTCAGCCTGGGTAATGGATGAATCCGCCTCTGAGTCCCCAGTCTCTGCTTCCTCTTTGGAAGACATGACGATGGGATTGAGGAGATCCTCGAAGTACTCCTTCCACCGCCCGACAACATCCCCAGTCAAGGTCGACAGCTCCCCACCAGCACCATAAACAGTGCTGGTGGAGAGCTGCTTCCACCTCCTGAGGCGTCGGACGGTTTGCCAGAATCTCTTCGAGGCCGACTGATAGTCCTCCTCCATAGCCTCCCCGAACTCCTCCCAAACCTGAGTTTTTGCCTCTGCGACTGCACGGGCTGCGGCACGCTTGGCCTGCTGGTACCTGTCAGCTGCCTCTTGGGTCTCACCTACCAACAAAGATAAGTAGGACTCCTTCTTCAGCTTGACGACATCCCTTACTTCCGGTATCCACCACCGGGTTCGGGGATTGCCGCCGCGACAGGCACCAGAGACCTTGTGACCACAGCTATGAGTGGCCGCATCGACAGTGGAGGTGGAGAACATGGTCCACTCGGACTCCATGTCTCCATCCTCCCCCGGGATCTGGGAGAAGTTCTCCCGGAGGTGGGAGTTGAAGACCTCGCTGACAGAGGGTTCCACCAGTCGTTCCCAGCACACCCTCACGATACGCTTGGGCCTGCCAGGTCTGACCGGATTCCTCCACCCCAGCGGATCCAGCTCACCACCAGGTGGTGATCAGTCGACAGCTCTGCCCGTCTCTTCACTCGAGTGTCTGAGACACGTGGCCGAAGGTCAGATGATACGACTACAAAGTCGATCATCGACCTCCGGCTCAGGGTGTCCTGGTGCCACGTGCACTTATGGACACCCTTCTGCTTGAACATGGTGTTCGTGATGGACAAACTGTAACTAGCACAGAAGTCCAACAACTGAACACCACTTGGGTTCAGATCGGGGAGGCCGTGCTTCCCGATCACCCCCCTCCAGGTCTCACTGTCGCCACCCACGTGGGCGTTGAAATCCCCCAGGAGAACAATGGAGTCCCCAGTTGGAGCGCTATCTAGTACCCCTCCCAGGGACTCCAGGAAGGTCGGGTACTCTGCACTGCTGCTTGGCTTGTAGGCTGAGACAATGGTGAGAGAGCTGTCCCTGACCCGAAGGCGTAGGGATGCGACCCTCTCGTTCACCGGAGTGAACTCCAACACATGGCGACTGAGCTGGGGAGCAATAAGCAATGCGACCCCAGCTCTTTGCCTCTCCCCGTGGGCAATGCCAGAAAAATGAAGCGTCCAGCCCCTCTCCAGGAGTTGGGTACCAGAGCCCAAGCTGTGCATGGAGGTGAGCCCAACTATCTCTAGTCGATATCTCTCAACCTCCCGCACAAGCTCAGGCTCCTTCCCCCCCAGTGAGGTGACATTCCACGTCCCAACAGCCAGGGGCTGTGAGCATGGACCGGGGGCCACCCGCCCTCGACCGCCACCCAATCCTCTCTGCACTTGACCCCCATGGCCCCCTCTGCAGATGGTGAACCCACAGGAGGGCAGGCCCACGTCGCTCTTTCGGGCTGAGCCCGGCCGGGCCCCATGGGCTAAGGCCCGACCACCAGGCGCTCGCACGTGAGCCCCAACCCCAGGCCTGGCTCCAGGGTGGGGCCCCGGCTCCGCCATACCGGGCGACGTCTCGGTCCTTGATTTTTTTACTGGTCATGGAGGTTCTGAACTGCCCTTAGTCTGACCAGTCACCTAGGACCTGTTTGCCTTTGGAGACCCTACAGGGAGCACAAAGCCCCCGACAACATAGCTCCTAGAATCATCCGGGTAGGTGAAAATTTATTACATTTTCTTGTTATTACATACTCTGGTGTTGATACATAATGTGTTCTTAAAGGTCAAAATAATATTTCATTGTACCAATGGGTTCATGCCAATGAACAAAACAGTTCCTTGGTCTTTGTGGCTGGGATCCCCCTTAGGTAGAGGGTGAGGATCTATGACACCCAGGAGGAACTTGTACAACCCCAATTCCAATGAAGTTGTGACATTGTGTAAAATCTAAATAAAAACAGAATACAATGATTTGCAAATCATCTTCAACCTATATACAATTGAATACACCACAAAGACAAGATATTTAATGTTCAAACTGATAAACTTTATTGTTTTTGTGCAAATATTTGCTCATTTTGAAATGGATGCCTGCAACACGTTTAAAAAAAAGCTGGGACAGTGGTATGTTACCACTGTGTTACATCACCTTTCCTTCTAACAACACTCAATAAGCATTTGTGAACTGAGGACACTAATTGTTGAAGCTTTGTAGGTGGAATTCTTTCCATTTCTTGCTTGATGTACGACTTCCATTGTTCAACAGTCCGGAGTCTCCGTTGTCGTATTTTGTGCTTCATAATGCTCCACACAATTTCATTGGGCGACAGGTCTGGACTGCAAGCAGGCCAGTCTAGTACCTGCACTCTTTTACTATAATGCCACGCTGTTGTAACGTGCAGAATGTGGCTTGGCATTGTCTTGCTGAAATAAACAGGGACGTCCCTGAAAAAGACGTTGGTTGGATGGCAGCATGTGTTGCTCCAAAACCTGGATGTATCTTTCAGCATTGATGGTGCCATCACAGATGTGTAAGTTGCCCATGCCATGGGCACTAACACACACCCATACCATCACAGATGCTGGCTTTTGAACTTTGCGCTGGTAACAATCTGGATGGTCATTTTCCTCTTTTGTCCAGAGGACACGACGTCCATGATTTCCAAAAACAATTTGAAATGTGGACTCATCAGACCACAGCACCCTTTTGAACTTTGTGTCTGTCGATTTGAAATGAGCTTGGACCCAGAGAAGGCAGCGGCGTTTCTGGATGTTGTTGATGTATGGCTTACGCTTTGCATAGTAGAGGTTTAACTTGCACTTGTAGATGTCTGTCTATTTCAAATGAGCATGGTAAGATCCTTTGCACAATGATGTCAATTTTTAACGCAGTGCCGCCTGAGGGATTGAAGGTCACGGGCATTCAGTGTTGGTTTTCAGCCTTGCAGCTTATGTGTTGAAAGTTCTCCAGATTCTCTGAATCTTCTGATTATATTATGGACTGTAGATGATGGAATCCCTAAATTCCTTGCAATTGAACATTGAGAAACATTGTTCTTAAACTGTATTTTTTTTTCACACAGTTGTTCACAAAGTGGTGATCCTCGCCCCATCTTTGCATGTGAATGGCTGAGCCTTTTGGGGATGCTCCTTTTATACCCAATCATGACACTCACCTGTTTCCAGTTAGGTGTTTTTTGAGCATTCATCAACTTTCCCAGTCTTTTGTTGCCCCGTCCCAACTTTTTTGAAACATGTTGCAGGCATCCATTTCAAAATGAGCAAATATTTGCACAAAAGTAATAAAGTTTATCAATTTGAACATTAAATATCTTGTCTTTGTGGTGTATTCAATTGAACATAGATTGAAGAGGATTTGCAAATCATTGTATTCTGTTTTTATTTACATTTTACACAACGTCCCAACTTCATTGGAATTGGGGCTGTAGGACTGCTTTGCAGTGAAAGGAACAAACTGAGATATTTAAGGCATGTACCTGATCACTTCCCTTTGCAGTCCTTCCAGATAAACCCTGCTGGGAGCAGATCCTGGGATAAACACACAACACCCTGGAGAGATGAATATCTAATATGAAATTGCCTCATGGTCTCCCCCACAGAAGTCGAGGAGTTCTGCCTTAGTCAGTGTGTTGCCATGTTTTGTCTGGATAAGCAGTAGAAAATGGATTGTGTCATCTAGCTGCTTTCTAGAACTGGATCTCTTCTCCTGAATGTCTGTTGTGTTACATAAGTGATTGTACTCTGTGTGTGTACATGTGCATGTGCATGTGCGTGTGCATGTGATAAAGCAGGTCAGGTGCTGAGCTAATAACTACTGCCAAGGGAAAGAAACAAGGCAAGTCCAGACCACAGAGAGTAAATGAGAGGAGCTATTTGAGGAAAGCTCACACTTCACAGCGCTGCACGAGAAACACGCAGCTCCTTCTGCAGGCGGCAGCTCATGACTATGCATGAGGAGCCAACATATGCATCCACTGTAATATGTGCACGTGTTCATATATGTATCTGCTGAAGGTGATGCTCAGAGTGTGTTTATAAATGTATACGCAGAAACATGCATGAACCCGCGCGCATGAACACAGACACACACACAGATGGTTTATTTGCATGTTTGTATGGAAGTGCTTTCCCTGTGGAACTAACCAGATTGATTGAAAGGAGCAGGCAAGAAAGGTGGGAATAGGGGGAAGAAAAGCAATTATAGTGGTAGTTAAATGGCAGCAGTGCAGCAGAGCGTTGGCTGGAATCAGTCCCTGGCTTAACAAGAAGTGTCTTCACAAGATGCCAGAAGAGAACATGTGGTCAGGCTTCACGTTAACGTGTGTAATGTCACTCATCTGAAATTACCAACATTACAATGTGTGGTGTGACTGAGAAGAGGCTAAAAGGTGTATTGACAAGTGATAAGTAACACATATTGTCAGCAAATATCAGTGGACTGTAAGACCAAAATATAACGCAATCCTAAAATACCCTCGGCCGTATGAGCATTGTCTTCTTTATAATTTGCAGTTGTTTAATTAATTATTAAGCTCCTATTGTCTTGCGTACAATTTGTACATGTTCAATAAAGCCCCTCTAACAATCAATCAATCAATCAATCAGTCATAAATAGTATTTACGTTTTAACGGCATCTGCAGGATTGCGTGCGTGTGCGTGTACATGAGCTTTTGTCAAGAGCAGAAGTTAGCTTTGAGTTAGTAGAATTTAGCGTTCATGCTGACATCCACAAAGTGTCTTGTAAATGACTCCAGAGGTGTTATCAGGTTACAAAAACAGTGTTTTTAGTTTTAGAAGTGTTTATTTCTTGCTAACCTTTACATAATATATGACAAAGAGGATCTATTTACACTCAAACGAAATGGAGTTTTGCAGCTAGGTAGACCAGCCTGTGATGTCACCATGCTAATGTCCACTACGTGTTTTGTAAATAGGCTCAGAGGTATTATTAGGTTCCAAAAACAACATTTTCAGTTTTAGAAGTGTTTATTTCTTGCTAGCTTTTACATGATATATGAGAAACATGTTATATAAACACACAAAATAAGGTGGTTTTGGAGAGGCCAGCCACTGACATCACAGTGTAGCTCTACTCTGATTGGCTGTCACCCCGCCACTCAAAAAAAAAAAAAAAAAGACGGAACAGTTTGAAACAGAATGTGACTTTTTAACATCTTAAAATAACTCTTAAAATAGGTAAAGGTTTGCAATCTTTGAACTTGTCCAAAGTCTATGTCCCAAGAATGTTCCCTGTCAGTTTGAACACTGGCAGTAGGACTGGATTTATGCTGAGCACAGACAGATGGACAGACAGATGGATGGACGCAAAGTCTTCACAATACCAGATGGCCATATTTTATGGCCTCGGGTAATGAGAGTTTTTGCAGCTGTGAAAGAGGAATCAAGCTATTTGTGTTTGCGCTGCATTGTTTTTTTCAATATAGAGAGATCACTGAAAATGTTCACCAAGCACCTTCAGCCTCTCAGTATCAATACTGGTGATGGTCCTGTGGGTGTGGTGGTCTAAAAACAAGGTGTGGTCGGGTGCAGAGCTGGAGTGTTGATATCTTCCATCACAAGAAAGCAAAAAAAAAAAGCAAAAAAAAAAGTGAGAAACTCAGCCATTATTTTGTTTGTTTGCCCAGGGTAGAAAACCTTACTAATGTTGATCAGGATTGAGATGTTTTTTACTGCAATATGAGATGGAGCAATTCAACATATCAGTTTCTTAAAAAAACATACTATTGTCAAAGAAACCTTCATGCCGCACTCACATGATAATAATACAATAACATGCTTTTGGAGGGCAGTATCCATTTTCAAGAGGCCTGACATCCGTCCATGCCCAGTCGCCCAAAATGACAGCTATTCACCTGAGTTACGCATGCGCACGAAGGTTCAAGCTTGTCTGATGCAAGCGCACATGATTCAAATCCATATACTTTTTGAAAAAAATAAAAAGGTCGGATACTTTTCTCACAGACTTCGTATAAACTCACCTTGTCTGTTTAATCATCATTGCTGGACTCAAGGATGAAAAAAAGTCCACATTGTGCTCAGACGGGTCTGCAAAACACAAAACGGTCATTTTCAAAACATAGAGTAGAAGCAGCTTGTGTATTTTCTTGGATACGTGACGACGCACTTAAAGCTCGATGTCCCTGGGAGGCTATAAAATGTCATGATTACATTATGCTACTTTTTGATGGAAATTAATTCATATCAGCCCCACATTTATCACTATTGCTGTCAGATGACAGTGACAATTTGGGCAAGCCATCCACTCCCCTGCCACCACCTTTCCCACTCCTTAATGAGGAAAAGTAAAATTTTAGCAATGTTTATGGCAGAGTGTCTGGGGCAGTGTGATGTCAGATGAAATCAATATTACATTCATGGTCAGTCATGGTTATCCATCTGGACTAACTAATTCAATAATGGGCTGTGAGTAGCACAATGAGCTATCTATTTGTAATATGACAAAGTCACAGCCCTAATTCATACCCACCATACACCCATTCTTTCAGTCTCCGCCGACCACAGGCCCTTCAGATCCTTCACATACTCATATCCCAGTGTTAGTCCGTGGGCTGAAAGTGTGCCAGCTACAGAGAAGCAAAAGGAGGCAAATGAGAAAACAAGGAGACTCAAGCACTGGGATGTGATGAGGGATTTCTACAATGGCAAAAGATGGACTGAGGGCTGAAGATAGTCATGAGTCCTGAACTCAGTGAATGAAAGAAAAACTCCAAATTGGGAAAGGCATGATATAAGGTCCAGTATTAAGCAAGAAAAACATGAATGAAACAAGAAAGCATTGAAAAGAAAGCCTGTGAGCAGAGAGGCACAGTGAGAATGTCAAAAACAGAGTGAAAACCTGGTAATGAATGAGGGTGTGAACAAACAGAATGGAAATAGACAGAGGTTTCACTTGGCCTGGATACTAAGCCAATTTCTTTCATTTTTTTTCCCCTCCTCTTATCAGGCTATTCCAGACATGGAGAAAAAAACATGCACCCACAATGCACTGTGGCTTTTGCCCATTCTGCTTGGAAAGAACTCTTAACCTCATCCTATCAGCTCAATAGTCATCTGCCAACGCCAGTGGCAAAGGCAGGAGGTCATGCACAAATATACACCCGTGTATCTCTAACACAGACATCATACTGAATAGGAAAGTCCAACTCACCACAATGAACTGATAAAGAGCAGTGAACATCATTTTTTTTCTGTTCAGCAGGTGCACGGTGATTCTCACTTCATAGCTGTGGGTACAACAGTATGAATCAGGCACAGTGCAGTAGATGAGGTTTGATAGAGTTTGGCTCTGCTGAGATCCATCCAGCGGATTCACAAAGAGGTAATAAACAAAACAAAACAAATAAAAGATATTATTGTATCAGTCTCGAACAAACGTGCAATTGCAAAGAAATATTTTCAGTGAATGAGAAAGATTAACTCCTGGCCATCTTGCATCTAGCTACTTGTGTTCACTTGGCTTTTTTTAAACTGCTGTTTTATGAAGCCAGATTTTACGCTGAACCAAAATTTAAATGCACCACTTTTGTTTTTGCTCCCATTTTTCATGAGCTGAACTCAAAGATCTAAAATATTTTCATTATACACAAAAGGCCTGTATCTCTCAAATACTGTTCACAAATCTGTCTAAATCTGTGTTGGTGAGCACTTCTCCTTTGCCGAGCTAATCCATCCCACCTCACCCTTGCCCAGCAGTTTGGTCAAATGCCACTGGAAAAATTATAAATAAATTGCAGATTATTCAAAATAGGGCTGCTCGTATAGCAATTAAGTGGAGTTATAGGACAAATATCATCACAATGCACAAAAATTTAAACTGGCTGTAAGTCAAAGACAGACTTTTGTATTCACTTATTATTTTTACCAGAAAGATTATGGTCACTAAGTTACCTTATATTTTGTTTTGGAATTTTCCTTTCAGTTCTGAAAATCATAGATACAGAACCAGACATGCTGTGGAGGGAAACTTTACGCTACCTGTTGCTAGAACTAATGACATTAAGAACACTATCGTATTCAGGTGTATGAAGGAATGGAATTTATTACCAGATTACATTAAACTCACTTCTAATGAATGTCTTTTCAAAAAACTTCTGAAACTGCATCTGTTGGTATAACGAGCAATCTGGGTCAAACCTTTAAACATATATAGACAGTTTTTTATGCCCATGTGTGATGATGAATTTGATTTGATTTTTTTTTTCTTGATTTTTATTTTAATTTTTTTTTCTTATATATTTTTTAATGTAGTTTTGCTTTATTGTGTTTGTAAATTTGGGTGGACCCCAGGAAGAGTAGCTGCAGTTGCGCTGCAGCTAATGGGGATCCAAATAAACAAATAAACAGGTGTGGCATATCAAGTTGCTGATTAGACAGCATGATTACTGCACAGATGTCACTCTGGAATAAGCCTACAGTGAACAAGCGAAGAGAGTGAATGTGAGGAGAATGTGAGAATAAGACACCACACTATGACATTCACCCATACAGGAAATGTTACTGAATAAACTGGTGAACAAATCAGAACTAATGTTCTGGGCAAACTGAATGTTAATACCCCCATCATACATACGCCGATTAAGGCCAAATTGCGTCAGAATGACACATCCGGCCACAATCGGGAAATATTGACTCGCGGTTTGAAGACCAATGGACAGCAGTCTGTGAACATCTACATATTTGGTCCCATTCATTCAGCTTTCCCAAGTGTGTTGCGCATGTTCAAAACACTCTTGGCGCCATCAAGATGGAACGCACATCTGACGGCAGTCTATGTTCAGTTTTTACATCATCTGATTGCAGTCTACATATTCTGACACATCAAAACAGCATCTGAAATGATCTGATCGCGTTTGATTGAGCTCTGAGATCGATCAGTCACAGCAAAGCCTGTCGGAATGTTGTGGGCAAAGGAAATGTTTGGCACACATTCATCATATACAGTGGATGTGAACAATACACAATCAAACAGAAAGTACAGTGTGCTGCACCGCCTCTCCGTGGTCTCATGCATATTAATGCCTCATAGCGCATGTCAGGCACGGAGCTGAACGGATCTCACTGCTGTAATATACATATTATTACTTGATCACCATCTAAACTCTGTAGGAGGTGTGATGTGGAACTGTATCCCAGGCCGTGACAACGTTATTAAACATGAAGCTCACCTCCAGCATGGAACCATGATCGCTTCACAGTGCAGAATGCACAGAAGCCAAACCACAGCCTGTGGTGAAAAGTCTCACCTGACTGCTGTGTGCTGAAATAACCACTCAAAAATTACATCCCATGTGATAATCCAACCGACATCACGGTGTACAGAGTTGTGTTCTGCTCCTGAAGTGAGCAAAAAAGAAAAAAGAAATTAACATTCGCTGGAAAGGCTACATCTGACACATGGTGTGACTGCTTGGCCCACTGCCAGCAAACCTTCAGGAAAGGTGTTCAGTGGCACACGCGCATGTGATCCCCATGTGCGCGCTTAATGGCTTATGCATTGGTTGTGAATCCAAATGCACGCGCACATACACACACACAACACACACACACACACACACAGGTGAGTGACAATTTCAGCCCCACGCGTGTGTGTGGGCCGCACATGTGCCACATACACATGCTGTGAGGACCACAGTGCTACCTCCCACTCCGTCCTGTTTTTGCCATCCAGACGTTTAGACATCGGGCAGTCTTCAGCGCCTTTTATGGTTGTCTGATGGCAGTCTGTGTCATCTACGCTTTGGATGCCATCGTGCAGGTGTGGACGAGTTAATCTGGATGCATTGTGACACTGCTGACCACGCCTCTTTGCCTCCCGACTGCATTCAATGATGGTAATATTTGCCATTTTGGCCTAGTTCCTGCACATTCTTGCTAAGTGTGAACAGATGCAATGATTGACTCAATGACCCACCCCAGATGGTGGACTGGACACCTGCATGGACTCTCATCAGTTGTTGTTGTGTTATGTATTGTAAACCTTTTTGGTAGAATGGTCTAAGCAGTGGGCCACCCCTTTGAGTCTGGTCTGCTTGAGGATTTTTCCTCATTATCATCAGAGGGAGTTTTTCCCTTACCACTGTTGCCTGTGTGCTTGCAATAGGGGTTAGTAATGTTAGAATCTGAGGCAGCTTTGTTGTAATTTGGCACTTTAGAAACTAAATAAATTGAAATTGAATTGAAATTAAAATTGGACAACAGTTGGCATGTCAGTTTGCCTACTGATGCCTGATTAGTTATTGAAGAGGGCATTCCCTAATTTTCATTCAACAGAGTGTTATGTGGTTCTTCACAATGCTACTGATAGGTCTAGTGCATGATGTCTGTTTAGGGAAACCTGTCTTCCTGCTGTACTTGCTCCCTGCTCAGTGTCATTGCTATGTCTCAATAGTGGGTTCAGTTAATTCTATTCTGTGTGATTACAACATAGATGATCTCAATAAAGTATTTCTTCAATTGCATTCCCATTCTGAGAGTAAGCAGCAGACAGTGAACCAGATGTTAAATTGTTTTCAATGAGAGGGCAATGGAAAATTCCACCACCTCT
Organism: Thalassophryne amazonica; assembly: GCF_902500255.1. Taxonomy (NCBI): domain Eukaryota; kingdom Metazoa; phylum Chordata; class Actinopteri; order Batrachoidiformes; family Batrachoididae; genus Thalassophryne; species Thalassophryne amazonica. The sequence goes on from NC_047107.1 coordinate 36,482,414, forward strand.
GGCTGTGAGAGCAGAAGCCACACACCATGACAGTATACACTGTCAAACATGAACATTTTTCATCTTTTGCCACCTGCCACAGAGACAGTGTCACTATCAGTTATTACTGCTGTGTGGGTGAGTCTAGAATGTCAGTTTGAAACTAACCTGTCATGTCGGGGCTAGCTTCATTCCTTTCTTATATGCAGTGAAGTAGGAGTGGCTTGTTGCTATATGAAGTGTTTGTCCAAACTTCCACAAAGAAGTTAGTCATTTTATTCGATTCTGAGTTGAAAACAGCCTGACTGAGGCTGTTGTGTTTTTTTTTTTTTCATGGAATGCAACTAAACTTTGAATTTTTCAGAATTCAGCTTTTATTTAAATCATACAAAGCATCCTGCTACAACAGTGTATGCAGTGATACACTGACACAATCCTGGTCACAATTATTGACACCTCTGGATTCTGAGTACAAAATTTTAAATGTTCATAAATTAATGTAAATGTATCTTTTTATTATCAGAAATATAACAATGAAAGTGTTCAGATACAGAAATAATGATATACAGACATGAAATGTTGACTCTTTGCTGAATTTAAAGTAAATTGTAATTTTCAACGCCACTCTTCTTTAAACAAGGAAAGTGATGGATACATGCACATTTTCTAGCCACTGACTGTCATGGAGTTCATCTACCATTAACCATTAAGAAATATGAACATTATGGAACTGCATGTTAAATTTCTCTGGAGTAAGCTGCTTGCGTTACAAAAAGCAGACTAGTGAGGGAAGCCACCAAAACACAATGACAGCTCTGAAGGACTCATGGTAGGTATCACCCATTATACAGCTTCACAGTGAAATGGCACAAGGAATCTCTTAAAAGAATCCCCCCCCCCACACACACATACACATACACACACACACTGAGACAGGCAACATTATCTGCACAAAATACATGATGAAAGTGAAATGAAAAGAACTATTGAGCAACATAAGAGTAAACAGCAAAGGTAAAAACAAAACAGAAAAAAAAACCTAACTTCTTGCTGCATTGCTTCATCTCGGGGAGCCTTGGTGGCCTCTCTCCAATGTGCAGTCTGCCAGGTTGGCACAAATCTGTTAATAAGCCACAAAAGCTTGTGTGCGCTTTCTGGATACCACATGCGCATGACACAGTCCAGTTTAAAGAGCAGGACAGGTGCCATTCTAACTTGTTGATCTCATATTTGGACTCTTAAAAAAATCAAGAATAATGAACATGTTAAACCAATCTCTTGTGTTCATTGAAGCTGTTCGTACACACTGATGTACCACATCCTGTTCCTGCATGCTCAAAGCTGACTATTAAAACTTCAGATGTTTTCATCATACACTTACCGTGGCCCTGGTACAAACTTTGCACAGATTCACATGCATGGACACACGGATAAATACACATATGCAGCAACAGCTGAAGAACAGAACTCAACTGCAGAGTTATAACTGCAGGCAGTATTGAGGGAAGCTGTAAACTATATTGCCTTCATGCACAAATTACTTTGTGCCACTACATTTATCACCGGAATTGTTTAGCAACATGTAATGTGCAATGACCTGTCCCTTTCTTCAAATGTGTTTAAAAAGAACATTCAGACACACGGAGCAGTTTGCTGTAGGCAGCTCTGTGTGCTCCACCTCTGCTGCAGCATTGATCTCAGACTTTGTAAGTGATGGACACAGATAAAGCCGTTGATGAGTTTACAGTCATTTCCTCAGCTGCAGGGCGAAAGCCAGTGGGCTTCGTGATGTATTTTTGACCTGATATAAGCTTGAAAAATCAACATACTTGAAGCTTTATGAATTTTTGAAATGAGATACTGTGCATGGGATAAAAGAGGGACATGGGCAGAATCAGCAAGAGAGACAATGACATGTTTTGTGACCACAGTGTGAATGCACTGTGTGAAAATTACACTGAGAAATGAGATTTTCCATTCATACCAAGCAAAAAAATTGTTTCTGCAAGGTCTCATACCATCGGATAACAGGGAGAACCTCTGCACTGTCAATCGTCATTATGCATCACCTGCTTATTCCAGAGCGTAATTTTTTTTCTTCCATCAATCTCTTTATTGAATTTTGAACAAAAAAAGTTAGAACACAAGTCCCCTTCACCTACAGAAATACCAAAACATGAAGACACAGAAACAGCAAAATGAACAAACACGATAATAATAATGACAAAAGAAAATATATATGTATATAAAAAAAATAATAATAATAATAATTAATTAATTACAAGCTGTGGGTGACGGTCCAAAAAACAACTGCCCCGCCATTCGTAGCAAAAACGTGGAGCAGTAAATCTATTTGGGATCATCTTGGAAAGCCAGCTTCCCAACATATTCAAAAAAGGGGTCCCACGTCTTTGAAAATTTAGCCTGGGAGCCCTTTAACAAACGCCTAATTTTTTCCAGTTTGGCAAAGTAAAGGACATCCCTAATCCAGTGAATGTGTGATGGAGGTGTAGGAGATTTCCATTTCAGAAGTATCAAACACCTTGCTAGTAAACTAACAAAGGCTATGAATGTCTTATGCTCTGTAGACAATGACATTGTGACCGAAGTTACACCAAAAAGTGCTGTGACAGCATCAGGCACTATTATCTTCCCTGTGACCTCACTTACAGAGTCAAAACTTTTTTGCCAATAAGTTGTCAGGACAGGGCAAGACCAGAACATATGTATATGTGTTGCTGCTGCCTGATGACAGCGGTCACAAGTCGGGTCAGTATTGTCAAACATCTTAGAGAGCCTGGTCTTAGTCAAGTGAGTCCGATGTAAAATTTTACACTGGATCAATCCATGATTGGCACAGATAGAGGAGTGGTGTACCCTGTCAAGAACACTCTCCCACATATTCTCAGTGAATGCAAACCCCAAATCTTCCTCCCAAAGTGCTTTAATTGACAACAAAGAGACCAATCGAAGTGAGTGAATCTGACCGTAAATAAATGAGATCATACCCTTCCAAGCCGGAGCTGGTTTTAAGAAAATATCGAGGGGTGTGTCAGAGGGCATAGAAGGAAACTGAGGGAACCTGTGAGAAACAAAATTGCGGATCTGCAAGTACCTAAAAAAATGTTGCTTTGAAAGGGAGAAGTTTTTGGACAACTGTTCAAACGAAGCGAAAGTATTATCAATGTAGAGATCCCTGAATAATTTAACACCCTTATTGGACCAGAGCACAAATGCACGATCAATTAAAGATGGGGGAAAGGAGTGATTAGCAGTTATGGGTGCCAATGTGGAATATGTTTGAAAACCAAAACAATGCCTGAACTGATTCCAAATCTTCATAGTCATCTTAATAATGACATTTTTGGTATAACTTGTAATAGGGGATTTAACCGGGGAATTAACCAGAGCTGAAAGTGACAATGACTTACAGGAAGATTGTTCCATACCCAACCAGAGTGATAACTGTGAACCCGAATGTAGCCAATATTGAATTATTTTGAGGTGAGCAGCCCAGTAATAAAATTTAAAGTTGGGTAAGGCCATACCTCCCAGCTTCTTCGGCGTTTGCAAATATTGTTTGCGTAATCTTGGTGGTTTCTTGCTCTAAATAAAATCAGAGACAGTGGTATCTAACTTGCAAAAGAAGATTTGCGAAAGGAAAATTGGTATACATTGAAACAAATACAAAAACCTGGGAAGGACATTCATCTTGATAATATTAATTCGGGCAGCTGGAGACAAGTTTAGCACTGACCAACGATTAAAGCTGTTTTGTACATGCGACAGAAGAGCAGTGAAATTAGCGTGAAAAAGATCCTTGAATTTAGCAGTAACCTGAATCCCAAGATATTTTAACTCGTGCCGAGCAACCTTAAATGGTAAAGTGTGAAGTGAGTATTCATGAGCTGCCTTATTAAGAGGAAGAAGCTCACTCTTACCCAAATTCAATCTATAACCAGATATGAATCCAAATGAATGTAGAACAGAAAGTGCAGCTGGGATTGACACGGAGAAGTCAGTAATAAATAAGAGAAGGTCATCTGCATATAGAGACACTTTCTGCTCTCGCCCACAACTGACAATGCCTTTAATGTGTAGGTCACCACGAAGCGCAATGGAAAGAGGCTCAATTGCCACGGTGAATAAAAGAAGACTTAAAGGGCACCCTTGGCGTGTCGAACGATAAAGAGGAAAGTAGGAGGACCGATTATTATTTGTCCTAACTGAAGCTGAAGGGGATGAGTATAAAAGCTTCACCCAATAAATAAAATTTTCCTTAAAACCAAATTTCCCCAAAGTATAAAATAAATTCCAGAGTGTAATTTATCATGTTATTCAAATCGCTTACCTTTCAGTAGACATGGCTCCAAACAGTGGTATATTGCATTATGACCTCATTTATATATTGCATTATGACCTGATTACATTAATTTTTGTTGAACATTTTTTGCAATTAATTGATTAACCACGCTATAAAATTTCAGAACAACAGGAAGAAAAACTTTCATTTTCATGTTTTATATGACAAAATAACATAACATGTAACTGAGAAAAACAAGGTAAACTACATTAATTTGATATTTTGCAGTTGTGGTCAGATGTTGACATACATTAATTGTGGAGGGTCATAACAATATTGGACTTTCAAGGATTTCTTTGAATGTTTTTTAAGGTGCAGGTTGACTGTATCATGCACATTTTAACGAGAAAACACAAGTGGTGCACAAGTTTGAAATGATTTAGGTCTTCTGAAATCAACCTCAAGTCAAAATCATACACAGGCCAGGATTATTAATTTAACAGTGTGGACTGTATCAAAATGTCTTCAGAATTTGCCAAGGACTCTTACCTTCTTAAATACGAGGTCTGTTAGAAAAGTATCAGACCTTTTAATTTTTTTCAAAAACCTGATGGATTTGAATCACGTGTGCTTGCATGAGCCAACCTTGAACCTTCATGCACATGCGTGAGTTTTTTCACGCCTGTCGATTGCGTCATTTGCTTGTAAGCAGCCTTTGTGTGAGGATGGGTGGAGTCTCTCATCGTTTTTTCTTTGCAAGGAAAATGGCAGAACGACTGGAGCAGCGCGACTGCATCAAATTTTGCCAGAAACTGGGTGACAGCCAGGTGGAAACCATTCGGATTATTCAGACGGCTTTCGGTGACGATCCTATGGGCATCACACAGATTAAGGAGCGGTACAACTGGTTTAAAGACGGCCACACAACGGTGGAGAGTGAGCCGCGCTCCGGGCGGCCATCAACATGCTGAAATGACCAGATCATTTCCAAAGTGAACGCTGTGGTGATGTGGGACCGTCGTGTGACTATCCGAGAAACTGCAGAAGAGGTGGACATCAGCACTTTTTCGACACATTCCACTGTGACAGAAGATTTGGCTATGAAAAGAGTTGCAGCGAAATTCATGCTGATGGCTTCGGCACGAAGCTGATGGCGGAGCAAAAGCGCCACCGTGTTGAATTCTCACAGGACATGCAGGACTCCGAAAAATGATGCCCACCTCTTCCACCATTCGGAAGGTTCAGACGGCTTTCGGTGGCTTTTCAGTCGTGTGACTATCTGAGAAATTGTGGAAGAGGTGGGCATGTCACAACATGTCCTGTGAGACTTCATCACGGTGGCGCTCTGTATGATTGACTACAGCTTGTAGCGTCTCCATGCCAACATAAAAAGGGTGTGTTTGGCAGCACACATTGTACTGATGAAGAAACGTTACAATGGGAATATCCAAGAAGCTTTAGACAAATCAGAAATCTCTCTTGAATCAAGTTTTAAACAACTGAAGATTCCAAGATCAGCAAAGAATGGGGAATGGGGAATGGTTAGCCTTGAACTGGTAACCTTTTGTTTACAAGCACAGTAAAGACTTGGATCAATTATTTCTGTTTTCTATTTCATTGGGCTTCAAAAATGTTTTATTATTAAGTGTAGATTTTGGAAGATTATATAGCAGGAAAATCTTAAGAGAACATTCTCACAAGAACGTATGGAGTTGTGAAAAAAGCTGGATGTAGGCAGGAGGTTTTGAAATTTTTTTTTTTTTTTTTTCAGAAAAAGAGAACAAGTGTCAATCAGAGCACTTGACAATGGCGTGCATATGAGTGATTTGGATGTGCACGTGTGCTTATGCATTCAGTGTGAGTCCTTCTATAGAGCTCAGCTAACAGACAGCAAGGTCCACTCTGCTGACTTGTACGGTAGATCTATGCATGCACTAAGCTGTACCGTAATGCCAAATCATTTAATGTGAAATGAGAGCGATGATGTGCACCTGCTTTTGGAAAAGTTACTGAGGTGCCCTGCAGAGGCAGAGAGAAAATGAGACGCAGAAAGAAATTTTACAGTGTTTATGACAGAGCAGCTGTTATTGCAGTGCATGCGCGAGTGCACGTGTGTCTGTGTGCGTGTGTGTGTGTGTATGCTTGACTGCGGTGCTGATTGTCTGATTATGCACTAAATGGCACTGAGCTCCCAGACACAGCTGTCCTGACAGTTTATTTCATTGGAGTTGGAGCATTAAGTTGGTACAGTTAATCTGACCCCATTCATGCATATGAACCCTGCACAAAGAACATGCTAATTATAACAATCTCATTCAATTTATAATGATAATAATAATGATAATAATAATAATAATAATTTTATTTAGGTAGCACTTTAACTAGAACAAAGTGCTTCATACACAAAACCACACTATCACAAGTTAATAAAAAGTAAAATAAGTTATAAATTATCCGCTCCTCTTTCCATGACAAAAACTCCTGTAACAGTGGAATGTGCCGTTCATTTCCAAACTGGATGCTGTGTTCTTTCTTTCTCTGTTTATTTGATAGGGACAGAACAAAAATATGGCTAATGTCTACAGATTTGATTTAAGTTAAGCCATTGTCTTATTTTATGCTTAAAATCATTCAGGTCTATAAGAAATTTCAGTTCGGCAGGTATGGTGTTCCAGATCTGTGGACCTTTAACTGCAAACGCATTCTGTCCAAAAGTTGTTTTACATCGGACTGGTCTACAGTCTCCACTCACAGCTCCTCTTGTAATGATACCGCGAGTTTGACATTTTTGAATCATTCCTTTTACAATATCAGGAACAAGACCATTAATACATTTAAAAACTAAATTCAAAAACGAACACTTCAAAAGATTTTCAAAGCTTAAGAGTTTATACTTTTCTATGATTTTACAATAGTGCCACCTAATTGGCTTTTGGTCAAGCACTTTTAAGGCTTGTTTGTAAAGAGAATTCAAACCTTTTAGAGAGGATTGGTTTGCCTGGCCCCAAACAGTGATGCAATATAAAAAATGAGACAAGATCATTGCATGAAAAAATAATGTGGCTGCACTAATTGACAAGCAAGATCTTATGAGACGAAAACAATTCAAGTTAGTCCTAATTGTCTTAGTCATTTTCTTTATGTGACTCTCAAATTTAAGATGGGAGTCCAAGAAGACCCCCAAATCTTTAAATTCATCTACTCTTTGAATTTCCTTTTGATTTATTTGTATCCTAAAGTTTTTTTTGGGGGCTTTTGCCTTATTGAAAAACACATAGACACCGTTTTAGAACAATTTAGAAACAAGAAATTATCCTCCAGCCACTGAGAGACCCGGGTCATTTGTCTATTAAGAAGATCTGCAGCCTTCTCTGGAGTTTTTGCTGAGACATAGATTACTGTGTCATCAGCATACAGCTGGCATTCAGCCTCAGTGCAAATGGTCGGAAGGTCATTAATATAGAGACAAAATAAAATAGGGCCCAAGATGGAACCTTGTGGTATCCCCATTTTATACTCCTGAGATGGCGATATAGAGCCATTGATTTTTACTCGCTGTGTTCTTGACTCCAAATAAGATGTAAACCAGCTGAGAGACTGTTGAGAAAAAATTAACTGCTTTAATTTGTGCAGGAGAACATGGTGGTTTACAGTGTCGAAGGCCTTACGGAGGTCTAAAAACACTGCTCCAACCACATTTCCCTGATCCAGATTTTTTTAAATCATGTCTGTTAGGTAGCATGTAGCAATTTCTGTTGAGTATCTAGGCCTAAATCCAAATTGTTTTGGATGTAAAATATTACTACTTTCCAGATAATCAATAAGTTGGTTCGCCACTGTTTTTTCAAGCACCTTTGACAAAATTGGAAGGACTGAAATTGGTCTATAGTTACATATTTTGTTTGGGTCTCCAGCTTTAAAAATTGGACTAATGAGACCTTGTTTTAATTTTTGTGGAACATTCGCCCTAGAAATGGATAGGTTAATCAAATGTGTTAGAGGGCCAACTAGAGATTCTTTATGCTTTCTGACAAAATCAGAATCTAATCCAATTATGTCTTTTGCTTTAGATGGTTTGAGATTACTTACTATTTTTTTTAACACAATCCTCATTAATTTGTAATATTGAAAATGCAGTTTCTGATGGGCCCATATCTCAGGGAGCTCTATAAGTTTACAAGTTTCTGCTAATTGTTCCACTGAGGTCACAAAATAGGTATTAAGTGAGATAGCAATCTTCATTTGGTCAGTAATCAAATTGCCGTCTATATTTAATTGTATTAAAAATCTATTTTTTTGTTTGGAGTCATTCTTTGTCAGTGTATGTATTTGCGTCCATAGGCAAGCACTGTTACCCCTGGACGTTTCCATCAAGCGCATAAAATATTCAGTTTTAGCTTTTCTCATCTCACTAACCACTTTATTTCTGAGGCTTTTATGAATAGCATTGTCAGTATATCGTTCTGTTGAAATTTCCTTTTTACAAGCAGTATCTCTTTGTTTCATCAACCGACACAATTTACTAGTTAACCACGGTAATGACTGGCGTCTTTTCCTCATTTTAAGGGGCTTTGTGTACTTCTGAATCACTTGTGATAATGTATCTGTAAACATATCACAACAATTCTTTGGATCTTGCGTTTGAAGGACGGAGTCCCAGTTAATACTATTCACGTCATTATCAAGATGAGACATATCACTGTTTTTTTTTTAAAACTGGCATTTGTGCAAAATAATGCAGACGCTTTTTTGTTAACTTTCTAGCAATTAGCGTCAAATTATGGTCAGATAATCCTGTGATAAGATTATACGTTTTTATTACACGTTCTGGTTTATTTGTAAACATAAGGTCTATTTGAGTTTTGCTTGTCTTTGTTAGTCTTGTTGGACCTACCGTTAATTGCTTTAATTTATATTTTGAAGTTACTGCCTTTAATTTTTGTTTACCTTGCTTGTCCAACCAATTAATGTGAAAATCCCCAAACACAATTATTTCACTATCACGTTTTAATTGTTTAAAAAATTCATCTAATTTTGAAAAAAAGGACACATTAAAAGATGGAGGATTATATAAAATCACAATATTAAAACTCATTCTTGGTGATAAAACGATCTTTAAAACTAAACATTCCATATTGGAAGAATCTACATTAATTTCAATACAATGAAGTGTTTCCCTAACATATGTCAAAACACCTTCTCCCTTTCCTGTTTGTCTATCTTTACGAAAAGTAACGTAACCCGGAATGTCGATCATTTGCGTAGGGATATTGGGATTTAGCCACGTTTCACTCAGAGCCAGGAAATCCAAATTTGAGTCTGTCAATAAGTGTTCAATTTGCTCCTGCTTAGGAACAAGGCTCCGTATGTTTAAGTGGCCTCCAAGAATTCCTTTCCGCTTACAATCGCGATCCCAAATCACCTTAGCATGATTAACAGTTTGAAAGTACCTGTGCTTTTGTTTCAATGTGTTGGATTGCTTGCGTTGGGTCACATTTTGTAAAGTTATATACTCGCTGCTGCAGGAATCGCCTGTGACCACTCGCCCCTCAATTAATGGAGTCTCCGGACTGATGCACACTGCGGTCGTCTCACCAGATATAACACTGGTAGCGAATTGCAGCTTAGGCAGTGCCGTGTTACTATCAACATCGGAACGTTTGATGTTAAAAATGTCCACGGAGGTGTCGCCGGTAGCAGATAGTAGCTTAGCCGAAGCCGTGCTACCACTAACACCGGGGCAGTTGATGTCGGAAGTGCCCACAAAGATGCCGGTGCGCCCGCGACAGTTCCAAGGGTCAGCAGACAAGACCAGGGGATGATCCGTCCTCAGGCCAAAGCCACTCGCGTCCAAGGCTTCACAGGAACCGGGCAAAGATGCAGCAACCTCCACGGAACCACTGGGAAAGCTGCACGCCACCAAAGAAGACCAACACAGCAACGGTGAGTGGGATAGGCTAGTGGTGCTATTGACGTTCTGGGCAGTATTCAAGGTACAGTCCCGTACCAATTCTGATGTATTCAGACCCAGTAACTGTGGTCCAGGGTTCCGTTCTATGTCGCCGGCAAGTAGCAATACAAAAACCAATTGAAATATTGTCAATTTCGGTGTATTTATACGCTTCTCCTTGTGCGTAATTGGACACACTTTAGCGTACCCGTTGTGAAGGAGCTTGGAATATATAAGATGTTGGCTCTGGGGGAGACAAGGCAGCGGTCATTATCGTCGTTCCTTTGAGTATATTGATATTTCGTCAATATACAAAATAATGTGGTCAAGTAGAGAACTGTGGACCAGCTCTTCAGCAAACATTTAAAAGGCTTTAGCGGTGTGCTCGCAGCACATGCCGGGCCGTGCGCCTGCACCACACCCATTAGTCCGCAGTCTCTGAACTGTCTGATCGTCTCCAATCCAACAGGTTTCTCTCTCTCCAAGAGGTTTCCAAAATGTTTCAAAATGTTTCAAAAGTTCTCATTTACTGCCTTACTGTCCGTAAACAAAAGATGGACACGGAAAGAAGAGAGATGATGCAGCTCAACAATGTTTTATCCGAGACGTCCTCTGACTAGCACAGGAATTGCGGAAGATGTGGACACCAGCACTTTTTCGGCACATTGAGACAGACGTGTGGAGGAATTATGCGCGTCGCGGTGGAGCCGCATGGCGCAAAGCAACGCCGTGATGAAGCCTCACATGACATGTTCTGGCATGTCCAGGCTCATCCACAATTTCTCGGTTAGTCACACGACTGAAAACCCACCGACAGCCATCTGAAAGCCATCTCAAAGCCGTCCTGTGAGACCAACACGGAAGTGGTTTTGTGCCACGCCATGAACGGCACGGTGGCGCATCCATCCGCTTTTCTTTCCATGAAAAAAACTCCTGTAACAGTGGAATGTGCCGAAAAAGTACCGATGTCCACGTCTCCTGCCATTTTTGTGTAAGTCAGACGACGTCCCGGATCAACAAAGCCTTCACGTTGGAAATGATCTGGTTGATTCAGCCTGTCGATCGGCACTCGGAGCACGCCGCGCTCTCAGCAGCTGTGGGCGGTCTTTAAACCGGCTGGAGCACTCCTTAATCTGTGTAATCCCCATAAAATCGTCCCTGAAAGCCAACAGAATTTTCCGAATGGTGTCCACCTGGAGATCTCTCACAGTTTCTGGAAAAAAAATGGATGCAGCAAAGCTCCAAATCGTTCAGACATTCATTCGCAATAAAAATCCGATGAGAGGGGTGGACCACTGCTCACACAAAGCCTGCTCACAGGCGAATGACGCAATCGACAGGTGTGAAAAAACTCACGCATGCGCACGAAGGTTCAAGCTTGGCTGATTCAAATCCATATAGTTTTTGAAAAAAATAAAAAGGTCCGATACTTTTCTAACAGACCTCGTATATAGATATGGTAAAATTATTGCACAGGATAAATTTCACAGCTATGCATGTAACAAAGCACAAAAGGTGAAAGAAGATGTAGTTAATAATTGATTAATTATTATTAATTAATAATTAAGACACTAAGCAAGCCTCTTGTGACCTTTCTCTGCAACACAAAATCCATGAAAGCACGTTTCACACATCAACAGAAGTCCATTTTGAGATCTTTACAGAGATTTTTATCTTTTTGGAAAAGCATGGGGAAAAACAGTTGTAGCATTTTGCACATTCACATTGTATAACAAGAATCATATGTGGTGTATTTAGCAGTATTTGGGTGTATTTGGCAATATTCATTTACACTCATACAGTTGTGTTCAAGATAATAACAGTGTGTTTAAAAAAGTGAGTAAAGCTCAAAATCCTCATTTATTGTCACAAATCGAGTTTTACCATAATCCAGCATTAATGTTCGCAAATCATCAGACACAACGGGGTTATTCCAATTCTAATCCAATTCCATCGTTTGCAAGGTTTATTTTTCTGTAAGTAATTCGGTCGGTGATGTTTACCGTAGCAACAGCGTCTTCATGCCAAACTGGAAATTCTGTGAGCAGATCCACAGATTTCTCCATCTCGTCAGCTGCACTGAGTAATTTTGTATCAGAATCCACACCAATACTTTCATATGGTCTCTTAAATCCACGCATTTCGGCATCGTCGCCACCTCGCCAGTTTCTCTCGCTCTCAGCTGACAGAGCCATTGTAGACACCTACGCAGCAACGCGGTCAGGGTGCGGAGTAATACATCAAATGTGAAACGGTTGAATAGTTTGCCACAGTCTACTTGATATTTTATGGTCTGAAATCTCACACGATTAACCAATCAGATTCGTGGAACAAATGTAATTGGATTTGAATATCTTTATTTCCATATATGCAAATGCATTGAACACTGCACGTTCTTTTCCTAATCAAAACATGAAGAAAAAAATTCTCAAATTTGTTATTTCTTTACAGAAAATTAAGAATAAGGAATATTAGGCTGCAAAAAAAAGTGTCTGCATTTTCACGTCCGCCAAGGATTCAGAGGTGGGATGAAGTCACCATCAAGTCACTCTCAAATCATGAATCAGCAAGTCCCAAGTCATAATGACCGACAATTGTTTGCAAGCTGACTTGAGACTTGACTTGGGACTTGCTGATTGATGACTTGAAAATGACTTGACAGTGACTTTATCCCACCTCTGCAAGGATGTAATAAAATTGGTATTTATTTATTTTTCTGTCTGTCTGTTAGCAGGATTACATCAAAACTACTGCACGCATTATAATGAAATTTTCACCACAGATAGATCTTAGGCCATGTAAGAATCCATTAAATTTTGGAGGTGATCTGGGTCGGGATTCTGGATCAAGATTTCACTGTATTTAGGCTTTGAAGGATTACGTCAAAACTACTTCACGGATTCCCACCAAGTTTGTTCAACAGACACATATTAAGGCATGGAAAACTCCATTGAATTTTGGAGGTGATCTGGATCCACCAGGTGATCTCATTGATGAACTCATCTCACCTGCTCACCCTGTCTGCTGTTAATCAGTGAAATTACCTGGTGGAGTTGGTGGTTACAAAGAAACCTGCACCCTCTTTGCCCTTTCTGGAGTCAGGTTGATGCCTATGATAAGCAGACATAAAATATTGTGGTAGAAAATATACATTTTGCATATTGTTTTTCAAAATTCATACCAGATTTTCTGAATTATGAAATCAAAGTGGAAACTGTGCCCAAAAATCTGTGATGGGGGACTGCTCTTACAGGCAATGGTAAGTGACAGTGTGATTGCTTCTTTTCCTGCCTGAAACATGCCCATGACTCATTAAGTGCCCAAATCCAACCCCTTTGTGCCCTGTGCCATAGCATCCAGTTAGATTTTGACCCTTGTGAATAGCAGTGCGAGGTTAGACACACCCATAATGCATTTGCACTCAGACTGTGGGGCAGAAATCCTCAATATGTGGACCTTTGTGGTTTTTTTAACCTTTCGCTTTACTACATTCAACTCAAACTGATGACATAACCATTTGAATTGATCACTTTTGATTAAAAAAAGACAAAAGTTGCTGAAAGTGGGAGTGTTTACAAAATTAAAACCTGTCACTTGATTCTTTGGCAATAATCTTGGCCAACATTTTGCACATTCTCAATTTACTTGAACTAAAATAATGAGGCAAAATTTGTAAAAGCTCAAAGCCGATAGAGACCGCTTAGAAGACAAACGCAAATTAAAGTATGATCGTGTGTGTCAATGCAAATTCATGCTCTGATAATGTTAAAGTACAGTGTGTTTTTCCAAGCTTGACAAATCAGTGCAGTGATTATGCGGGTTTGATTTGATTGCAATTTCTCTCCTCTTTCATTGACTCATTTCTCAAAGAACCTGAGCAGAGGTGAGAATGATAATAATAATCCTGCCCAGAACAACTAAGACATACAGGAACATTGGTATCAGTAAAGTCAACAATAACAAAAGCTTAGCACACAACAAGGAGAAGGCAGGTGTTTGAACAGCAATTGATGAGGGCATCACAGCAAAATTTTGAACCTGACCCTCTTATAAACACTGCTGTTTTCCTGGATGAATAAGACCGGAGTCAGCTGAAGTCTTACAGTTGATGTACAGTCTGATGTTCTGCGATTGGTTATTCAGGTTATGAAGGACAAAAGCTTTGATGAATTTTAAGAACCCATTGTCACTGAATAACTATTTCACTACATAAACTTTTTATGCCTATAAATTTCTTTTCTAGTGTGTCTAAAATTCTGCTATATACACATATGGGTGTCTTTCTGTGAACAGCAAGTATGCACTCTACTGGCAAACTGCAGAATACTTCAGATTCAGAAAGGTCACACCACAGCCATTGCCTGGATGCCAACAGAGGCAACGTTAAGTTTGAAGAAATCATAGTGGTAACTATTTAGTTAATACAGTATGTACAAGAAAACAGTTACAAAAAATCACATTGTTGTGCAACTATGGAAACAATTTTTGTATTATTGTATGCATGTTTACATTGTATACAAATAAAATGCTTCCAATCAACCTAATATAGAGTTATTTCAATAGGAGGTTGCTGGATTACATTTAGGTGTGAAAATCCAACCCCTGGTCTGCTTCCTGACACCTGGTCAAAGGATCAAGTAGGGGATTGCCTGTGGGGGTGAAATATAGTGAGACGTGGACCTTGTGTGCCCCGTGGCCACTAAGGTAACAATGAAGGTCCAACAGGAACCCTGAATGTGAAATAGCTAATGGGGCTCTCATGAAACAAGACGTCCTCAGCAGAGGATCAGGTGGAGAAAGTGGTGTAACCCAGTGACTGTGAAAGCGGATGAGGGCTGCAGCAGGTCCTCAGACCCCAGTCGTCTGTGATTTTCCAGCCATCGGAATGAGTTAAGGATCTGTCAAGGACCGTGTGTTAATTGCAGTGCAGCTACATTCCCATGTCTCCAGATTGACCTTGGATGTAGGTTTTCTATCCCATCTTAGCTAATTATAGGCCAATCTCCAACCTTCCTTTTCTCTCAAAAATTCTTGAAAGGGTAGTTGTAAAACAGCTAACTGATCATCTGCAGAGGAATGGTCTATTTGAAGAGTTTCAGTCAGGTTTTAGAATTCATCATAGTACAGAAACAGCATTAGTGAAGGTTACAAATGATCTTCTTATGGCCTCGGACAGTGGACTCATCTCTGTGCTTGTTCTGTTAGACCTCAGTGCTGCTTTTGATACTGTTGACCATAAAATTTTATTACAGAGATTAGAGCATGCCATAGGTATTAAAGGCACTGCGCTGCGGTGGTTTGAATCATATTTGTCTAATAGATTACAATTTGTTCATGTAAATGGGGAATCTTCTTCATAGACTAAAGTTAATTATGGAGTTCCACAAGGTTCTGTGCTAGGACCAATTTTATTCACTTTATACATGCTTCCCTTAGGTAGTATTATTAGACGGTATTGCTTAAATTTTCATTGTTACGCAGATGATACCCAGCTTTATCTATCCATGAAGCCAGAGGACACACACCAATTAGCTAAACTGCAGGATTGTCTTACAGACATAAAGACATGGATGACCTCTAATTTCCTGCTTTTAAACTCAGATAAAACTGAAGTTATTGTACTTGGCCCCACAAATCTTAGAAACATGGTGTCTAACCAGATCCTTACTGTGGATGGCATTACCCTGACCTCTAGTAATACTGTGAGAAATCTTGGAGTCATTTTTGATCAGGATATGTCATTCAAAGCGCATATTAAACAAATATGTAGGACTGCTTTTTTGCATTTACACAATATCTCTAAAATCAGAAAGGTCTTGTCTCAGAGTGATGCTGAAAAACTAATTCATGCATTTATTTCCTCTAGGCTGGACTATTGTAATTCATTATTATCAGGTTGTCCTAAAAGTTCCCTAAAAAGCCTTCAGTTAATTCAAAATGCTGCAGCTAGAGGACTGACGGGGACTAGAAGGAGAGAGCATATCTCACCCATATTGGCCTCTCTTCATTGGCTTCCTGTTAATTCTAGAATAGAATTTAAAATTCTTCTTCTTACTTATAAGGTTTTGAATAATCAGGTCCCATCTTATCTTAGGGACCTCGTAGTACCATATCACCCCAATAGACCCTGAACCATCCCTTAGTTATGCTGCTATAGACGTAGACTGCTGGGGGGTTCCCATGATGCACTGTTTCTTTCTCTTTTTGCTCTGTATGCACCACTCTGCATTTAATCATTAGTGATCGATCTCTGCTCCCCTCCACAGCATGTCTTTTTCCTGGTTCTCTCCCTCAGCCCCAACCAGTCCCAGCAGAGGACTGCCCCTCCCTGGGCCTGGTTCTGCTGGAGGTTTCTTCCTGTTAAAAGGGAGTTTTTCCTTCCCACTGTAGCCAAGTGCTTGCTCACAGGGGGTCGTTTTGACCGTTGGGGTTTACATAATTATTGTATGGCCTTGCCTTACAATATAAAGCGCCTTGGGGCAACTGTTTGTTGTGATTTGGCACTATATAAAAAAACTGATTGATTGATTGATTGATCTGGAAATCGATCAAGAGACAATCTTCCTTGGGGATTGCCATTACTGGATTCCATTTACAATAGCTGATTTTTATTCAAAAACGCAAAGGCAATTCCTCATATAAGAGTAAGGATGAAAATTTTAGCAAAACAAGCTTGATGTCCGCTCCACTGATTTATTAATCTCTGTGGTTTAGACCCACTTTGGTTTTATTAGTTTTTTACTCTAGTGGACAACTGGCATGGCTACTCCCTTTTTTGTTGTTGCTTTCTTTTTCAAGCACTTTGCACAGTCTTAGAAAATGCGTGCCCCGCTCAAAAAAAAAAAAAAAAAAAATGGAAGGGTGTATAAAGATTCTCCAGTGAGTCCACGTGTACCTTTTCATCTTACAGCCAATATCAAAGTGTGTTCACACTATTGCAGTCTGGTGCACTCACCGTCTACATGAATGTTGGGGGGAGCAGCACTTTCATCTGCTTGCATCATCATTTCACAATGCTAGCATTAGCGTGTCATTAACTTGACTCATTTATTTGCAATTCTTGTGAAATTCAAACTTTAAAAAAGAACAACAACAAACTGGACAGCTGTACTTGAAAAATGTCACTTCCCTATGCAGATTTATCTTCTTGGCTGCACGTTGGTCTGGGCTAGATCTACTTTGTTGTTACACTCGTCTGACATTAGCATGTTCACCACCCTACTGGACACTCCTTGTCTTGTGTACAAAGGTCAGTGTGTTTGTGTAGTCAAAACTCAACAAATCTGGACTTTTAATGCAGTGCACCTCTGAGGTGTATGTTGCATGAGTATGTATGTTGTATGTCAGCACGGAGCACGTATGTATTGTGCACGCCTCTCCGACAATAACATAAGAGAGACGTGCACAGTATGGCTTGCTGCCATAATGTGAAAATAGCTTGAGCAAAAGCAATTCTTTAGATTTTTTTAGCAACAGGGACTACGGTAAATATGCTGAGAATCTTTTGCCATTTGGAGAAATTTAAAAGCAGTCCTGCAGCATCATCAAATCTCTCAGTGCTGATTCATAATTAGAAAGAAGGTACAACCCACAAATGCCTGGATACACATTTCTGTAACAGTCAACCACATCTCCATTTCATCAAAGTAATAACTTTTCCAGGGGCCATGCTAAAATACAAAATGGACAAAATTGAGCGAAATGGAGCAAAATGGGGACTGATAATCATGAAATGGGGTAAAATGTTATACAAATAATGAATGTTTATGAGTTCAATGGTACGAATATTTCATGAGGTGAAAGCTGGAACAAACCATTCAACGAAGCGAAGTTGAATGGTTTGTTCCAGCTTTCACCAAATTAAATATTTGTTCCATTGAAAGAATGCAAAAACATTCATTATTAGTTTGATATAATGCCACAAAATTTGATATTTTATGATTTTATAAAAGAGAAAAGGGACATACAGTTTGGTGTGTGCCAGTGGTCCATTGAGGTTAAGAGGTTCGAAACGCAATTTTTTTTATTATTATTTGTTTTATAAAATGGCTAAAATAGAGCCTTGTTATTTGATATTTTATTAATTTATAAACAACAGAAAAGGGACTTACATTTTGGTGTTCCACTGTAACGTGTAGTCCAGTGATGCTGTGCACTGATGTTGGACTTCCATAAAAAAAAAAGACTTTGTGTAGTTCCTCAGTCCAGCCAAAAATCACATCAGCGTTTCATGTGAGCAGGTCTTCATGCATCCAGACGGCTTAAAGCAGAGTTGATTTTGTGTGTATGTGTGTAACAGTGTCAGTTAGCTCAATCAAATCATCGTGTCGTTGTCCCCCGCGTGCGCACACGCACACACATGCAACCGGGTCGGTCGACTGTGTATGTCCTCAGCGTAGCGAAAAAAAAATCACATCAGAATTGAGGCCAGCTTTTCTTCTCTCTTCCTGCTAACAGCCTCCAGCCAGCCCAGTGGATTTGTTTTGCGTGTGTGTGTGTGTGTGTGAATTAGCAACGTCAGTTACCTCAGTGAAATTATGTCTCGGGAGAGTCATTGTCCCCCGCGCATGGACACACGGAATCTGGTCGGCAATTGTGTGTGCGTGTACTAACAAAAAAAGACTGTGTACGTCCTCAGTGCAGCGAAAAAAAAATCACGTCAGAAATGAGTCCAGAAATGAGTGTGCACGCATGTTGTGTGTATGCGTGTGCAGAGTGCAATGGTACCAAACGTATGGAACCAAATTTGCACTCTAAATGGAACCAAGCCGCACTCTAAATGCAATGCAACACAAATGGGATGAATTCATCTATGTCATGTGACATACAAACCACCAATCAAATGACAAGGATCCACTCAGCTGTTATATAAAAACAAATGATGAATGTTTTACATTCTTTCAATGGAACAAATATTTATTTTGGTGAAAGCTTTTCCAGCTTTCACCTCATGAAATATTCGTATCAGTGAACTCATAAACATTCATTATTTGTATATTGTTTGTTTGTTTTTTGTGAGCAGCACTCACTACAGCAATGGTGCACCAGATGGAGCGCCATCTGGTGTTCAAGAGATGAAACGTCAGCCACTGGGCGAGTCCGCTCCATTTTACCCAGATTTCTCTCCATTTTGCTAAAAAAATGAAATAAATGTACTTAATGTAATCATATTTGCTCATCATATTTTAGTATAGTCAACTTTTACAGTGACACACACACACACATATATATATATATATATATATATATATATATATATATATATATATATATATATATATATATATATATATATGTATAGTTGTTGTTGTTTTAGCTGACTTAGTAGTTTGTGATATTTTTGTGTGCTGGTGACATTTCAGTCATAATTTATGTGGCAAATTTGATGTCATTCTGAACTGTTTGAGGCTGATCTACATTAGATCAGCTGGAGCTTTCTTGGTTGTTCTTGATTTCTTTGTCAGCGGATGGCATTCATTTGTGTTAATGTTGCACCTCTATACTGCCAAAACCCCTCCAGGCCTTACATAACTCATTACATAATGCAACCTCACACTGTACGGCTAACTCTCTCTCAGCAGCACTTCATCCATTGGACAGCAACAACTCTCCTCCAAACAGAGCTGTTCAGAAGACAAACAGGCAAGTCCACAAAACTGAAATATTTGATATTTAATACAACATTCCAAATATAAACACCTTTGAATGATATATAATTAGTTGGTTTCCGCAATTTCTTCACACAGAAAACTTGTCACTTCCTGCAAATTCCATGTCTTTTTTTTTTTTTTTTGTTATCTTTAAAGGGATTGACTACATTACCTCTCACTTGCTCAGTTATATGAGACGTTTTAAGTCGCAGCTTTGACACTCAAAATATGCATTATACAGTCAGTTCACAATTTTTGTAATTTTGCCCTTGCACACCACCTCAGTGCAGCTGAAGTGAAATAATCAAGAAGTGCTTGAAATGTAGATTTTCAGCTTTAAATCAAGGGGTTGAACAAAAATATCAGCATTAACCATGTAGGAGTTATAGTCATTTTCATACCCAGTTTTTCCATTTTCATGAAGGATTATTTTAATACAAATCATCACTGTCTCAGCCATTTGTCTTTAGACAAATCAGTCGATGGATACATGAACATTTTCAAGTCACTGAATCTATTTAACTTCATTTACATCAATCATTAAAAATTACAAACTCTATGCTAAGTCTGTTTGGAGTAGGCAGTTCTTAAAAACAGTGACTGTGCAAGGAGACATGTAAGGGAAGCCAGCAAGGAATCCATGATAGTTCTCTTGGAGTTATTGACTTCTGTCGCTCTGATTTGAGAAAATGGGGATAGAGTGCCACTTGTGTGTGTTGCATCACCAGTCACAATTTTATGGTGAAGTGCGTCAGAGAAGGAATTTTTACTACAAGAAAAAACATAAAACCTAGGCTTGAGTCTCCCATGTGCCTTTTAACGAAATGTTCCTGAAAATCCCCCTGTTTTTTGAAGAAACCTCCTCTTTGTTTCTTTTTTCCATGAAACTGTATAACTGGTGATGCAGAATACAAAAATTACTCCATTGACAATTTCTCCAGTCACAGCCAAAGAAACCTGTAGTTCCTTCAGAGTTCCTTTGAGTGTCTTGGTGGCTTTCCTCACTCGTCTCCTTCTTGCATGGTCACTTAGTTTTTCAGAAGTGTCTACTTCACCCAGATTTAACATTATTCATCATAGTGTCAGTATTTCTTAATGAATTATGCAAATGTCACAGATATATTCAATGCAATTTTCATCTATCATCCCCTGACATCTCTTGAGATAAGTGCTTGTAAAAAGTGATGATTTCTATTCATAATCCTTATATTTAGTGTCTCCAATTAATTATGGGCCTTGAAAATGTAGAGACAGCCTATGAACATAACTTTTTCCATTAGTGGATTAGACTTTCAGCTAACTTTTAAAACCAGTAGTGGAGGAATTAGCTTCCACTGTGTAAAATCAGCTTTTTTTTTTTTTTACCCATCAAAAACATGAATTATTCCTAAAATCACGTTTGTTCCTGTTGGAGCTTCCATATACTAAGAGACAACTGCATGTGTGTGGGTGTTTGTGTATATGTCCGTCTCCTGTCCAAACGGCACCTCAGAATTTGGCCAAACATGGCACATATATACTTTGACATATGGGGAGTGACATCGGCTGGTGAGCACTTTAGTAGTAGTAGTATTTACGGGGAGAGACACTTTTTTGCTGCAGAACTGAGCCAAACTTGGCACAGACATACTTTGACATACAGAGAGTGACATAGGCTATTGAGCACCTCAGTAGGAGTATTAGCAGTAGTAAAGGAGAGAGACACTTTTGTGCTGGATCATCATCGGCAAGTGTGCTAAAAGGTTGGTGTCATACTTTTCTGTTCTCTGCTTTTTCCTTTGAAATTTTTTACCTCTTCATTTTTGCAAATAGCAGTAGTAGTAGTAATAGCAGTTGTCTCTTCTTGAGGCAGCTTTAGTTGCGCCCTAACAGCTCTCTGGAATCCGTGATAGGTGGGAGGTGATAGCTTTGTTGATGAATATGAAGTTCTCATTTAAGTCTCTTTGTCAGACCCACCTTGGGGCAGGTAATAGGCTTGGATTCAATAATACAATAAGTGAAACACAAATTGCGTGAAGGCAACACGCATCAACTCAAGGGAATGGTGTAGGTCAAACCAGCATAAATGCATTAATTAGATTATTAAAATGATTTTCCATCTTTATTTTTAGGCCTGAATATTTCTTTTTTAATGCATTCTGTATTGTGAACAAACTTTATGTTGATTTGAAACTACAGTGTAATTTCATGTGTTCATTTAAGTATTGATGCACATCTTGATGATCGTCTGAACTTGGCATGCTGGACCGTTTTGGGAACCTTGTTAACCCCCAAATGTGAATCAGCTGCAAATCGTGAATTATCCCCAAACTGTTAATCGCAAAACGTGAATACTGAAAAAATATCTCCCAAAACGTGAACGCGGGTCTCACAAAACATTTTGGGGGTTAACAACCTCCTTGTTGCCACTTCAGCATGTTAAAATGTCAGCTCTTTCCTTCTGTTTTTCAGGGTTAAAAGTTAGAGGTTAGCAGATAACGTTAGTTTCAGCTAAATGTTTTTTTTGGTTTATCAGTTTAACATGATCACAGTTATCTTTTCATTTAGCGATTTAGTGGTTTTCAAGGCTAACTTTCAGGTTAGCTGTGCCCACCACTGATATTTTTTGTTAAAACCCTTCAGTGAAAGCTAAAAGTCGACACGACAAGCACATCTTTGTTTAATTTCATCCACATTGCATTGGTTTCACAGTGGGTTTATTAATTGTGATGTTCCAGGTCCCCTTGCTTGCTGTCTTTAATTCTCTCCCTTTCTTGTTCATTAAGAAAACGGCTGTTGCACATTATCATGAGATGACATTTTCATTCCTCAAATAATGACGTGTAATGTCGGGCCGTTTACTGCACAACTGCACTTCACTTCGTCCAGTCTGAGGGCCACAACTCAAATCCCTGTTGAGCGAAGATAAATAACATACAAATCATTATGAGTGAGAACAGGCAGGTCGCTGCAGGCGTGTTGGTGTGATGAAGTGAACCTGGCTCCCTCCCTTCTTTCCTCCCACCCAATACATTTATTTATGTGTGTGCACAGGTAAGTAGACTATCAACACCATGAGTTTGTGATGCCTTGCTTGAATTAGAGAGCGAGTGAGACATGAAGTGTAGTAAGTGATACCCTGAAGACACAGCAGGGTTATGCTGATCCTATATGTCAAAGTAAAGCCGAGTTCATCAAATGATACATGGAAACTATCTCGACAACTACTGATTTGCAAAATTCAATATTCTACTCATTATTATAGTTATTTCTTGAGTAATAAAGGGTTCACTGAAAAAAGTGCATGCATTAATTACACCCTCCAAGGATGCAATAAAATCATTGGTGTTTATCTATTTATTTGTCTGTCTGTGTGTCACAACAGATAGATATTAGGCCAAGGAAGACTCCATTAAATTTTGGAGGTGATCCGGATCCGGACTCTGGATTTTGATGAAATTTTCACCACAAGTAGATATTAGGTCATGGAAGACTCCATTAAATTTAGGTGGTGATCCAGATTTTGGATCAAGATTCACTTTATATAGGCTTTAAAGGATTATGTTAAAACTACTTCACGGATTCTCACCAAATTTCCATCACACATACATATTAGGCCATGGAAGACTCCATTAAATTTTGGAGGTGATCCAGATCCGGATCTGGATTCTGGCTCAGGATTGCACTTTATAGGCTTTTAAGGATTACGTCAAAACTACTTCACGGATTCTCACCAAATTTGCACCACATATAGATATTAGGGCATGAAAGACCACTGAATTTTGTAGGTGACCTGGTTATGGGTTGGCAGACGTCAGAAATCTCCAATTGCTCTTGTTTCATGTATAATTTATTTTGTTTTAAATTTTGTTAAGGGTGCTGCAGTCCACCTGAAATTGTCTCAGTTACACCACAGCAGCAGAATACAAGAAAACCTTTGAGACCAAGCATAATAATTCACATCTATGTTGTCCACACACACAACCGAAATATCCAAAAATACAGCAGATTACATATTGTGTGATACTGGGTGATAATAAAGTTGATGCTGACTTTATAAAGTTAGTAAGCATGAAAAGCAGAAACAACAGATGAGGCGTATATGGTGCCTAAGTAGTTTCCAGATGTTGATGATTTAATTTTGGTATGGATCTGGATTAAAAGGTTGTTTTTGTTTTTGATCATTTGAACTTGATTTCTTTGATTCTGTCTTGCGTTTGATTTGTGATATTTCATCACTCTTCCTTTAGTCCATAATCTCATATAATCATAATTATTACTGCCTGCGGTACGTGCAGTGTTTCAGCAGGGAGGTGGCTAAGTGGTTAGCATGCTTGTTTCCAGTGTGGAAGGTTCCTGGTTCAAATCCCACCCTTGCCCAATATGGAGTTGTGTCGGGAAGGGCATCCGGCATGCAAATTGTGCCAAATTAACATGCAGATCCACTTTGGGTCTGGTGTTGTGAAAACAAGGGAGATGTCGAAGGAACTTACTTGTTTGTGTTTTGGGCCTCCCTATGTGCCCGTGGAGCCATGCCTGCAGTTTGGGGTCTGTGTGGCATTTCAATTAAGTTCAACTTTTATAGCACCAAATCACACCATACGACAACATAAGTACATCACCCTAAGGTGGTTCACAAGGATAAGGTCTAACCTTACCAGCCCCCCTGAGCAAGCACATGAGCAACAGCGGTGAGGAAAAACCTACTGGCACTGATGGAACTCCTCACATTAATTTATGTTATCACACTTTATTGTATCTCTCACACTCTGCACACTACATTTTTAGCTCACACACATATGCACACTTGCATTTATGTAACTTTTGTTTGCACAATGCAGGGTTTTCCAGAAATTTCATAACAGGTAGCAGCAGGTACAGCAAAACCACATGACATTTATGGGTCCTGGAGAATTTTGCAAAAAAAAAAGAAAAAGAAAAAGAAAGTGCTGTTCAGTGGCTTCTGATGCATTCTGAATGTCATTTTTGTTGTTGTTGTTATGTGCAGATTATTTTAGGACTTGTACTATAACCATTAATAAGAAGCATGTAACTGGGTTTCGGTTAAACAATTCCTCCTCCATTCGCTTTCCTTCTTTTCCCTCTTTACTCTTCCTTGCTCCTCTCTTGCACTCATTCATTCATACACACTATGAACCTGCCTTGGGAGGTGGACGCTCTGTCCAGTCGGTTAAGATCCAGGCTCTGGTCTGAGTGGCCAAAGTATCATTTGGCTGTCGAAGGAGTGATGCCTTTTGACAACCACATGAACAGCGACTCCTGCTGGCCTCCAGCACACTCACACTAGAAAATCCACTGGTTAGCAACACAGTTTAAGGCACAGATGTCCATGAACAGTGAAACACTTAATATTATCTTGACATCTAATATTATCAATTGATAATGAGGTACTGCAACTTAGTTAGATGACGCTGAGGTTAGCTTCTGATTCACAGCTTCCGACTGTGTCAATTTAAAGCTCGGAAGCTTGCTTTGATGATTTGAGTGCTTTGTTACCTTTACTTCAAATTATGTGATGTGTGACATTTGCAAAAGTACACATAAAAATAAGTCAGAAGTACCTGGAACTCAGGTCTACAATGATTTTTCATGGCATTACGGCCAGAGAGGGGCAACTGCGGTTACGAGTACGCAGTCACAAATACACACAGAGAGAGCAACGGCTTTACTCCTCTGGCCTCTGCCATTATGGACCACACTGCAATATATCCTGTAAATCATGTAAAACTGCATATTTCTGCACTCATAACACTGAAGCCTTTAGCAACAAGCAGTTCACTGTAGGCTTAAAACAGGAATGTTCACAGGTCCACAAAAAAGTTCACTTTATACAAAACAAAAGTTGCTGTTCAGGAATCATTGACAGTTCATGACTATCTTCAGAGGTCAGGTGCTGCACATCTTGTGATGCAGTTCCAATTAAGCAGGACTTGACTTTACTAATGACTTTGAAAGTTCTCAGTTGTCCGACATAGAGTTCTTGGAAACAGTTCTTGGAAGTAGTTCTTGGTTCTAGTTCTTGGAAAACAGTTCTTGGAAACAATTCTTAGTCATGCACAGTCACAAATAGGAACAGCGTGAGAACGGGATCTCACAGACATGCAGGAACTTAACTGAAGCGTGGCAGAGCTACACGCTCTGAAGCTGAGAGCCGAAGAGTTCCAAAGTGGCATAGTGCAGAGAGTGGCGTGGGAGCCATGCAAGAAAGTGTCTGGAAACACCAAAAACATCAACAAGCTCTAATATGGGAATAAAATAATAATAGCAATAAAAGAAAAATGTCAGAGATGTACACTAACACTGTGAGATCTTAGAAAAGGCTTCCCCTCTCTGACTGCCACTCTAGTTTTTTTAGAGAGCCATTCTATCTGTTTTTTTTTTTTATCTTTTGTAACAAGCTTATAACTTAGAATGGCCCAACCAGTGGACCACCGCCTCTGAGTCTTATCAGCTTGAGGCTTCTTCCTCATAAAGGCCACAGGGAGCTTTTTTTTTTACCACTGTCACCCATGTGCTTGCTCAGGGGAGCTGGTAAGTTTAGACCTTGCACGTGTGAAGTGCCTTGAGGCAGCGTTATTGTGATTTAATCAATCAATCAATTTCAATCAATTTTATTTATATAGCGCCAAATCACAACAAACAGTTGCCCCAAGGCGCTTTATATTGTAAGGCAAGGCCATACAATAATTACGTAAAACCTCAACGGTAAAAACGACCCCCTGTGAGCAAGCACTTGGCGACAGTGGGAAGGAAAAACTCCCTTTTAACAGGAAGAAACCTCCAGCAGAACCAGGCTCAGGGAGGGGCAGTCTTCTGCTGGGACTGGCTGGGGCTGAGGGAGAGAACCAGGAAAAAGACATGCTGTGGAGGGATCAATCACTAATGATTAAATGCAGAGTGGTGCATACAGAGCAAAAAGAGAAAGAAACACTCAGTGCATCATGGGAACCCCCCAGCAGTCTAAGTCTATAGCAACATAACTAAGGGATGGTTCAGGGTCACCTGATCCAGCCCTAACTATAAGCTTTAGCAAAAAGGAAAGTTTTAAGCCTAATCTTAAAAGTAGAGAGGGTGTCTGTCTCCCTGATCCGAATTGGGAGCTGGTTCCAGAGGAGAGGAGCCTGAAAGCTGAAGGCAATGCCTCCCATTCTACTCTTACAAACCCTAGGAACTACAAGTAAGCCTGCAGTCTGAGAGCGAAGCGCTCTATTGGGGTGATATGGTACTATGAGGTCCCTAAGATAAGATGGGACCTGATTATTCAAAACCTTATAAGTAAGAAGAAGAATTTTAAATTCTATTCTAGAATTAACAGGAAGCCAATGAAGAGAGGCCAATATGGGTGAGATATGCTCTCTCCTTCTAGTCCCCGTTAGTACTCTAGCTGCAGCATTTTGAATTAACTGAAGGCTTTTCAGGGAACTTTTAGGACAACCTGATAATAATGAATTACAATAGTCCAGCCTAGAGGAAATAAATGCATGAATTAGTTTTTCAGCATCACTCTGAGACAAGACCTTTCTAATTTTAGAGATATTGCGTAAATGCAAAAAAGAAGTCCTACATATTTGTTTAATATGCGCTTTGAATGACATATCCTGATCAAAAATGACTCCAAGATTTCTCACAGTATTACTAGAGGTCAGGGTAATGCCATCCAGAGTAAGGATCTGGTTAGACACCATGTTTCTAAGATTTGTGGGGCCAACTACAATAACTTCAGTTTTATCTGAGTTTAAAAGCAGGAAATTAGAGGTCATCCATGTCTTTATGTCTGTAAGACAATCCTGCAGTTTAGCTAATTGGTGTGTGTCCTCTGGCTTCATGGATAGATAAAGCTGGGTATAATCTGCGTAACAATGAAAATTTAAGCAATGCCATCTAATAATACTGCCTAAGGGAAGCATGTATAAAGTGAATAAAATTGGTCCTAGCACAGAACCTTGTGGAACTCCATAATTAACCTTAGTCTGTGAAGAAGATTCCCCATTTACATGAACAAATTGTAATCTATTAGATAAATATGATTCAAACCACCGCAGCGCAGTGCCTTTAATACCTATGGCATGCTCTAATCTCTGTAATAAAATTTTATGGTCAACAGTATCAAAAGCAGCACTGAGGTCTAACAGAACAAGCACAGAGATGAGTCCACTGTCTGAGGCCATAAGAAGATCATTTGTAACCGTCACTAATGCTGTTTCTGTACTATGATGAATTCTAAAACCTGACTGAAACTCTTCAAATAGACCATTCCTCTGCAGATGATCAGTTAGCTGTTTTACAACTACCCTTTCAAGAATTTTTGAGAGAAAAGGAAGGTCCTATAATTAGCTAAGATAGCTGGGTCAAGTGATGGCTTTTTAAGTAATGGTTTAATTACTGCCACCTTAAAAGCCTGTGGTACATAGCCAACTAATAAAGATAGACTGATCATATTTAAGATCGAAGCATTAAATAATGGTAGGGCTTCCTTGAGCAGCCTGGTAGGAATGGGGTCTAATAGACATGTTGATGGTTTGGATGAAGTAACTAATGAAAATAAACAACTGACATTCTTCCAGTTAGTCACTGATTCCCAGAGCACAACCAACAACACGTGAACAGGAACGCCACTGTAAATAACACTGGTGTAGGTGGGATTGAAGTCAGGAGAGGGGGATCGACATCTACCCTTTGGCTTTTTCCAAACAGTTGCCTTTCAAGGCATCATTAGCAGACAAAAAGTCGATCAAATTGCGGTGAGCAGATCTGAATATGGCCATGCGGATTGGGCCCAGGCCTGCCTGTCACTTTAAATCATGATGCAGCTCTGACTTGATTGGTTTGCATCTTATGCTTGTAATAAGTAGCCTACAGGAGCTGCAGAGCAACATCGGGACTTGAACAGGCACTAATATCATACACGCTCTCTCCCTGAAACAAAACACTCTATAATGATTCATAACAGATCTAATGAATTCATTTGCACTACAATTACAGCTCTGTCATCTGCTTACACACGGACGCTGTCACAACAAATCTGGTTGCACGGTCCAAAGAGTCACTGCTAATTTTGATGTCATGCCCCTTTCAATTTTTAAAACAAGCCCAATTATCAATGTGCACAACATTATTCACAGATAACTGCATGACAATAAATCATAATAGGTTGTTTGTTAGTGTGGATGTATTATTTTGAATTTGATGATGATGAATTTTGTACTCTGTCAAGGGAAAATAAGTGGCTCCTCAATGTTCACATATTTCCTTTTTATGCACAAAACGGGTGCTGTGTGAGTAGTGCAAATAGACTTGTAGGGATGAGATCTATAAGGCATGCAGAGATCTAATTTCTGTGAGACTGATGTTGTTATTCTACCCCCAAATCTGATACCAGTGTGCTTTTGTTCAAATCAAAATAACTACATAATTCAGTGTGTGAACTGAGTGGGCTTCCCCCATATCTGAGGCAATGAAGGCAAATTAATTTAAAATTACAAATTACTTTTTTTTAATTAAATGTGTATTGCTGCTGGGCTTTTCAAGATTTTAGTCATATTTTTTTTCCTTTGGCATCACTATAATTTTATTCCTTAGCCTTTAAATCAGGGATTCATAACATGACAATGCCAACATGATTAAAAAAAAATTGTGCTGTCTGGAAAAAAAAAAAAAATCATTATTTCCTCTGAAGGGAAAAATTCCAAATGAACAAATGACCTTGAAACACTTAACGGTTGCGATCCATACAGTCTGTGGTTTACAAATAATGAATGTTTATGAGTTCAATGGTACGAATATTTCACGAGGTGAAAGATGGAATGTTCCATTCAAAGAGACAAAGCCACGTTGAATGGAACATTCCAGCTTTCACTGATTTAAATATTTGTTCCATTGAAATAATGTAAAAACATTCATTATTTGTTTTATAGAACAGCTAAAATAGATCCTTGTCATTTGATATCTTATTAACTTAGTGCTGTGCAATGGTGCGATGTTTGCTCATGGTACAGGGAGTCCCAAACAGGAAGTGTCAAATTTTGAGTCCACAGTGAAACAGGAAATGTCAAATGTTGAACACTTACTGGATCAACACTTCTTGGATTAAACAGATGAGATCTTATGGAATCTCACGGGAACTCAGTGGCAAATTCACAGTGAAACAGGAAATGCCAAATTTTGAGTCCACAGTGAAACAGGAAATGTCAAACGTTGAACACTTCCTGGTATGGGTGTAGCTGCGTTGCACTGGACTCCCCTGAAATGTGATTGGACACATCAGGTGCCACCCAGATGATTGACATGTCCCGGCACTGCACGTCTGTTGAAAAGAGCCATTTTGAAATTGGTGACACATATTGGCTGCTAGGTTCCTCCTGTATAGTAGTTGGCGCTGTGTTCCACAAAAAAGTTCTAATCCTAGAAGAAGAAAAATGTTTGAGTCAGTTTTGAAATTGAACATATCGTCTGAACCAAGGACTCCTCGTTATATTGGTGAGTAAACGGCTATTTTCTAATGTCTAAAATTATCTTCCTTAAACTCAAACTGATAGCAAATCTCTACAACTTGGTATGAATTGAATTAAAAATATAAAATACAGCTTTCTGAGTGGTGTAGAGGAGTTTTTTCTTAAAAAGGAGACCTGAAAGTTCAGCTAAAATGGCCATATTGTGCAGCCCTACTGTGAAGTAGCTGAAAAGTTAGAATATGAATTTACATCAACAATGAAAAGAAAATGCTTAAAGTGGCAGGGGGTTAAGAGGGGTGTAGTTGTGGGGTGAAGATATTTAGCCATGTGTCAGGATGGGTGGGAGCCCGTCACCAGGAGCGGTTGGACCCGCAATACAGACTCCCAGACTTGACTTAGGTGTAAGAGAAAATGTGGTCTTTATTTCAGGCAAAGGTTCAGTACACATGTGGTCAGTCAGTGTGGCAGAGGTACAAACAGGTTCAGGCTGAGACGCAGTCACAAACGAGCAGGGTTCAGAGGCACGAGCAATACCAGACATCCGGGATAAGGCAAAAAGCAAGGTCAAGGTAACAGAGCAAGGTTCCAGAACACGGCAAGACAAAAAACAGGACTGTATTGGGCACTGGAAAGTGTGCTAAGACAACAATCTGACGAGGAAGTGAAGAACTGTGGGGTTTAAATACATGTGGACTAATTAGTGACAGGTGGTGTAAACAAGGTGCATGTGAGAGGAAGGATCCAGAAAGGGGGCGTGGCTCATGAACAAAGACACAATGTTGTGTAAGACAGTGAGGGAAGAGAGCACAAGTTGGGAGAGAAGAAAAGACAAAGATGTGTGAACAGGAGTCAAGAGTGTGACTAAAGGGAGTGAGCACAGTAGTGTGATGTAATAGACAAAGACACGGGAGCAGGTGCAAGAGTATGAGCGAACGGAACCAAAACAGACTGCATCAAAGTGAGGGAAACATAATGGCAGGTGCAGGGCATGGAGTGAACAGAAGTAACTGGGCGTGAGACAGGAATGAAGACATGATGGGAGGTGCAGAATGGAAACAAACAGCAAAAGCAGAACAGAGCTAAAATGGAAATCATGGTCAGAATGTAATACAACAACAGGAACCAAAATCAAACATGAGCACAAAAGTAACTAGAACTGATCATGAAATCAATACAAAAGCAGAATTACACAGGAACAAACTAATAAACAGAAATCAAAACCCGATATAAAAGTATAACAGAAAACATATACAGATGAAAGCTAAATGATAAACAATAGAAAACACAAACGGGCTGAACAAAACTAGAACAGAACTGGACAATGGCTATACAATGGAAAGTAACAAAGTGATAAGAAAAACATAACAGAATAACTCATGAAAATAAACCACTAATAAATCAAAGCGGGAACAGAAGGTGCAGCAAAGAAAGGGGCAAAAAAGGGATCAAAGCCTGGAACAGGGCTGGTCATGATAGAACCCCCCCCCTCAAGGCAGCCAACCCCCGGAGGCTGCCACAACAACCCCCCCACAATGCCGCACACCCCAGACCATGGGCGGGACGGAGGGGGACCCAGGACGGGGGGGAACATAGAGACAGGGGGCACCCCACCAGGCCCAAAAGGCTGGAGACCCCGAGGAAGACCGAGAATACGACCAAAAATAGGCCAGGGAACCAGTGGGCGGAAAACAGGGCAAACAACTGCAGCAGGTGGTCGGCCATACGATGGTACATGACAGTGTTAGGGGGCTAACCTAAGACAGGGTCTGGGGGGCGACCATGAGGCCTAGTAAAGTGCATGACCGAATCAGGAGGCTGACAATCAGGGACACAGACCTTCATGGAGGAACCAGAGGGACTTTGGGGAGCAAAATCGGAACAAAAACACCTGTAACCACACAGGGCGAGAACCACTCGCTTTAGGGCGGCGCCCATTAATTGGAGAACCCACTGTAGCCGAAAAAGGAACAGAGTCAAAAACATACCGCATATCCAATGAGCGGGGAAACCCCGAATTGTCTCTAGATTCCAGTCGCAGCTGCCAGTAAACTCCAACGAGTATAGGAACCAGATATACAATGAGCTTAATTGGGATTTTACTGATTCAATTAGGAAACCATAGAAAGTATCAAGAGAGAGCCAAAATGAGACATTCAGATGCGTAATCCACAAGCGTAAAAAGTTCAGCATCACAACGCATGACTTGTTAACCAGCTGCAGGAAAGAAAACCCATCATCTAACGAGTTAATTACATCTCTCCACCCTTGTGCAAAGAAAAAGGGTCCCTCAGGAAAGTTCAAAATAATGTTTGAACAGAAAAACTTAGCAGGGAACCCGTGCAGGGACTCAGCCACTGCAAAAATGAAGTTAATTCCCACATGAAGACAAAAACTTCCTAGAACGAACCCGAAGACAGAAATAAAGTCGTAGCTCATTATTAAACATATGACATTCAGTAGTCCCATAAGAAGCCTACATGAAACATGTCTCAGATATGGAAATTTTAGCAAATTCACAACAGATTTACAAGAAGGCCATCTCAGTTTCGAACATGATGCTTTAAACAATCTTCCAATATATTCACAAGAAAACCATCTCCGGATCAAATGCGGTGCTTGTAAGAAATTTCTAGCCAACTTGCAAGGAAACCAATTCAGGTTTAGTTGTGGCATTCTTGACAGATTAGCCACCAACTCACTGGCATGAAAACAAAACTGCATTAACCAAATGAAAAACGAAAAGTCACTGACCGTCTTGTAGTTACGGTTCTCCGACGAAGACTTCAGGACAGACACTGATGAAGGCTGTAAAAGCTCTGGAATGGCAGCACAGTTCGGCTGCGTGTGCACGTGAAATGCACTCTTAGGTGCCGCTGCCAGCCATGTCGCTGGGCGCGTGGAAACCTCTTCAGCGGCCACCGAGGGTGAAACTGCAGTGGAGCACATGGAGGCTAAGTCGACAGCAGGCGACGGAGAGGCGGAGCGGGCCAGTAAACACACAGCCGGTGTGCCAGAAGCAGCAGCTTTGCGTGACGTCACCAGTGGTTCGGCCGCGTCACACACGGAAGCAGATTCGGCTGCAGGTGACAGAGAGGCAGAACAGGCTGTGGGTGATTCAGTAGATGATGAAGACGACGTGAACGTAGGGTGCGCCGAGACGGGATCAGCTGATACCGCTGAGAGAGCTGAGTCAGGTGACGTGGAGCGTGCCGGGATCAACACAGCCGGCGTCATTGAAGCAGCTGATCTGAGTGACGTCACCGGCAAGGCTGCCATGAGGCTCGTGGAAGCAGACGCGGCTTCAGGCAGCAAAGAGGCTGGACAGGCTGCAGATGACTCAGTGGATGAAGGTGACGTGGTGTGCGCCGTGACATCACCAACTTCAGGCGGCGGGCCGTGAGCCAAGACAAAATAAACTTCAGGTGGCGGGCTGTGCACCACAGCTGAGGCTGAGCTCCAGGATGAGACTTTTCCCGATGGCTCTATCTGCGATCTCGGAGGTATGAGATCAGCTGATCTTGGAAGAGTGATCGCAATAGAGGAGTCGGACAACACAAGACCAGAGGTGATCATCGGTGCAGGGGTCTCTGAAGCGGGAACTTGAGGCTCATGCTGTGGTATACGTAATCTTCGTGGCGCCGGTACTGGAGTGATGAGTGCCGGACACGCTGTGGAGGTAGCGACCGGGATGAGTGGCTCCGTGGGTTCTGGGTGTGAAATTCTGGACATCGCTGGGTTTCGCCGTGGAGCAGGCTTAGGAGGTAACGTCTCTGGAACAGGAGGCGTGAGGTAAGCGGTCGGCTTCAGTGTTATGTCGTACCAGGGTGGAGCGAGGGCGGCGTCTGAAAGCGTAATGACGCGGCTCCTCACAACAGGTGGCAGTGAGTTCGGACTCGAACAAAAGGTCCATGGGGTTCTCAATGCAGGAAGGGGCCTCACCCTGCTCAAACATCATTTTTATGACTCTCAGCTCTGGGAATGTGGTTATTAGCTCAGGCTCTGCTAGAAAGATTTGATCGAGAGCTGAAAAAATGCGCTGTTTGCTTCGCTGACTGCGGCAGTCCTAATAATCAAAAAACAGGTCTTGTATCTTGAATAAAGACGTAGCCATGTTCTGTAGAACTACCTGCTCCGACTCACAATCTTCATCTTCGTCCATATCCGTCCAGTCAGATTCGTCGTCCTCTGATGGCAGATAGGCCTCCGGATGCTTCATCCAATCTGGACGCTTCTGTTCACAAAATACATTGTCCAGGCTCAGCAGCTCTGGGAAATAGTTAAACAGCCATGAGTTTGAATTCACTAGATTCCAGGCCTGATCCAGGTAATCAAACTTTTCTCTTGGAGCATAACAGTCACGAAAACAGACAAAAAAAATGAGAGGTCAGAAAAATCTTAATCTTAATCACCTCAATATCTGGGAGTACAGCAGCAGTTTCCATGGCAGGAGTGGAGTCTGCAGAGGCCATGTTTTGGCCAGATTGTACTGTCAGGACGAGCGGGAGCCCGTCACCAGGAGCGGATGGACCCGCAATACAGACTCCCAGACTTGACTTAGGTGTAAGCGAAAACGTGGTCTTTATTTCAGGCAAAGGTTCAGTACACATGTGGTCAGTCAGCGTGGCAGAGGTACAAACAGGTTCAGGCTGAGTCGGACCTTTTTATTTTTTTCAAAAACTGTATGGATTTGAATCACGTGCGATTACATCAGACAAGCTTGAACCCTCGTGAGCATGCGAGAGTTTTTTCACGCCTGTCGGTTACGTCATTCGCCTGTGGGCTGGCTTTGAGTGAGGAGTGGTCCACCCCTTCCGTCGGAATCTCTTTGTCTGAGAACTTCCTGAGAGACTGATGCTTTGCTTGATCAAAATTTTTTCAAAAACTGTGAGGCACATCGAAGTGGAAACCATTCGAGAAATTCAGCTGGTTTTCTGTGAAAATTTTAACGGCTGATGTGTTGTGAAGATGTCGTGACACGGACCCACAACAGGGGGCGTAAATGAACGGACAATGGATAAGCCAAAAAAGTAACAATTTAATGTTGTGAATCGCACGTACAGACAATAACAATATGGTGGAACGTTAAATATACACAAGGTGACGTGTGGGCAGGCTCGAAGATAGAAGACACCTGGCGAGAGAAGAGCCGGATCCCACACAGCTTCCACCACCAACGGATCTGAAGAACACCGGAGCCGCCAAGCCCTGCACCCCAGGTGGCCACTGTCTTCAGCAGTCAGACCCGGTACTGCTGGCAGAGAACAGAAACAGTAATGATGAGTGTGAGTTCGCACACTCAGTAATCCCACAGTCAGTGTTCAGTGAGGAGGGAGCACCTCCACCTCCAATCACACACTCGTGCAGCTCCTGTTTAACCACTTATCTGGTCTGGGGTGTGAGGCGAAGCCGTCGCAGTCCACACCAAACGCCAATTCACAGACAAGGACACGTCACAGGAAAACGGCTGCAAATGAGATCAGACTATTAGTCACTGTTTAAGCTTAGCAGAGAAATTACCTGAATGGTAGCTGATTTCTCGGCGGGGAGGTGGAGTTGCAGTCCGGCCTTTATGGTGGTGGTGATGTGGATGAGTGACAGCTGGTGCTGATGACGAGTGACAGCTGTCACTCCCGGTTGCTATGACGTCCTCTCGTGCTTGAAGCCCGCACTTCAAGCAGGGCGCCATCTGGTGGTGGTGGGCCAGCAGTACCTCCTCTTCAGCGGCCCACACAACATGATGAGAGATTATGGAGTGTTGCTGTCGCTTTAAGGACTGCCCACGGAGCGGGACGTAGCGACACGCCCTGAGCTGCCTGCTGTCTGCCTGTTTCGAGCTGAAAGCTTGCAAATTTAAGCCTCTGTTGAACCAGGACGTCGTGACAGAACAGAGAACTTTCAGAAGAGGTCGGGATCAGCAGTTTATTTGGACATTCCACTGTTAAGGGAGATTTTGTAATGAAAGAAAGTGCGGACGGGTCCGCGCATCGGGATGCAGCCGGTGCCGCGCGCCGCCACAGGAAAAACACCTCCGTTGGAAGCCTTAAGGACAAGTTGGAACATGTCCAGCTGTTAAACAATTTCTCAGATACTCACTCAACTGAAAGTCATCAAAAGCCGCGTGGTTTTTACAAATGTTATCAACATGGAGGTGTTTTTCCTGTGCCGCCGCACCGCGCCGGCTGCGTCCCGACGCGCGGACCCGTCCGCACGTCTTTCATTAATAAAATCTCCTTTAACAGTGGAATGTCCGGATAAACTGCTGATCCCGACCTCTTCTGAAAGTTCTCTGTTCTGTCACGACATCCTGGGTCGCACGTGATTCAAATCCATATAGTTTTTGAAAAAAATAAAAAGGTACGTTAGTTTTATCACAGACCTCGTATAACAGAAAACATATACAGATGAAAGCTAAATGATAAACAATGAAAACACAAACGGGCTGAACAAAACTAGAGCAGAACTGGACAATGGCTATAGTATGGAAAGTAACAAAGTGATAAGAAAAACATAAGAATAACTCATGATGAAAATAAACCACTAATAAATCAAAGCGGGAACAGAAGGTGCAGCAAAGAAAGGGGCAAAAAAGGGATCAAAGCCTGGAACAGGGCTGGTCATGACACCATGCATATGCTCCCCAGAAGCATTTACAGAAAAAAAGTTTGAAGGACCTAAATTTCACAGTGAGGACTCTTTTCCAGGCATATGAGGTCTGTCAATAAAGTATCGTACCTTTTTATTTTTTTCAAAAACTATATGGATTTCATTCATATGTTTTTACGTCAGACATGCTTGAACCCTCGTGCACATGCGTGAGTTTTTCCACGCCTGTCGGTGACGTCATTCGCCTGTGAGCATGCCTTGGGAAGGAGTGGTTCCGCCCCCTCGTCGGATTTTCATTGTCTGGAAATGGCGGAATGAAAAGGACTTTTTTTCCATCAGAATTTTTTCAGAAGCTGTTAGAGACTGGCACCTGGAAACCATTCGAAAAATTTATCTGGCTTTCGGTGAAAATTTTACGGGCTTCACAGAGAATAAGGACTTTTACTACAGCTTTCAGGACTGCTTTAAGGACGGTCGGTGTGCCACACTCCGAGCTGCGACAACGAGGCACAAACCACCGGACCATTTCTAAATGGATGGCTCTGTGGATATGAGACCGTCGTGTGCTCTTTCTCTGGTTATCACAAGAGCTGGACATCAGCCATTTCCCGGCAGATTTCACTTTTAACAAGAGATTTTGTCATGGAAAGCCGCGCGGAGGCTTCGCGCGTCACGACCGATTCGCTGATGAAGCGAGACAAAGGAACACCTCCGTTTCGGGGGATTAGAGGACAAGTTGGGACATGTCCAGC
Source organism: Thalassophryne amazonica (assembly GCF_902500255.1). Taxonomy (NCBI): domain Eukaryota; kingdom Metazoa; phylum Chordata; class Actinopteri; order Batrachoidiformes; family Batrachoididae; genus Thalassophryne; species Thalassophryne amazonica. The sequence continues at coordinate 36,520,102 of NC_047107.1, forward strand.
TCTCCACAATTTCTCTTATACTCACTCGACTGGTAAGCACTGAAAGCCGAGATAGACATGTCCCAACTTGTCCTCTAACACTCCAAAACGGAGGTGTTCCTTTGTCTCGCTTCATCAGTGAATCGGTCGTGACGCGCGAAGCCTCCGCGCGGCTTTCCATGACAAAATCTCTTGTTAAAAGTGAAATCTGCTGGAAAATGGCTGATGTCCAGCTCTTGTGATAACCAGAGAAACAGCACACGACGGTCTCATATCCACAGAGCCATCAGCTTAGAAATGGTCCAGTGGTTTGTGCCTCGTCGTCGCAGCTCGGAGCGCGGCGCACCGACCGTCCTTAAAGCAGTCCTGAAAGCTGTAGTAAAAGTCCTTATTCTCTGTGAAGCCCGTAAAATTTTCACCGAAAGCCAGATAAATTTTTCGAATGGTTTCCAGGTGCCAGTCTCTAACAGCTTCTGAAAAAATTCTGATGGAAAAAAAGTCCTTTTCATTCCACCATTTCCAGACAATGAAAATCCGACGAGGGGGCGGGACCACTCCTTCCACAAGGCGTGCTCACAGGCGAATGACGTCACTGACAGGCGTGGAAAAACTCACGCATGCACACGAGGGTTCAAGCATGTCTGACGTAAAAACATATGAATGAAATCCATATAGTTTTTGAAAAAAATATAAAGGTACGATACTTTATTGACAGACCTCGTATGAGAATGCAAATAAAGGAAATGCTTAAAATGGCAGTGATTAAGAGGGCCGTAGTTGGGGGGGTCTGCCCCCCAGACTCCCCATATTATGAATCCCCTCATTAAAGACCAAGGAATGAAATTGTATTCATGCCAAAGAAAATTATTTTCATGACTTAAATCTTAAAAAGCTCAGTGGCCGTGGACCTTTAACTAACTAAATGCTGAAAAAAACAACATTCTTCACGCGTGTAAATATGAATTATTTTGTTCTCATAATGTAATGAAACTGCATTGATGTAAACATGCATCTGCCTCTTTTAAAGCACTCACACTTCACATTCTACTCATCCAGTAGTTGTAAGACACAAAGTTGTTCCTGCGTAATTGTTCAGTGAACAGACTACAAAGAGTGCTGAACTCCTGAGAGCCGCCTTTATGAGAGCTGACACAGTGATACAGGAGAGAATGCTCTCATTTAAATACAGAATATTTGCCATTTTGCGAACAAGTTTAAAACATTTTGCATCTTTTCTCCTCCATCGAGGCTTCATCTTTATTGTTTTTTCCCCGACAAACAAAAATGACCCGGCTAAACTGCATAAATGTGAATAGTTTGAGTCACACTCGAGCGGTACTTTTCACTCGTCATGGGAATTCAAGTTCAACCTAATTTGTCACCAGATCTGAAAGGATACAAATGTATATCCGGCATCTTCACAACCGCGGTCTGACTCCAGGGGCTGCATTTATAAAACACTGTGTCAGATTCATAGTAAAAGTATACATAAAAGAAAAGCCAAAAAAAAAGGCATATGAAAGAAAAAATGTAAAACCGTTCATATGCACACCTGCAAGCAAAATCCTCTTTGTAAATTGTGCACACATTGATCTGTCTCATGTCCCACCCTCTACACACCCACATTCAGCCACAAATGCTCAAAGCAAAACACCTCATCAATATTCTAACATATGAAACACATGAAGCCTGAAATGTGTACTTATTATGGCAACTGAGAGGAAAACCAAGGAAAGAAATCTCTCTGAAAGAAAAATCAAGGTGCTTGTGTGTGATCACTGCAGTGGAATGATTTAAAAATTTGGGGAATTTTTTGGCATCAGATCTGTTTTGGACTCTTTTTTGCACATTGTCTTTTATGCATTGTATTTTGGTTTGTTTTGACCAATTTTATGTTATAATTAGACTGGCCTAAGCAGTGGATTAGCCCTCAAAGTCTGCTCTGCTTGAGCTTTCTTCCTGAAAACAAACAAACAAACAAAAACAAACAAACAACAACAAAAAAACACCAGATGGTGGGTAACACCCTCCAGGATGACATTGTATGCTTGCACATGGATTGCGGTGGGGTTGGTGATTATCCCGTGAATTTGCCATTTTGCAATTTTAGTCTGTCGGGATAGGAACAGAAAAGAAACCTGTAATTAAATAATTGATAGAATGTATGGCTGATGATTTTATTAGCTTTTTAATCTGTACTGCAAATTAGTGATGCTAACTGCAAACATTGTTAAGGGCACATAAACTGGGTCAAATCATCTCGAATGGGAAAAACAACCACAATCTGAGCCACATTCGGGAGTGACAGACATTTGAAGAGCTGTGTACGAATGCCGTACAAATACCCAGAATGTGTGTCAAACCTGCCTCGAATGAATCGCGCACATCCGGAGTGCAGCAGCTCCCGATGTCAGGTCAACTGCAGCCAGAACACAGTATGGCTGCCCAGAGTGCACACCACAGCATGAAACCCCACAATGCAGGCAGAATGCACCTGTACATGGGCGGTCCGATCGCCACCCAAGGTCTGGGTGGAAGGCAAGCAAGGGGAGGGGCGTGGCAGAGCGAGTGCTGTGGTACAGTCTTTTGAAGACCTGCTGTGTCTCACTGCTGGGTTTCGCATGACATCCAACCCTGAAGTGCATGTGATGCATCTGATCACATTACAGACATCTGTTCAGCAATGTGCATGCCCACAGCACTTACTACCGGTAATAGCCACCAGTCAGCGGTGCAGTGCAGTAAAGCTAGGGGACCCTGAAGTGAAGCGTTATGGCAGGTCCTGACAGTCACGTATCAGCAGCCACATTGCCCCTCCCCCCTGCCCCCCCGGTTGCATGCATGCCCTCTCTCTTTCACTCTCCCTTACCCACCATGAAATCAGCTGTTTGGCAGCTGTACAGATGGGCTCACACATGCACAGCAAAGTGAACAGGTGTTTATGAGCAAACACACATGCAGCTGAGTGATCATTTCATTCAGCCTCATACCTGGCCAGCTGTTCATTCAGATGAGGGAGCCTCACACAGGTCCCGCGGTGCAGCCAGGTGATCAGAGCTCACACACGTGCAGCTGTTCATTCAGATGAGGGAGCCTCACACAGGTCCCGCGGTGCAGCCAGGTGATCAGAGCTCACGCATGTGCAGCACTTCGTTCAGATGAGATAGCCCCACGCCTATCCCCTCTCCAGGATATTATGTCCCTGAGCTGCTCACACTGTGGTTCATGCGTGTGCCGTGTCAATCAGTCAATGCTTCAGACTGTGATGAGCTTGCCATCGCGTGTTACGTGCTGTGACGTGCAGTGGGGCATCGCGCCGTATAGGAATTATCTTCCGTGGTAGATGAGGGATTTAAAAACCTGATGTAGACAGCTCACAGTGCTGACAGGATGAGAGGGTGGTCACCACCAGTCGAGGTGCACAAACGGCTTACCTGTGCCACAATAAGGGACATGCCGGCAGTATTTGCCATGGCTGACCATGGCAATTTACCCTCAGACTGTCTCAACTGCTGTCTTGAAGCCATCAAAACATTTGAACACAGTCATGCTGCGATCAGACAGCACTGCGCCCGCCGTACAAGTTTTCCTCACCTTGAACACACCTCAACAGTGGTGAGCATGTGCTCTACATTCTTGGCTTGGCCGCGCAAATGTGCCCGACTGTGCAGGATGCAGTCAAGAATGCTGTACGAGGACTTCAAGTGCGCCTCTAATTTGGCCGAATGTCCATTCATGCGGCATTCGGCCTCTAGTGTGATGGGGCACGATCAAGACATTGGGCTCAGGATCAGGATCAGGATCACTCCAAAACCTTTTTGGAACATTGTTCCAGATTCCAAAAGGAAGTCATGTTTCACAGTGGCACCTGATGAACATTTCAAAAACTTTCATCCTTATTAAGCTATTCATATTTAAAGGCTACTGTCAGTGCATGGCCTGTACGTGCACTCACACATACCTTGCGTGTTCGCAAGGAATCTGGTAACAGCTTCTCTGTCTCTCATTGTTGCACAGCGCTTATTCAGGTTTTATTTACAATCTAATCACGTAAACTGCTGAAAAATAAAATCCAATTATTGTAATGTACAGTATATCACATTATAAATGGATGAAAATAAGGACTTTAGCTTTTGCCAACATTGTGACAAAATATAACCCTGAATAGGAGATGGTGCATCTGTCAATGAAAAACACCATGTGAAAAGAAGAATTAGAGGCAAAGAAATGCTTTTACAGTAACTGACGAGGACATCAAATGAGTGAAATTTACATGATACTGTAAATAAGGTCAAACTGTGTTTGGACACTCGAGGCGCAGTACTTGCAAATGTTTGATGTCACGTAGCTGATGGGACTACAACTTCATTTTAACACAGGCTTCAGCACTGATGTGAAATAATAGCGCCAAAATGCACAAAACAGCAATTTTACTTTACTAACAGGAAAAATACGAGGCATAACAACCACAATCCACCTTTCTTTCTGTCTTTTAATTAAAATTTCCTTCGCTTTAGCTTATTTCCAAACCTAATGCTTGTTGGTGTCTTCAAATGGAATTTTGGTAAATGTGTAGGAGGGGCAAATTGTTTTAGTAATCCTTGCTGTTCTTCCTTTGCACTTCTAAGCCTGTCTTTTAAGCCAAAGTTCGTCTTGATTTAGCTGACAGGTCCTTCCCAGTTTACTCTGCTTTGAGTTACTGGTCCTATTTATAGAGGCTTTGACTGTTGATGTTCTTTAATGAAGCACGTCACAGGAAAGCAAACAAGACTAAAATAGCAATGTTGTCTTAGTGCAAAAAGATGAGGACAGTGGTTGAGGACACGGGTGAGAGTGCAACACACAATAAGACTGTCTGTCAGGAAACCGTGTCAATGAATGAAGCAGCAAATGAGTAATCCAGTAGAACAAGCACATGTTTTCCAGCCACCCACAGCAGTGGCCATGTGAGTACTCAAGTTCTTTCTGCTGCATGGAGTCAGAAACCTTCTACCTTTCTGTTAGGTTCAAAGAAGCATAGCTTCTCCCATGGTTCTTTGTCTCTTAATCCTCATTCATTCTCCAACTTCCTTCTTAATAGCCCTACACAGATGAATGATTTAGAGGTTTCCACTTTCAAACAAATTTACCACTTTTCCATGAGCTGCTGCTGAGACCTTCTCTCCTCATCCATGCACCTCATATCATTATGCTTTTTCTCAAAGTAAAAGTCAGTGAACATACTTTAGTCTCTTACATCTTTCCATCAACTGCAGTCCAGCTCCCACCATCTTCTAAAATTCTGATTGCCTACAATTAAAAAGAGCTAAAAGTGGATATAAAAAAAGTGATGGATCATATCTGTTTTCGTCAAACAATGTACATTAGAACAGTGATTCTCAACCGGGGTGCCGTGATCGATAGTCAGGGGTGCCGTGGGCAATTATCAAATATCACCATTATCGGGTGTATGTGCTGTAATAGTGTGGTAGATGATGTAATGCTCTTTTATTCCAGTAGATGGCAGCAAAGCGCTGTACTATAGTATAATAGACATACTTGCGCACATAGCATTGTGCGTCTCCATGGTTATGGGTTGCTGACTACAGCGTGAATCTCAGCTGCTCACGGAGCATGGCTTCTCTGGGGAAGGAGAAACCGCGCTGGCTGTGGAGGTGTGCGGGGAAGGCGGCCTGACCTCCGTTGATGTCACCGTGGTCAGACTTGGGCCTTCACGCTCACAACTGGGTTTGCTGAAGGCAGTCTCTGCGCTCCGTGAATATTAGAGTGGCAGATTATTGTGAATAAAAGTGTCGACATGTCTAAAAAAAACACTTGAGATTAGGGCTGTCACAATTATTACAATATTCATCAATCGTGATTATTTTTCATATTCGCGATTACCGTGAATTATTTATTTTATCCACAAGCATAAAACGACTCAGAATCTGACGTCATTGTGGTGCAGCCTCGCTCTCGTCTTAAGGCGGGACAATAACATGGAGGCTGAAACCGATCCATCCTGCCGTTTGGATAAGACGGCTGATTAAAACAGTGGCCGTCTTCTTCAAAAGCCGTCTAAAATGCGGAGCTGTCGGTGTGTGTGTCTGTGTGTGTGTGTGTGTGTACGCGCGGGGAGTCAACAGGCTGCAGACTGCGAGGGAGGGGGTGCGTGAGGGAGATTCCTGAATGCAGGCACGACACATTACAGTCTGAGAACCATCAGTGCATAGCGAGCACGGAGCAGAGAGGATTTTAACCCGAGTGAACATGTTAACAAAACAAAACCAAAACGTGAAGCTTTTACTTCTCTCTGATCTTTCTCTAAAGGTGTGATTCTTCCATTACCATCCTGTTCACACCATGTGCGCGTCGTATGCTGAATTTATGAGCTCATGAGATGAAATAAATGGTCAAATAGCTTTAAAAACATATTTAAAAAATGAGAATACGAGGTCTATTAGAAAAGTATCCGACCTTATTATTTTTTTCAAAAACCATATGGATTTGAATCACGTGTGATTACATCAGACATGCTTGAACCCTCGTGGGCATGCAAGAGTTTTTTCACGCCTGTCGGTTACGTCATTCGCCTGTGGGCAGTCTTTGAGTGAGGAGTCGTCCACCCGCTCGTCGATTTTTTTCATTGTTTAGGAATGGCTCAGAGACTGTTTCTTTGTTTGATAAAAAATTTTTCAAAACTGTAAGGCACAACTGAGTGGACACCATTCAATAAATTCAGCTGGTTTTCAGTAAAAATTTTAACGGCTGATGAGAGATTTTGGTCTGGTAGTGTCGCTTTAAGGACGGTCCACGGCGCCTGACGGCGATCTGCGCTTCGAGGCGGCAGCGTCTCGCCGTTTCAAGTTGAAAACTTCCACATTTCAGGCTCTGTTGACGCAGTAAGTCGTCAGAGAACAGAGAACTTTCAGAAGAAGTCGGCATGAGGAGTTTATTCGGACATTCCATTGTTAATGGTCATTTTGTAATGAAAGAACGTGCGGGCAGAGTCGCATGTCGGGCTGGACCCGACCGCGGGGGGTCGCGGCAGGAAAAACACCTCCGTTGGAAATCTTAACGGGCAAGTTGGAACATGCCCAAGCTGTTAAACAATTTCTCAGTTACTCACTTGTTGAAAGCCATTAAAAGCCGCCTGAATTCTACAAATGATTTTCAACACGGAGGTGTTTTTCCTGTCGCGGCGCACACAGATTTGCCGAGTCGTCACGGAAACGACTTGGCGAATTTGCGCGTACGTCTTTCATTTAAAAAATGTCCTTAAACAGTGGAATGTCCGCATAAATTCCTCATGCCGGCCTCTTCTGAATCTTCTCTGTTCTCTCACTATGTCCTGGGTGAATTAAGCCTTAAATTAGGATGTTTTCAGCTCGAAACAGGCCGACGACAGCGCCTGGAAGCGCTGCAGGACGTCCCGCTCCGTGGGAAGTCCTTACACCGACAGAAACACCCCATAATCTCTCATCAGCCGTTAAACTTTTCACAGAAAACCAGCTTAATTTCTCGAATAGTGTCCACTCGGATATTCCTCACAGGTCCAGAAAAAATTTTGATAAAGCAACGCGCGCCGTCTCGAGCAGCGTGTGAAACAAAGGAATTCAGCCGAGAGGGCAGGACCACATCTCACTCAAGGCCTGCCCACAGGGAAATGACGTCGCCGACACGCGTGAAAAAACTCACGCATGCGCACGAGGGTTCAAGCATGATTGGTGTAATCGCATGTCATTCAAATCCATATAGTTAAAAAAAAAATAAAAGGGTCGGTTTATTATCTAAGAGACCTCGTATATGAATGAACTGAGCCACAAAAAAAAAAAAAAAACCCTGACATGGAAAAGCTGTGGTGATGTTCAGACGCACAGATCACAAATAGTAGGTGAGAACTCTGAACTTTAACAGCTGTTACTTTCCAAAGGTATTTATTTGTTCAATATGGGCTTAATGCAGTGTTTAAGCACAAAACGTGACTGATGAGGAGAAACAATTTCAGAAAGGCAACAGAAACAACCACAATTCAGAAAAAGTTGGGACTGTATGTAAAATGAAGATAAAAATAAAAATGTTGCACCATTCCCAGTTTCTCCACTCAGAGAAGCCAAACGTTCTTCCAGAGTTGTGTAATTATACTACAATAGTAGAATATAAAGAAGGGGGGGGAAAAAATAGACAATATATTCGTCAATCGCAATTATTTGTCTGACAATTAATCGTCTCCAGAAATTCCTAATCGTGACAGCCCTACTTGAGATCAGAGCGCAAAATGCTTGAGGATTTTCGAAATGCGGTGTTTTCTGTATCGATTTTCTATTGCGATAATTGGGTTTTGCGCAAAACCAGAGGTAATAGAATTATAATATTATTTTGGTTGGTGGTGTGCCGCAGGATTCTGTAAATATAAAAAGGGTGCCACGGCTCAAAAAAGGTTGAAAATCACGCATTAGAATTTCTTGTTTTCCTTAGCAAGAGATTGTTTTCAGCAGATACACTGTTCACTGTTTACAGAACAGATCTGGATTAGTTGAGCGGTGAACCGTCTCTGAGCCCGTTTAGAGCAAAGAGTGAGGAAATCATCAAAAATGCAGTACACTATTGAATTACAAGCAGCAGTGGCCTAGGTGGCCACCAGAACTAGGCTTTGGAAATCAAAGACACTGATAAACAAGCACATGTCAAGCTACAGTATGGGTAATTTCAAAAGAGCATATGGTGAGAACAGAGGGGCCTAAATTCTTACCTTTGATCATAAATTAATTTTGGTGGAGGACTACAGGCCAAAAGTAAATGCTGACATTGTGTGAATCAGATGCATACAATTGAATGTATTACATTTTATTGAAAGTTAATCAATACAGTATTGTTTAACTTTGTTCAAAGTGATATTAATTGGCAGAGAAATTGTCAATTGAAATTTGGGCCATTACAATGGGAGTACAGGCTAAACCTGGGTCCACTGGCCCTATAATGGACAACCCTGTTAGAGAGAGACAGAGAAGGAACAAGTCTGCTCCTGCTGCAAAATCTGTTCCATGGGGTTTTCTGGATTGTGACAATGTAATTAGAGTTTTAGAAAGTAGCCATGGCTAAACAATCAGAAAATAGTGGTTTATTTATTTTGCTATTGTCTACGCATTAACACTCTCATGGACCCTTTCACTTTGTACCTTGTTTAACCATCTCCCTCACTCTCTTTTTCTGTTGCTAGTAAATTCAAGCAAAATCCTTTCTGCTGTTATCTAAAGTTTTAAAACATAACTGATTTTAAACAAAAAGAAAATAGTTTACAGTGCATCCAGAAAGTATTCACAGCGCTTAACCTTTTCCACATTTTGTTGTAGTAGAGATGTTGGGAAAGTGTAGTGACACGGACCCACAACAGGGGGCGCAAATGATCGGACAATGAAAGAGTCGAATATGAACACTTTACTGTTGTGAAAGAGCACAACAAAAACACAGAGGATTACAGAATTTGAGCAAACAGTCAATCCACAAAGGTGACGTGTGGGCAGGCTCAAGGATAGAAGACGTCTGTCCTGAGAAGAACCGGAACCACACGATTTCTTCCGCCACCGAACCTGGAGAATACTGGAGCCTCCAAGTTCCGAGTCCCCAGGTGGCCACCGTCTCCGAGTGTCGGATCTGGTACTGCTGGCGATGAGCAAAAACAGTCATATGTGGGTGCGTGCACACCCAGTAACAACAATGGTGGGAATTCCACCTCCACCTCTAACACACACTCGTGCCGCTCCTGTCTAACCACTTATCTGGTTGGGGTGTGAAGCGAAGCCGTCGCTGATCACACCAAACGCCAATCTCTCAGATAGGGAACACCACAGGAAAGCGGCTGCAAAAAGAGTTCAGACTAAGACACAGTTAAGGCTGAGAATATTACCTTCACAGGTAGATGATATCTCGGCAACGAGGTGGAGATGACGTCCGGTTTTTATGGAGTGGAATGATGAAGTGTAGATGGATGACAGCTGTCACCCCCGGCTGTGTCCGTGGCGGCAGCGCCCTCTCGTGCCTGAAGCCCGCACTTCAGGCAGGGCGCCCTCTGGTGGTGGGCCAGCAGTACCTCCTCTTCTGGCGGTCCACACAACAGGACCCCCCTCAACGGGCGCCTCCTGGCGCCCGACCAGGCTTGTCCGGGTGACGGCGGTAGAAATCGGCCAGGAGGGCCGGGTCCAGGATGAAGCTCCTCTTTACCCAGGAGCGTTCTTCGGGTCCATACCCCTCCCAGTCCACCAAATACTGGAACCCCCGGCCCATTCGACGGACGTCCAGGAGCCGGCGCACTGTCCAAGCCGGCTCCCCGTCGGTGATCCGGGCAGGAGGCGGTGCCGGACCGGGAGCACAGAGGGGTGAGGTGAGGTGTGGTTTAATCCGGGAGACATGAAAAACAGGGTGGATCCGCAGTGAAGCCGGGAGTTGGAGCTTCACTGCAGCAGGACTGAGGATTTTGATGATCTTGAAGGGTTCAATGAATCTGTCCATAAGTTTGGGTGAGTCCACCTGCAGGGGAATGTCCTTAGTAGATAACCACACCTCCTGCCCCGGCTGGTATGCAGGGGCCGGGGACCGCCGGCGGTCTGCATGGGTCTTAGCCCTCGTCCGGGCCTTCAATAAGGCAGAACGGGCGGTGCACCACACCAGACGGCACCTCCGCAGGTGGGCCTGGACCGAGGGCACACGACCTCTCCCTCCACCACGGGAAACAACGGGGGCTGGTACCCCAGACACACCTCAAACGGGGAGAGGCCGGTGGCAGAAGACACCTGACTGTTGTGTGCATACTCGATCCAGGCCAGATGGTTACTCCAGGCCATCGGGTGCGCTGATGTCACACAGCGGAGGGTCTGTTCCAACTCTTGGTTGGCCCGTTCTGCCTGTCCGTTCGTCTGTGTGTGGTACCCGGACGAGAGGCTCACGGTGGCCCCCAGTTCCCTGCAGAAACTCCTCCAGACTTGAGAGGAAAACTGGGGACCACGATCCGAGACTATGTCAGCTGGTATCCCATGCAGATGAACGACGTGGTGGACCAGGAGGTCAGCAGTCTCCTGGGCCGTTGGGAGCTTCGGGAGGGCCACGAAGTGGGCCGTCTTGGAGAACCGGTCCACTATCGTCAGGATGGTAGTCATGCCCTGGGACGGCGGGAGGCCTGTGACGAAATCCAGGCAGATATGGGACCAGGGGCGATGAGGCACCGGGAGCGGCTGGAGAAGTCCTTGGGTCCTCTTATGGTCTGCTTGCCCCTGGCACAGGTGGCGCAGGCCTGGATATACTCCCGGACGTCGGCTTCCATAGACGCCCACCAGAAGCGCTGCCGGACAACTGCCACGGTCCTTCGCACCCCTGGATGACAGGAGAGCTTGGATCCGTACCAGAAATCCAAGACTGCAGCTCTGGCCTCTGGTGGGATGTACAGACGATTTTTTGGTCCAGTTCCGGGGTCCGGGTTCCGTGCCAGGACCTCCCAGACGGTCTTCTCCACATCCCAGGTGAGGGTGGCCACGATAGTGGACTCCGGAATGATGGGCTGCGGTGGATCCGACAGCTCAGTTTTGACTTTGTCTTCGTGTACCCGGGACAAGGCATCTGATCTTTGGTTCTTGGTCCCGGGGCGATAGGTGATCCGGAAGTCAAAACGACCGAAGAACAGTGATCAGCGGGCTTGCCTGCGGTTCAGCCGCTTGGCAGTCCTGATATACTCCAGGTTCCGATGGTCAGTGAAAACCGTGAACGGCACAGACGCTCCCTCCAACAGGTGTCTCCACTCCTCAAGAGCCTCTTTCACCGCAAGGAGTTCTCGGTTGCCGACGTCATAGTTCCGTTCAGCCGGGGTCAACCTGCAATAAAAGTAGGCACACGGGTGAAGAACCTTATCGGTCTCTCCGCTCTGGGATAGCACGGCTCCTATCCCTGAGTCAGAGGCGTCCACTTCAACCACAACTGGCGGCCAGGGTCGGGCTGCACCAGAACTGGTGCAATCGAGAACCGTCATTTCAACTCCATAAACGCGGCTTCGCACCGATCCGAGCAGGTGAAGGGAACTTTAGTGGAGGTCAGGGCTGTCAGGGGGCTAAGTACCTGACTGTAGCCCTTAATGAACCTCCTGTAGAAATCTGCAAAGCCGAGGAACTGTTGCAGCTTCCTACAGCTTGTTGGTTGTGGCCAATCTCTCACCGCCGCAACCTTGGCCGGATCAGGGGCGACGGAGTTGGAGGAGATGATAAACCCCAGGAAGGACAAAGAGGTGCAGTGAAACTCACACTTCTCGCCCTTCACAAACAGCCGGTTCTCCAACAACCACTGCAGGACCTGACGTACATGCTGGACATGAGTCTCAGGATCCGGAGAAAAGATGAGTATATCGTCCAGGTATACGAAGACGAATCGGTGCAGGAAGTCCCGCAAGACGTCATTAACCAAAGCTTGGAACGTCGCGGGGGCGTTAGTGAGGCCAAACGGCATGACCAGGTACTCAAAATGACCTAACGGGGTGTTAAATGCCATCTTCCACTCGTCTCCCTTCCGGATCCGAACCAGGTGGTATGCATTTCTAAGATCCAACTTGGTGAAGATTTTGGCTCCATGCAGGGGCGTGAACACTGAATCTAACAGGGGCAACGGGTATCGATTGCGAACCGTAATCTCATTCAGCCCCCTGTAATCAATGCATGGACGGAGTCCGCCGTCTTTCTTGCCCACAAAAAAGAAACCTGCACCCATCGGGGAGGTGGAATTCCGGATCAGCCCGGCAGCTAATGAGTCCCAGATGTAGGTTTCCATTGATTCGCGCTCAGGTCGTGAGAGATTGTACAGCCTGCTGCATGGAAACTCAACGCCCGGAATCAAATCAATGGCACAATCATACGGACGGTGCGGGGGAAGGGTGACGCCAGATCCTTGCTGAAGACGTCAGGAAGATCGTGGTACTCAACCGGCACTGCCATCAGATTGGGAGGGACTTTGACCTCCTCCTTAGCCTGTAAACCGGGAGGAACTGAGGATCCTAAACACACCCGATGGCAGGTTTCGCTCCACTGAACCACCACCCCAGACGGCCAATCAATTAGGGGATTGTGTTTCAACATCCAAGGGAAGCCCAAAATCATGCGGGAGGTAGAAGGAGTCACAAAAAACTCGATCTCCTCCCGATGATTTCCATACACCACCAGAGTTACTGGTTGTGTCTTGTGTGTGATTAAAGGGAGAAGGGTGCCATCTAGTGCCCACACCTGCAATGGCGAAGGGAGCGCCACCAGAGGGAGCCCTACCTCCCTAGCCATCTGCTGTCTAGCAGATTCCTTTCTGACCCCCGTGTCCACCAGTGCTGGGGCTTGAAGGGTTAAATCCCCACTCAGGATTGTAACTGTGAGTCCTGTGGAAATATGTGTATGCCCCACGTGAATGTCTTGGCCCACCCTAAGCCCAGTTTCTAGGGGGCGGGTGTTGGTGTGTAACCGCTTGGTGCAGTCTCTCTGCAGATGCTCACTCGAGCCGCAGACAAAGCACTCCCCGCGGGCCAGCCTCCTCTGTCTGTTAGGTGGTCTAAATGTGGCCCTGCTCGTGTCCATAGCTTCGTCAGCAGGGGGAGCTGTAGCCACACGGAGTGTTGAGGCTGTGGAGCGTTGGGAGGGCGGAACCTTTTCGGACCCGGAAGGGAGAGGGCGGCGCGTGCCCGGCCACGTCCTTCGTCTCGCTCCCGACGGCACTCCTCTAACCGATTGTCTAACCATATAACGAGATCAACAAGCCCATCTAGATCCCGCGGTTCTTCCTTGGCTACCAGGTGCTCCTTCAGGACCGACGACAGTCCGTTTATGAAGGCGGCGCGGAATGCAACGTTATTCCAGCCGGACCTCGCAGCCGCGATGCGGAAGTCGACTGCATATTCGGCTGCGCTCCGGCGCCCCTGTCTCATAGACAGCAGCACAGTTGAAGCAGTCTCTCCTCTATTAGGGTGATCAAAAACCGTTTTGAACTCCCTCACAAACCCAGTATAAGTGGTAAGGAGCCGTGAATTTTGCTCCCAAAGCGCTGTAGCCCAAGCGCGTGCCTCACCACGAAGCAAGTTAATAACATAAGCCACCTTACTGGCGTCAAACGCGTACATGACGGGACGTTGTGCAAAGACAAGCGAACACTGCATAAGAAAGTCCGCGCACGTCTCCACCGTACGGCTCTGGGGGACTTATGTATGCTTCTGGGGATGGTGGGGGGGTCGTTGAACGACCAGTGGAACGTCTATATTCTGCACCGGGTCGGCAGGAGGAGGAGCTGCAGCAGCGCCCTGAGCGCGCGCTTCCACCTGCGCGGTGAGAGCCTCCATCCTGCGGTTAAGGATGACATTTTGCTCGGTCATCAAATCCAACCGAGGGGTAAAGGCGGTGAGGATTTGCTGCAACTCACCAATCACGCCTCCTGCAGACGCCTTTGCACCCTGCTCTTCCATTGGTTGTCCAACAGATAGTTGACGCCCCTCGGGATCCATGACGCTGGCCGAAATATCCTGTTGGGAAAGTGTAGTGACACAGATCCACAACAGGGGGCGCAAATGATCAGACAATGAAAGAGTCAAATATGAACACTTTACTGTTGTGAAAGAGCACAACAAAAACACAGAGGATTACAGAATTTGAGCAAACAGTCAATCCACAAAGGTGACGTGTGGGCAGGCTCGAGGATAGAAGACGTCTGTCCTGAGAAGAACTAGAACCACATGATTTCCTCCGCCACCGAACCTGGAGAACAATGGTGGGAATTCCACCTCCACCTCTAACACACACTCGTGCAGCTCCTGTCTAACCACTTATCTGGTTGGGGTGTGAAGCGAAGCCGTCGCTGATCACACCAAACGCCAATCTCTCAGATAGGGAACACCACAGGAAAGCGGCTGCAAAAAGAGTTCAGACTAAGACACAGTTAAGGCTGAGAATATTACCTTCACAGGTAGATGATATCTCGGCAACGAGGTGGAGATGTCGTCCGGTTTTTATGGAGTGGAATGATGAAGTGTAGATGGATGACAGCTGTCATGAGATAATGAGTGACAGCTGTCACCCGCGGCTGTGTCCGTGGCGGCAGCGCCCTCTCGTGCCTGAAGCCCGCACTTCAGGCAGGGCGCCCTCTGGTGGTGGGCCAGCAGTACCTCCTCTTCTGGCGGCCCACACAACAAGAGAAGCTTGAATCTTCTACTGGACTGGGTTCTCTAGTATGGAAACCACCTGGACAACTGAAAGCCTACACAGAAACACATTTTGTTATGTTACAGCCTTATTCCAAAGTGGAGAAAAATAATTTTTCCCTCAAAATTCTACTCACAACACCTCATAATGACAGCATGAAAAAACTTTCTGAAATTGTAGCAAATTTATAAAAATATTAAAAATAAGGGCAGAATGGCACACGAACGTGGATTTGAATGGCACTCGTGGGAAATCGGAGCTGTGCTCGAACACCTCGTACAGCAGTCGCCACATCCATTCGGACACGGCACATACACTCTACATGATGCCCCACAGAAACCTATTCGAACAGTGGGCAAGATGAGGTCGCACTGGGCATGTCGTGCCGCGACAGAGGAGGTGTATGAAATCATTGGCCATGTCGAACCATGGCCAAATGGTGCAATCAAGGCAGCCTTCATACCAGCACAAAAATAGACAACAGAGAACCACTTTTGATCTGGCTGTGTGAATGGCCCCACATTTTCAAAGTGTCCCATGAGTGTGTTACTGAGCAACACAAATGGTGTGTGAGTGTGCCACCCCCCCAACACAAATGGCATGCGAGTGTGCAGAGTGTCCCCCTCCTGCAACACAGGTGACATGTGAGTGTGTCATTCCCTCCCCCACACCACGAGCCGATAGTCGAGGTGCAGCTGAGGTTGCAAATGGTGTCTGCAGTGCAATGTGACTGCAGTGTGATCGCAATGTGATCGCGGTCAGCAAAACATGCACAGCTGGATGGCTGTCATGTCCATAATGCAACAGTTGACAGCTGTGGAACACCATGGAATATCACAAACCCACACCACCACAACAGAGATGAAAGTAAGAACCCAGCCCAGCTGTATGTCACAGCGCCAGCCCGCTGGGGAGTCTTCGTAAATGGCCTTTTAAACTCTTAAACTCTCTTCAGTTCTTGACAGTTTAGTGTTGGTCTCTCTCTGCTATTATTTGGATTAAATATATTAAATATATTAGTATGACATGGATCAGCGAAACCTGCATATATATATATATATATTCCTACTTCTTCTTTGGATAAACATTGCGTGTTTACAAGGGCCTGTGTAGGAGCACACATGGCATTTATCGACAGTACTGAGCAACGGAGCAGCATGGCTTCCACTCTATATACCGTTTATGAGCCTCCCTGTGGAACACTGGACCAATATTGCCTCTTGAAAAGGTTAAATCCATTCACTATTCCCTCTAGTCCAAGAGTCTTAAAGCTGGTTTTATGTATTCCTTTTGGGCTTTAGATTTAATTGCAAACAACAGGGCTTCAATGGAGAAAACAGTTCACATAACATGTAACTCACATTTTTTTCTTGTCATTTTACAATGCTGTAGCTTTGCAAACATTTTCATTCCATTAGGGTTCCATAAAATACAAGATAGATGCTTTCACTTCCACTAATTTGTAATTTGAAACATGCTTTTCACACTTTGAAGCACATTCTAGCCAGCAATATTGCTTACTAACAAGTATGTTGCCAGGTGGGGCTACAAATGAAGCACCTTTTTAGCAATACAAAACGTATGGTACTTATGATTTGTTGCATTTTGCATATGATCCTTAGACCGATTTTGTATTGCAGTCATTGTCCTAATCCATGAGCAGTTTAATTGTTCTCATGGACAGCGTTGAGTTTCTTCAGTAAAACTTTTAAAATAACATTCCTGCGACGCAAGTATGCTTCTAAATGTCTGAAGGATAGGGGACTCTTAGGGTAACAATTTTTAGTTGTATGAATTATTACTAGGCCCTCTAGAATTTTATAGCTGTACCACCAATCAGAACTGAAGCATCCTATTTTCCTCCCAGTGACAGAAGTGAAAACATTCTGATTGGGAGACAAATGATGTGTTTCTTTCATTGAACCCATCACCTCCCAACATATATTTAGATGTTTGAGGAACTCAATTCCTCAGAATTTTTTTTTCATTGTTGATTCTCAAATTATGAACTGACCATGTATAATTAGATCATAATTTTCTAAATATTTATCTTTGCCCCAGGCCCTGACAGGAGGCTTTCTCCATTAAAGTCAACAGCATCCACTTACGTATTTCCTAGCAATCATCTCTGCATCCCCGTATATAACACTAATACTAAAGAAGAGCTTATGTTTTTTTTTTTTTGTTTTTTTTTATAAATTTGCTATAGTTTGAAAACCATGACATATATGTTTGGATTTGTAAGAATATGCGACACATACACGACTGCATCATTTAATGTGTAACATGAGCTATTCTTATATGCTCAAAAATATAAAATCAACACTTTTGGTTTCAGTCCCATCTTCAGATTAGAGGTCAAAGATTTAAGACCTCTCAAATTCTGTATATAAATTTGTTGAAATCTGTGTCACTGACCACTTCAGTTTTGCCAAGATAATCCATTCATCTGGTTGGTGAGACATATCAAAATGCTGATTAAACAGCATGATTATTGCACAGATGTGTATTGGACGCGTCACGAGGAATGGTCACTCTAAAATGTGCAGTTTATCTTGAAAAAAGAACTTCATGAGGTGAAGAATCTGGATGTGGCATTCCTGGTCTGATGACACGTGATCAGTACTTGCGAAGCCGATTGGATATGCCACTAGGTTCTTGCAAATGACACTGAAGGTGGTTTATGGTATTAAAATGAGTATTAAGTAAATGAACAACTAATACCTGCAGCCAGTCAGCATGCCCGATACATGCTCCCTCAAAGTTATGATATCTGTGGCATTATTTTGTGTGATAAAACTACACATCTGCTCAATAAACATGCTGTTTAATCAGTAACGGGATATCTTAGCAAAGGTGAGGTGCCCAGTAACATGGATTTTTGACATTTATGAACAAAATGTGTTTTAGATCTTATACATCAATACATGAACAACGGAAACAAAAACAAAAGTATTGCATCTGTATATATTGCATTGTTCTTAAAGACAGTAAAGAGTGTCATCCCAATATTCAAGTTGTTTTTTATTTGTTTGTTTATTTGTTTTAATTGGATGACAACCTGATGACAGGGGAGAGAACTGACATAAATGATTGTTCTTGGGTTGGCTCATTCTTCACTTTCATGTAAACTGTATGGTCACATACTTACTTGTGTACTTCACATGCCACAAGGGTTACAAATTTTGACATTGGAGTGCAAATCACAACAGAATATTTCCAACTGACTCTAGAAAATGGTCAAGTATTCCGACATGTATTTCGTATTTGCCACTGCAGAGTGGCTTGGTAACATAATTGCAGACAAGCTCAGAGAATATTTCAAAATTTATGTCATTGTTCTATCAAGGTGTTACATTTCTGTGTATTTTGTTCTATTTTGTGCCAGTTCTTTGGCCTCTGTAGTTCAGGATTGCACCTCGTAGAAATGCCTTGCACAATAAATAACACTTGAACAGAAGGCAGGATGTACATCATGCTACGTGTGCACCAATCACTCAGCAACACCACCCAAAAATAAACTACAACCTCCATATCACCCCAGACACCTCTGGCTCTAAAGACAGCAGGTGTATTGTATCAATGTCAGACAAGATTTAGAAAAAAGCCCTGTCTCCTGCACCAGTGTCCAATGTGCACCAACCTAACCCACAGCGACCGCGGGCCTCCTTTGTGCTCATCAAGCTGACCTTTCTGTCCTTACAAGTGTCACTGCTGTCACTCATCCTTCTTTGTTTCCTTGTAAACCACCTTCCACTGCTTCAGCAGTCAGATGTATGATCTCGTGCACTTCTAGGTCTGCCCCAAGCCTTAGTTCTTACAGTTCTTCACAAACAAGATTGCCAGCTCTTTCATACCTTTCATTATTAATCAGCTCAGGTGGATGCACATGTCACCTTTCGCCAGTATTGTGATCCTTCTTCATCCTTTTCATCACTCACGTGGTCATTTGTTTGTCTTCTTTCAGAGGCATGAAAAGTCTCTCATGGCCGTTGCAGTACTGTTGGCTACAGCGGGGCAGATATGTGAAACAATTGTGTTTTATGGTAAAAACATAAAATTTTGCACAGGCATTTTTGTGATGTATATATATATATATATATATATATATATATATATATATATATATATATATATATATATATATATATATATATATATATATATATACAGTAGTGTTCAGAATAATAGTAGTGCTATGTGACTAAAAAGATTAATCCAGGTTTTAAGTATATTTCTTATTGTTACATGGGAAACAAGGTACCAGTAGATTCAGTAGATTCTCACAAATCCAACAAGACCAAGCATTCATGATATGCACACACTTAAGGCTATGAAATTGGGCTATTAGTAAATAAAGTAGAAAAGGGGGTGTTCACAATAATAGTAGCATCTGCTGTTGATGCTACAAACTCAAAACTATTATGTTCAAACTGCTTTTTGACAATCCTGTGAATCACTAAACTAGTATTTGGCTGTATAACCACAGTTTTTCATGATTTCTTCACATCTGCGAGGCATTAATTTTGTTGGTTTGGAACCAAGATATTACTCGTTTACTAGTGTGCTTGGGGTCATTGTCTTGTTGAAACACCCATTTCAAGGGCATGTTCTCTTCAGCATAAGGCAACATGACCTCTTCAAGTATTTTGACATATCCAAACTGATCCATGATACTTGGTATGCAATATATAGGCCCAACACCATAGTAGGAGAAACATGCCCATATCATGATGCTTGCACCACCATGCTTCACTGTCTTCACTGTGAACTGTGGCTTGAATTCAGAGTTTGGGGGTCGTCTCACAAACGGCCCTTGCGGCCCTTGGACCCAAAAAGAACAATTTTACTCTCATCAGTCCACAAAATATTTTTCCATTTCTCTTTAGGCCAGTTGATGTGTTCTTTGGCAAATTGTAACCTCTTCTGCACATGTCTTTTTTTAACAGAGGGACTTTGCTGGGGATTCTTGCAAATACATTAGCTTCACACAGGTGTCTTCTAAGTGTCACAGCACTTACAGGTAACTCCAGACTGTCTTTGATCATCCTGGAGCTGATCAGTGGGTGAGCCTTTGCCATTCTGGTTATTCTTCCTTCCATTTTGATGGTTGTTTTCTGTTTTCTTTCATGCATCTCTGGTTTTTTGTCCATTTTAAAGCATTGGAGATCATTGTAGATGAACAGCCTATAAATTTTTGCACCTGCGTATAGGTTTTCCCCTCTCCAATCAACTTTTTATTCATACTACGCTGTTCTTCTGAACAATGTCTTGAACGTCCCATTTTCCTCAGGTTTTCAAAGAGAAAAGCATGTTCAACAGGTGCTGGCTTCATCCTTAAATAGGGGACACCTGATTCACACCTGTTTGTTCCACAAAATTGATGAACTCACTGACTGAATGCCACACTACTATTATTGTGAACATCCCCTTTTCTACTTTTTTTTTTACTAATAGCCCAATTTCATAGCCTTAAGAGTGTGCATATCATGAATGCTTGGTCTTGTTGGATTTGTGAGAATCTACTGAATCGACTGGTACCTTGTTTCCCATGTAACAATAAGAAATATACTCAAAACCTGGATTAATCTTTTTAGTCACATAGCACTACTATTATTCTGAACACTACTGTATGTCCGTATGACAATAAAGACACGGCACTTTGAATATATTCCAGAACGGCATGGCCAGTGGTGGGCACGGATAACCAAAACGTTAGCTGCGATAACCATTAATCAGATAATTGAAAAGTTATCTTTTATGATGATATACCGATAAACTGCTAAAAATGTTGTCTTTATTACAGATAACCGATAACTATTAGTATTGACTCAGACGTGGCCACATCAGATTACACTGTCGGCTTCTGATAAACCAATTTCACTTTAAGCGCCGCAGGGGCTGCTGGGTAAATTCAAGGATCCCAAACAAAAGGAATGCACAAAAAATGAATGTATAAAATAAAACCTCAAACACTGTCATCATCTTTCAAAAGCAGTAAAACACAGTATTAGAAGTCACAGTTTATCTCGGTATTAGATACACAAACTAAAAAGCTGCTGCTTTTTTCACACGTTTTGAACCCTGTGGCTTAAACAACCGAAATAGGTCCATTATTGCAGTGATTGGCAGAGTAAAAGACACGTAATAAATATAGATTCTTACCTGTTAGTTTCAGTGGGATTCATCTGAAAAAAAAAATCATCCTGAGATTATCCAAAACGGTCTAAATGGTGAAGAAACGTCCCAGTCTGTACACAGCTGTGCTGTGAGAGCTCCTCTCTCCCACCGAGTCTTGGTGATACCGTCAGCCACAAAGAAATAAAATAAAATAATGTTAAAATTAGTCCATTCTGTTTTTGTGTCAAGCGAACGAAAACACTTCTTATTATTATTATTTTAGATCCAATGGCGGCTGGCACCAGCTTAAGGTGCATTCACTTTAACAGCAAAAAAAAAAACAAAAAAAAAAAACATTATAGGACTGAAAGTTATCGGAACTAAATTTATTGGAAGATCATTGGTCTGATGATGGTTTTAAAACTTATCTGAAAAGCTAATCTGCTAGCAAAAACATTAGCTTCGATAATTATCTGCTATCGGATTAGCTGAACTGTGCCCACCAATGTTTATATATATACGAGGTCTGTCCATAAAGTATCGTACCTTTTTATTTTTTTTAAACTATATGGATTTGATTCATATGTTTTCACGTCAGACAAGCTTGAACCCTCGTGCGCAATCGTCGGATTTTCATTGTCTGGAAAAACTCACGCATGTACAGACACACCATTTTCTATGTTTTATTACACACTGAATCCAATCCAACCACAATTACAGTGATTCTAAAAAATGCGGAAAGAGGGTGCAGCTTGTTGCTTGTGGAAAAAGAAATAGCCCATCCACATTTTTTAATGACAGTATACTTCATCTGTATGACGTGATAAAAAGTGAAAAGTGTTTTCAAGCTGACAGGAATGTTCTTGGAGCATTTCTGAGGGTTCAGTGGCAGCATGAATTCGTCTGACTCCTGAACAGAGCGATGGTGCGCTCTGAATGTTCTCCTTGAATTGCTGGCTGTCTGAGTGGTGTCCAAAAAATGAGGTGGGCTTCATAGATAATTGGCAAAGCTTCTGGGGAAAACCTGGTCTTGTTAGGAGAGACGGCATCCATCCCACTTTGGATGCAGCAGCTCTCATTTCTAGAAATCTGGCCAATTTTCTTAAATCCTCCAAACCGTGACTATCCAGGGTTGGGACCAGGAAGCAGAGTTGTAGTCTTACACACCTCTCTGCAGCTTCTCTCCCCCTGCCATCCCCTCATTACCCCATCCCTGTAGAGACGGTGCCTGCTCCTAGACCACCAATAACCAGCAAAAATCTATTTAAGCATAAAAATTCAAAAAGAAAAAATAATATAGCACCTTCAACTGCACCACAGACTAAAACAGTTAAATGTGGTCTATTAAACATTAGGTATCTCTCTTCTAAGTCCCTGTTGGTAAATTATATAATAATTGATCAACATATTGATTTATTCTGCCTTACAGAAACCTGGTTACAGCAGGATGAATATGTTAGTTTAAATGAGTCAACACCCCCGAGTCACACTAACTGTCAGAATGCTCGTAGCACGGGCCGGGGCGGAGGATTAGCAGCAATCTTCCATTCCAGCTTATTAATTAATCAAAAACCCAGACAGAGCTTTAATTCATTTGAAAGCTTGACTCTTAGTCTTGTCCATCCAAATTGGAAGTCCCAAAAACCAGTTTTATTTGTTATTATCTATCGTCCACCTGGTCGTTACTGTGAGTTTCTCTGTGAATTTTCAGACCTTTTGTCTGACTTAGTGCTTAGCTCAGATAAGATAATTATAGTGGGCGATTTTAACATCCACACAGATGCTGAGAATGACAGCCTCAACACTGCATTTAATCTATTATTAGACTCTATTGGCTTTGCTCAAAAAGTAAATGAGTCCACCCACCACTTTAATCATATCTTAGATCTTGTTCTGACTTATGGTATGGAAATAGAAGACTTAACAGTATTCCCTGAAAACTCCCTTCTGTCTGATCATTTCTTAATAACATTTACATTTACTCTGATGGACTACCCAGCAGTGGGGAATAAGTTTCATTACACTAGAAGTCTTTCAGAAAGCGCTGTAACTAGGTTTAAGGATATGATTCCTTCTTTATGTTCTCTAATGCCATATACCAACACAGTGCAGAGTAGCTACCTAAACTCTGTAAGTGAGATAGAGTATCTCGTCAATAGTTTTACATCCTCATTGAAGACAACTTTGGATGCTGTAGCTCCTCTAAAAAAGAGAGCTTTAAATCAGAAGTGCCTGACTCCGTGGTATAACTCACAAACTCGTAGCTTAAAGCAGATAACCCGTAAGTTGGAGAGGAAATGGCGTCTCACTAATTTAGAAGATCTTCACTTAGCCTGGAAAAAGAGTCTGTTGCTCTATAAAAAAGCCCTCCGTAAAGCTAGGACATCTTTCTACTCATCACTAATTGAAGAAAATAAGAACAACCCCAGGTTTCTTTTCAGCACTGTAGCCAGGCTGACAAAGTGTCAGAGCTCTATTGAGCTGAGTATTCCATTAACTTTAACTAGTAATGACTTCATGACTTTCTTTGCTAACAAAATTTTAACTATTAGAGAAAAAATTACTCATAACCATCCCAAAGACGTATCGTTATCTTTGGCTACTTTCAGTGATGCCGGTATTTGGTTAGACTCTTTCTCTCCGATTGTTCTGTCTGAGTTATTTTCATTAGTTACTTCATCCAAACCATCAACATGTTTATTAGACCCCATTCCTACCAGGCTGCTCAAGGAAGCCCTACCATTATTTAATGCTTCGATCTTAAATATGATCAATCTATCTTTGTTAGTTGGCTATGTACCACAGGCTTTTAAGGTGGCAGTAATTAAACCATTACTTAAAAAGCCATCACTTGACCCAGCTATCTTAGCTAATTATAGGCCAATCTCCAACCTTCCTTTTCTCTCAAAAATTCTTGAAAGGGTAGTTGTAAAACAGCTAACTGATCATCTGCAGAGGAATGGTCTATTTGAAGAGTTTCAGTCAGGTTTTAGAATTCATCATAGTACAGAAACAGCATTAGTGAAGGTTACAAATGATCTTCTTATGGCCTCGGACAGTGGACTCATCTCTGTGCTTGTTCTGTTAGACCTCAGTGCTGCTTTTGATACTGTTGACCATAAAAGTTTATTACAGAGATTAGAGCATGCCATAGGTATTAAAGGCACTGTGCTGCGGTGGTCATATTTGTCTAATAGATTACAATTTGTTCATGTAAATGGGGAATCTTCTTCACAGACTAAAGTTAATTATGGAGTTCCACAAGGTTCTGTGCTAGGACCAATTTTATTCACTTTATACATGCTTCCCTTAGGCAGTATTATTAGACGGTATTGCTTAAATTTTCATTGTTACGCAGATGATACCCAGCTTTATCTATCCATGAAGCCAGAGGACACACACCAATTAGCTAAACTGCAGGATTGTTTTACAGACATAAAGACATGGATGACCTCTAATTTCCTGCTTTTAAACTCAGATAAAACTGAAGTTATTGTACTTGGCCCCACAAATCTTAGAAACATGGTGTCTAACCAGATCCTTACTCTGGATGGCATTACCCTGACCTCTAGTAATACTGTGAGAAATCTTGGAGTCATTTTTGATCAGGATATGTCATTCAAAGCGCATATTAAACAAATATGTAGGACTGCTTTTTTGCATTTACGCAATATCTCTAAAATCAGAAAGGTCTTGTCTCAGAGTGATGCTGAAAAACTAATTCATGCATTTATTTCCTCTAGGCTGGACTATTGTAATTCATTATTATCAGGTTGTCCTAAAAGTTCCCTAAAAAGCCTTCAGTTAATTCAAAATGCTGCAGCTAGAGTACTGACGGAGACTAGAAGGAGAGAGCATATCTCACCCATATTGGCCTCTCTTCATTGGCTTCCTGTTAATTCTAGAACAGAATTTAAAATTCCTCTTCTTACTTATAAGGTTTTGAATAATCAGGTCCCATCTTATCTTAGGGACCTCGTAGTACCATATCACCCCAATAGAGCGCTTCGCTCTCAGACTGCAGGCTTACTTGTAGTTCCTAGGGTTTGTAAGAGTAGAATGGGAGGCAGAGCCTTCAGCTTTCAGGCTCCTCTCCTGTGGAACCAGCTCCCAATTCACATCAGGGAGACAGACACCCTCTCTACTTTTAAGATTAGGCTTAAAACTTTCCTTTTTGCTAAAGCTTATAGTTAGGGCTGGATCAGGTGACCCTGAACCATCCCTTAGTTATGCTGCTATAGACGTAGACTGCTGGGGGGTTCCCATGATGCACTGTTTCTTTCTCTTTTTGCTCTGTATGCACCACTCTGCATTTAATCATTAGTGATCGATCTCTGCTCCCCTCCACAACATGTCTTTTTCCTGGTTCTCTCCCTCAGCCCCAACCAGTCCCAGCAGGGGACTGCCCCTCCCTGAGCCTGGTTCTGCTGGAGGTTTCTTCCTGTTAAAAGGGAGTTTTTCCTTCCCACTGTAGCCAAGTGCTTGCTCACAGGGGGTCGTTTTGACCGTTGGGGTTTTACATAATTATTGTATGGCCTTGCCTTACAATATAAAGCGCCTTGGGGCAACTGTTTGTTGTGATTTGGCGCTATATAAAAAAATTGACTGATTGATTGAATGAGCCTGCTGAGGTGCCATGCAGAGAGAGGGAGAGACAGACCCATGCAACATTCTCAATGCTCTAGAATTGGCTGTGAAGCATAGATCATCTAGAAATGAGGAACTGAAATAAGAGGTGACACTCTGTACACTTTCTGGTAGTGGTCAAATGAAGCGTCTGTGATGTTCTGTCACTGATTTATTCATTGAAACATGAGTTAGATGCGCCAGCATCTGGATCGGTCTAAGAATTAAGAATTGGCCTAAAACACAGACAGAACAGAAAGGTGATGATCAGGGAGAACATGAGGGAAACTAAACACAGCTTCCGTTCGCTAGACTAAACAGAACATACAAAGTAGTAAAGAGTGGATGAAAATAAGGAACTAATACTCCTGTTCCACAGAGTGCTGTTCCTTCCCGTTTCAATCCTAAATAGCAAATGGGGGTGCATTTTGAAGCATCACAGTAACTCCTTGATCCATCTCTTGTTAATCTTGAACAAAACTACACAGTAGTTACAGCCATCATTGTCACCAGTTTTGAAATCAAGGTGAAATTTTCAAGCTGTTCACAAATTTCATCGTGATTCTTCAAATCGGCATCATACACTGTCACTTGAGGGTGTTCATAGTCTTAACAGCTTCAATCATATTCAAACATCTTTAAACAGGCTATTCCTAGAGAGTACACCTCGAAACTTGTTTGACTGTGCTCCACTGGGGTAAAAGTTTGAGGCAGAAGCAGTGCTTGTTGTGGTTCTGGCTGAGAACATAGCTGGGGATTTTGTCTTTGAGTGGTTGGCAGATATGTGCTTTATAAGCCAGCCAGTTGCCAGGTATGCACTTTATAAGCCAGTCTGATAGAAGGCATGCCGGAGGAAGCCGTTCATCCTGTTTTTGCACTTGTTTTGGATCATGGGGGATCATAATAGAATGGTGTCCTGTGCAGTAGGGGTGTAAAACAGTGAAAAGGCAGAAACCTTCATAAACGTTTTAAGAAGTGATATTGAATTTAAAAAAACATAACAAAATGGCAGTATTTGGCAGGAAGTGCATATTCACTGTCATGATTGTTGGAATAACAATTATTGAGAAGGGACAAAATCCCCAACTCCCATGACATCTGTCAATCTGTCACTTCATAATTGTGTTTTGTTGACATTCTGAAAATAAAGCTTAAATGTTTTACAAATCTTGAATGGAATCCTACCCAGTGATAAGGCATCACATTGGTTTTTGCACTGTTTTACACAACACAAAGCAGAATGTAGCACAGGGTAAGATTCATTGCTAGTTTCCAACCAGTGCAACTGTCATTTTCACATCCAGCACCCACATTCTTTAAGTGTGTTTACACTCATCCTTGCACCCATGGGTGCACTGGGCTTAAAATAAGGTGTCGTCAGGTGTAGTGCTCATGGAATGCTATTGTGAAGCACCAGAAAGTGACTATGCTATGTAGATCAACAAAAACCTGGTTGAAAGTGGTGCTCAGAGGTTTTCTGCTATTTTCAATGTCCAGTATTCAGATATGCCTGACATAGGTTCAGTTAGGAAAGAGGGGGTGGACTATCAGCTCAGTAGAGCGTAGGCCACAAATGGCCACAATAAACCTTCTTAGTTAAACTTTTTGTACCTTTGATAAAGGATACCAGGTTTCTTAGCTTTAGTTTCCTAATCTGGTCGGGTTCCAAGATAAAGGAACCCAAAAACCTCTGCCTCAGTCTACCCCATGCTGGACTTCTCAGGTTTCTCCCCACAAGCTATACATGCACTGACCTGTTGGAGTCTCATTACCATTCTATGTCTATGTGAGAGTCCCAACCACTGTACTTATTATACTTCTAGGCAGGCCAACTAGCTCCCCGGAAAACCTTAGATTTGGTCCTTGCACGAGCTGTCTTGCCTGCTTGCAGTAGCTCAAGCACTGCCATCATTTGTGCTGCTTCCTGATCCAGTTCTGGAAGGTGGTCCTCTGCACAGCAGTCGACACCCCTACAATGGGCTCTGGACCCACAAATTTAGTTGAGCTCCCCGACTTTACGAGTCAGTCTGCTCTCTCGTTACCTGGCATATCTGTATGACCAGGTACCCAAACTACAACTACATCATTGACATACAACCTCTGGCAAAAATTATGGAATCACCGGCCTCGGAGGATGTTCATTCAGTTGTTTAATTTTGTAGAAAAAAAGCAGATCACAGACATGACACAAAACTAAAGTCATTTCAAATGGCAACTTTCTGGCTTTAAGAAACACTATAAGAAATCAGGAAAAAAAATTGTGGCAGTCAGTAACGGTTACTTTTTTAGACCAAGCAGAGGGAAAAAAATATGGAATCACTCAATTCTGAGGAAAAAATTATGGAATCATGAAAAACAAAAGAACGCTCCAACACATCACTAGTATTTTGTTGCACCACCTCTGGCTTTTATAACAGCTTGCAGTCTCTAAGGCATGGACTTAATGAGTGACAAACAGTACTCTTCATCAATCTGGCTCCAACTTTCTCTGATTGCTGTTGCCAGATCAGCTTTGCAGGTTGGAGCCTTGTCATGGACCATTTTCTTCAACTTCCACCAAAGATTTTCAATTGGATTAGGATCCGGACTATTTGCAGGCCATTACATTGACGCTATGTGTCTTTTTGCAAGGAATGTTTTCACAGTTTCTGCTCTATGGCAAAATGCATTATCATCTTGAAAAATGATTTCATCATCCCCAAACATCCTTTCAATTGATGGGATAAGAAAAGTGTCCAAAATATCAACGTAAACTTGTGCATTTATTGATGATGTAATGACAGCCATCTCCCCAGTGCCTTTACCTGACATGCAGCCCCATATAATCAATGACTATGGAAATTTACATGTTCTCTTCAGGCAGTCATCTTTATAAATCTCATTGGAACGGCACCAAACAAAAGTTCCAGCATCATCACCTTGCCCAATGCAGATTCGAAATTCATCACTGAATATGACTTTCATCCAGTCATCCACAGTCCACGATTGCTTTTCCTTAGCCCATTGTAACCTTGTTTTTTTTCTGTTTAGGTGTTAATGATGGCTTTCGTTTAGCTTTTCTGTATGTAAATCCCATTTCCTTTAGGCGGTTTCTTACAGTTCGGTCACAGACGTTGACTCCAGTTTCCTTCCATTCGTTCCTCATTTGTTTTGTTGTGCATTTTTGATTTTTGAGACATATTGCTTTAAGTTTTCTGTCTTGACGCTTTGATGTCTTCCTTGGTCTACCAGTATGTTTGCCTTTAACAACCTTCCCATGTTGTTTGTATTTGGTCCAGAGTTTAGACACAGCTGACTGTGAACAACCAACATCTTTTGCAACATTGCATGATGATTTACCCTCTTTTAAGAGTTTGATAATCCTCTCCTTTGTTTCAATTGAAATAGCTCGTGTTGGAGCCATGATTCATGTCAGTCCACTTGGTGCAACAGCTCTCCAAGGTGTGATCACTCCTTTTTAGATGCAGACTAACGAGCAGATCTGATTTGATGCAGGTGTTAGTTTTGGGGCTGGAAATTTACAGGGTGATTCCATAATTTATTCCTCAGAATTGAGTGAGTCCATATTTTTTTCCCTCTGCTTGGTCTAAAAAAGTAACCGTTACTGACTGCCACAATTTTTTTTCTTGATTTCTTATACTGTTTCTTAAAGCCAGAAAGTTGCCATTTGAAATGACTTTAGTTTTGTGTCATGTCTGTGATCTGCTTTTTTTCTACAAAATTAAACAACTGAATGAACATCCTCCGAGGCCGGTGATTCCATAATTTTTGCCAGAGGTTGTAGGTGGTGGGTTTACAATGCATGTACGTTGTGCAGTGTATATACACAAAGGGATGCATGTTAGTGCATCAAACTACAATGGCATTGAATAAAAAACTAACAGCCCCAGTCACACTTTGATGTGATGTGGCTGATGCTGCCCAATGTAGCAGATTCTCAAAACTCTCTACGAAACCCCAGAGAGGGCTTGCTCCAGGGGTTCAAATTCCCTGCCTTCAATGCAGGTTGATGCAGCTCAGCAGAGGGTGACGGTCCACTGACTTACTATAGGATGTAGTTCAACTGTTGCCATTGGAAGGCAGGCGTACTGGTAGCGCAATTTGCAGAGCAGTAGTGTAACTTTGTAGAGCTGATCGTTGACTCAACATTTATGACATCACATGGCATAGCCTGTATAAACTCAGTGTAGTTTTGACATATTTCTTCATGCCCAAGCGATCTAAAGCAGGTGGTGCATCCAGTCAAGCCTCTGATGTTGGCCAGCAGAGGCTGCAAAGGTGAACGGTTGATTTCATGTTACAACCCCAATTCCAATGAAGTTGGGACATTTGTTGTGTGGGCCGCTGAAGAGGAGGTACTGCTGGCCCACCACCACAAGATGGCGCCCTGCTTGGAGTGCGGGCTCCAAGCACGAGAGGGCGTCGGCTTTGCTGGAGGTGACAGCTGTCATCAATCAACACAAGCTGTCACCCATCATCACCACTACAAAGACCGGACTGCAACTCCACCTCCTCGCCGAGAAATCAACTGCCATTCAGGTAATTTCTCTGCTGCCTGACACTGTGTGTGTTTAACCTGAACTTCTATTGCAGCCATTTTCCTGGCGTGTTTCCTTATCTGGAGGATTGGCGTTTGGTGTGACAGCGACGGCTTCGCCTCACACCCCAACTCAGATAAGTGGTTGACCAGGAGCTGCACGAGTGTGTGTGATTGGAGGTGGAGGTTTTCCCTCCTTTACTTAAGACAGACTGTGGGATTACTGAGTGTGTGAACTCACACTCATCTGGACTGTTTCTGTTTTCTGCCAGCAGTACCGGGTCTGACTGCTGAAGATAGCGGCCACCTGGGGCGCAGGGCTTGGCGGCTCCGGTGTTCTTCAGCTCCGTTGGTGGTGGAAGCTGTGTGGGGATCCAGCTCTTCTCTCTCCAGGCGTCTTCTATCGTTGAGCCTGCCCACACGTCACCTGGTGTATGATTGACAGTCCACCATATTGTTATTGTCTGTACGTTGTTGTGCGATTCACAACATTAAATTGTTACTTTTTGGCTTATCCATTGTCCGTTCATTAACGCCCCCTGTTGTGGGTAAGTGTCACGTCACTTTCACAACAGGATTTCTCGGCCAGCGTCATGGATCCCGAGGGGCGTCAACCATCGCTTGAACAGCCAATGGGAGAGCGAGGTGCACAGGCAGGAGGCGTGTTGGGTGAGCTGCAGCACATCTTAACCGCCTTTGCCGCTCGGTTGGACTTAGTTACCGAGCAGAGCAGTGTTCTCAATCGCAGGATAGAGGCTCTCACCGCCCAGGTGGAAGCGCGTGCTCAGGGCGCTGCTGCAGCACCTCCTCCTGCTGACCGTGTGCCAGAGACAGACATTCCGCTGGTCGTTCAACGACCCCCCCCACCTTCCCCTGAAGCATACATAAGCCCTCCGGAGCCGTACGGAGGCTGTGTGGAGACGTGCACGGACTTCTCGCTCGTCTTTTCACAGCGTCCCGTCATGTACGCGTCAGACGCTAGCCGGGTCGCTTACGTTATAAATTTGCTTCGAGGAGAGGCACGCGCCTGGGCTACGGCGCTTTGGGAGCAGAATTCACGGCTCCTAACGGTTTATACTGAGTTTGTGAGGGAGTTCCGACAGGTGTTCGACCACCCTCATAGAGGCGAGACCGCTTCAAGTGTGCTGCTGTCGATAAGACAGGGGCGTCGAAGCACAGCGAAGTATGCAGTCAACTTCCGCATCGCGGCAGCGCGAGCCGGCTGGAATACTGTTGCGCTCCGCGCCGCCTTTATAAACGGACTGTCTCTGGTCTTTAAGGAGCACCTGGTGGCGAAGGACGAGCCGCGGGATTTAGATGGGCTTATCGACCTGGTTATACGGTTAGCCAACCGATTAACAGAACACCGACGGGAGCGAGACGAAGGGCGTGGTCAGGCACAAGCCGTCCCTCTTCCTCCCGGGTCTGAAAGGGAGCCGACTTCCCCACGCTCCACTGCCAGGGCTCTCCACGTGACAACAGCTCCCCCTGCTGACGTTGCTATGGAAACGAGCAGGGCCAAAAAATGATCAGATCAGAGACAAAGGAGGCTGATCCGTGGAGAGTGTTTTCTCTGCAGCTCTACTGAGCACACACAGAGAGAATGCCCCAAACGATCAAAACAGCAGCACTCGTCCTTAGAGACTGGGCTAAGGGTGGGTCACAATACCCACGCGGGGAAACCCCGTAAATCTGCACGAATCCCAGTCACGATCCTGAACGAGATCACGGTTCGCAACCGATACCCGTTACCTCTGTTGGATTCAGTGTTCACGCCCCTGCATGGAGCCCAAATTTTCACGAAATTGGATCTTAGGAATGCTTATCACCTGGTTCGGATCCGGGAGGGAGACGAGTGGAAGACGGCATTTAACACCCCGTTAGGTCACTTTGAGTACCTGGTCATGCCGTTCGGCCTCACCAATGCGCCCGCGACGTTCCAAGCATTGGTTAATGACGTCTTGCGGGACTTCCTGCATCGGTTTGTCTTCGTATATCTAGACGATATACTCATCTTTTCTCCGGATCCTGAGACCCATGTTAAGCATGTACGTCAGGTCCTACAGCGGTTGTTGGAGAACCGGCTGTTTGTGAAGGGCGAGAAGTGTGAGTTCCACCGCACTTCTTTGTCCTTCTTGGGGTTCATCATCTCCTCCAACTCCGTCGCTCCTGATCCGGCCAAGGTTGCGGCGGTGAGAGATTGGCCCCAACCAACGAACCGTAGGAAACTACAACAGTTCCTCGGTTTTGCAAATTTCTACCGGAGGTTCATCAAGAGCTACAGTCAGGTAGTTAGCCCCCTGACAGCCCTGACCTCCACAAAAGTCCCCTTCACCTGGTCGGATCGGTGCGAAGCTGCGTTTAGGGAGTTGAAACGCCGGTTCTCGACTGCACCGGTTCTGGTGCAGCCCGATCCCAAGCGCCAGTTTGTTGTTGAAGTGGATGCCTCTGACTCAGGGATAGGAGCCGTGCTATCCCAGAGCGGGGAGTCCGACAAGGTTCTCCATCCATGTGCCTACTTTTCCCGCAGGTTGACCCCAGCTGAACGGAACTATGACGTCGGCAATCGGGAACTTCTTGCGGTGAAGGAGGCTCTTGAAGAGTGGAGACACCTGTTGGAGGGAGCATCGGTACCATTTACAGTTTTCACGGACTATCGGAACCTGGAGTACATCTGGACCGCGAAGCGTCTGAGCCCCAGGCTTGCCCGCTGGTCGCTGTTCTTCGGGCGTTTTGACTTCCGGATCACCTACCGCCCCGGGACAAAGAACCAACGATCTGACGCCCTGTCCCGGGTGCACGAAGAGGAGGTCAAGACCGAGCTGTCAGACCCCCCTGAAACCATCATCCCCGAGTCCACTGTCATGGCCGCCCTTACCTGGGACGTGGAGAAGACCGTCCGGGAGGCCCTGACACGGAGCCCGGACCCGGGGACCGGTCCGAAGAACAAACTGTACGTCCCACCAGAGGCCAGGGCTGTGGTCCTTGACTTCTGTCATGGTTCCAAGCTCTCCTGTCACCCAGGGGTGCGAAGAACCCTGGCAGTGGTCCGGCAGCGCTTCTGGTGGGCGTCTATGGAAGCCGACGTCCGGGAGTATGTCTAGGCCTGCACCACCTGCGCCAGGGGCAAAGCTGACCACCACAAGGCCCAAGGCCTCCTCCAGCCTCTGCCAGTGCCTCGTCGCCCCTGGTCTCATATCGGCCTGGACTTTGTCACGGGCCTCCCGCCGTCCCAGGGAAACACGACCATCCTAACGATAGTGGACCGGTTCTCCAAGGCGGCCCACTTCGTGGCCCTCCCGAAGCTCCCGACGGCCCAGGAGACTGCAGACCTCCTGGTCCACCACGTCGTGCGTCTGCATGGGATTCCATCAGACATTGTCTCGGATTGTGGTCCTCAGTTCTCCTCCCAGGTCTGGCGGAGTTTCTGTAGGGAACTGGGGGCCACCGTCAGTCTCTCGTCTGGGTACCACCCCCAGACGAACGGGCAGGCAGAGCGGACAAACCAGGAACTGGAGCAGGCCCTCCGTTGCGTGTCCTCCGCGCACCCGACGGCCTGGAGTGACCATCTGGCCTGGATCGAGTACGCTCATAACAGCCAAGTCTCGTCTGCCACCGGCCTCTCCCCATTTGAAGTGTGTTTGGGGTACCAGCCCCCATTGTTCCTGCTAGTGGAGTGAGAGGTCGGGGTGCCCTCGGTCCAGGCCCATCTGAGAAGGTGCCGTCGGGTGTGGCGTACCGCCCGCTCTGCCCTGCTCAAAGCCCGGACGAGGGCCAAGAACCATGCGGACCGCCGGCGTGCCCGGGCCCCTGCGTACCAGCCTGGGCAGGAGGTTTGGCTTTCCACAAAGGACATTCCCCTGCAAGTGGAATCCCACAAGTTGAAGGACAGATACATCGGACCTTTCCCCATCCTCAAGGTCCTCAGTCCAGCCGCAGTGAAGCTGCCAGCTTCACTGCGGATCCACCCGGTTTTCCATGTGTCCCACATCAAACCTCACCACGTGTCACCCCTCTGTACCCCCGGACCGGCGCCGCCTCCTGCCCGGATCATCGACGGGGAGCCGGCTTGGACTGTGCGCCGGCTCCTGGACGTCCGTCGGAAGGGCCGGGGGTTCCAGTATTTGGTGGACTGGGAGGGGTATGGACCCGAAGAACGCTCCTGGGTGAAGAGGAGCTTCATCCTGGACCCGGCCCTCCTGGCCGACTTCTACCGGCGGCACCCGGACAAGCCTGGTCGGGCGCCAGGAGACGCCCCTTGAGGGGGGGGTCCTGTTGTGTGGGCCGCTGAAGAGGAGGTACTGCTGGCCCACCACCACAAGATGGCGCCCTGCTTGGAGTGCGGGCTCCAAGCACGAGAGGGCGTCAGCTTTGCTGGAGGTGACAGCTGTCATCAATCAACACAAGCTGTCACCCATCATCACCACTACAAAGACCGGACTGCAACTCCACCTCCTCGCCGAGAAATCAACTACCATTCAGGTAATTTCTCTGCTGCCTGACACTGTGTGTGTTTAACCTGAACTTCTATTGCAGCCGTTTTCCTGGAGTGTTTCCTTATCTGGAGGATTGGCGTTTGGTGTGACAGCGACGGCTTCGCCTCACACCCCAACTCAGATAAGTGGTTGACCAGGAGCTGCACGAGTGTGTGTGATTGGAGGTGGAGGTTTTCCCTTCTTTACTTAAGACAGACTGTGGGATTACTGAATGTGCGAACTCACACTCATCTGGACTGTCTCTGTTTTCTGCCAGCAGTACCGGGTCTGACTGCTGAAGACAGCGGCCACCTGGGGCGCAGGGCTTGGCGGCTCCGGTGTTCTTCAGCTCCGTTGGTGGTGGAAGCTGTGTGGGGATCCAGCTCTTCTCTCTCCAGGCGTCTTCTATCGTTGAGCCTGCCCACACGTCACCTGGTGTATGATTGACAGTCCACCATATTGTTATTGTCTGTACGTTGTTGTGCGATTCACAACATTAAATTGTTACTTTTTGGCTTATCCATTGTCCGTTCATTAACGCCCCCTGTTGTGGGTCCGTGTCACGTCACTTTCACAACAACATTGTGTGAAATGTAAATAAAAAATCAGAATACAATGATTTGCAAATCCTCTTCAACCTATATTCAATTGAATACACCACAAAGACAAGATATTTAATGTTCAAACTGATAGAATTTTGTCTTTTTGTCCTAATATTTGCTCATTTTGAAATTGGGATTGGGGTTGCACATCCCAAACATACTGATGATTAATAAACAGAGTAAATATAACCTTTGCAGCAGCCTACTTTGCAGTTCGATTAGAAAACATGTAAAAAAACAAAGTGTTGTTGTACAAGCCCCAGTTGTACTTTTACCATGTGCTTTAGACTATGTCTGATAGTTATTACAGAGCAGCTAAAATTGAGACCAGAAGAAAATCCAGTAGGAAAAACAAAGAAACAAACCCTCAACTTGGCTTTGAAACACCGTCACAGACGTCACAGATTTTATTTACCCTGAAAGCACGAATTGTTTCACTGAGCAGGCTGCAGGCAAAACATCAAATTACTGTTGCACTGCCATCAGGCACACACAACAGCCTAAAGGGACAAATTCACCATTCCCTGAGTGAAAAGTCATTGTGGAAGACCCTGGAAGAGTGACCTACTCATAAAGATGGAGGGGGGTGCACTGTGAGGACTATTTCTTCCCTGCAGGCAATGCCCCATTTTTCTCTGTTGTTTAGTTCTTACAGTTCATATAAAGTTATTTTTTAATGTCGTCCCTGGAATACCTTCTGTGGCACTTTGACTACTTAATAAAAATAAAAGACAAAGAGACAATCAGCCGTTAACATAGGGAGAGAGTACTTGTGTGTGTGCTTGTGTATCTGTGCATGTGCACATGTAGCTAGCGTGTTTCTGCAAGCCAATCACACTGCAGATAGTAAACATGCTCTGCAGCGCCATCACCATGAAAATATACAATGAGAACCTTTGATCTAGGTTTGAGAACTTGTTCTGATTATGATTTAATGGTGTAAAGAAAAAAAAAACTTTTCTGGGGATGTTAGATACAGTGTAGGTGGGCTTGTGACCAGAGGATCATCTTGTCAATTCCCAGTTAATTCAAACAATCAGGCAAACAACCAGTCCATCCCCAACTCTGAATAGTGACCATATGCCTGCTGCAGCCAGGTGAAGTATGAGGGTCTCCTTGGCATTCTCCAGCCACTTGGGCCCTCATCACAGAGATGTGATGGATCATGCATAAGGAAATGCACCACTTGACCAAAAAGTTGAAGCTGACACTCACTCACAATGCATGTGATAAACTCATATTAGTTTCCTGACATTACTCTGACAAAGTCATTCCATCAGTACCCAAGAGACCTAGTACAAATGACACTCCAGTCATAACTTTAGGTCAAGGTTAGCGCCCAAATCATACACCTGTACAATAAAGAATCACCAGCAGCCTGAAGATTTGTGCATTTGTTCTCCTGAAAGGGTATTGGGTATCACGCACCTCTGTCCAGTGACCTCACGACTCTGTAAGAACTCCCAAATCGTCTCTCAAGCTCAATCCCTTAAGACCCTGCAACACGAATATCACTGCTGACATAACTGAATATGTCTACAAGTTGAACTTTTCATCACACTGTTTCATCCATCAGACATACTGTACATGTCTGATGGATGAATCCAAAAAATGGTTCAAAGCCTGAATCTTAGTCTTGATCCTGGACAATCACAAATCCAGACACTGTGATTCCTGACTCACCTTCTCAAATTCTGCAGTTAGGGTAGGCATTGATTCCGGAAAGATCACAGCAATGAGTATGTCTGTGAATAGGTAAATGAGACATCATTATAAAGCACTTTGATTTTCTGTATCAAATTAAAAAAACTATAGGAAAATCCATTTACTGTGGTGATATGTCTAGATTTTTGATGTTCATCCAAACTGTAATGACCACCTTCTGGCTGCAGTTTAAAGTCTAAACAGTTCACTGTGGCTGTTCATTCTGGCTCATCCTGTGAAGCCAAGCATTAAGTGATTGTGGGAATTATTAATCTATAAACAATCTCTGCTTGTACTCGTAACCTATAAGTGCTGTCTGTGGGGCGTGTGCACATTAATTTGCATTGTCTACCCCTGTGTTCCTAATGTGGTGGCCTCACTCTGCTTTGGGGAGAAAATAAGCATAGTTCCACTCAAAAGAATACCAAGCTTGAGGTATTCCCAAGAGGGATTTGATGGGTGGTCCAGTCTTCAGATGGAGCATCAGGTTTTGAGCTTGTAGTCAGTCATTTGTCCTCTCAGTTCATTTAAATATGTAGGGAATACATTGTTGGACCACCCTCACTGAAGATTAGTAAGCAATTTTGGATGGCCACATCAGACCTTGAATTGACATCCCAAAGCAAGAAAAAATAAAGAGAAAATAAAAAAAAACATAAGAACAGCTACATCCGAGTAAAATTCTAAAACCACAATAAACAGGAAAGTGTTGAACCTGATCACAGCGAGACTTAAAAATGTAATAATCTCTAATAGACTACAATATCAAAAAACAGTTTGGTTATCCGATACTGTGTGGCTGCAACATGGCTTACAGTGGGTATTAATAGAAGTGAAATCCTCAATCCCAGGGTGGCAGCTGTACCCAGGTAGGGGTCAATGAAGAATTACACAGAGGTCAAACTTTAAAAATGCTCCAATCATGTTGGAAACTATATCACATTACTTGTCTTGTCATAACAATTCCAGAAAGGTATAGTTTGGACTATCTATGATGGAATGTTCTGGAGTTATGGGGTAAAAACAGCAAAAATTGTGACAAAGGTCAAGTTCAGTTTGTACAGGGGTCAAAATTTAAAGTTGCTCCAATTTCAGTAAAAATTATGCAAATTATTAACTGGGTTAATAGGGTTCTAATAAGGAATAGTTTGCACCATCTGTCATGCTTAGTTTTTATGTTACAGGGTAACATATGTCACATGTCATAGAATCCAATGGGTGTTGACCTTGTTTGACCTTTACTTTGGAGACCAAACATTCAACACAGTCAAAACTATTCAATTTATGAATCCTTTTATTTCAACCAATAATTTGCATCATTTTTTAAAAAGTCAAAAATGATAGTTGCGCCAGTTTCAGTAAAAAATGATAAACATGTAATTTCTTCATTCAGTGCATTTCAAAGCTTAACTCCATAAACAGAGGGACACTTCTCTTTCATAGTTGTCCATGTGAACATAGTCCAAAAATTATATTTTCTTCTATGGCAAACATCCTGTGTAACAAAACTAAATAAATTTTGGACACCATCTGGCAAATTTCTTGCTTAGCTTTCCACATACTAAGTGCAATTTTTAAGTTGACAAGATCATTAAATTTTAATTGACTAGTTGCAATAAACAAATTATTGGTATGCTCTCTGTAACCTTTTTTGTTGATAATTCTAATGGTTCCTTTTTGTAATAGATACAAGGACTTAGTGGTGCTACTATATGTATTACCCCAGACTTCAATACAATAACTAAACTATGGGAGAATCATTGAGCAATACAGCATTCGCAATGAATTATAGTAAAAAAAAAGTCTTTTACTTTTAATAAAATACCAATACTTTTACTAACTGTCCTTTTTATATAATCTATATGGGCTTTCCAATAAAATTTTTCATCTAAAGCAACACCAAGAAACTTAATTTCATTAACTCTTACGATAATAACTCCATCAATGGTCATTTTCACATCATCACTCTTTCTCTAATTACCAAAAATCATATAGTTTGTTTTGTCCTATTGTATAATTTTGATAATAACTCATGACTTATGGCATCAAATGCTTTATGTAGATCGATAAACACTCCCACTGTATACTCTTTTCTTTCAATTGCAGCTAAAATTGTTTCTATCAATTCTATAAGCTTTGCACTTATAGAATTGATAGAAACAATTTTAGCTGTTGTTGATAGTTGGAATCTGAATTTGTATCATTTTTTCTAATTAACTTATCTTTCTCAAAAAAAGTGGTTAGTTGTAAATAAATTTTAATTATGTATTTCTTTTTATTTATTAGAATTATTAGAATTTTTTAGTATTTTGAATTTTTCATCCCAACATTTTCTGATTTGGAGCCGTATTAGTGGTATGTTCTCCATTTTATTGGATTTTAAAGTTGCTGTACATGATACACTGTAATTCCTCTTGAGGATTGTGTTACATAGGGTGCACAAATTGAACACGGTGGCTTGTACATATGTTCTTTAACCAGGTTTGATGTTTTGTAACACAATTTTGTTTCACTTCTGGAATAAAAATTTACACAGTCGTAAAAGGACAATGTTGTTTCACGGTCCTCTCCACCCACTCACCACCTCACTCAGTTTATTTCTGGGGGAATTGCTTTTGAATCACCGCAGTGTGACAAAGAAATCTCCAGTGAATCTGAATGGTACATTTGCACAGCCTGTTGGCTGCTCCACTCCAAAGATCTTGAGATCACACATGGAATCAGATTTGCTTTGCAGAAGGAGCAAATGCCATTTATTAATTGCTTAATTAAAATTCCTAAATAAACATAACTCTGAAGAATTAGGGTCTTCTATGTTATATTGTTTTTTTGAATTGCATATTTTTACCACTGTGCTCCAGACTGGGAATTCTCTCTAATGCATATAAGAAAATTCAATTCAGAATGCATTGCATCTTCAACATCCTTTTTTTGTTTGTTTTGCTTACAAAACACTTCATGCGGCATTAGAATGGTGATGATTTTCGCTTAGCCATGTCTGACTAATATACTTTATTTTAAAATTATTTTTCGTGTTTGTTTACTGTATCATCACATGTGTCAGCTCAAAGTCTGCCATCATGAAGGAGCACAACAATATCAGGAATATGACAATCCCACAGTTGAAAGAAAATTGTGTAATAAGAAGCATCATTTAACAAATAAAATTCATTTTTAATTTAAAATTACTCAAAATGATGTTGTTTATTTCCTACATACAAACACAAACAAGCAATTCAACAGTGGTGGGAGTAAAATGAGAAACGTATGACCAACAACTGGATTTTCGAGCATGGCAGGGACAAGCTGTGTTTTAGGACTGCATGGGTGCATCTGGCGTGCGCACTGAATCAGTGAAGAGCACCCCAGAATCTCCTGTGTGATACAGAGCTGTGTGGTGGCCTCCCAGGTGATGAACAGCTGTTTGGAGAGGTTATTTCCTCCCAGTTGATCGAAAACTGTGCAGTGATATTATTTAATCCCTTCCAATTGAAAGATGTGTGATGAAATTATTTCCTCCCAGCCAATCAAAAGATGTGCCGCGAGGTTATTTAATCCCAGCTGAACAAAAGATGTGCAGCAATTTTATGTAATCCTGGCCGATCAAAAAATATGCAGTGAGATGATTTAATCCTGGCCAATCAAAAGATGTGCAGTGAGATTATTTAATCCTGGCCATTCAAAAGGTGTGCCTCAAGGTTATTTAATACCAGCCAATCAAAAGATGTGCAGTGAGGTTATTTAATCCCAGTCGATCAAAAACTGTGCAGTGAGGTTATTTAATCTCGGGCAACCAAAAGATATGCGGTGAGGTTCTTTTCTCCCTGAGTCACCAAATAAGTGTGTGCATGCTGTGTGTACTTTGCTATGGTGTGTGGTTTAAAAACAATTTAACACTCTGTTCTAAACACTATTTTATTCACACAGATCATGAAGAGAGCACATCAGTCTCCTGGTGTTCGATGAGCACAGAGAGCTTACTCAGCTAACTAATTACTTTTTTTTTTTACACACAACGACAGCAGTATTATTATTATTATTATTATTATTATAACAACAATATTAATAAAAAATGTATTTATTAACAACTAAAAAGTCTCTATTACTCTGAGTGTCCTCGTGTAATGATTACAATTCTGCACTTTGTGGAACTGACGAGACACAAAAAACACTTTAATGTTTTTTTTTTTCTTTTTTTTTGTACAAAATTAATTTTGAAAATGACTAAATAAATAATAAAAACATTAAGAAGCATCATGGATTGAAGGTATTTTTTTTAAAGAGACAAGCATATACTTTGGACTGCCTTTAATGTGCTTGCATTCTGTTCTGTGTAAATTTAAAGGCCCTTTAACATATAACACAAATGAGACCGAATGGCGCACAAAGGAGGATTCAAATGACATCCATGAAAAGGCGAGCCACATTCAAACGCCTCATTTAGCGGTCAGCACAGCTGTTCGGCCACAGAACATTCACACCACAGTCTCGGCAAGCTTGCTTTGGAAACTCAATGGAACGGCGGTCGAGATGAGGTTGTACCGCCATCTGACTGCAGTTGCAACATTTGTATGGCAAATTGTAAGCAAGTCGGACCACTCGGACTGCGGCCAAGGGGCTGTAAGAAAAGTTTGGCTACATCAAAATCTGGCCAAAAGTTGCGATTGAGCCAGCCTTCACACTACAAGACAAATGAGCGTGAATGGTATGCAAATGGCCAATCGACCCACACTTGGCCAAAGTCCACTTGCAATCCAAAGTCCTCCAAAAGCAGTCACAGTGCACTTACAACAGCTGGGCCCATTCGCACCACCAGCTCAAATGTAGTGCACATGACATCACAATCGAGGTGCAGTTGAGATGCCGAAGGCTCACAGGGTTGGTGAATAGCTGACTCACTGCAGCACGACTGCAGCCAAGGCAACTGGAACGACACCCCAACAGCAGTCAAAACAGTCTGGGCGACATACTGCATTGGGCAGCTGCCGCAGACCGTGGCCAAATGGCATGGGTGGGCATGGATGAGGTGGATCGTACCTGCATGACACCAGTCCCTGTCCCAAATGGGGGCCGAGTGCAACACACATTGCATCCGAGTGTGTCGTGCCCCCCCCCCAAGCAACACGAATGGCCATTGGGTATGTTGTTTCCCCCCCAAGCAATATGAATGGCCATCAGGTACAGTGTGTGCCTCCCCCTGAGCAGCACGAATGGTGTCCGAATTGACCGAATGCCAGCGAATACCACACAAATGGCGTCCAACGTTGCCTGATACATTTGGGCAACGTTGGACGCCATTTGTTCCAGCCTGCCCAAATGTCTTCTCTCGAATTTATCGAGTTTGGCCCATTCGGCCTGATTCGGCCTATTTTGCCAAACTTCATGTTATGTGTGAAGGAGCCTTAAGGAAAATACAAGTATCTGACTGAGATTCAGTATTGGCAGAAACTCAGTATTAAATGACTCAGTTTAAGATCAGGTGCAAAATAATCCTGATTGGGACACCCCTGTTCATAACATGCACTGCAAACATTGTCATGAACATAAATGAAAATTCATGGGTGGAACATGCAACAAACATAAAGAGATTGAGATTCAGACACAACAAGATTAAGTAAAGAGCTTTGTGCCAAAAAAGCTTTGACTACAGATATATTCCCGAGTCTCTGTGCAACCAGACTAAGTATTACAGATCTGATTTGAGAGGATGAGTGTCTGACAACATTCCGTCTGCAGGGAAGCTGTCATAGTCTACTGTACTTACTTCCACTGTTGTCTTTAATCTGCATAACTACTTCATTGGTTTTACTTGATTCATTTTCAAAGATGCAGCCTGTCTTAACCTTTTAGTTCACAAATAACATTTCTTATGATAAAGCAATATTGTGAAGCGACGAGGTGACAGAAGGCATAGTACTTCTACTGTTAAAATCAATAAATACACTTGACACGTGATTATTTGTGTTAATTGAAATTTTTCTAAAGGTCATCTTCTTCATTATCTGTGATGCTGAACACATTTGTATTTCTTTTTGTTACAAATAACTGGGGAAAAGACTACACAGTTGTGAGACAACTGATGAAGCTGTGACACGGATCTGTGCAAATCTGTGGCCAAAAACACAAACAGCTCAACTCATTAGCTGCCAACAAATAATGATTCTGTCGCTGAAATTTTTCTGGAAGGAGTATTCGTCAGTAACTCCGTTTACTTATACAGTGCTGGACACGAGGTGCAGATTAGTTTGTTTTTACTGTGCTGTTTTTTTTGTTTGTTTGTTTTTTCAGTTTCATGTTAGTATGATGCACAATTGCACTCTGAAAAAAGGGCTG
Source organism: Thalassophryne amazonica (assembly GCF_902500255.1). Lineage (NCBI taxonomy): Eukaryota > Metazoa > Chordata > Actinopteri > Batrachoidiformes > Batrachoididae > Thalassophryne > Thalassophryne amazonica. The sequence goes on from NC_047107.1 coordinate 36,563,660, forward strand.
TTGGAATTACACAAGTGAGTACAGACTGATACTTGTTTGATTGTGCTCCAACAGGGCAAAAATTTGAAGCAACAGCAGTGTTTGTTGCAGTTCTGGCTGAGAATGCAGCTGGGCACAGTTTTACTTTCATTTTTGAGTGGGTTGCCAGGTGTGCACTTTATAAGCCAGACAGTTTCCAGGCCTGCACTTTTTAAGACAGCCTGATAGGAGGCATGCCAGAGAAAGCCGTTTCATCCCGTTTTTGCACTTTTCTGAGTCATGGGGGATTGTAATAGAATGGTGCCCTGTGGAATAGAGGTGTTACTGATAACAGGCCACAGATTAAAGTCCATGATGTCCACCAGAAGCAACAGTACACAAACAACACACTAAAGAGAAGTCAGAACTAGTAACAGGATCAGACCCATTGAATCGTAAGGACCACGAGAAGATAAAACAAGACTTTATGAACAAGCCACTTACAACCCCAATTCCAATGAAGTTTGGACGTGTGAAATGTAAATTAAAAACAGAATACAATAATTTGCAAATCCTCTTCAACCTATATTCAGTTGAATACACCACAAAGACAAGATATTTAATGTTCAAACTGATAGACTTTTTTGTTTTTGTGCAAATATTTGCTCATTTTAAAATAGATGCCTGCAACACATTTCAAAAAAGCTGGGACAGGGGTGACAAAAGACTGGGAAAAATGATGAATGCTCAAAGAACACATGTTTGGAACATTACACAGGTGAACAGGTTAATTGGAAACAGGTGAGTGTCATGACTGGGTACAAAAGGAGCATCCCCACAAGGCTCAGCCGTTCACAAGAAAAGATGGGGCGAGGATCATCACTTTAACAACTGCATGAAAAAATAGTCCAACAGTTTAAGAACAATGTTTCTCAGTGTTCAACTGCAAGGAATTTAGGGATTCCATCATCTACAGTCCATAATATAATCAGAAGATTCAGAGAATCTGGAGAACTTTCTACAGGTAAGCGGCAAGGCCAAAAACCAATATTGAATGCCCGTGACCTTCAATCCCTCAGGTGGTACCGCATTAAAAACCGACATCATTGCGTAGAGGATCTTACCGCGTGGGCTCAGGAATACTTCAGAAAACCATTGTCAGTTAACACAGTGCGTCGCTACATCTACAATTTAATACTGTACCATGCAAAGCGAAAGCCATACGTCAACAACATCCAGAAATGCTGCTGCCTTCTCTGGACCCAAGCTCATTTGAAATGGACAGACACAAAGTGGAAAAGTGTGCTGTGGTCTGATGAGTCCACATTTCAAATTGTTTTTGGAAATCATGGACGTCGTGTCCTCCGGACAAAAGAGGAAGACCATCCAGATTGTTACCAGTGGAAAGTTCAAAAGCCAGCATCTGTGATGGTATGGGGGTGTGTTAGTGCCCATGGCATGGGCAACTTACACATCTGTGATGGCACCATCAATGCTGAAAGATACATCCAGGTTTTGGAGCAACACATGCTGCCATCCAAGCAACGTCTTTTTCAGGGATGTCCCTGAAGACAATGCCAAGCCACATTCTGCACCAACCTGGTCTCAAGGCAAGTTGTGATTTAGCAGCACAAAATATACATTAATCTATTGGTTTGCATGGAGGAATTGGCAAAATATGACTAAAACATGGTAAATGAATGCAACCAACTTTCATAATGACTGACAAACATACAGACCATTCATTGGTGCTTCTGAACAGTAATAGTATAACTGAGATCATACATGGTTATGAGAATGTGGAATTACAACCTTTTAAGTATACTGAGCATCATATAAAGATCTGGAATATGAGATAGATCTGGACAATCATTTCTATTCCTTCATAGATAGTAACTGTCAGTACTGCACAGAGGAACAATACAATAACTGCATTTCAAGTGATGGGAAATTGTCAATAATCCACTTTAATAGTAGGAGTCTGTACAAACATTTTGTGAGTATCAAAGACTATTTAAAACAATTTTGTCAGCCATTCAGTATAATTGCCATAATGGAAACATGGCTTACAGAGGGTGATGACACAAAATATGAACTGCAGTGTTATGAATTTAATAATCTGAATAGACGAAATAGAGGAGGAGGAGTGGCTTTGTATGTTGACAAAAGGATTAACTACAAAATTAAAGATGAAATGACTGTGGCTGTGGAAAATCTTTTGGAATCCATCACAATTGAAATAGGTATGGATAAAGGCAAAAATATAATTATTAGCTGCATATATAGAGCTCCTGGCTCTAAAATTGAAGAATTTCAAAACTGGAGAGAGAAATTGTTTTCACAGATGGGTAATAAGTGAGTATTTGTTTGTGGAGATATAAACATTGATATCTTAAACCTGCATCAGCATATAGTAACTGAGGGTTTCATTAACACTATGTACAGTCTAAATCTATATCCAAAAATTACTAGGCCTTCAAGAATCACTTCACCTTCAGCTACTCTCATTGATAATATATTTACAAATGATACTGATACCAAAACACTAAGTGGGTTATTAATTAATGATATCAGTGAACATTTACCAATTTTTATAGTAACTGATTTGAAGTTTAATAAAAAATGTACTGAGAAAAAACAATATTGCAAGCACCTGCATCCTGAAGAAGCTATCAGTGCCTTAAAAAATGATTTACTTTTACAGGATTGGAATCCTATTTACAATAGGCAAGATGCGAATTTAGCATATTCCGAATTTGAAAACATATTTCTCAATATATATAACAAAAATTGTCCAATTATGCAGTATAATAAAAATAATAACTATAAAGCTAACCCATAGATAAGAAAAGGTCTTCAAAAGGCGAGTAAAAAGAAATATAGGCTATACAGAGAATTCATTAAAAGCAAATCAAGAGAGGCAGAGGTTAAATATAAGGACTATAAAAATAAACTAACAACTATTATGCGGAACTGTAAAAAATCACACTTTGGAAAAATACTAAATGATAATAAAAACAATATAAAGGAAACATGGAAAATATTGAATAGTATTATAGCAAATTAACCCAAATCAAATAACTATCCAACATACTTTACTTATGACAACAAAGATGAATATAACATGAGCCAAGTAGTGAATAGTTTCAATAAATTTCAATAAATAATAAATTCAATAAATGTTGGGCCAGATCTGGCAGCTGAAATCCCACACAGTACATGGGAAAATCAGCAATTAATCACCAGAAATCCGCACACAATGTTTCTCAGCCCAGTAGATGAAAGGGAAATTATTAACATAGTTAGTACATGTAAAAGTAAAAAGTCAACGGATCATAATGAGGTACATATGTCCTTAGTAAAGCGAATAATTACTGAAATCGCAAAACCATTATCATATATTTTTGACAAATCATTTGAAACTGGGATTGTTCCTAACAGTATGAAAGTGGCAAAAGTGATACCTTTATTCAAATCTGGTAGCAAGCATCTTTTTACTAACTACAGGCCTGTGTCTCTGTCACAGTTTTCAAAGATATTGGAAAAACTTTACAACAGCAGACTGGATAAATTTATAGATCGACACAACTTGCTTGATGAAAGTCAATATGGTTTTAGAGCAAAAAGATCCACGACACTGGCATTGCTCAATTCCATAGAAGAGATCAATAAACATGTGGACCAAAGGGTAATAGTTGCAGGTTTATTTATTGACTTAAGAAAGTCTTTTGACACAATTGATCACAATATATTATTTCAAAAGTTGGAACTGTATGGGATCAGAGGAGTTGCTCTGAGTGTTGGGAGAGTGTAGGAACACGGACCCACAACAGGGGGCGCAAATGAACGGACAATGGAGTAAGTCAAAATAACAACGCTTTACTGTTGTGAATGTGCACAACGAATACAACCAATTACAGAAATGGACGAAAGTCAATACACAAAGGTGTCGTGTGGGCAGGCTCGAAGATAGGAGACGCCTCTCCAAGGTAAGACTGGAACCACACGGCTTCCTCCGCCACAGGACCCCGGGAATACTGGAGCCGCCAAGTCCCGAACTCCCAGGTGGCCACTGCCTCCGCGTGTCGGACCTGGTACTGCTGGCGAGGGAAAAAGAACAGTTAGATGGGGGCGCGTTTGCACCCAGAACTCCGAACGGCAGGAAAGGTACCTCCACCTCTCGTTGGAACAGTAAACCAATAACTAGCTCAGTCAAAACTGTGTACTCAGTAGGCTTTGATATGTTACCTCTCTGGTAGAAACGATATCTCGGCAATGAGGTGGAGATGCCGTCCTGCTGATATACCCTACTGATGATTGCCGTCAGCTGTCTCAGGTGATGGGTGACAGCTGTCACCGAGGCTGCTCCCGTGAGGCGGCGGCGCCCTCTGGTGCCTGGAGCCCGCACTCCAGGCAGGGCGCCCTCTGGTGATGGTGGGCCAGCAGTACCTCCTCTTCAGCGGCCCACACAACACTGAGTTGGATTCAAAACTATTTACAAAACCGAAAGCAGTTTGTTAAACTCTGGGAATACTGTTCTTCATATCTGGACATCATTTGTGGGCTACCACAGGGTTCTGTGTTGGGGCCAAAATTATTTATTTTATACATTAATGATTTATGTAAAGTCTCAGATATGGTTAAAACTGTGCTCTTTGCAGATGACACAAACCTGTTTTGCTCATTGGAAAATCTGCAACAATTATTATCTGATTTAGGAACAGAAATAATAAAGATAAAGAGATGGTTTGATATTAACAAATTATCATTAAATTTGTCTAAAACTAAATTGATGTTATTTGGAAATCATAAAAAAGACATACAAATTCAGTTAAATATCCATGGGGTAAACATAGAATGTGTCAAAGAGAATACGTTTTTAGGTGTCATTATTGATGAAAAAATTAATTGGAAAGCTCATATTCAGCATATTCAAATGAAGGTATCAAAAAGTATTGCAGTATTAAATAAAGTAAAGCATGTTCTTGATTACAGAGCACTACATACTCTCTATTGTTCATTGGTTGCACCCTATTTGACTTATTGCACTGAAGTTTGGGGCAACAATTACAAAACTACATTGCAACCATTATTCTTTCTTCAAAAAAGAGCATTAAGGACCATTCATAATGCAGGTTATTGAGACCACACCTACCCACTGTTCATTAAATCTCAAATATTAAAACTTAATGATATGATTTCATTCAAGACTGTTCAATTAATGCACAAAGTGAAAAATAAAAAAGTGCCATTTAGAATTCAAGAATATTTTACTGAGACAGAAGGAAAATATAATTTACGGGGCTTGTATCATTTTAAAATTGCTGGCGCTCAGACGACCAGGAAAGGTTTCTGTGTCTCCATGTGTGGCCCTATGGAATAACCTGACGGATGAACTCAAACGATGTCCAAATATCAATCAGTTTAAAAATCAATATAAAAAATGATGTTTTCAAGATATGTATGTAATGAAGTATGATGAGTTTTGTGTTGTCAGTTGTAATTGTGAACTTGTTCAGTAACATTCATTTGTGTATGTGCATGTATGTATATGTGTATGTATATCTATGTATATATATATATATATAAATATATATATATATATATATATATATATATATATATATATATATATATATATATATATATATATATATATATATGTAACTGTGTGTGTATATATATGTGTGATTATGTATGTGTAGGTTTATGTTGGTGTGTGTATACATGTACACTGTATATGTATGTAAATATGTATGTAGACGAAGACACTGTGTTCAGTTGATATGTTTATGATAATGGGATTTGAGTTTGTGTTGTTAAATGTTTGGCCCAAGCAGAGGGTCACCCCTTAGAGCAGGGGTAGGCAACCTGTTCCAGAAAGAGCCATGAGGGTGCAGGTTTTCTTTGCAGCCACTGACTCCACCAGGTGATTTTACTGATTAATATCACTTTGAGCAGATGGAATCAGTTAATCAGTGAAATCACCTGGTGGAGTCAGTGGCTGCAAAGAAAACCTGCACCCTCATGGCTCTTTCTGGAACAGGTTGCCCACCCCTGCCTTAGAGTCTGGTCTGCTTGAGGTTTCTTCCTCAATACATCAGAGGGAGTTTTTCCTTACCACTGTCACCTATGTGCTTGCTCTGGGGGTAGGTAATGTGTATATACGTATGTATGTATATATGGGGTGGGCGTTTATAAGCTTTGCTTCTGCTCACCCCCTTTTTGGTCACACATGTCACTGTAGAACTGTCTTGTATATCAGTTTTTGTTATTGATGAGTTGTGTGCCAAATAAATAAGTTCAAATAAGTTCAAGTTTGTGATATTGTGATGAAAAGTGCCTCATTTTCATCACGGCAGCACAAATTCATTCTAATTCATTCCGTGATGAGTAAGAGTAAGATTAGGTTATGGTTAAGGTTAGGGTCAGAGTAGGGTTAGGAATAGTGAGTTAAAAAAAAAACCTGTCATGAAAATTTGACTCATTTCGTCATGGGAGCACAAAAAAAACAAAACAAAAACGTGAGACTGGGCTGTCTGCACGTTACAACAGTGTGGCTTCCTAGTAAAAGAGTGCAGATACTAGACTGGCCTGCCCGCAGTCCAGACCTATCACCCATTGAAAATGTGTGGCACATTATGAAGCGTAAAATACGACAACGGAGAGCCTGGACTGTTGAACAAATGAAGTCGTACATCAAACAAGAATGGGAAAGAATTCCACCTACAAAGGCAGAGTTTAAATAAACTGGGAGAGAATGACAAATTGGAAACCAGTGAACACAATTGGCTAATGAAACACAGGTGTGAGGGCCAATGGGAAGAAAGCAAATGAAACGAGATAAGACCATATCAAAGTCAAACAGGAAGTGAATGCACAATGACAAAAAAGAGGACAAGTAACAACCAAGATTCCAACCCAGGATACATCCAAACTACAACCCCTGGCAAAAATTATGGAATCACCGGCCTCGGAGGATGTTCATTCAGTTGTTTAATTTTGTAGAAAAAAAAGCAGATCACAGACATGACACAAAACTAAAGTCATTTCAAATGGCAACTTTCTGGCTTTAAGAAACACTATAAGAAATCAAGAAAAAAAATTGTGGCAGTCAGTAACGGTTACTTTTTTAGACCAAGCAGATAAATTACAAATTAGCGATGACAGTTGCTGTCTGCTGTGCACCGCTTTGCACTGGGTGAAAGATAGGGTCAAAGGTCAGTCTAATATGACAGTAAATACTCTTGGATACATTGCTTTTATGACTTTAACAAGATATTTGATTACTACTTTGTTCTATCAGCTCGTGAGAAATATCACTCTCTGAGATATTGTAAAGTTGAATGTTATAACCTTTTAATTTTAGCTTTCACTGTCCTGATGCTAATCAGTGGCATTTTATAAATGTTTCCACTTAGTTTAAAGAAGCACAGTACCTTCTGGGTTTGTCATACACCACCTGACAAGCAGTGTCATGCTTGATGGAAAGACATGCACTTAGAAAATTCACATTTCACAGCCTGCGTGGTTTTATTCCACTAGGACCCACAATATTTCTGCATATTTGTATCTTTCCATGAACCTGTTAGATAAAGAATATTAGATCTTAGTTGTTTTTGTCTGTCTTGCTGTGATTTGGTCACTGGCATATGTGTGTGCACCACATATCAATCCTCCACTTCCCAGCCATGCTTGAGGGGATACAACGGGAAAGCCTGGGAAGACAGGAGGGGTTTCCCCTCCTAGATTTTGTATCCATGGTAACACCATCCTGCCCTGTCTGTGTCAGTAGTGATGGGATGGGCTGCGGAGAACCAGACAGAAAAGTGGAGAGAAGGCATGAGACAAAGAAAGCGCTAAGGAGTGTGAAGAGAACAATGTGAAAGGTATAGAGGATAGGATAAGTGAAAGGGAGCTAGACAGCAGGAGTAAAGGGAGCAATAACTCAATTACATCAATGACGTGGATGTGATTCAGACACTAATGGAAAGAGACAACACTGAAGAAGAGAACTGTTGGATCAACTTAAAGTGCTTCAATTGCTTACACTCAAATAAATTAGATTAACAAGCAAAATTTACACCATCTTCTTTAATTTGCACAAATTGAATAAATTTGAGTTAATTAGGGTTTGGCAGCATGGTGGCTTAGTGGTTAGCACTGTTGCCTCACAGTGAGAAGGTCATGGGTTCAGTTCCCGTGGTCTTTCTGTGTGGAGTTTGCATGTTCTCCCCGTGTTTGCGTGGGTTTCCTCTGGGTGCTCCGGTTTCCTCCAACTTCCAAAGACATGCAGGTTAGGTGGATTGGAATCTTTAAATTGTTCATAGGTGTGTGTGTGGGTGTGTCTGTGTTTGTTTGTCTGTTTGTGGCCCTGCGACAGACTGGCGTCCTGTCCTGGGTGTACCCCACCTCACGCTCTATGACTGCTGGGATAGGCTCCAGCCCCCCACAACCCTTAATTGGACGAAGAAGATGAATGAATGAATGAATAATTAGGTTTTCACTTTCAGTGAAGGGGGTTCTTACCTTAGTCAACTCTATCAAGGGAGTTACGATGTGCTTAAGATTTTTATGCAAGATATCAATGAGATTTGGTTCTTGGGTCAAGTAAATAGAATTTTGGCATGAATCTAATAATAATAATAATAATAATAATCTTGTTTATATGTTCAATCATTCATTCATTTATGTCATTTCCCATGAACATTTTCCATGAACATAAAGGAACAGAATTTGCTCCTTATTTGCTCCTTAAAATCAAAAAACAAATAAATAAGAGGAGAAATTAATTAGTTTCTTCAAATCCAACCCAAACGCTATTTCCTCGTCAATTCATCAAATATCAAATAAGCATCATTAACAAGAACATGATTGTCTTACATTTCAGCAGTTACATCATTTTTCTTCTAATTTTCTATATTATGATTTTGTTCTTAAACATTTTTTTTAAATTCAGTTTAACACCATAAACAGAGGGACACTTCTGTTTCATCATAGTCCGTGCAAATCTGATTCAAGTGGTGGATTTTGCCGGTGTTGTCTGATTCCTTTGATTCTCTAATCAAGATCTACATTTTTAGGAGGTCTGTTGAGATACTTGCATGACAAACAAACAACCAGACAGACAGGGTCTTAGTTCAGGAACAAAGTTCAGCGATCAGTGTGAAAGCTCAGAAACATGGTCAAAGATAAAAGGACTGTGGGATCTTCAACCTTCTCAGTTCAAGTGTCAGTCCTGAAACTTTATTGAATACCACACCATGCTGCTCCAAACTCCAAAAAAATAAAAGAAACAACAACAAAAAAACACTCACCCTTGGTTGGTTTTTTCTACTGACAGACAAGTACACTTTGCACTTTAGTTTGGGACTTGGTTTTTCTGACTCTCTGTCTTTCTTCCTGTCTGTGGGTCTCCGTTTTGTGGGTGACCATGATTGGTGTCATTGTAAATTATTCTCACTGGGTTACTTAGAAGAAGCAAAGAGATCCACATGAATGTGCATTGAAATGAAAGAGTCCACGAGTTAAATTGTTATGATTTGACACAAGATCATATGTGCTCCCCAAGAGTTTCACAAGAATTCTTGTAAACTTGGAAGGATGTTCTAGAAATTGAGGAAATAGTTCACTTTGGAAGTGGGAATTGTTGAAATTGTCGTTATAGTTGAATGAACATGACATGTTCAAGGAACTGGAGCAGATTGGGCCCAAATATGAGTTACTTAAAGATGAAAAAAGATCCGAGCTTGTTATTATTTTGTTAAATGATTCAGATGTGCAAATGTTTAACTGATGAACGCACACACACACACACACACACACACACACACACACACACACACACACACACACACACACACACACACACACACACACACACACACACACACATAAGAGAGCATAAAACAGCAGAAAGTGAACCTTTGTGGACCGTAAAATATAACAAGAGGGAATAGGAGACCGTAGTCTCATTTGAACCCTCTGTGAGATCTCAGGATTTGACCACTTACTTTTTTTTTCGGTTCCCAGTGGAGAAGAAAAGGTAAGGAGGTAGGAGATGTCATGTCGGTAAGTGTTAGCCTACACAGCTAACCAGAGTAGCTTCGTCTCTCACCTGCAAAACCGCCACGACATGTTTGTCCTCTGGATCATAAACCAACCACAACACATGTCCACTTTCCCACTGCATTGTCACCTTTTCATTGCCTTTTCACTTTGTTTGTGTGTAATTTGCTCAAAAGCCCATTGAAAATGCCGTGGTTTGTACCCCAGAAGTACAGAAATGACATCATATGCATCATATTTTACCCCTTTAGCACCCGCCCCCCAAACAAGACTGTGCTGCCCTATCATTGTGGTTATAATACCACATATTACTGATTTCGATGTTGACTCTGTCAGAAATTGTACAGCAAATTATCACATGTAATTTTTTCAAAGTGCAACTTGGGCCTGCACTGAATTACCGAGTATGTGCCTGTGAGAGGGCGGACATAAAACATAAAGCATGTGTTCAGGCCAGGGTGTGCAGCCTTGGATAAATTGCCATCATACATTATAATTTGCATTTTGCACACTTACAATATTTTCTAAATATTTTCTGGACTTCTTGTTAGTCTTGATGTTTGGTCACTCATCCAAGTAGCGTAATCAGTTTTCTAGGAAGGATGCTCACTTTTTTACCAAAGCTGTTAATTGGATGAGTGGCACATTGTCTTGAAGACCAACAAGAACTCCTTTTATTGCAGCATAAACATCTAGATATCACATACCTAGATGATGGGGTGTCTCCTTTGAGCCCTCCAGAGCACAGACTCACTTTACCATGTGTGGACACCAACTACACAAGACGAAGGAAGGTGGCAAGATGATGAGGGTCATTCTTGAAGGTGAATTAGTGACAGACAGCATCAGCCTTAATATTCTTGCAACCAGGACGATCTGTTAAGGTGAAGCTGAAATGGCTCAAGAATAGTCACCAGCAGGCCTGTCTCGAGTTCAGTCTCTTCACAGTTTGGCTATAAACCAAATTCTTATGATTAGTTCAGATGAGAAATGGTTGTTCAGCCACCTCAAGCCCATGTTTCCATTCCTCCAATGGAAGTTTAACAGGCCACAGCTATTTGAAAGCACCATCATCATTCAGCTCTGCTGGGAAAAGGGTCTATGGGGAAGATGCGCACGAGTGGATTTTATGACCTGATGTGGCTCACTGAGATAAGACTGCTCCGATACCAATAATGGATGCGTCAACTTTAATGATGAGTGGTTGAGTGGATGCTGAGGTGAATAGTCACTTTAAATGATGGAAAGCTACATCTGCCTTTTGGGTCCAGATGAAACAGGTGGATGTTAACTGAATGAGAGGAAATGCAATTGCACTGTAGTTTCTGAAAGGTTGGCGAACCCCAGCAAGCATTGTAGCTGTTTCTGGTTGGTAGGCAGTACGCCTCCTTGTGGAAAGACAGCGAAGCACAGAATCAAAACAGCAAGGCTGAAGTCACAACAGCAGTATTTTGTGGACTTGGATGAGGAGTGCTTATTGTGGTGTAAGTGATCAGAATGACCTGAATCCATACATTTTATGTCATCAACTAGAGTTTTTTCTGAATAATACTAGTGTGAAGCTTCAGCTAACAGTACTAGTACACAGCCATCTTCAAGCTATTTCCCAATGTCAGAGCGCTAACTTCATAGTCAGAGCTGCTGTGCAAGGACCGGGTGCTTTGCATGGACTGGTCAGGAACTGTCAAAATTCTAAGACTGCAAAAAGCCAGTTACAGTCAAAGGAGGAGCAGTAATTAAAAAAGGATAAAGTTGGGCATGGTTTGACACAGTGAAGTGAAATCTCTGTTTCCAGACAGCTATTTGCTCTGATATATTTGTTCTGAAGTATATTGGTGCCTTTGATGATCACATGAAAAGCAATTTCATAGCCAATGGCCTGAAGCACCTTTAACTTCATTATAGCACACAAGCGCTCATGAAGCGCAACGGTTCTTATTACAGGCCTGGAAGTGATACTTCGTGAAAATGGTTATACATAGCATACAGATTTTGTCAGTCATATTGCCAAAGGTTTGGGTAACAGGAAAATAGTGAGTTATACAATAGTGCTGGACAGGTATAAATATAAAAACACACACAGAAACACAAGTTTAAAGGTGTAGTCACATTTTGGTTATTTTGCTTCATGTTGGAAGGCACCTTAGTGGTTAGCATGGTTGCCAACACTTCTCAACATTGCACCAGTGAGTCAAAACTTCACACATTCTCAAGAAATGTTGGTTTCTCGGAATGCAAAAGATGGAGAACCACGCCCTACTTTTTCTGAGTCAGGCTCAAAACTTCTCCATCACCCCTTGTATACAGTATGTTGGCCACCGCTTCTCACTCAGTGACTTCAACCCTGCTTCCCTGTCATGACCCTTAAGTGGAATTAGCATGTTCAGATAATTGATGGATAAAGTACCTTGATTTGTGATTTTATTGCAGAAAAAAAATATTTATTTTGGACGATTCAATGTCAGATTTTGTAGACAACAGAGGAAGCATGGGTGCAAGTTTCAAGATTCATACTTTCCACTTCATGGAAACTAGGAATACAGAATTTACAATAAAAAAATACTTTGATGGCTGATATCTTGTAATGTTGATTGGAAGTCACTTCATTATAGCAGCACAACATCTGATTTATGAGTAGTGCTGTATGAGCTATCTCAGTGTTCTGTTCTAGGCTCACGGTTATTTTCTCTTAGTCAGATTATACAGTCATGGGATTGACGTTTATTGTTATGCTGATGGCCTACGAATTTATTTTCTGTTTATGGAAGTAATGTCTCTCATATTGAAAAGTTAAGGCTTGACTACCTGCAATGAAAATCTTGTTTTGTAATTTTATTAATTTTTAAGTCAAAGCAAACTGAGGTGATTGTTTTAGCAATACTAGACTGAGAAATCTGGGTGATTTTGTCATTCATTGTAGTGGAAAAGTTAAAAATCTTACTGGAGAGGTAGTTAAGACTGCTTATTTTTATTTGTCTAACAGTCATATGGCAGATCAATGTTTCAAGTTTTGTGTCCTTGAAAACTGATTACTTAAAATGTAGTATTTTCTGGTTTACCAACCCAAAATAGAGCATTTGGAGTATTGCCTAAAACCAGAAGATTTGACCGCATCACAACTTTTATGACTTCCCTTCACTGGCTTTCTGTGAATGTAAGCGCAGATTTTAAGGTTTACTTTTTGACTTACAAAACTATAAATGCTGTACACCCACCTGACAGAACTTACTGAGCCTTATGTGTCTTCTGTCGACTGTCTCATGCCCGATTGTTTCAGAATGGACACTTCCTATGTGATATGTGGATTAAGTAGAATAGGCAGGCTGTAAAGCTTTTCCTTATCATTTTTACTATTATTTTACTATTTTACATTTTTCTACTTTGTGGAACAGTTTGCTTGTGGAAATTAGAATGTCCTCATCTGTTGAGTGTTTAATCCCAAACCAATAAACCAAATCAACCACAGAACTATAGTTTTTGAATTGCTATACTTAATCAGATGTCTTCAATGTCACTGATTTTGATGTAGTTTGATTATATGCTATGGGCATCATAATAATTTTTTATTTGATATAACAATATCTGGTCAGATTCCATACCAAAATTTTGAGCTTTGTGTCAATTTTTCATGTCTATTGAAATGTCAGAGCAGTTTTTATTCAGGGTATTTGCATGATAGCAACTGCAGAGAGTCTAAATAGGTATGAAATATTTGAATTGAAAAGTCATGTTAAAAAAAAGAGACAAAAAATATCAAAAGTCTTTCCAAATAAAATATGGCTTATCAGCCAGATACTCAGGTCTTTTTTTAAATAATTGCAAAGTCAGCCCATCAAATTATATCACAGATACCCATGATAATGGCATAACTGAAAAAATGTGCTAATAATTGTATTTAAAAAACAAGAAGTTCTGGTGAGGAGTCATCTTAAAACCTTTTATATTTTTTGCTGCTTCCACTTGGTTTATGGTTTTAAAGGACATGTCGCACCAAAATCATAGCAACGTAGATTTAGGCTGTTAGTGACCATCCAATGATACACTGGGGTTACGTTTTGCACTTCCATGACTGGCTTCAAAGTATATGGCATTCGCAACAAACAGCTATGGAGCATTCCGAAAACAAAGTACGTCTTTTCGACTGTTTCTGACAGCATTTACAGTACATAGCTTTGATGAAGATGTTCTAGTGCGAGCTTGAATTGAATGTAGCTGCTAATGTTTAGAATGGAGTCGTTGATTAATTGCAAAGTTTACGTAAGTGTGATGTTGTGTTATGATGTCTCATTTTTAAGTGATAACTGTTCATTTTGATGCAGTCACGGTAAAAGCAGCAGCTACTCTCCATTGTGAGACTTCTTCATGAACGCAGCCTGTTAAAAACTCTCTCTGATAGAGATTCAGCTTTGTGCATGCTTATAATTGTTGTCATTGATATAACTGGGAAAAATCTAAGAAAAACATCTGTATGACCAGACAGCTTGAAAAACAGAGAGAGTTCCCCATTTGCGTACACGGTGGGTGCTATATTGGGGTTAAAACAGTGTGCTACTCCAGTACAGAGAACAGATTCCTCACACATTGAGATCCAAAATCTGGCAGACTCTCTCAAAGAAAATAAAAATAACAAAGCTTACTGGCTACGCTGAGGAGAACAAAATACAAAAGAAAGAAAACTCAAAGAAGGCATCACACATGGATCATGCGTGACCACCAGCCAGAGAATAATATCCCACGTTAGCTCCACTGTCAGCTTCTCACAAAGTTCTCTCATGATTCTGGAATGTTACATCAAAAGTCCATTATCTCCTGAAAATAATGCATTCTGAATTTTTCCAATTTAAGAAATACATCTGCATGTTCAGGCAGCCTGGAAAAACAGTGTTGTGGGTACATTCCACATGTACGTTTATGACTGCAGTAAAATAGTGTCCTGCGACACAAACAGCAGAGTCAGCATGTGTTAGGATCCAAAATCCGACAGGCTATGAAAACGTTAAGTGTTTCAGGGTAAAGTGTGTCTCTTCCTGTCTGTACATCCTACACAGTAAAATCACCAGTGTAAAACTAACACTGACAGTGTTAAATTAACACTGCCGGTGTACATATGGTCCTAATCTGGCCAGAGTGGGACCATATGTACACTGGCAGTGCTAATTTAACACTGTTGATTTTATTGTGTATGTAAATCTCAGCCCTGACTTTCAAATGAAATGTACATCACATGCTGAGAAATGCAGACTAAGATGCTTTCACGAAATACACCTGCTAACTCGCTGAGCGACAGGGATAATCAACAATAAAATACATCAGCAACTACTAATTACTACAGCATGTGCATGGATAGACTTAATCATGAATTCTTTGATGTTGTGTTGCTAACGGAGATGTTAAAGAGCATGCAACATGTCCTTTAAATAATTTTAACATAATTTTGTGGGTTGTATGAAGTTGTATGTATTTGGTGTTTTGAAATTTAACCTATTCTGATGGATGTTAAATTTTTACAATTTACTTTTGTGGGGTTTAATGTTTTATTACATAAAGCACTTTCAATCCATCTGCCTGAAAATTCATTATTATTACTATTATTATTATACATTTTACCTTATGGTAACATAATGTAGAACTACACAAGAGCAGTAGTAGTTACTGAGAAGAAACAGAACACCTACACTGAACATGATGTTCAAACATTGCATTTCTCTTTGCAACTTCTTTCTTTCCTCTTGTGCACGGACGACACAGTCAAACTGAGATTAACAAAGACGGTATGTGATCATGAAACTGACTGCAGTTCACTGCCATGTCTCTCCCCTCTGTCATTTATTTTCTCTCTCTCTCTCTCTCTGATTCTCTTGTAAGGGTCCTGATTTCTCCAGCCTGCTCATCACAGACAACATGAATATGGCTTATCTCCCTCACTTGTCAGTCTCCCGTTTTCTCTTTTCATTCATCTTTTCTACTGTGCTGCTATTCTTGCCTGCTTTTCTTATGGTCCCTAATGCCCCTGCAGATCTTTCTGTGTCGCCTCTCTACATGCTCTTTCCTTGCCTTCACAAATTTCCACTCAGACTGAGATCATTATTACCGCCCCCTGTGCAAACCTTGTTGCTTTTTGTGCCTCACCTGACATTTTGACCTTATCTCAAAAACTCACTAATCCTTCCACATTCACCATCAACTTTTCCTTCTCTTCTGTGTTTTTGTTTGTCACTCACTACTTATTCCGTGTTTCATATCCTTCCCTTCACCTATCATATTCTCCTGCTACAACCTCCTGTCCCTCACACCTCACATCCTTGTTTGAGATGATATTTTGAACCCCATGTTTAATCCCAAAACCCAAGAGTGAGCCAAAACTGATTGGTAATCCCGGTGTCGCTGACCGAAAGGTCCCCCCTAAAAATTGGTCCGCCCTGCCTTCACTACGTGTGCGTCATCATTTCGGGCCACAGCAACACATCTGAGACTCTCTACACCCAAAGCGATAAAAGGGAATAATGTGATTATTAACCATCAGATGACAACGTAAAACCTCTTAAATCATTCTAAAGTCAGTTCTAAGCAGAAATTAGGCCATTTTAAGCAGAAACGAGGCGATAATCAGTGAACCGCGGCTGACGCTCTGAAATGACGTAGGCGCAGCAGTAACAGCACATCAGCTGTGGTGCTGTCATTGGTCCACTGTCTTTTATGATGAAATAATGCTGAATTTATGTGGAAATGATTGTTGTACAAAAGCATCAGATATCTGTTGCTGAGACAGATGATGACTGGAGTGAAATTTTAAACAGAAACGAGGTGATAATCGGTGAACCTTGGCTGACGTTCAGAAATGACGCTGCTGACTCTCCGAAATGACACATGTGCAGTGAAGGCAGGGCGGACTGATTTTTAGGGGGGACGTTCGGTCAGCAACACCGGCACTATATTGCACATTCAAATTTGATGCCATTTATCATATTTACATTCATGATTGGTGCCGTATTGCACATTAACCAAAATTTTGAGCCATTGTGCACATCCACATTCTAAAGCAGTACCATTTCCACATTCACATTTGGTGCTATATTGCATATCCACATTAAAATTTGGAGCCATTTTGTCAATCTACAATAAAATTTGGTGCCATTTTGCATGTTCACATTCAAAGTTCTTGCCATATTACACATTAATTTTCACATTTGGTGCCATATTGCTTATTGCACATATACGTTCACATGTAGCACCATAGTATTGCCCACTGCAAATTCACATTAAAAGCTGACACCATTTTACATATTCACATTCAAATTTGTTGCCTTATTGCACATTACGTGCACATTTGGTGCCATTTTGCACATCTACATTCAACTATGGAGTAATTTTTCACATCCACATTACATTTAGTGCAAAAATGGCACTAAATGTAAATGTGAATGCACAATATCTTTGTGAATATACTCACATTCAATAAACTTTAGAGCCATATTCCAAATCCACATTCAAATTCAGTGCCATTTTGCACATCCACATTTACATTTGGTGCTATATTGCATATCCACATTCAAACAATGAGCCATTTTGTACATTGACATTCACATTTGGTGCCATTTTGCACATTCAAATTTGAAGCCAGTTTGCACCTGTTTTTAAATTTGATGCCATTTTCACATTCACATTTTGCACCATTTTATATACTTAACATCCAAATGTGGAGAAACATCGCTCATTCACAATCAAGTGTGGAGCCATTTTGGACATTCACACTCGGTACCATATTGCATATTGTACATTCAGGTTTGACATCGTATTCCACATTCACATTACACATTCAAATGTAGCACCTTACTTTTGATTGTATGTTCAGATTGAAATTACAGTAGTGTTCAGAATAATAGTAGTGCTATGTGACTAAAAAGCTTAATCCAGGTTTTGAGTATATTTATTATTGTTACATGGGAAACAAGGTACCAGTAGATTCAGTAGATTCTCACAAATCCAACAAGACCAAGCATTCATGATATGCACACTCTTAAGGCTATGAAATTGGGCTATTAGTAAAAAAAAGTAGAAAAGGGGGTGTTCACAATAATAGTAGTGTGGCATTCAGTCAGTGAGTTCGTCAATTTTGTGGAACAAACAGGTGTTAATCAGGTGTCCCCTATTTAAGGATGAAGCCAGCACCTGTTAAATATGCTTTTCTCTTTGAAAGCCTGAGGAAAATGGGACGTCCAAGACACTGTTCAGAAGTACAGCGTAGTTTGATTAAAAAGTTGATTGGAGAGGGGAAAACATAGGCAGGTGCAAAAAATTATAGGCTGTTCATCTACAATGAACAGAAAACGGAAAACAACCATCAAAATGGATAGAAGAATAACCAGAATGGCAAAGGCTCACCCATTGATCAGCTCCAGGATGATCAAAGACAGTCTGGAGTTACCTGTAAGTGCTGTGACAGTTAGAAGATGCCTGGGTGAAGCTAATTTATTTACAAGAATCCCCCGCAAAATCCCTCTGTTAAATAAAAGACGTGCAGAAGAGGTTACAATTTGCCAAAGAACACATCAACTGGCCTAAAGAGAAATGGAGGAATATTTTGGGTCCAAGGGCCACAGACAGTTTGTGAGATGACCCCCAAACTCTGAATTCAAGCCACAGTTCACAGTGAAGACAGTGAAGCATGGTGGTACAAGCATCATGATATGGGCATGTTTCTCCTACTATGGTGTTGGGCCTATATATCGCATACCAGGTATCATGGATCAGTTTGGATATGTCAGAATACTTGAAGAGGTCATGTTGCCTTATGCTGAAGAGGACATGCCCTTGAAATGGGTGTTTCAACAAGACAATGACCTCAAGCACACTAGTAAACAAGCAAATTCTTGGTTTCAAACCAACAAAATTAATGCCTCGCAGATGTGAAGAAATCATGAAAAACTGTGGTTATACAACTAAATACTACACAGGATTGCTAAAAAAGCAGTTTGAACATAATAGTTTTGAGTTTGTAGCATCAACAGTAGATGCTACTATTATTGTAAACACCCCCTTTTCTACTTTTTTTTACTAATAACCCAATTTCATAGCCTTAAGAGTGTGCATATCATGAATGCTTGGTCTTGTTGGATTTGTGAGAATCTACTTAATCTACTGGTACCTTGTTTCCCATGTAACAGTAAGAAATATACTCAAATATACCTGGATTAATCTTTTTACATAGCACTACTATTATTCTGAACACTACTATACATACTGCACATTCAAATTACTCACCTGCACATTCAAATCTGTCACCATATTGCACATTGCACATTCATATTAACCCTTATAGGTCCAGAAACATTAAAAAATATTGATGTGGATGTGCAGGTGAGTCCATGGACCCGTGAGGGTTAAAATCTGGTACCACATAGCACATCATATATGAACGTGCAATCTGAATGCACAATGTGTTAGTCAAGTCTAGAATCACGCACTGGTACCGAGATTTTCCACATCACCACCACAGAACTGCCTTGGTTCCTGAATGGCAACCACCCAGGCAGACAACCAGTCTATCTCAACATCTCTGTGAATGTGTAATATAGTGCTAAATTTGAATGCAACTGTGCGATATATGTAATGAAACTGCCTCACAGAAAGGATCATATTATGTAATGATACTGGCAGACATGTTTAGTATTTTTCTTTTCACTGAGATTCATTTCATTGTTGTTATCTGAATCCAGGTGAGGAATAATATGAATAAACTTCAGTACAGGCCTTGAAAATGTCTACCTGTCTTACTGACTCCACTTTAAGCCTACATGAGGCTGTTGCAACAGAAAAGGTGTCAGACTTGAAAAGTTACACGCTGTTTTTCATGTATTCCCCCTCTCCAATTTTAGCATTGAAACAAGAGCTTTGGGCCCTTTTCGACAACCTGAACACGCTCTTGGATAAAGCACGCCACCACCTTTTCTCGTGCCTTAATCCTCCACCTCCTACTCCCCAGAGTGCGAACCTGCCTCCTGCTTTTCCTCTCTGTCACAAACAGAATGGCTGTGCCAGTGTTGATTAGAGCCCGCATGGCCAGACACTCAGCTGGGGTTAGCGGAGGCCTGTGGGAAAGACAGCAGCTTATTCTAGCCTCAGGAGATGGTTTGAAAACAACGGGAGCTAAAACAAGCAAGCATTTTCTTATTACAATCACACATTCAACATGAATGCATATCAGTAAGCGAGCATATGGGTATATACATCAGTCTGATCAGGAACAGAAAGAGGATGCACGAACACAATGTAAAAAAACGGAGTTTCCCCCTCTAATCCATTTTACAGCTAATTTAAGCCCCACGTTATATTGTACGTGCTGCATTATTTGTAGGGGCAATAATTCTGCATTATTGCTGAGAATTTCATTATAATTTGAAGGACACTATGGAGGACGCATACATAAACATATTCAGTCTTAATCAACTTGCATATCTTGAATATTGTTCCCAAGAACTATGACTGATATAGTTTGTATTTTCCTAGGTTTTGTCAAAAGCCTAGGCGCGTACCCTGTAAAATGCAGTGAGTGATCAGATAAGAGTAATCAGCCAAATAAATCCATTAAATTTTTTATCACAATAGGCCAAACATAATAAATGGCATCATTTTAAGCAGTGGCGGTACCAAGGGGGGGCTTAAGCCCCCAATGATTCTGCCAATAATGTGAATAGCGACTGACATATTTGTGGATCTCAACTGCAGTTTTGCAGTGAGAATGTCTCAATATTGCGTAACTGAGCAAAGTGATGAATGTGTGTGTTCGGTGATCCACCAATGCTGAATCACCCTTCGCAAACAGAATTTTCAGTTTTGCAAATAAACATTTATTTGTAAAAACCCACACACAAGTTGCAAATCAGAAATTTGTGTTTGTGGATCACAAAGCACGTGTACAAATCAAAGGATATTTGTAAATCACCCTCTGTGCATTTCCAAGTATTAATAAGACAAATATAACTCCATACTCCAAAAATTTAGGTTTCCCAAATATTAATTGCGGCTACACTTAAAACTTCACTTATCATTATAATTTTATTACTGGTAAATTTTAGAATTGATTTAGATGAGATATACGTATTATCTCACAGGAATATATCACAATTATCTAGGAACTACTTCAGTTTGTATACCTATGTGCAAGTTTACTGAACTTGCAATCATTCTAAGTGATGTGTGTGTGCACTGATACCACATTTTAGAGGAGCTTGGGAGACTAAAACATACGAGGTCTGTGATAAAAAAAAAAGCGGTCCTTTTTATTTTTTTCAAAAAATAAATGGATTTGATTCATATGTTTTTACGTCAGACAAGCTTGAACCCTCGTGCGCATGCGTGAGTTTTGTCATGCCTATCGGTGACGTCATTCGCCTGTGGGCAGGCTTTGAGTGAGGTGTGGACTCCCCCTCCCGTCGGAATCTCTTTGTCTGAGACGCTGCAGGGAGACAGCGTGTGTGGCTTTATGAAATTTTTTCAGGACCGGTGAGGGATATCCGTGTGGACACTATTCAAGAAATTCAGCTGGTTTTCGGTGTAAAGTTTAATGGCTGATGAGAGATTGTGGAGTTTCTTTTGCTTTAAGCACAGCCCACAAAGCGGATCGGAGGTGGCGTCCGTCTGGCTGTTTCGAGCTGAAAACATCCTAATTTAAAGCTCTGTTCACCCAGGACGTCGTCAGAGAACAGAGAAGTTTCAGAAGAAGTCGGTATGAGGAGTTTATGCGAACATTCCACTGTTAAAGGAGATTTTGTAATGAAAGAACGTGCAGACGAATTTGCCGAGTTGGGTCCGTGACGACGCCCCAAATCCATTCGCGCCGCTACAGGAAAAACACCTCCGTGTTGAAAACCATTTGTAAAATTCAGGCGGCTTTTGATGGCTTTCAACAAGTGAGTATCTGAGAAATTGTTTAACAGCTTGGGCATGTTCCAACTTGTCCGTTAAGGTTTCCAACGGAGGTGTTTTTCCTGTGGCGACCCCCCCCGCGGTCGGGTCCGGCCCGACATGCGAATCTGCCCGCACGTTCTTTCATTACAAAATCTCCTTTAACAGTGGAATGTCTGGATAAACTCCTGATCCCGAATTCTTCTGAAAGTTCTCTGTTATCTCACGACGTCTTGGGTCCACAGAGCCTGAAATTAGGAAGTTTTCAGCTTGAAACAGCGAGACGACGCCGCCTCGGAGCGCAGATCGCCATCAGGCGCCGTGGGCCGTCCTTACGGCGACAGTAAAACTCCAAAATCTCTCATCAGCCGTTAAAATTTTCACCAGCTGAATTTATCGAATGGTGTCCACTCAGTTGTGCCTTACAGGTTTTGAAAAAGATTTTATCAACCAAAGCAGCAGTCTCTGAGCCATTCCTAAACAATGAAAAAAATCAACGAGAGGGTGGGCGACTCCTCACTCAAAGACTGCCCACAGGCGAATGACGTAACTGACAGGCGTGAAAAAACTCTTGCATGCCCACGAGGGTTCAAACATGTCTGATGTAATCACACGTGATTCAAATCCATATGGTTTTTGAAAAAAATAATAAGGTCCGTTATTTTTCTCACAGACCTCGTATACCTTGGTATTTATAAAGCAATTTACTATATATTGTTCATTTCGACGACATTTTCAGCCCCCCCCAACAAAGATTTCCTGGCGCCGCCACTGATTTTAAGTCCCCAAATTAAAAGCACGTGTAACGTGGATAGCATTACAATGTGGTTAACGTTGATACACCATGTATTTCATCTATTTTCAACTTTCTCGTGCCAGAACATCTTATGCCATTGCTCAATCTTCTCCCATTTCTACTTTTATCAACTAGTTATTGCTTAAAATATTTTCACGTGTCTCTTGCCTGCTCACTGTGGATTTGTTATTGCCTTTTTTCTGAACTGAGCTCACTGTTGGGAAAGTGTAGGAACACGGACCCACAACAGGGGGCGCAAATGAACGGACAATGGAGTAAGTCAAAATAACAAGCTTTACTGTTGTGAATGTGCACAACGTATACAACCAATCACAGCAATGGACAACAGTCAATTCACAAAAGTGTCGTGTGGGCAGGCTCGAAGATAGGAGACGCCTCTCCAAGGTAAGACCGGAACCACACGGCTTCCTCCGCCACAGGACCCCGGGAATACTGGAGCCGCCAAGTCCCGAACTCCCAGGTGGCCACTGCCTCCGCGTGTCGGACCTGGTACTGCTGGCGAGGAACAAAGGACAGTTAGATGGGGGCGCGTTTGCACCCAGGACTCCGAACAGCAGGGAAGTTACCTCCACCTCTCGTTGGAACAGTAATCCACAAACTAAGCACAAATCCAAAAAGATACACTCCGTAGCTTTGATACGTTACCTCTCTGGTAGAAACGATATCTCGGCGATGAGGTGGAGATGCCGTCCTGCTGATATACCCCAGTGATAATTGCCGTCAGCTGTCTCAGGTGATGGGTGACAGCTGTTACCGAGGCTGCTCCTGTGGGGCGGCGGCGCCCTCTGGTGCCTGGAGCCCGCACTCCAGGCAGGGCGCCCTCTGGTGGTGGTGGGCCAGCAGTACCTCCTCTTCAGCGGCCCACACAACACTCACTGTCTGTTTGTTCATGGACCTGTTTGCCCCACAGACTGATCTGCAGTGTTTTGACCTTGGCCAAGATGTTAACTTTAAATAAAGAACTTTGTACACACACTAGTGTGTCTTTCTCAGTGCTGGAATCACCAGTCAGGCTGGATCATTATAGTCTATGGTCTTACATGGAATAATCTCATCATCAAATGCATTGTAGAACTTAGAAGCAGATGCTGATTTTATCTTAGCAACATATGTGTGATTCGATTCTACATGCAGCACGAAATGTGTATGTCAGCTTCCTTTCAAATGGCTAGGCGTGGTAATATTAAGGCTGCTACTTGTATTTGTTTTTTTTATTTATTTGAATGTTTTATTTCTTTTTAAATACCCTGTTACCTTTTCCATGAAATTAAATGTATTGCGGCCTTATAAAGTGACATAACACAAACATTTTTCTTTTGTGTGATATTAAACAGTAGGCAAAACAAAATCCTGTAATAAATAAAAAAAAAATGATGGAAAAAAATCCTTTGGATATACATTAGTGAAAAATGGTGATTTCCATTTCTTGTATGAACAGTGGTAAATTATTGAAATCTCAGCAGCAATATAATTATTAAAATCCATCTGTGAGAGAACTGAGGACAGTTCCTCCTTATTATCATTACTTTCCCCCCTCACCACTCTTCTCCAACAGCATGTCAAACATTACATACTATTTTAATATTATGATCATTGCAGGACATTTGCATCAACAGCACTAAAAACAAAGAAACAAAACAATGAACAAAAAAGCAAACACATAATAAATGTAAATTAAAAGGTGTCATATTATATTTCTATATATTTTCATGGAGCCGGTCTGCTCTGTCAGCCTGATCCCACCACATCTCAGAAGCTAAGCAGCGTGGCAGCTGGTTAGTACTTGGATGGGAGACCTCTTTGGAACACCAGCGGCTCTGTGTGGGTTTCTCCAGGTAAAACTGGAGTTGCGTCAGGAAGGGCATCAGGTGTAAAATGTGCCAAATACCAATGCAGACCTGGCTGTATCTGCTGTGGCGACCCCATACAAACGGGAGCAGCTGAAATAACACACAGATTTCTCTATATGTTCATATCACCTGGGGCCATGTGCACTCACAGTGCACTCACATGAACTGGTATTTCCAAGAAAGAAAGTGAGAAAGTGGGTAGCTCACACATACCTCAGACCATCCATACAACATGCACACACTTCTTAGAGCAAGTCAAGCCTAATATGATGGAAAGGAATTAGATTTAAGGTGAGATGTACTTTTACGTAAATCACAGCAACCATTGT
Organism: Thalassophryne amazonica; assembly: GCF_902500255.1. NCBI lineage: Eukaryota > Metazoa > Chordata > Actinopteri > Batrachoidiformes > Batrachoididae > Thalassophryne > Thalassophryne amazonica. The sequence goes on from NC_047107.1 coordinate 36,588,586, forward strand.
GAGAGCTAGAATTAGAATATTACTGTTCACGTACACACACACACCTATATTAATATGTACAAATTACCATTCACAAACTGCACTGGAAATATTTGAATGTGTACTCAGTATTATGAGCCCCTTTCTTATGTTGTTGTTGGTTGTGGGGACTATAAATTATTGAGGTCATACGTTTATACACTCTAAAAAGGGAACTGTTGTCTCAGTGAGAAAAATTGATGTAATAATTCAGTTCAATTCACTTCAAAAATCTTTAATATCCCCATGGGGAAATTTTTGTGCAGCCAGCACAATGCACTGATTTTTAAGTTATTTCAACTTAATTATTTCAACTATCAACTGAGTTAACTCCACAAGACTTCTCTAGTTAAGTTGAAATAACTTTAGTTAAGTTGAAATAACTTTAAAAAAAATATATGCAAATATAGGCAAATCACTTTTTCTCATTGAGACAGTGGTTCATTTTTAAGAGAGTAAAGGCTTCATTACGTTTTCTCTTTAAACAGCTTTTCTTTTTCTCCAAAAAGCAATCTCTGGTGCTGCAAAATGAATCCAATGCGGAAGTGGCAAAATCTGCAATTAATGGACAGACCACTTGACTTGAGACTGGCTCTAAAAGCGAGTCAATCCCATTAGATGACCACATAAACAAACCAGAATAAACAAACATTTTACAGCTTGTTTTAAAAAAGCAGTTTTGACTTGTACAGTTCGTCTCCTATTCAACATGGTGTGGGTGGTGGTAGTAATGGTATGGGTGTGCATGTGTGTATGTGTGTGTGTGTGTGTATGTGTGTGTGTGTGTGTGGGGTGGGTGGATGGATGGATTTTTATACAACACATCAATTAAATGATTTTTCAGCATAAAATTAGGAATAAATAGGGGCATGGTCACTTTGAGTAACAGGTAGTGTATGTGCTGGGTCCAGGGTCTCACTAACACTGGCTGTTAGCTGTGATGGACTCAACTGTGTTTGTCCTTTTTGAGCTTTTTATCACATGACAGTGATAATATGACTTACTGTGTTGTTAATTGTATTAATGGACCAGCTAAGGAGAGATATTTTAGTATTATTAAACTGTATGTTAGCATGCAGAAGGTTCCGGGTTCAAATCCCACCCCTGCCACATTTCTCCATGTAATGTGGAGTTGTGTCAGGAAGGGCATCCGGTGTAAAACCTGTGCCAATTCAACATGTAGATCCACCTTGGATTTGCTGTGGCGACCCCGAGTGCAAAAACAAGGGAGTAGCCGAAGGGACTTACTTACATGTTAGCACTGTTAGCACCAATTAGGAGGTATCAATTGTTTAGTTATGTTAGCTACAGTGATGGTGACACAGCCTTTGAAGTAATAGGCCGGTCAAACATTTATACCCACACCCCTCTGCTCAGTCCACAAGAATACTTAGTTACCTTTGTAACTTCAAGAAAGAGTGGCATGATTGGGCTTTATTCCTACCTTGCTCACGCCATTCTTGCCCACGGTCCAGCACTTTACCCACGTACTGATTGACTGAGGGGAAACAGACACTGTGGGACCACCTCGTTTGAGCTTCAAACCCGCTTTTCAGAAAACCTGTGGGTGAAGTCATAGAGCGTTTGTCCAGTATATATAGAGTTGTTTTTCTTGCTATACTAGAACTGCAACTGCCAAAGAAAACATTTTGTTTTCTCCATCTGTTTGAAGAGTGTCTCAATTTCACAGCTCTGACAAAAATGACAGCAGAGACTTTTTCAGTGGCACCAAAACAATTTACGGCCCTTCCACCCAAGGGCAAGCATCTCTTCAAAGCAAGGATACCCTGAGCCAGCTGAAGACCACAGATGACATCAGTGATCAATGGTTAAAAAATAAATAAAACAGTTTGAGGACCTCTTGCACACCAACCCAATCATTGAGGAGGAGGAAGTGCTCAGCCATCGACAAAGACAAGATATTGTTGAATAACTAAGCCAAACCCCAGCTCTCAAAGAAACTCTCCTCACCCTTGGCATGAAAAACAACAAAGCATCCCTTGAGGACAACATTCATGCTGACATATTTAAAGAAGGAAGTCCCTTTCTGCTACACCAACTGCACCAACTCATCATCAAAATCTGGACTAAGTTGAAACACATGCAGACCTGAAAGACTCAATGATTTTCACTGTCTACAAGCAAAAAGGAGATGAGACTGACTGTGGAAACCATCATGGAATCTCCTCGCTGTCTACCACAGGAAAGGTTAGTGTGCAGACTCCCAACAACTGTCTAAGACCACAAACAGAAAACATCCTTCCTGAAACCTAGAGTGGCTCACAACCATCAAGAGCATTGGAAAACCTGACAAGTTGACTTTAAAGAAAATGTGGAAAAACATAAGTAAGGAACAAATACTTTTGTCATTTAGAATAATTTTAAATGACAACTTGTTTCTTACTTCGATTTCCACATTTTTTTTTTTAGTAAAGTCAACTTGTCAGGTTTTACAGTGCAGCTTCAAACTTGTGTTTTCAACAAGAGGGACCTTCAACACAAGATGAAAATCCTCGTCTTTAACCTCCTAAGACCCGGAGGTTCTCATGAAACAAAACTTAGTATTATGGTCTAGACAACCAAAAATGTCATGTTCATATATGTGGATGCCAGGCCCTAGGAGGATAAAGCTGTTGTCATACCAAGTCCGCTGTATGGATCTGAGACCTGGACCACCTACTGCTGCTACCTGAAGACCCTTGAGTGATTCCACCAACTCTGCCCTGAGGAGTATCATCCGCATCAGGTGGGAAGACTACCGTACTAACATCAATGTTCTGGCTGAGGCATCAAGCGTGTCGTCATCAAGAACCAGCTTCAGTGGGTGAGTCACGCCATTGTGATGGATGACAATTAATTTTCGAAACAAATTTTCTACTCCCAGCTGACCAAAGGAAAATGGTCCATGGGAGGTCAGAAGAAATGCTATGAGGCTCTCTTGAAGCACAATATCAGTAGGTGCTCCATCAGCTACAAGACTTGGGAAGAACACTTGAGGGACCAAATTAGCAAGCAATGAGGAGAGGAGAGGTTTTCAAAAAATGTGGACCAACAACACAGAGGAGGAGAAAGAGAAGCGGAGAAAAGGAGAAAGAGGAAGGAGAGTTATTGCCACAATGATGACATTTGGCCATTGGTGTCTTATAAACAAATAAAAAACAGTTAAAGATTGCAGTAAAAATATGCTATCACCACTGAGGTACGGTATCCTTAAGAAGAAACAACAACAACAACAACAACAAAAAAAAAAACAGAAAAAAAAAAACATTTCTGGTATTTCAGCCCTGCTCCACTTTCACAGAGAGGAATACTGTATATCATCTTGCATCATTAGTAATACAGAAAAATTGCTGTCATCACTGTCTACCTCCTTCCTTACAAGAATATATTCTACAGCTTACATAAGAACTAAGTCCTGATTTCTGTAACTTTTGACATGGGAAAACTCCACAGAGTGACACTGTAGATTTAATTTTTGCACAGTCATAAACTCAACCTTGCAGCGTCTTCTTCTGAGAACACCTACACAAATGAAATATGTGAACTGCTGCCTGTCAGAGCAGAGGAAGGAACGACCCAACATTTTTGTAGTTCTGTCTAGATAACCAATGTGTCACTCTCTGTTTCTGTGTTATGTGATCTTTTTTTTTTAGATATTTGTTATGTAATTGGATATGTAGTTATTGCAGTACTTATTAATATACCTGTTCTGGCCTGTGGTCTCTATGTTTTTAATGTGACACATCATGTGCACTGAGCCATTATTTGCACCTGAGTCTCTAGTCAGCAATCAGCTGGGTGGGAGCTCGCTGTGCTGTGTGTGCTCTGACGTGGTTGGCCGGTCCCAAGCTATCAGCATTCCATGTAAGTGTGCTCCCCCCGGCACTCCACATGTGTTTTGGGGGGGATTGCGCGAAACACATACATGTCACATGGGGAGGTGGGGGAGGTCATGGTCTAGTGCAGACCTGGGCAAACTGCGGCCCGGGGGCCACATGCGGCCCTTTGCATGTCTCTGTCCGGCCCTCATGAGGTCTGTAATTATTATTACATATATTAAAAATGTCAAGCTTGTGTGTTGCAAATCATTAGAGAGGTTTATTTAGGTATATTTACATATTATTACAATAATAAAAAATTACCTATAAAAGCTATTAAATAGGTAATGTTTTGTAAAATTTGTAATGGGAGACAGCTGAGTTATCGATGGTGTGGCCCTCGGACATAATTCAGGTTCCCTATGTGGCCCCTTGTAAAAATTAATTGCCCACCCCTGGTCTAGTGGTTAAGCATTGGGCTTGAGACCAATGGCTCCTTGGTTCAAATCCCAGCCTGACTGGAAAATCACTAAGGGCAAGGTCCTTAATCCCCAAGTTGCTCCCGGAGTGTAGTGGACTCCTTGCATGGCAGCAGCCTGACATCGGGGTGAATGTGAGGCATTGATGTGTAAAGCACTTTGAGCATCTGATGCAGATGGAAAAGTGCTATATATATAGGGATGGGTATTGATAAGAGTTTATCGATATCAATGCCATTATCGATTCTGCTTATCGATCCGATTCCTTATCGATTCCCTTATCAATACCTCTTGTGAATTTTGTACTAAAAGTAGGCTTTACATGTTTTCTATGTATTTCATTGAGTCTTAAAGTAAATAAATATGAAATTGGTCACTGTATCCTTGATCTCTGGACATAAATAAAAATAAAACTGTGTTTTGCTTTGAAGTTATTAATCCCGACTGGATTCTATCATTCTAACTTGACTCGGCAGAGAGCCGCGCAACAAGACAGGAGTCCCAGTTAGTAACTTTAATCCGCACAAAAGTGACTCACGATTTCACATATTCAGGGATGAAAGTGGTGAAAAACAAAAAAGCTGAAACCCAAAATTACCCCCCAACACCACGTGCATAAAAATGATTGAATTCTAGAAGCTCTGAAATGCAATCTGGAACTATTCCAGACAATAAACTGCAGTGAGTGCACCATCCATTTTGGTGAGAAAACCCCCCCAACTTTCCTTATTCAAATTCATTCCAGTAGTATTCTGCTCTTACTAGGATGCAGCAGTTTTCTAGTTTGGCAGATAGTTCTGGAGGAAATCACTGCAGAAATTAACACATTGAAAATATGGTTTGACCGAAACAAACTGTCATTAAACTTAAATAAAACAGGGATGAAATGGAGGTGTAAGAGTCACTAGGTGTTCACAGGAAACAGTTATTTATTTCTGTATGTATGTATGCATTTATTTATTTATGTATGTTCATTGTTAGTTGGTTTTGTATTTTCTGTTGTGTTTTTATTCAGGTTCTTTTTGTCTCTTTCTCTAAAATTGTATATAATCATTAGATTAGTTATCCCCCTCTAGCTGCCACCTTATCGTGGTGGGGGAGTTTGCGTACCCGGATGATCCTAGGAGCTATGTTGTCGGGGGTTTGTGCTCCCTGTAGGGTCTCCAAAGGCAAACAGGGCCTAGGTGACGGGTCAGACTAAGGGCAGTTCAAAACCTCCATGACCAGTAAAAAATCAAGGACTGAGACGTCGCCCGGTATGGCAGAGCCGGGGCCCCACCATGGAGCCAGGCCTGGGGTTGGGGTTCGCGCGAGCGCCTGGTGGTCGGGCCTTAGCCCATGGGGCACGGACGGGCTCAGCCCGAAAGAGCGACATGGGCCCGCCCTCCTGTGGGTTCACCACCTGCAGAGGGGGCCATGGGGGTCGGGTGCAGAGAGGATTGGGTGGCGGTCGAGGGCGGGTGGCCCGGCGGCCCGGTCCATGGTCACATCCCCTGGCTGTTGGGACATGGAATGTCACCTCGCTGGGGGGGAAGGAGCCTGAGCTTGTGCGGGAGGTTGAGAGATATCGACTAGAGATAGTCGGGCTCACCTCCATGCACAGCTTGGGCTCTGGTACCCAACTCCTGGAGAGGGGCTTGACACTTCATTTTCCGGGCGTTGCCCACGGGGAGAGGCGGAGAGCTGGGGTCGCATTGCTTATTGCTCCCCAGCTCAGTCGCCATGCGTTGGAGTTCACTCCGGTGAAGGAGAGGGTCGCGTCCCTACGCCTTTGGGTCGGGGACAGGTCTCTCACCGTTGTCTCTGCCTACGGGCCGAGCAGCAGTGCAGAGTACCCGGACCTTCCTGGAGTCTCTGGGAGGGGTACTAGATAGTGCTCCCACTGGGGACTCCATTGTTCTCCTGGGGGATTTCAACACCCACGTGGGCGGTGACAGTGAGACCTGGAGGGGGTGATCGGGAAGAATGGCCTCCCCGATCTGAACCGGAGGTCGATGATCGACTTAGTAGTCATATCATCTGACCTTCGGCCACGTGTCTCGGACACTCGAGTGAAGAGAGGGGGTTAGAGCTGTCGACCGATCACCACCTGGTGGTGAGTTGGATCCGCTGGGAGGGGAGGGAGCCGGTCAGACCTGGCAGGCCCAAACATATCGTGAGGGTTTGCTGGGAACGACTGGCGGAACCCTCTGTCAGCGAGGTCTTCAACTCCCACCTCCGGGAGAGCTTCTCCCAGATCCTGGGGGAGGTTGGAGACATGGAGTCCGAGTGGACCATGTTCTCCACCTCCATTGTTGATGCGGCCACTCGTAGCTGTGGTCACAAGGTCTCTGGTGCCTGTCGTGGCAGCAATCCCCGAACCCGGTGGTGGACACCGGAAGTAAGGGATGCCGTCAAGCTGAAGAAGGAGTCCTACTTATCTTTGTTGGTGGGTGGGATCCCGGAAGCAGCTGACAGGTACCGGCAGGCCAAGCGTGCCGCAGCCCTGCGGTCGCAGAGGCAAAAACCCGGGTCTGGGAGGAGTTCGGGGAGGCCATGGAGGAGGACTATCAGTCGGCCTCGAAGAGATTCTGGCAAACCGTCCGGCGCCTCAGGAGGTGGAAGCAGCTCTCCACCAGCACTGTTTACGGTGCGGGTGGGGAGCTGTTGACCCTGACTGGGGATATTGTCGGGTGGTGGAAGGAATACTTCAAGGATCTCCTCAATCCCATCGTTATGTCTTCCGAAGAGGAAGCAGAGACTGGAGACTCAGAGGCGGACTCATCCATTACCCAGGCCGAAGTCACCGAGGTGGTTAGAAAGCTCCTCGGTGGCAAGGCTTCTGGGGTGGATGAAATCCGTCCTGAGTACCTTAAGTCTCTGGATGTTGTGGGACTGTCTTGGCTGACACGCCTCTGCAACATCGCGTGGCGATCGGGGACAGTGCCTCTGGATTGGCAGACCTGGGTGGTGGTCCTTGTTTAAGAAGGCGGACCGGAGGGTGTGTTCCAACTATAGGGGGATCACACTCCTCAGCCTCCCCGGTAAGGTTTATTCCAGAGTACTGGAGAGGAGAATTCGACCGATGGTTGAAACTCGGATTCAGGAAGAACAGTGTGGTTTTCGTCCTGGTCGTAGCACAATGGACCAGCTCTACACGCTCCATCGGGTGCTCGAGGGTTCATGGGAGTTCACCCAACCATTCCACATGTGTTTTGTGGATCTGGAGAAGGCGTTCGACCGTGTCCCTCGGGGCACCCTGTGGGGGGTGCTCCGGGAGTACGGGGTCCAGGGTCCTTTGCTAAGGGCTTTCCGGTCCCTGTATGACCGCAGCAGGAGCTTGGTTCGCATTGCCGGTAGTAAGTCAAACCTGTTTCCAGTGCACGTTGGCCTCCGCCAGGGCTGCCCTTTGTCACTGGTTCTGTTCATTATTTTTATGGACAGAATTTCTAGGCGCATCCAGGGTGTAGAGGGGGTCTGGTTTGGGAACCACAGAATCTCGTCTCTGCTGTTTGCGGACGATGTGGTTCTGTTGGCTTCGTCAAATCAGGACCTTCAGCGTGCACTGGGGCGGTTTGCAGCCGAGTGTGAAGCGTCCGGGATGAAAATCAGCACCTCCAAATCCAAGGCCATGGTTCTCGAACGGAAAAAGGTGCTTTGCCCTCTTCAGGTCGGTGGAGTGTCCTTGCCTCAAGTGGAGGAGTTTAAGTATCTCGGGGTCTTGTTCACGAGTGAGGGACGGATGGAGCGTGAGATTGATAGACGGATCGGTGCAGCATCTGCAGTGATGCGGTCGCTGTATCGGACCGTCGTGGTGAAGAGAGAGCTGAGTAGGGGGGCAAAGCTCTCAATTTACCAATCGATCTACGTTCCGATCCTCACCTATAGTCATGAGATTTGGCTCATGACCGAAAGAACGAGATCGCGAGAACAAGTGGCCAAGATGAGTTTCCTCCGCAGGGTGGCTGGGCGCTCCCTTAGAGATAGGGTGAGGAGCTCGGTCACTTGGGAGGAGCTCAGAGTTGAGCCGCTGCTCCTCCACATCGAAAGGAGTCAGTTGAGGTGGCTTGGGCATCTCTTCCGGATGCCCCCTGGACGCCTCGCTGGAGAGGTGTTCCGGGCACGTCCCATTGGGAGGAGGCCCAGAGGAAGACCCCAGACACGATGGAGAGACTACATCTCTCCGCTGGCTTGGGAACGCTTTGGGGTTCCCCCGGAGGAGCTGGGGGAGGTGTGTGTGGATCGGGAGGTCTGGGCGGCTTTGCTTGAGCTGCTGCCCCCGCGACCCGACTTCGGGTAAAGCGGAGGAAAATGGATGGATGGATGGATGGATGGATGGATGGATACTATTACTGTTGTGCTTGCGATTATTAATATATAACCAAAAATAAATTTAAAAAATGTTACAATTTGTAATACATTTGACTCTTTTATGACAACAAACGCTTGACAGCTGCAACTGCTTAATGCTACCGTTAAAATTGAAAATGCCATAGACATGCTAATGTGTTAGCATCGGTCCCATTTCTAAGTTATAAAATACATCTATCAACTGTTTCAGAAGACCATAACAAGTTGGTTTAACATAAAAAAGTAAGTAATACTCACAGCCATATGCTCTTTGGGGTTTTATCGGGGGAAAGTGAAAGAAAAAAATTAATCAACGAAGCAATGATCGAAGCACTGCTTTGATCTGCGAATCACTGCTTCGATTGATTCAAGGTTCAAAGCAAAGCCACGCTGCAGAAAAGTTGATTACAGACCCACTGCAGGGTCTGTAATCAATGTAGAGGAATTAGAATTTTCATGACAAACACCCCCAAAAACAACGGCCACTCTGAAGGACCGATAAGGGAATCATTAAGTAAAAAGGTTATTGATGTCGGTGGATCGAATCATTTCTTAACGATACCTGAAAGGAACCGGTTCTCGATACCCATCCCTAGCTATATAAATGCAGTCCATTTACCATTTCACCATTGTTGTGGGGGAGGGGGGCACAACACGAGCGATACACACGTGTTGAGGTGGGAGCTAACACTCTGGCACACCACAAGTGTGTTGCTTTGTAACGCCACACTCAGGGGCACTTAGACAAATTTCACATCCAGCTCGACAGTGTTCGTCTGCTCACTATTTTCATCCTAACAGCGCAAATGGCCACACATTTTCTAAGTGTCCAACGAGCAGTGGTGGATGTTCGTGTGTGTTACCTGGGATTTGGCTGACACCTGCTGTGAGAGGGTTGGAACCTGCTCTCACAGGGCACTCTCTGTCTTTCGGCCGCTGGTGTGCAGAAATAGTTGTAGCGACAGGTGTACAAAGCGTTAGAGGCAGCTCTGATTTTTCACGAACGGCATGCAATTCCTTCTTTGTGTGCTAGTCTGTTTGAATCATGTTATGTGTGAAGAGGCACTAAGGAAGGATAAAATGACCGATAGAGATTGGCTAGAGAAAGGGACCTAGCTGGAAAGGATGGGCAGTGCATTAGGGTGATAAAGGATGCAAAAGGTAATGTGCTGACAACCCTGAGTGATTGTTGAGAAGGTGGAGGGAATATTTTGAGGAACTGATTAAGCAGAAAATGAGTGAGCGAGAGAGAGAGAGAGAGAGAGAGAGAGAGACAGAGAGACAGAGAGAGACAGAGAGACAGAGAGAGAAGGCTGAATGATATGGAGAGAGTAAATCAGGAAGTGCAACAGATTAGTAAGGATGAAGTGAGGACAGCTTTAAGGAGGCTGAAGAGTGGAAAGGTAGTTGGTCCAGATGACATTCCAGTGGAGGAATGGAAATGTTTTTGGCAGTGGAGTTTTTAACCACATTGTTTAATAAAATCTTGGAAAGTGAAAGGATGCCTGAGGAGTGGAGAAGAACTGTGCTGGTTGATCAGCTACACCATGATGTTATGGGAAAGAATAGTGGAATCTAGGCTTAGATAGGAGGTGAAGATCTCGAAGCAGCAATATGGTTTCATGGCAAGAAAGAGCACAACAGATGCAATGTTTGCTCAGAGTGCTGATGGAGAAGTACCAAGAAGGGCAGAAGGAGTTGCATTGTGTGTTTGTGGACTTAGATAAAGCTTATGACAGGGTGCCAGTGGAAGAGTTGTGGTATTGTATGAGGAAGTATGGAGTGGCAGAGGCGGGATATGCACAAGGGCAGTGTGACAACGGTGAGATACACAGTAGAAATGACAGATGCATTCAAGGTTGAGGTGGGATTACATCAAGGATCGGATCCGAGTCCTTTCTTGTTCACAATGCTGAGGGACAGGTTGACGGACAAGATCAGACAGGAGTGTGCATGGACTATGATGCTTGCAGATGACATTGGTATCTATAGTGAGAGTAGAGTGCAGGTTGTGACTAGCCTGGGAATGTGAAGATACGCTCTGGAGAGAAAGGGAATGAAAGTCAATTGGAGCAACGTGTGTCGTAGTACATGTGTGTAAATGGGAGGGAGCCCAATGGAATAGTGCCATTACAGAGTAGAGGTTGTAAACACAGATGAATTTAAATACTCTGGGTCAGCTATCCAAACTAATGGAAAGTGTGACCAAAGAATATCTGCAAGACTAAAGTTTGCCAGTTTACAAGGCAGAAGTGAGACCAGCTATGTTGTATGGTTTAGAGACGGCAGCGCTAACAAAAACACAAGAGGCAGAGCTGGAGGTGGCAGAACTGAATATGCTGCAGTTTTCTTTGGGAGTGACAATGACAGACAGGATTAGGAATGAACATGTCAGAGCTCAGGTCAACTAAAGATTGCGATGGTTTAGACGTGCAGAGGAGGAGAGACCAAGGGTATATATGGAGAAGGATGCTGAGGATGGAGCCACAACACAAATTGGAGGATGTTTCAATTTACTGATAGATGAGGTAGCCACGGGTTCATCCCCCACTTCTTCAAAAATCCTTAATTCTTTCAATATATATATATATATATATATATATATATATATATATATATATATATATATATATATATATATATATATATATATACACACACACATATATTATTTCACTTTTATTGCACCTTTTACTTTTTTTAGTGTTTATGATTGCGTGCTTTTGCTATGTTGTTGTTATTGTTTTGTCAGCGCAGGTACAAAGACACTTTTCACTGCATTTTACATATTGTATATTTGCATGTGACAAATAAACATCTTGAACATCTTCAGTACTAACAATCATTACAGTGTGCACCTTACATCGAAAGAGCCATGTTCAAACCCCAGTGGTTGAGACTCACATATACAGCAGGTAAAATAAGTATGGAACACATCACCATTTTTCTCAGTAAATATATTTCTAAAGGTGGTATTGACATGAAATGTTCACCAGATGTCGATAGCAACCCAAGTAATCCAGACCTTCAAAGAAATCAAGCTATAAATTATGTGTAATAATGTGAAATTACACAGTTGAAAGTTATTGAACATATGAGGAAATGGAGGTGAAAAAAGACATGGAACACACTGCGGGAGTATTGAGTGATTTGCTCCCTTCTCAGGGCCATCCAATCTCTGTACTCACAAAGTGAGAGTGATAGTTGGGGGAGGAGGGTTTCCAGTTTGGTGGGCTCAAGGTCTCATTGCTGCTTTTTGAAGATGATGTAGTCCTGTTGGCTTCATAACCTGTGACCTCCAACTCACTGGATCGGTTCACAGCAGAGTGTGAAGGGGCTGGGATGAGGATCAGCACCTCTAAATCTGAGGCCATGGTTCTCAGCAGAAAACCGATGGATTGCCTACTCCGGGTAGGGAATGCGGTCTTGAAGGAGTTCAAGTACCTCTGGGTCTTGTTCACAAGTGAAGGGACAATGGATGGAGATTGGCTGGAGAATTGGCACAGCAGGGGTGATATTGCATTCACTCTACCGTACTGTTGTGACAAAAAGGGAGCTGAGCCAAAAGGCGAAGCTTTTGATCTACTGGTCAGTCTTCATTCCTGCTCCCACCTATGGTCATGATGGTTGGGTCATGACCGAAAGAACTAGATCGTGGGTACAAGCGGCCGAAATGGGCTTCCTTAGGAGGGTGGCTGGTGTCTCCCTTCGAGATGGGGTGAGAAGTTCGGTCATCCGTGGGGAGCTCAGAGTAGAGCCGCTCCTCCTTTGAAAGGAGCCAGTGGAGGTGGTTCGGACATCTGTTAAGGATGTCCCTTGGGCACCTCCCTAGGACCCACGCTTGCCTGGGAACACCTCGGGATCCCCACTCAGAGGTGGTCAATGTGGTGCGGGAAAAGAAAGTCTGGGGTTCCCTACAGGAGCTGTTGCCCCCACGACCCGATCTCGGATAAGCGGTTGAGGATGAGTGAGTGATGAGTAGCTCTGTCCCATTTGGTGGCCTATAAAAAGGTGTCTCATTTCAAAGGTGTCACACAAGAAACAAGCAAAGTGCATAACACATTTGCGCATGCGTGGGTAAAATGGGAACAAAAATTCCAGCTACCAAACATACACCACTACCATTGAATTTCGTATACAGTAGCGTTAGTGGACTGTGAAAGTTAAGGCTTACAGGGATTGTTTCAAAGGCTTTAAGCCCGATGCATGCAATCAATCAATCAATCAATCAATCAATTTTTTTATATAGCGCCAAATCACAACAAACAGTTGCCCCAAGGCGCTTTATATTGTAAGGCAAGGCCATACAATAATCATGTAAAACCCCAGCGGTCAAAACGACCCCCTGTGAGCAAGCACTTGGCTACAGTGGGAAGGAAAAACTCCCTTTTAACAGGAAGAAACCTCCAGCAGAACCAGGCTCAAGGAGGGGCAGTCTTCTGCTGGGACTGGTTGGGGCTGAGGGAGAGAACCAAGAAAAAGACATGCTGTGGAGGGGAGCAGAGATCGATCACTAATGATTAAATGCAGAGTGGTGCATACAGAGCAAAAAGAGAAAGAAACAGTGCATCATGGGAACCCCCCAGCAGTCTACGTCTATAGCAGCATAACTAAGGGATGGTTCAGGGTCACCTGATCCAGCCCTAACTATAAGCTTTAGCAAAAAGGAAAGTTTTAAGCCTAATCTTAAAAGTAGAGAGGGTGTCTGTCTCCCTGATCTGAATTGGGAGCTGGTTCCACAGGAGAGAAGCCTGAAAGCTGAAGGCTCTGCCTCCCATTCTACTCTTACAAACCCTAGGAACTACAAGTAAGCCTGCAGTCTGAGAGCGAAGCGCTCTATTGGGGTGATATGGTACTACGAGGTCCCTAAGATAAGATGGGACCTGATTATTCAAAACCTTATAAGTAAGAAGAAGAATTTTAAATTCTATTCTAGAATTAACAGGAAGCCAATGAAGAGAGGCCATATGGGTGAGATATGCTCTCTCCTTCTAGTCCCCGTCAGTACTCTAGCTGCAGCATTTTGAATTAACTGAAGGCTTTTTAGGGAACTTTTAGGACAACCTGATAATAATGAATTACAATAGTCCAGCCTAGAGGAAATAAATGCATGAATTAGTTTTTCAGCATCACTCTGAGACAAGACCTTTCTGATTTTAGAGATATTGCGTAAATGCAAAAAAGCAGTCCTACATATTTGTTTAATATGCGCTTTGAATGACATATCCTGATCAAAAATGACTCCAAGATTTCTCACAGTATTACTAGAGGTCAGGGTAATGCCATCCAGAGTAAGGATCTGGTTAGACACCATGTTTCTAAGATTTGTGGGGCCAAGTACAATAACTTCAGTTTTATCTGAGTTTAAAAGCAGGAAATTAGAGGTCATCCATGTCTTTATGTCTGTAAGACAATCCTGCAGTTTAGCTAATTGGTGTGTGTCCTCTGGCTTCATGGATAGATAAAGCTGGGTATCATCTGCGTAACAATGAAAATTTAAGCAATACCGTCTAATAATACTGCCTAAGGGAAGCATGTATAAAGTAAATAAAATTGGTCCTAGCACAGAACCTTGTGGAACTCCATAATTAACTTTAGTCTGTGAAGAAGATTCCCCATTTACATGAACAAATTGTAATCTATTAGACAAATATGATTCAAACCACCGCAGCGCAGTGCCTTTAATACCTATGGCATGCTCTAATCTCTGTAATAAAATTTTATGGTCAACAGTATCAAAAGCAGCACTGAGGTCTAACAGAACAAGCACAGAGATGAGTCCACTGTCCGAGGCCATAAGAAGATCATTTGTAACCTTCACTAATGCTGTTTCTGTACTATGATGAATTCTAAAACCTGACTGAAACTCTTCAAATAGACCATTCCTCTGCAGATGATCAGTTAGCTGTTTTACAACTACCCTTTCAAGAATTTTTGAGAGAAAAGGAAGGTTGGAGATTGGCCTATAATTAGCTAAGATAGCTGGGTCAAGTGATGGCTTTTTAAGTAATGGTTTAATTACTGCCACCTTAAAAGCCTGTGGTACATAGCCAACTAACAAAGATAGATTGATCATATTTAAGATCGAAGCATTAAATAATGGTAGGGCTTCCTTGAGCAGCCTGGTAGGAATGGGGTCTAATAAACATGTTGATGGTTTGGATGAAGTAACTAATGAGAATAACTCAGACAGAACAATCGGAGAGAAAGAGTCTAACCAAATACCGGCATCACTGAAAGCAGCCAAAGATAACGATACGTCTTTGGGATGGTTATGAGTAATTTTTTCTCTAATAGTTAAAATTTTGTTAGCAAAGAAAGTCATGAAGTCATTACTAGTTAAAGTTAATGGAATACTCAGCTCAATAGAGCTCTGACTCTTTGTCAGCCTGGCTACAGTGCTGAAAAGAAACCTGGGGTTGTTCTTATTTTCTTCAATTAGTGATGAGTAGAAAGATGTCCTAGCTTTACGGAGGGCTTTTTTTATAGAGCAACAGACTCTTTTTCCAGGCTAAGTGAAGATCTTCTAAATTAGTGAGACGCCATATCCTCTCCAACTTACGGGTTATCTGCTTTAAGCTACGAGTTTGTGAGTTATACCACGGAGTCAGACACTTCTGATTTAAAGCTCTCTTTTTCAGAGGAGCTACAGCATCCAAAGTTGTCTTCAATGAGGATGTAAAACTATTGACGAGATACTCTATCTCCCTTACAGAGTTTAGGTAGCTACTCTGCACTGTGTTGGTATATGGCATTAGAGAACATAAAGAAGGAATCATATCCTTAAACCTAGTTACAGCGCTTTCTGAAAGACTTCTAGTGTAATGAAACTTATTCCCCACTGCTGGGTAGTCCATCAGAGTAAATGTAAATGTTATTAAGAAATGATCAGACAGAAGGGAGTTTTTAGGGAATACTGTTAAGTCTTCTATTTCCATACCATAAGTCAGAACAAGATCTAAGATATGATTAAGTGGTGGGTGGACTCATTTACTTTTTGAGCAAAGCCAATAGAGTCTAATAATAGATTAAATGCAGTGTTGAGGCTGTCATTCTCAGCATCTGTGTGGATGTTAAAATCGCCCACTATAATTATCTTATCTGAGCTAAGCACTAAGTCAGACAAAAGGTCTGAAAATTCACAGAGAAACTCACAGTAACGACCAGGTGGACGATAGATAATAACAAATAAAACTGTTTTTTGGGACTTCCAATTTGGATGGACAAGACTAAGAGACAAGCTTTCAAATGAATTAAAGCTCTGTCTGGGTTTTGGATTAATTAATAAGCTGGAATGGAAGATTGCTGCTAATCCTCCACCCCGGCCCGTGCTACGAGCATTCTGACAGTTAGTGTGACTCGGGGGTGTTGACTCATTTAAACTAACATATTCATCCTGCTGTAACCAAGTTTCTGTTAGGCAGAATAAATCAATATGTTGATCAATTATTATATCATTTACCAACAGGGACTTAGAAGAGAGAGACCTAATGTTTAATAGACCACATTTAACTGTTTTAGTCTGTGGTGCAGTTGAAGGTGCTATATTATTTTTTCTTTTTGAATTTTTATGCTTAAATAGATTTTTGCTGGTTATTGGTAGTCTGGGAGCAGGCACCGTCTCTACGGGGATGGGGTAATGAGGGGATGGCAGGGGGAGAGAAGCTGCAGAGAGGTGTGTAAGACTACAACTCTGCAATAATGACAGGTGCGGAATGTACTGTTTTCAAATGCTCAAATGGAAATAGGCTTGAAAGCTGACTGAAAACACATGATTGCAAGACTCTGCCAAGTCCACGCAAAGATGGAAAGAAGAAGAAATGTGGTTGTAAACCTCTGTTCATTCTACACAATTTCCTCACAGAAAAGAAATATCCAGATGGACGTAAAAGATGGACTAAAATTGTATGTTTCTTGCACACATTTATTTTGTCAATATCCTGAAACCGTGCCGAATTACAATGTGGTTGATGGCGTTGTTTTCATGCAAGGGCTTATGACTGTATCTGTATATGAATGACATGGCGCATAATATTGTAATATTGACATGTTCTATAAATGAACTGCATGCATGCACATATCACTGTATGTCTGTCAACTTATCAAAACAAACGTGACACCAAAGAGGTTATATGTGAGTCCCACCTTCCTTGTAGTCATTACGAAGCTGGTGGAGTAGCGATTTCTCATACCCGGCTTAGCAAATATTCTGCAAATCCACAGTTTCAGACCCTGGACGTCATCTAATCATCTGTCAGTTGCCTTCAAGGGGTCAGAAATTTGTTTGTCTCCAACTATCAACAAGGACTGGTCATCATTTTCGACAGTAACTCTCTCTTCCTCCTTTGTCAGCACCAACAGTAGTTTCTGTAACAATTCAGCGTACACAAGGGCAGCCAGCTCTTCTTTCCATTTCTGTCTACTGCTGTGCGCAGTCCTGGTTGTAACAGGCAATCCGCGGAGCTTACAAAAATGCTTTAAATCGTCAAATTTCCACTGGTTGAAATGGTCCAAATCATAGCACTACTTGAATGTGGAATGGTAGCTGAAAAATTTAACATAGCAATAATGCACTGCGCGGCCTGAGATGTGCACTTTGCTTATTATAAGAAGAGTTGCCCAAGAGCTAAGGACCACTTATGGAGATCTTCAGAAAGCAGGTACAATTCTTTCAAATAAATGTATAAGGGCCTCTTCACACATAACATAAAGTTGGGCGAAAGAAGCAGAAACCGGCTGAAAAGGGTGATAAAAACCAAACTGGTGAACTGCAAAAAATTCCACCTGCTGTTGGGAGGGACACACGGTAGGACAGGTGTGAACGAGCCCGCGAAGACGATTTCATGCAAGCTCATGTGTGTATGCACAAAAACAGTGTGAGGATGTGAGAGGTGTGATACCACATCACGCTCACACACCAGCAGCAACAATCACATGCTGGACACATCAACGAAAATGCGTAACGGCAAAATAATAAGAGACCATAGAACATTATAAGAACAATAACTTACTGTAAAAAAAACACACACACACACACATAAAAGAAACCAATGTTTTATATTTAATTCCTGTTATAAAGAGTTGACAATTCAAGAATTATCCTCCTCCTGTTCTATTATGTACATGAACAATGTAAACAAGGAAGTAATTTTCTGACATAAATGAAGCCCTGTGCTCATATCACAAACACATCAGCCACTCCGGGTGTCCAGCTGTCCAGTGCGCACTGAGGCGCTGGTGACCACATTGCAAAGGTGATATGTGGTTTTATTTATTACAAAGTGAGGAGAGCCCACTGAAGCACGCATATCGTGGTGGCATGTTGTGAGGTGATATTCTACATTGCGTGATATGTGTTCACCAGCTGTGCGTAGCGATGACGCATCGGTCAGATGCAACTTTGACTGCATGCCCATCACTCTACATGCTGAGATGTGGTTGGAGCGATCCAGTTTGTTTTTATTTTTACCTCCGCCAAGGAGGTTATGTTTTCGGTCGAGTTTGTTTGTTTGTTTGTCTGTCTGTCTGTCTGTCTGTTTGTCAGCAGGATAACTCAAAAAGTTTTGAACGGATTTTGATGAAATTTTGTGGAGTGGTTGGAAATGACAAGAGGAACAAGTGATTAAGTTTTAGTGGTGATCCAGATCACGATCTGGATCCAGGAATGTTTTTAAAGGATTCTTCACCATTGTGGGATAGGGGGAATTTTCACATTCTAGTTTCTAACTCCACAAAACAAGGCAGAAAGGCTTGAAAAAATTAGGGTGTAACATAGTCAAATGTTCTATCAAACAAAGTTTGGTGATGATCGGATCCGGATTCCGGATCTGGTGATCCAGAATATGCGAAAATATAGGGAAAATAGAAAATGTGTCAGTGTGAGGTGACAAATGAAGCTAGAGATGCACAACTAATACCAAATTGTAGCTGAATCTGTACTGATTCAGTAAGGTGTCATCAGACTTGATGTAGCTTCAAATGTTATGGAGCTAGATCCAGAAGAAAACCGCCATTACCGAAAAATCGTTTTTATACAATAACATTTGAACTAATAAAGACATAAAAGTGATTCCAAGTTCTAGTGGTATGTTTTCATGGTCAAGGATGTCAAATATAAAGGAAAGAAAAGTGTATGTATCATAGTTTTGGTTGAAACACTGAATTGTTGAATAGATCACTGTGCCAAAGAGGGAATCTATTTAGGGTACGTGACCCTATGGCCTTGTTTAGAGAAGTGTTTCATAAATGTTAAAAAATTAATATATTTGCAGTTTAGTTGAATAATAAATTGAATTTTGTCTCTTATTTGTTTTTGTCTATAAGCACATGCAATATCAATATCAGTGCTCAGATGACAGTAGCTTCTGAGAAAGGTGCAAGTTGCAATAAACTGTGATGCCAAGCGCTGATACATGCTATCCAGTCACAGCAGATGAAACTTTTTTTACTACTGAGCAAACATCATTGTTAGACTTTTTAGGTTCAATGATTCCACGGCATGTAGATGTTATGGTGTCAGTGACCCCATGGCCTTGGCGGGGGTTTGCACTCTCTGAGTGCTTCTAGTTCCCCATGCTTTCATCGTTTGCAGACACACCTGCAGCATCATGCCTTGCACATGGCTGATTGGAGCACATGTGACAATATGTGTTCCCCAGCTTTGCATTGCACTGCGGGTGCAGCTGTGATGTGGAGGGGTGCAAGCCAAGGACTGCAGCACTGGCCAAGGGTGGTGGTCAGCTCCCTCCCTACGTGATTTCGAATTACATCCAACCTTTGACGTGATTACATGTCAACCACGGTCCCCTGGCAAACACATAACTGTAGTGGGCGTGTGCACGTGTGATCATGTCAATGAATACGGACATCACATCATGGACAAGCGACACACCCAATTCTCCATTGCAGCAACGCACTCACATAGATGGGCTCCTGGCTCCCAGTTGTGGGGCAATTGAGCTTGCCACGCTGTTTCTGTGAGGCTATCAGTCAGGCTGTCACACGACAGACGGACCATGTGGATGTTGCAATCACGTGTGACATGCCTGTCTAGTCAGATGGCGGGCTGGTACACGCAGCTGGGCTGGGTTTTTATTTATGTCTCTGTTGTGGTTGTGGGGGATTGGGATATGCCATGATGTTCCACAGTTGTCAGCTGATGACAATGATTCCAAACATACAGCCAAGGAAACTCTTACTTGGTTTAAGAGAATGAAAATAAAGCTGCTTGAATGGCCCAGCCAATCACCTGACTTGAATCCAATGGAAAACCCTTGGAATGAACTAAAGCTCAAAGGTCATAGAAGAGGTCCATGGAACCTTCAAGATTTGAAGACTGTTTGTGTGGAAGAATGGGCCAAAATCACACTTGAGCAATGCATATGACTAGTTTCTCCACACGGGAGGCATCTTGAAGTTGTCATTACCAACAAAGGCTTTTATGCAAAGTATTGAATACATTTCAGTAAGCGTGTTCAATACCTTTTCCCTGTGTCATTTGATTATATTACACATAACTTAACTTCTGTACTAGTTTTGGTTTCTTTGCATGTGTGCATTATTTGGGTTAGTACTGACATTTGTTGAGAATTTCATGTCAATAGCACCTTTAGAAATATATTTACTGAGAAAATGGCAACGTGTTCAGCACTTATTTTACCCACTGTATCGTTCAAAACATCCCGTCCATATAATATGTTTTGGTAGTCACCCAACGCAGCTCTAACATTGCTAAATTAAAACAAAAGTTTTTTTTTTTTTTGAAGAACCAGGATCTTGTGAGCTCTACTGATTATCACATATTGTTTTGCTCTCTTTTTTCTTTCCCTCTGTCTCATTTAGTATAGCTGCTTCTCATCTTTTGAATTTGTCACAGAAATCTCTCAGGACATTTGCTGATTAAGGCATAATGCAAGACCATCATTCCATCACAATAACTTTATAATTAATCTGTCATTGTCCCGTCTCAACAGATCTTTAGATTTTACTCTTTGGAACAAATGAAGAATGATAAACAGATCTGATCTAAAATGTAGAACACACAATGCAGAGGTGAGTAGAGAG
This sequence comes from Thalassophryne amazonica, assembly GCF_902500255.1. NCBI lineage: Eukaryota > Metazoa > Chordata > Actinopteri > Batrachoidiformes > Batrachoididae > Thalassophryne > Thalassophryne amazonica. The sequence continues at coordinate 36,609,293 of NC_047107.1, forward strand.
GCCCCAATACAACATAAACAGGAAAGTGATTTGTTAATTAAAGTGGACAAAACTGTATTAATCTGACCTGTTGCATTTGGCACTGTTCTGTCTACTGCACTTAGTTTGGATCTGATGTTTTTTTTTTTTTTTACAAGTGCTTTGGATAAAATGCGCTGTACAGTGGTCGCTCTCAGTAGTAGCCCCTCTCATGAGAGGTGACTCCTTATATACGGCCACATTTCTGCTGCAACAACTGCCTTTTTATGAATTTCACCTCTCAAGAGAGGCCACCCCTCAAACGCGGCCAACATCCCACTCAAAATGATGAAAATCTCCTCAACAGCAGCCACTCCATGGAACTTCCCAACCGGGTTTTTCTGCAGAAGTTGCATCAAAATTCTCCCGCGAACATGAGCTTCCGAGAGTACTCCAGTAATGGCTCATGTTGGCAAAACATCTGTATCTTGAAAAAGAAGAGCTTTAACATTAGAAGAAAAAGTGAAAGTCATTTGTTTGAATGATAAAGGAGAAGGTTTCCAAAAGTTAGCTGTTGATTTCAGTGTTGGTAAAAAGCAGATCAACAAATGCTGAAGATGGACTACAGGGAGAAACTCTTGCATCATGTGTTGATGGTAATGCATGACGTTTAGAAGGCATCAGATGTTGCCAGGCAAGTTAAAGATTTTATGTGCTTAACTGTTTTGTGGACTGACCTTGTTTTGATTTTACATCATTTTTGTGACTTTAAAGGATACAGTTCTTGTGCTGTGATGTCTTGAACTTAGCTTGAGTGGCAGACATGGTTTATCTCTGACTGGACAGAAGTCAATATATCTCTGAAATTTTTCCCTCATCCACCCGTTTCAGGTTTCAAATCCCGCAAAACTTTGGAAAGGTCGCCGTGCTGCGAGATCTCAGTAACATTGAGAAGTGCATTGAGACGCTCTGATCACGCTGCACTTTAACCACTGCACACAGACAACACTATTAACATTGCAACATAAAACTATTTTTATATTGTGCCTAAAACTCTCATGAATATATTCTCTGGGTTTTTAGATGTTGTTATTGCGCTTGTTTTATGTAAACATGCGAGAATCACAGGCTGTCTCTCTGTTATTTTCAATGGGAGCTGCTGTGAGCTACGCTCGCTTCCTGATCATGTCGTTCTGGGGGAAAGTGAAGTTTGCTCTTTAACGTCTTGATTATTGTTCTTTACAACACTGTTTGTCCTCTTTGTTCCAGACTAATATATATAATATGTCTGAAATTCGGTTTGCGTTTATTAAATTCCACACAGATTAAATGTAACAGACACGGATTATTTGTTCTAATTCTTTTAGCAAGTTTTCAGGTATCATGCATGCAGTCTCTTATTAACGTGATGAAAAGCATAAAAATTATTTTGTAGTATAATATTCATTTACAATTGTCATCATGTGGATTCTCTATGTTGTTTTGACTGCAGCGACTCTCTGGCGCACAAGGGATTATGGGATACATTATGTTTGTAGCAATATGTTATGGAGTACTGCACTGTACACATGCTGGATTTTGTCTCCCCCTCAACAAAGGCCACCCCTCTGATGTGGCCATATTTAGTCTGCAGTTCAGGTGGCCTTAATAGAGGGGGACCACTGTACCGTACCTCTCATATAATTTTAGTAAGTCCTTTCGGCTGCTCCCTTGTTTTCACTAGGGATCAAGCAGATCCAAGATGGCTCTGCATGTTGATTTGGCACAATTTTTACACCGGATGCCCTTCTTGACGCAACACCACATTACATGAAGAAATGCGGCAGGGGTGAGGTTTGAACCGGGAACCTTCACAGCATTATACAGACAGGCTCAGTGGGCTCGTCTCACAGACCCAAGAGGACTTTTGCTTCTGTTTGTTTAATGACAAACAACAATATTTAACGGTACAATAATATATCAAGTTTCTGCAACATATCTCCTTTAACGGCTAATTTAATCCAGTAATCCATACCAGAAAATATCCAAAAAAAAGCAGTGTCTACTCTACACCCAAGGTGGCATCTGGCATATAAAAATTAAATGAGCAAATTATGAGATGAAAAACTTTATACTTCATCTACCAGTAGTATCAGTGTCCTGTCCCCCTCACTTTTTTACACCACTTGGGCATTCTCCCCCGCAATCTTCCTCTTCCTGTTGATCTCTCTTTTATTCCTATCATCACTCCCACATAGCATCAGCACCCACTCCATTTACTATTCATTACATTCTGACTTAGCATGACTTTCCACCCTTTTGTTCTGAACTAAAGCACTATTAGGGCTATTCCCCAGACCTTCTGTATGATGATATATGAAAGGTTGAGGATGATTTTTTTTTAAGGTTCATTTACAATTTTATTAAATTTCATGAAAATCAAACACTGCACAGAATACACAAGCACCAACCACACAACACTTTTGGTCTGTCTGATCTCCTCTATATTATACAACATGATATAGCTGTAATAAAATCTATAAATTATACATGAGTATCTGCATAAACATGTGTGGGCTGTGCTGTAGTCTTCCATCAGGGCAACAAACACATTCCTGGGTGCATTGATGGTCTCCACAAGGTCACTAAATCCAAGGATCACATAGAAACCCAACTGATTTCAGATGATTGTTATATTATGTGAAACCACACACTGGTGAAAGAAATTTGGCTGTTTGTGACTGAGGCGCAAGTGTATAACATACTGTCAATCACATGTAAAATAGTTTGTTGCCCATGTAAGATGCCTCTGCTTTAATGAACTCTATGAAAGACAAAATATGTGCCAGTCCTCTAAGTATGACGTGGATTCGTTCGTGCTGTTCACCACTAAAGGAAAACATTAAGCTTGTTGTTGAGCTCCTTAAGTCAGTAGACTTGGTAAAATTGTACGCAATGTGTAATTACAAACAGAATCCCCATGGTCTTTAATGAATCACAGGAACTAAAAACATGCTTTGTGAGTCTACAGTGTGTATTACGTCTCAGAATTTAAGCTTGTTTGGACTGTTTATGTAATTAGGTGTTATGGTTGAACATGATGAAACTCCAGAGAGATACGTCGTGCTTCACTGTAAATCATGTGACTATGTTGTCCCTGTCTCTGCTAAAAAGGTAGCCATCTAATAATAATACATATGCGATGTGAACCTCTCCCTCCGACACCTGTAGGCTTCTCTCTCAACCACCAAAGGTTCAGACAACATCACTGTGTGAAGTCCTTCTAAAGTATCGAGATTAGATTAGATTAAACTTTACCGATCCCTTGGGAAGATTCCCTCAGGGAAATTGAGGTTCCATCAGCATTGTATAGCAGCACAGAGGGTAAGAAGCACACAATGTATCAAAAGTGAAAGTCAAACAAAAACAAACAAACAACAAAAACAGTTTGCAAATATAAATACACACTGGCATTGGCCCTGCAAGTCCCAAATACAGTCCCAAATGAAGCTTCAAATTAGCTTGCAAACCTCAATTTGGAAGTTCACTTTGGAGAGGTGACTTTCAGTGCCAAGACCTGAGAGTGACTCTGTCCTATGTCTGACCTTGAACAGAGCTGGGTAGGCGCTGGGTAGGCACTGTGTGGTTATATGACAGGTTCCACTCAGAATTGAATCTGGTCTGTTCTAAAAGCAAAAATTCTGATCAGTGAATACATATGTTTCATTTACTTAACTGTGACATAAATGGTCAGATTGAGATATGTGTTTATATGTACTATATAGCTTAAAACAATCTGAATGTTATTTGTTATTAATACATGCATAGAAACCATGTATAAATAACAAGGGAGGGCAGGGGTGGTGTCAAGTGGTTAGTGCATTTGGTTTTACTGTGGAAGGTTCCAGGTTCAAACTCCACCCCTGCCACATTTCTCCATATAAAGCAGAGTTGTGTCAGCAAGGACATCCGGCGTAAAACTTGTGCCAAATCAACATGCAGATCCACCTTGGATCTGCTGTGGAAACCCTGAGTGAAAACAAGGGAGCAGCTGAAGGGACTTACTTTTACATGCACAGAAAGCAGATGCTGTGGGCCCGTGCAATTTCATTTCAGCAATGAACCCACGTATTGCAGTCAACCTCATCATAATCATTGTAAAATTGCTACTCAGACTGCAGAAGACACGCTGTGAACAAGAGAAGGAAAGCAGCAAAATTACACCGTCATCCTGTGCAGTTATCAAGGATTTTTAATTATTTTAAAATATCTACAGAGAGCATAGCCTCTTAAATGGGCTATTTGTGGGAAAATCACAGAGCACCTTATTTGACCAAAGGGACAACTGCATTTAGCATCAACCAGTGATATATCTAGTTAGTTGGGTGTCACTAATTCATGAAGTGTTGCAGAGCCAAGTAGTGAATAGTTTCAATAAATTTTTTGCTAATGTTGGGCCAGATCTGGCAGCTGAAATCCCACACAGTACATGGGAAAATCAGCAATTAATCGCCAGAAATCCGCACACAATGTTTCTCAGCCCAGTAGATGAAAGGGAAATTATTAAAACAGAACATAATGTGGTACATATGTACTTAGTAAAGCGAATAATCACTGAAATCGCAAAACCATTATCATATATTTTTAACAAATCATTTCAAACTGGAATTGTTCGTAACAGTATGAAAGTGGCAAAAGTGATACCTTTATTCAAATCTGGTAGCAAGTGTCTTTTTACTAACTACAGGCCTGTGTCTCTATTGTCACAATTTTCAAAGATACTGGAAAAACTTTACAACAGCAGACTGGATAAATTTATAGATCGACACAACTTGCTTGATGAAAGTCAATATGGTTTTAGAGCAAAAAGGTCCATGACACTGGCATTGCTCGATTCCATAGAAGAGATCAATAAACATGTGGACCAAAGGGTAATAGTTGCAGGTTTATTTATTGACTTAAGAAAGTCTTTTGACACAGTTGATCACAATATATTATTTCAAAAGTTGGAACTGTATGGGATCAGAGAAGTTGCTCTGAGTTGGATTAAAAGCTACTTACAAAACCGAAAGCAGTTTGTTAAACTCTGGGAATACTGTTCTTCATATCTGGACATCATTTGTGGGCTACCACAGGGTTCTGTGTTGGGGCCAAAATTATTTATTTTATACATTAACGATTTATGTAAAGTCTCAGATATGGTTAAAACTGTGCTCTTTGCAGATGACACAAACCTGTTTTGCTCAGGGGAAAATCTGCAACAATTATTATCTGATTTAGGAACAGAAATGATAAAGTTAAAGAGATGGTTTGATATTAACAAATTATCATTAAATTTGTCTAAAACTAAATTGATGTTATTTGGAAATCATAAAAAAGACATACAAATTCAGTTAAATATCCATGGGGTAAACATAGAATGTGTCAAAGAGAATAAGTTTTTAGGTGTCATTATTGATGAAAAAATTAATTGGAAAGCTCATATTCAGCATATTCAAATGAAGGTATCAAAAAGTATTGCAGTATTAAATAAGATAAAGCATGTTCTTGATTGCAGAGCACTACATACTCTCTATTGTTCTTTGGTTGTACCCTATTTGACTTATTGTGCTGAGGTTTGGGGCAATAATTACAAAACTACATTGCAACCATTATTTATTCTTCAAAAAAGAGAAGATTCATAATGCAAGTTATCGAGACCACACCAACCCACTGTTCATTAAATCTCAAATATTAAAACTTAATGATATGATTTCGTTCAAGACTGCTCAATTAATCCACAAAGTGAAAAATAAAGAAGTGCTATTTAGAATTCAAGAATATTTTACTGAGAGAGAAGGAAAATATAATTTACGGGGCTTGTATCATTTTAAAATTGCTGGCGCTCAGACGACCAGGAAAGGACTCAAACGATGTCCAAATATCAATCAGTTTAAAAATCAATATAAAAAAATGTTTTCAAGATATGTATGTAATGAAGTACGATGAGTTTTGTGTTGTCAGTTGTAATTGTGAACTTGTACAGTAACATTCATTTGTGTATGTGCATGTATGTATGTGTATGTGTATATATGTGTATATGTGTGTGTGTGTGTGTGTGTGTGTGTGTGTGTGTGTGTGTGTGTGTGTGTGTGTGTGTGTGTGTGTGTGTGTGTGTGTGTGTGTGTGTGTGTTGGTGTGTGTATACATGCATACCGTATGTATGTAAATATGTATGTAGATGAAGACACAGTGTTCACTTGATATGTTTATGATAATGGCATTTGAATTTGTGTTGTTAAATGTGTTTGTAGCATGGCCCAAGCAGAGGGTCACCCCTTAGAGTCTGGTCTGCTTGAGGTTTCTTCTCAATACATCAGAGGGAGTTTTTCCTTACCACTGTCGCCTGTGTGCTTGCTCTGGGGGTTGGTAATGTGTATATATGTACGAGGGCTGTCAATAAAGTAACGGTCCTTTTTATTTTTTTCAAAAACTATATGGATTTCATTCATATGTTTTTACGTCAGACATGCTTGAACCCTCGTGCGCATGCGTGAGTTTTTCCACGCCTGTCGGTGACGTCATTCGCCTGTGAGCACTCCTTGTGGGAGGAGTCGTCCAGCCCCTCGTCGGAATTCCTTTGTCTGAGAAGTTGCTGAGAGACTGGCGCGTTGTTTGATCAAAATTTTTTCTAAACCTGTGAGACACATCGAAGTGGACACGGTTCGAAAAATTAAGCTGGTTTTCAGTGAAAATTTTAACGGCTGATGAGAGATTTTGAGGTGATACTGTCGCTTTAAGGACTTTCCACGGTGCGAGACGTCGCTCAGCGCTCTCAGGCGGCGTCGTCAGCCTGTTCAAGCTGAAAACCTCCACATTTCAGGCTCTATTGATCCAGGACGTCGTGAGAGAACAGAGAAGTTTCAGAAGAAGTCGGTTTCAGCATTTTATCCGGATATTCCACTGTTAAAGGAGATTTTTTTAATGAAAGACGTGCGGACGGGTCCGCGCGTCGGCTCGTAGCTGCCGCGACGCTCCGCCACAGGAAAAACACCTCTGTTGAAAGCCTTAAGGACAAGTTGGAACATGTCCTGCTGTTAAACAATTTCTCATATACTCACTCCACTGAAAGCCATCAAAAGCCACCTGGATTTTACAAATGGTTATCAACACGGAGGTGTTTTTCCTGTGCCGCCGCACCGCGTCGGCTGCGTCCCGACGCGCGGACCCGTCCGCACGTCTTTCATTAAAAAAATCTCCTTTAACAGTGGAATATCCGGATAAAATGCTGAAACCGACTTCTTCTGAAACTTCTCTGTTCTCTCACGACGTCCTGGATCAATAGAGCCTGAAATGTGGAGGTTTTCAGCTTGAAACAGGCTGATGACGGCGCCTGAGAGCGCTGAGCGACGTCTCGCTCCGTGGGAAGTCCTTAAAGCGACAGAATCACCTCAAAATCTCTCATCAGCCGTTAAAATTTTCACTGAAAACCAGCTTAATTTTTCGAACCGTGTCCACTTCGATGTGTCTCACAGGTTTAGAAAAAATTTTGATCAAACAACGTGCCAGTCTCTCAGCAACTTCTCAGACAAGGGAATTCCGACGAGGGGCTTGACGACTCCTCCCACAAGGAGTGCTCACAGGCGAATGACGTCACCGACAGGCGTGGAAAAACTCACGCATGCGCACGAGGGTTCAAGCATGTCTGACGTAAAAACATATGAATGAAATCCATATAGTTTTTGAAAAAAATAAAAAGGACCGTTGCTTTATTGACAGACCTCGTATGTATGTATATATGGGGTGGGCGTTTATAAGCTTTGCTTCTGCTCACCCCCTTTTTGGTCACACATGTCACTGTGGAACTGTCTTGTATATCAGTTTTTGTTATTGACGAGTTGTGTGCCAAATAAATAAGTTCAAGTTCAAATAGTCACATCACATTAGCTTAAATGAATAAAAACATTCAGGTTTAAGGCTTATTTGGGTAATCAAAGTGATAATAAAATTAGCCTTAAAGCCATCATTGAGAGATCTTCCAGTCTACTCATAAGGCATCACCATTGTTTGTACATCACCAGTCATCCATCACTCTGCCACAGAATGTGTAGATTGCCTCCAGAGGACAATCTGTTCAGGTCTTTAACATAGTTAATTGGCACTAATATTGTTTGAACAAATACATTGGTAAAGCAGTGCACCTTGTCATTCCCACTGGCATTCAGATCAGATTTAGTTATAGACTGTCAACATAGGCCCCACAGCACCTCATTGGCCTGAATATAAGCTGTCCCCAATAATAAGGTGACTCCCATCTTTCAAGGTGTATTTTTTTGGAAAAAAAAAAATTGCTTTCTGGAGACATAATCTTTTTTTTACAAAGACAGTTCTTTTGTTTGAACAGAATGTGTCAAAGCACAAAAAACAGGCTAAATTGTAAAAAACAGTAGTGCAATAAACAGCGTAAATCTTGGCTCCGCAGATCATCATGTCATGTCAGTCAGTCTGTTCTCTAAAAGTGGAAGTTTCTGTGCATGCTCATCACTTTCACAATGACTGAAGACTGGTGACATACTCTAAGGACTTTTCAGATGGATAAATGCCTGTAAGATCCTCAGAGATTTTCCATGTAAATGGAAGAGTTTTATGAAAAAAATGAACTGTTTTTATGGTGAAAAAAAGAACCCAAAATGAGGAGCTGTCTTGCAAAGTGCTTAAACCATCAGTCCCTGTTATGGAGTCTGATCTGAGGGAAAGCCACAAATAAAATATGCACAGTGTTTAAGTCCCCTTCACACATAGTGCCAAGTTTAGACGACGTTTGGACAAATACGGCGAAACAGCTTGAAATAGTTCGAATTTGCGCACCACAAAACACTGTGCCGACAGGCAGGCATGCACGATCCCGGTGCGAGAGTTCATGCATGCGATGGTGTATTTCGAGCAGGAACAGTGCGAGGTGCACCACATCGTGCTGCTTATGTGGAATAAATAGAAAATAAAACCAGCCGGTACCAGTGGGACCACATCATGCCGCATATGTGGAATAAATAAATAAATAAATAAATAAGAACCAACCAGTACCTATGAGACCACATCACACCGCTTATGTGGAATAAAAAAGAAAAAAGAAAAACCACATACCACCCACTGGACATGAACCTGCACCTTCCAAAAGCTCTGATTACCAGTCAGCAACTTTACCACTGAGCTATGGAGCTGTTCTTTGAAAGCTGCGGGACTCTGCCTCACATCAGGAAGGACATGGAAGTATTACAAAAATAAATAAATAAATAAAATCACACACCATATAAAAACACTGCATTTATCAAGTGAGCAATACAAATATGATCCATCTGTTCCTCTGTACATGACCCATGGTCACAGACATACAGTCATGAAATGACATGAATGAGAAGCAGTGTGCTCTGATGTTCACATCTGCTGGTCTGGTGCATGCAGTCAGCCTCGCGTGTGTCCCGCCTGACATGCATGTCTTGTGGACGGTGCGCCACAGCACAGACACCACGTCATGTGGAACAGAGCTCACATGGGTCAGATCATCTGACGGTCTGTTTCAACCTGGGGGGAGGGGGGGCTGTCAGTGTCCGCTCCGTGCGCACGCTCGCTTGCTGCAGCTTGTCGCCACAGCATTATATGTTTTTATTTAAGTCCATGTAAGTACAGCAATCAGACACCCACGCCTCACAGTGGACAGTCCTTAGTCCATGTGTGCCCAGAAGCAGTAGGTGTTGTCCAGCTGGAATATCCAGCTCCACAGATTCTCACAGCTACTTCTGTCGGAAGCCACACCTCCTGTGAGTGGAACGCACACACCCACATGTCAGTGTGTGTGTGCTTGCAAAGTTACACTCGTGGGGAACTTAGACAAATTTCACAGCAGTACGACAGTGACTGACTGCATTCTGCTGTCAAGAGTGCGACTGGCCACACATTTTCTTAGTGCCATGTCAGCGGTGTTAGATGTTCATGCATGTTACCTGGAATTTGGCCGGCACCTGCCGCGAGAGTTGTGCGATTTAGTCGCACAGCGCACACTCTGTCTTGCAGCTGCTGGTGTGCGCAAATAGTTGTAGCAACAGGTGTATGAGGCGTTAGAAGCAGGTACGATTCCACACGTTTTGCATGAAATTCCTGCCAATATGGTCAATATGGTATGTATGCTTTCTGTGCACTGTATCAGTGGCGGCTGGTGAAAAAAAGTCTTCTGAGGTTTCAAGATAGCGCCGTTGTATGTGGCCTGCCGTCGGCACTCGCTTCTTTTAGTGTCGTTTTTATTGTTTTTACACTTTGTTGCATGGAATGTGTCACCGCTCCTGGTGTATGATCGCCAGACTCTTATCAGCGTTCGGGCTTCGCTGGAGAATTTCGCTGTTTCTGGCTCGGGCGGACGGCCAGGGACGCGGCTGCCCCCGCCGCCTGTCTTAGCGTCCGTACCAGACTTTCTACGCCGGCCGCTTGGCGTGTTGCCTCAGCGTCTGCGTCGCAGAGGATGTGGGAAGAGAGGAGGAGTCCGTGTTCGGCTCAGAGTGTGCCTGGCTGTTTCCTGCAAACATGCTCCACGACAATTCATAGCCGGATTCTTCATAACATATGACGGCTATGACGTGCGGCGTTCTCTGACTTTTCGCTATCGGTGGCTCCGGCCGGTTGTCCGGGGTGCCGGGTCTCCACTTCCGCGTCGCCGTCCTGTGAGGAGCTGCAGTCGTGGCTGCGTGCAGGAGAACCTGCGCCCGCTCGGTCGTGTCTCCCAGCAGACTGACGTGCGCTCAGTCCGTGTGGCGCTCGTCAACACAAGGTCACTCACAAGTAAGACTTTCATTTTGAATGACTTTTTCTCCAGTCGTGATCTGGACTTTCTCCTGTTAACGGAGACCTGGTTGAAACCAGGTGAAAATAGCGCCTTTTCTGAGCTCCTCCCCCCCGGCTGCTCGTTTTTCAGCTCCCCGCGAGCATCAGGTCGAGGCGGTGGTGTGGCCACGGTTTTTAAAGACAGTTTTAAATGCTGATTTTTATCTTCTAATGTCTACTCCACTTTTGAACTTCAGTTGTTTGTGATGGAGTTCGACTGTCCTGTGTTCTGTGCTGTTGTTTATCGTCCACCAAAATTTAATAAGGATTTTATTCAGGAGTTTTCTGAGTTTCTGGCAGATTTTATCCCAAAATATGACAAATTTTTGGTCTGTGGTGATTTTAATATTCATATCTGTTGTCCTTCTAATCAGCTGGCTGATGATTTTAAAAGCCTCCTGAACTCTTTTGGTCTAACACAAGTTGTGGATGGACCAACACATAATCTTGGACACACCTTGGACCTGGTTATTTCTTTTGGGCTCTCAGTTTCACTTAAGGACATATCAGACATTGCTATTTCAGATCACTTTCCTGTTATTTTTGAATTTATTGCTCCTCCATCTGCTAGTAAGCCACTTGTTCCTGTCTCTCGCCGCCGTTTGGTCACCTCCTCGACAGCGGGGGACTTTGCTGCTGCCTTCATGGACTCTCAGTTTTATGCCATGAATGGACTGGTTTCTCCATTACTCCCAGATAACATCCTCTCTTCTTTCCACTCTACATGCACAGTCATTTTGGACTCTGTTGTACCGATGCGCTGCAAATCCAGGAAATCAAAATCCGACCCCTGGTTAAATGCCACGACCCGTGCCCTCAGGCAACGCTGCAGACGGGCGGGGAGAAAATGGAAAAAGGACAAACTGCAGGTGTCTCTGGGTTTTCTGAGGGACAGTCTAACTGACTATCAGAAGGCTGTGAAGGAGGCAAAAGCACAATATCTGTCTCATATTATTTCGAGCAGTTGTCATCGTCCCAGACTATAAACTCAGTTGTAAATCCACACACCTCTGTTTTGTTGGACGCTACAACCACAACCTGTGAGGAGTTTCTTCAGTTTTTTATTGATAAGGTTTCATCAGTCAGACAGAACGCTGATCAGAACTGTAATGTTGAGTTGTCTGCTCCTCGTGCACATTCTGCTGTGCTCAAACAGTTTGAGCCCATTTCTTTTGCATCTCTCGCTGATGTTGTAAAACACATAAAATCTACAAGTTGTCCTTTTGATGTTGTTCCAGCTAAGGTGCTGAAGGAGGTTTTTAATACTGTTGGGGCGGGTCTCCTAACTTTTATCAATGCTTGTCTTAGATCAGGGTCTGTTCCAGCTGCTTTTAAACATGCTGTGGTTCGACCTCTTCTTAAAAAACCTCACCTGGACTCATCAGTTTTATCCAATTTTAGACCTGTCTCTCATCTGCCATTTCTATCTAAGGTTTTAGAAAAGGTTGTCTTTTTACAGTTAAAATCATTTTTAGAAGACAATCTCATCCTTGAAAAATTCCAGTCTGGGTTTAGATCGCGACACAGCACTGAGTCAGCACTTTTAAAAGTTCCTAATGATATTACTCTGTCGGTGGATGCAGGGAATCCTGCTGTGCTGGTTCTGTTGGACCTCACAGCAGCCTTTGATACTGTGGATCACACAGTACTTGTTTCCCGGTTGGAACATTTTATTGGCATTCATGGTACTGCACTTGAGTGGTTTAGATCATATTTGGCTGAAAGGAGCTTTTCTGTCATGATTGGGGACCTTTCCTCATCAACTGCTCCTCTGTGCTGTGGAGTGCCGCAGGGATCTGTCCTTGGGCCGATTCTATTTTCTTTGTACATTCTGCCATTGGGGTCAATTATAACCCAGCACAATTTGTCCTTTCATTGTTATGCAGATGATCTGCAAATCTATCTGCCTGTGAGGACTAATGGGAGTGATGCTTTGTCATCATTATTTAATTGTATTCGTGATGTAAAGCAGTGGCTGTCCCGAAACTTCCTTTACCTGAATGATGGTAAAACTGAGATCATGGTGTTTGAGCGCACTGGCATACCAAATGTAGTAACACCAAATTTTGGTGCTTTGGCTAACTATGTAAAACCAGCTGTCAAGAATTTGGGAGTGATATTTGACAGCTGTTTGAGGTTCGATCAACAGATAAATTCTGTTGTCAAAGCTAGTTTTTTCCAACTTCGCCTCTTGGCTAAAATAAAGCACTTTCTCAGTAGACGTGATCTTGAGACGGCCATTCATGCTTTCATCAGCTCCAGACTTGATTATTGTAATGCACTTTATGCGGGCATTAATCAGTCGTCTCTTGCGCGTCTCCAGTTGGTGCAGAATGCTGCTGCTCGTCTTTTGACAAACACTTCTAGATGTGAGCATATTGCGCCCATCCTATACTCACTCCACTGGCTTCCAGTTCGTTTTAGAATTGATTTTAAAATTTTAATGTTTGTTTTTAAAGCTACGAGGTCTATTAGAAAAGTATCCGACCTTATTATTTTTTCAAAAACCATATGGATTTGAATCACGTGTGATTACATCAGACATGCTTGAAGCCTCGTGGGCATGCGAGAGTTTTTTCACGCCTGTCGGTTACGTCATTCGCCTGTGGGCAGTCTTTGAGTGAGGAGTCGTCCACCCGCTCGTCGATTTTTTTCATTGTTTAGTAATGGCTCAGAGACTGTTGCTTTGTTTGATAAAATTTTTTTCAAAACTGTAAGGCACAACTGAGTGGACACCATTCAATAAATTCAGCTGGTTTTCGGTAAAAATTTTAATGGCTGATGAGAGATTTTGGTCTGGTAGTGTCGCTTTAAGGACGGTCCACGGCGCCTGACGGCGATCTGCGCTTCGAGGCGGCAGCGTCTCGCTGTTTCAAGTTGAAAACTTCCACATTTCAGGCTCTGTTGACCCAGTAAGTCGTCAGAGAACAGAGAACTTTCAGAAGAAGTCGGCATGAGGAGTTTATTCGGACATTCCATTGTTAACGGTCATTTTGTAATGAAAGAACGTGCGGGCAGAGTCGCATGTCGGGCTGGACCCGACCACGGGGGGTCGCGGCAGGAAAAACACCTCCGTTGGAAATCTTAACGGGCAAGTTGGAACATGCCCAAGCTGTTAAACAATTTCTCAGTTACTCACTTGTTGAAAGCCATTAAAAGCCGCCTGAATTCTACAAATGGTTTTCAACACGGAGGTGTTTTTCCTGTCGCGGCGCACACAGATTTGCCGAGTCGTCACGGAAACGACTCGGCGAATTTGCGCGTACGTCTTTCATTAAAAAAATGTCCTTAAACAGTGGAATGTCCGCATAAATTCCTCATGCCGGCCTCTTCTGAATCTTCTCTGTTCTCTCACGATGTCCTGGGTGTATTAAGCCTTAAATTAGGATGTTTTAAGCTCGAAACAGGCCGACAACAGCGCCTGGAAGCGCTGCAGGACGTCCCGCTCCGTGGAAAGTCCTTACACCGACAGAAACACCCCATAATCTCTCATCAGCCATTAAACTTTTCACAGAAAACCAGCTTAATTTCTCGAATAGTGTCCACTCGGATATTCCTCACAGGTCCAGAAAAAATTTTGATAAAGCAACGCGCGCCGTCTCGAGCAGCGTGTGAAACAAAGGAATTCAGCCGAGAGGGCGGGACCACATCTCACTCAAGGCCTGCCCACAGGGAAATGACGTCACCGACACGCGTGAAAAAACTCACGCATGCGCACGAGGGTTCAAGCATGATTGGTGTAATCGCATGTCATTCAAATCCATATAGTTAAAAAAAAAATAAAACGGTCGGTTTATTATCTAAGAGACCTCGTATTTATGGCCTTGCACCTCCCTACTTGTCTGAAATTTTAACTTTGCGCACCTACAGTAGGACGTTAAGGGCGTCTGGCCAGCTTTACTTAGATGTTCCAAGGTCAAGATATAAACGCTGGGGTGATCATGCTTTCACGGTAGCTGGCCCCAGACTGTGGAATGAGCTACCTCTTGAGTTACGTACTATTCCTGACCTAGCACTTTTTAAATCTAAGTTAAAGACTTATTTATTTAAACTGGCTTTTAACACTTAGTGGGGAGGTGACATGTTCTGTTATTTTTATGTTCTTTTTTATGTGTTGTTTTAAAATTTTATTTTATATGTGTTTTATTTTGTAAATTTGTGTTTTTAATGTTAAGCACTTTGGACACAAGTCGGTGCTGTAAAGCGCTTTATAAATAAATGTTGATTGATTGATTGATTGATTGGTGGGGCTGCTGTGCCAATAGATTCCCTTGTCTTGTCCAGTACAGGCATTCAAGTGAACAGTCAGAAAATTACTACAATTCCACAATAATCATTTCATGTCCTTCTCAAAATCAGCAATTTAACCATTTACAGCTATATTAGGCCCCATTTCTACTTTGGAAAGGAACAGTATCAAATACAACACTCAAGTTCTTGAGCAAAGAACAATATTTGACACCAATTACACACATAGTACACCAAACTGTACTGCACTGCCTTTATCTTCACACAAACAGATCCTGGGGTTCACAATGACACCCGCTTAACAAAATAGAAAATATCACAATGTTCACACCACCTTCCAAGAGAGAGAGAGGGAGAGAGAGAGAGAGAGAAAATGTTTGTGTGTGTGTGTGTGTGTGTGTGTGTGTGTGTGTGTGTGTGTGTGTGTGTGTGTGTGTGTGTGTGTGTGTGTGTGTGTGTGTGTGTGTGTGAGAGAGAGAATGTGTGAGAGTGAGAGAAAAAGTGTTCGTGTGTGTGTGTGAGAGAGAGAGAGCGTGTGAGAGTGACAGAGAGTGTGAGAGAGAGAGAGAGAGAGAGAGAGAGTGTGTGTGTGTGTGTGTGTGTGTGTGTGTGTGTGTGTGTGTGTGTGTGTGTGTGTGTGTGTGTGTGTGTGTGTGTGTGTGTGTGAGAGCGAGAGAAAATTAAGGTAATATTTTGCATGAACATTACTGAGTGGAATGGAGACAAACTAAAGAAGCTTGAAAAACTTAAATAACTTGACTAACTAATAACACCAAAACCTTTAAATTAAAATGGTTAAAATTAATTAACAGTGTAGAGGACAAAGCAAATTAAGTATACAAAACCACTTAATTAAATGTGTTGCTAAACTTGGGTTTGTCTTACTATAAGTGTCTTGTGTGAACTCAGTGGCTGAGTTAGAATTTCTTTAAAAAAACATGAAAATTGCTATTTTAGGGTTTTGTTTTGTTTTTAAACCTAGCAAATAATTTGTTTTAGACTGTGGAATACTCCAAAGAATATTTCACTTCTGTGAACTGATCCTCATAACATGTAAAGTGAAATCAAAATACCAGCATGGCTGCAGCTTTGAACACTGTTACAAACAGCCCCGGCCTCCCCCATTACCATTATAACTGGTCTGCTGTCCCAATAAAGATCACAGCTTCGACCCCCTAAAACAAACAAAAAAACATCACTCATTCGTTTTATCTTAAGTTTTCACCCTCGTTTCCACACCAGGAGCAACATTCAGGAATAAATCCCAGCAGCTCGTCATTTCACCTGAGCTGAAGAGGTGGATGCGCTCCTTTCCACCCGCGCAGATCAGCAGCCTCCGTGACGTGTGCGCGCTGACAGTGTGAATGAAGTTTATAACGAGTCAGACAAACGTCTCTCCTCCAACCGGGATGTGCAACTGTCATTAAACCACGAGAAAGATCTGATGTGCGCAACTCCATGCGCCTCCAAAAGGATCCCCGCCAAACTTTGGTGTCATTGATTTGATTAGTTTTGTCCCATTTTAAACCTCCGAAGAGTTCTTACTCCAGCAAAACACACGGAGACAAAATAAAAATAAATAAATATAACCCAAACGTCGTCATCACCATCATCTTCCTGACTGACTGACAGCTGCAGCGTCACGTGTATCACTGACTGTAATCTAACGTTCCCGCATTTTTGTAGCAAGGGATAAAATTCCGGCGCCCCAAAGCCATTAATTTTGGCAATGTTGATTTGCCAAATATTTATTAATTTTCCCTAACAACTACATACAATTGGTTATTTCGCTGCACTTCAAGGGCGCTTTGAATGATCGTCCAACACGAGGAATGATACGTTCTCTGCTTCTGTCGGTGGAAATGCACTGTTGAATGAGAGTCAGTTGGAGGAAGTGTTGTTTTAATCATTCATATTACATGTAGGCACATACTATTAAGTAAAACTGACATTGATAATACTTTTTAAATATATATTATGACTTTTCCTCTCCACATCTAGGAGGGCAGCGCCCGAGCGCCCCCTATGGGCCAGCCGCCACTGCACTGTATGGCAATTTTTTTTAAGTCTGCAAACATAGGACTTTTTGCCGTTGTAGAATTTAACAGTATATTTCAGATGTGCAGTAATGCAAAGATTGTTAAAGTTAAAGTTAAACTTAAAAGTTAAAGTTGCTCCAGTTTTGGTAAAACGTGGTGCAAATTATTGGTTGAACTAATAGGATTAACAAATGGAATAGTTCTGACTGTGTTGAATGTTTGGTCTCCAAAGTAAACGTTCACAAAAAGTAAAGTCAACGTCCATTTCTATGACACGTGACATATGATAACTAAGCATGACACATGGAGCAAACTATTCCTTTTTAAAATCCTACTCACTCAACCAATAATTTGCATCATGTTTTACCATAATTGGAGCAACTTTAACTTTTGACTCCTGTACAAACTGAAAGTGACCTTTGCTTGCTGTTTTTACCCCATAACTCCAGAACGTTCAGTCACAGATAGTCCAAACTATAACTTTTTGGAATGTTTGTGATCAGACGCATAATGTGGAATAGCTTTCAATATGATTGTAACATTTTTTTTAACCGTATGCAGTTCTTCAATTGACCCCTACTTGGCCCCCTATTGAAAATTCAAATGGCTAATGTTATTTTTCTAAAATATGTTACCAAAAGGTATGTATACACAGTCAAACTTTGGTGCTTGTAACTGGATTTGAAGGATTCCTCTGCAAATATTCTTTTATCTGCTGCACTATTGGATGTTAGTTGTCTTCAGTAGATGCCGTTTCATTTGCATTAATGGTTTCTCCTCAAGACAAGATTGAATTTCCAGAAAGTGACCTCAGACTTAATGCAAACATTAGCTACATGGAGCTCTCAGAGGTCTGTGTGGATCAGGATCAATCACTGAGTCACAATCTGGACCTCTGTTATTTACCCATGCACTGCCATGACCAAGATAAGGTGTCTTGTGAAAGTCATTGTATGAAACGCCTCAGTTGTGTGCACAGGTCAGGTCAGAAGCCGTAGTGTGGAATTAAAAGAAGCATAATAGAGGTGGAACACAGACAGTTTTGATAAAGAGATAAGGAGAGGGACAGGCATTGAGAGTGACATTGAATGGAGGAGACTGTGAATGAATGGAAAGGTGAAACTGCAGAGCTGAATGTACTGGAACGACGGTGCAGTTTAGATCAATTTGGGTTACTCTAGATCTGAGTATGAGACTGAAACATAGAAAGAACTTGATTATATAACAGATGTAAAAATTTCAGCTACAGTGTGTCAGAAGGCAAAGCAAAGACTCAAACCTGTATTTGAACCATTGTGGTTGTGTTTGTTGCGGTGCTTTGAAAATCTCCAGCATTTGCATAGCCTTTTCTGTGGGTATTTACAGGCAAATGTGTCATTCTGGCAGCACGGTGGCATAGTGGTTAGCACTGTTGCCTCACAGCAAGAAGGTCATGGGATCGATTTTCATGTTCTCCCCGTGTTTTCATGGGTTCCCTCTTCCCACATCCAAAAACATGCAGGTTAGGTGGATTGGAACCTTTAAATTGTCTGTAGGTGTGTGTGCAGGTGTCAATGTGTTTGTTTGTCTAAATGTGCCTGTATGCAACAGACTGGTGTCCTGTCCAGGGTGTACCCCGCCTCATGCCCTGTGACTGCTGGGATAGGCTTCAGACCTCTGTGGCCCTTAATTGGAGTAAGCAGTTGAAGATGAGTGATGAGTGTGCCATTCTTACATGAATATGTAATTGATGATGCAAAAGTCCAAAGTTGCATTATGTGTATAATCAATTAGTGATGGTCAAATGAGGCCTCATGAAGCACATGGCATTTGTTCTAAGCCCACTAGATGGTGGTGTGTATTCAGAAATGGCATTCAGAAAGTGCATTGTTTTTGAACTTTTCTTTTATTATTTAATTAATTAATCACTTTATTTATTCATTAATTTCTGGATGAATCGGCCATGTAAATGGTTCAGAAAAAGAACACCACATGCTTTATGAAACCCTCACCTGACCAATACTATGCCCAGTTTTTCCATTCACATCCATACAATGTTGTAACTCATTCAGAGTTGCCAACTATGTCTTGAAAGATTCCTTCATTCATCTGCTTTGTTTATTGTCCCTCTATTAAGAGGGCCTGCTTGAAACTAAATTACCACAGACGACCATACTCTTTCTGTTTATTAACACATTTGCATGTTTTTCCCTTGGAAATACATCTGAAAAATATGGCGTCTGTTTATAGGTGCAGACATATCATATGCATACAGAAATAGGTGGCACCAAATACCCATGAAACCAGTTTATCCCACTGCTTGATTTAAGCCTGTCTCCCATTACTTATTTTTGAAACCTGATTGTCGACAATTTCTGGAAAATAAAATAATTGGATATCTAACTGGAGCCAGAAATCAGGTGAAATATGTGATAAAAGTAGTGTTGTAGAACACTGTGAGCAATCAGGAAAGTTTTGAACATGTTTAAAAAATTTGTGACATTGGTTCATATTATAATTCAAAAAAGTAAATAATGCGATTTAGATTGTGCAGATTTGGGCCACTCTTGTTGAAAACTATGTGGACCTGAAACAATATACAGTAGTTGGGATTTACCATTCTTTGAGCAAAAACCTCCTTCTGACAGAAACCCATGAAAAAAGTGGAGACAGTTCTGAGATGTTAACTGAAACATTTTAGCATTTTGGGAAAATTTGGGGATATGTGTGCTATGTATATGTATGCTACTATATACACTCAACAAAAATATAAACGCAACACTTTTGGTTTTGCTCCCATTTTGTATGAGATGAACTCAAAGATCTAAAACTTTTTCCACATACACAATATCACCATTTCCCTTAAATATTGTTCACAAACCAGTCTAAATCTGTGATAGTGAGCACTTCTCCTTTGCTGAGATAATCCATCCCACCTCACAGGTGTGCCATATCAAGATGCTGATTAGACACCATGATTAGTGCACAGGTGTGCCTTAGACTGCCCACAATAAAAGGCCACTCTGAAAGGTGCAGTTTTGTTTTATTGGGGAGGGATACCAGTCAGTATCTGGTGTGACCACCATTTGCCTCATGCAGTGCAACACATCTCCTTCACATAGAGTTGATCAGGTTGTCAATTGTGGCCTGTGGAATGTTGGTCCACTCCTCTTCAATGTCTGTGCGAAGTTGCTGGATATTGGCAGGAACTGGTACACGCTGTCGTATACGCCGGTCCAGAGCATCCCAAACATGCTCAATGGGTGACATGTCCGGTGAGTATGCCGGCCATGCAAGAACTGGGACATTTTCAGCTTCCAAGAATTGTGTACAGATCCTTGCAACATGGGGCCATGCATTATCCTGCAGCAACATGAGGTGATGTTCTTGGATGTATGGCACAACAATGGGCCTCAGGATCTCGTCACGGTATCTCTGTGCATTCAAAATGCCATCAATAAAATGCACCTGTGTTCTTCATCCATAACAGACGCCTGCCCATACCTTAACCCCACCGCCACCATGGGCCACTCGATCCACAACAGTGACATCAGAAAACCGCTCACCCACACGACGCTACACACGCTGTCTGCCATCTGCCCTGGACAGTGTGAACCAGGATTCATCCATGAAGAGAACACCTCTCCAATGTGCCAAACGCCAGCGACTGTGAGCATTTGCCCACTCAAGTCGGTTACAACGACGAACTGGAGTCAGGTCGAGACCCCGATGAGGACGACGAGCATGCAGATGAGCTTCCCTGAGACAGTTTCTGACAGTTTGTGCAGAAATTCTTTGGTTATGCAAACCGATTGTTTCAGCAGCTGTCAGAGTGGCTGGTCTCAGACGATCTTGGAGGTGAACATGCTGGATGTGGAGGTCCTGGGCTGGTGTGGTTACACGTGGTCTGCGGTTGTGAGGCTGGTTGGATGTACTGCCAAATTCTCTGAAACGCCTTTGGAGACAGCTTATGGTAGAGAAATTAACATTCAATACACGAGCAACAGCTCTGGTTGACATTCCTGCTGTCAGCATGCCAATTGCATGCTCCCTCAAATCTTGCGACATCTGTGGCATTGTGCTGTGTGATAAAACTGCACCTTTCACAGTGGCCTTTTATTGTGGGTAGTCTAAGGCACACCTGTGCACTAATCATGGTGTCTAATCAGCATCTTGGTATGGCACACCTGTGAGGTGGGATGGATTATCTCAGCAAAGGAGAAGTGCTCACTATCACAGATTTAGACTGGTTTGTGAACAATATTTGAGGGAAATGGTGATATTGTGTATGTGGAAAAAGTTTTAGATCTTTGAGTTCATCTCATACAAAATGGGAGCAAAACCAAAAGTGTTGAGTTTATATTTTTGTTGAGTGTATGTATGCTAATATGTATGCTAACAGCACATCCAAAAAAAAAAAAAAAAATCATAGAATGGAAACTATACATAGAAGTAATTGGCAATAATTGGTTATAATTGCATGTAACTGAATACAACAAAATAGGTAATAGTAAGAACTGTGATTAGATTAAATTACCTGTGTTAGAGTGAAGTCTTCCCCTGACAATTCAGGCTTCTACATATTAAATTTTCTAAAATTACTGCATTTAAACTGTAGGAAGAATGGTCACAGGATGAATATAATAATGTTTTGGAATATTGAAAATGATCACTCGTGGATAATTTTACCTCGGGGCACCACCTAGTTCAAAGTATAGGTACTTTTACTTTAAGCATTCATTAATTGATTAGTCTCAATTTAATTAATCAGTCTCAGTTTCTAAAGGATAAGCTCCGCAGGTCAGATCCAACACCCTCTGTAAAACCATACAAAAATCACAGACAATTTCACACATTTAAGATATTTATTTAACTCTGGCAGGAGTTAAATAACAGGACATATCACAGTGAGCCAATTAATGATGACGACATTCAATGAACAATGATTATGATGTTCTGATAGTTTGGTTTCGTAGCGGGAGTTTTAGGAGTAAGATTCGTCCTAATTTAACAGGCAATTTACTTTGGTATTTGTTAACCTGAGAGAAGATTAATGATTTTGAACAGAGTTAAATAAAGCCACTCTGTTTATCTGACAACATAGCCCGGTCTTACTTTGCGCAGTGCAGCGGGTCTCCGTGAGGTCCGATGCTGGACGCCGTCTGGTTCAGTCCACGCTCTGTCTGCCACACAGCTTCGTCAGGGACCTTGACAAAGAAGCTGTGCCGGTCCGACCCGCTCGGTCTCGTCAGTGGCGGGGATGATTTCTGTTATTGTGCTGTGGTTTCGCGGTGGCAGTTCAAGTTGCTGTTGAACGTCTCAGCTGGATGTTTTTCTCTGCAGTGCTCTGGAATCTGGCTTGTCAGAATAAAGGTTTGAGCGTCTTTATTCTCTATCAAAAATCAAAAATTCGTTTTTCGTTGTCATCTTTTTGGAAGCTTGGTTAAATCAGAATTCAATGCAAAAATAGCTGACTTTAGAAGAAAAATGTTCGCGAAAGGAATTTGGAGTTTGAAGAAGAAAAAGGTTTTAACCCCTTAACACCCAAATTTATATAGCTGTATATAAAAAAAATGTTTTGTGTGTGTTTTTGCCTTTAAGTAGATGGTAAATAATGTTGAGATTATTAATTTCACTTTTGCACAAAAACTAGATAGTAATATTGGGTATTCTGGTAATGACTTTATGTTATAATGTTATAATAATAATGATGGTATGTTGCAAATTTGCGACAACAGGCATACAGGTCAATTTGGTAAGTTGCATATTTGAGTCAGAGATTGTAGCATATATGCGATCATGGGCATTAAAGGGGTAAATTTGAAAATTCTAAAAAGGAAGTTAAATGCGCCGGTGCATTTAATTTGACAAAGGTTGCAAAAGTTATCTGTCTGAAAAATAAAGTAAATTCTTGTCGGTGCGCCAAACAAGAATGAGTCTTAAGTAGCATGTGGCTTTAAACAAAGGGTCATAAATTTACTACTGACAGCTAGGCGCGTCTTTAGACTCAAGGACAGGAAAAGAAGTGAAAGAGGTAAGAGCGTAAGAGAAGAGCGTAAGAGCAAAGAGCAAGAGAAAAGAGCGCGAATTCCCGGGTGCAAGCTCTTTTAAAGATTTAACAAGCTCCACCCCCAAGAATTCTGGGTAACGTAGTTTTGGGAGTTTCCTTTGTCTAGTTTTATATATATAAATCAGCGTGGCTCCAACATTCCGCTTTGAAACCAAATCAAGTCCTGTAGAATAAAACTTGTAACTGGTTTACCTGGAATTATATACCACACACACATATGTAAAAGAACACACTAAGTAAACATTCCCCAATGAACAGAGTATAACACATCAAATATAATACTTTCATGCATAAATAGAAAAGAAAGAGTGACATGTTTCCTTGTCTCTTTCTTTTTCTTTTGTTCTTTTGTTATATAACAATACAGTGGAATTTCCCTTTTTAAATGTTAGGATTTTGAGTCTGCAGGAATCAATAACCTGTCCTTCCCAAATCGTCCCACAGGGGTCACTCTTGTTCCAGGTTTAGATTCAGATTTATCTAGCATGAAGGTGAAAGGGGTATGCTGGGTTAATTTCAACCAGAAAACCTTTGCAATAATCAGTGAATCAAGAGTAATCCTTCAGTGAGCTGTTTTCTTTGGAGTCTAGTGTGAAAAACCTCTTTTTAGGACT
The DNA here is from genome assembly GCF_902500255.1 of Thalassophryne amazonica. Taxonomy (NCBI): domain Eukaryota; kingdom Metazoa; phylum Chordata; class Actinopteri; order Batrachoidiformes; family Batrachoididae; genus Thalassophryne; species Thalassophryne amazonica. Next base: position 36,633,031 of record NC_047107.1, read on the forward strand.
TTTGGTGAAGAAAGGGTCTTTCTGTGGAGGTTTTTTATGTGAGAGGGGAGTTGAGTTGCATCTGGTTTGGGGTGCTGATAAGAATTCACAGCTCCATGTGGAATGCTCTTTGGGTAATCTTAAATCCTGAATGTGTTGGGGGTTTGTTGACAGATCCAAGCTGTGCATGGCTTAGAGCGTCTCCTCTTGACACCTGGAGATATACCAGGCCTTGCTGTATGGAGTTTATCTTTCTTTGAAGAAACTCAATGGCCTCATCTTAATGCAAGCTCAAGATGTTGGCTGTTTGGTCACAGCTTTCCGCTACAAAACCCAAATTGAAAACAAATCGACTCCACATATAAATTCAATTTAATTAAATTTATTTCATTTATATAGCACCAAATCACAACAAAGCTGCCTCTAGGCACTTCACACAAGTAAGGTCTAACCTTACCAACCCCAGGAGCAAGCACACACATGACAGTGGTAAGGACAAACTCCCTCTGATGATTTGAGGAAGAAACCTCAAGCATACCAGACTCAAAGGAGTGACCCTCTGCTTGGGCCATTCTACCGACACAATTGAAAATAGAAATATACAGGAAATTTTGAGAGTCCATGCTGGTGCGCAGGACGGGAGGCTTTCAGAAGAAGCCACCCACTCTCACCTCTGGATGGAGCTGCACTTCAAACAGAGAGCAAAAACAGAATCAGGCGACAAACACAGTGTAATTTGTCAGCATTAAGCAACAAGAAAAACAGAAGAAATACTAAGGAGATCGCCGGCCACTAGCCCTAAGCTTCACTAAAAGACCCAGACTTTAGATAATGCTGAGGCAGCGACCCGCTCTGTTTACTAATAACATGAATTTAAAAGGGTAGAAAGCATTATTATTATCAAATTACCATTAATCCCCTTGATGAAAACATGTTAGGAATGAAGATGAAGGCATACTGAAAAAAAAAGCAGGACACTGCAAATGCAAGACCAGCAGTTACATACCCCAAACAGATGTTTACATGTGTGAGAGAGTTATGGTGCATTCCCATGTTGGTGGTGTGTGCCAGACACGAAACCAAATGTTACATTGTGTCTTCTATAAGATAGCAATGGAAAATTAAGCAGTTAAGACAAATCTGATGCTGATTTACTTTTAGCAATGGTGAAAGATAGAGATCCACCCATCCATCCATCCATCCATCCATCCATTTTCTTCCGCTTTATCCAGAGTTGGGTCGCGGGGGCAGCAGCTCAAGCAAAGCCGCCCAGACCTCCCGATCCACACACACCTCCCCCAGCTCCTCCGGGGGAACCCCAAGGCGTTCCCAAGCCAGCCGAGAGATGTAATCCCTCCAGCATGTCCTGGGTCTTCCCCGGGGCCTCCTCCCAGTGGGACATGCCCGGAACATCTCTCCAGCGAGGCGTCCAGGGGGCATTTGGAAAAGATGCCCAAGCCACCTCAACTGACTCCTTTCGACGTGGAGGAGCAGCGGCTCGACTCCGAGCTCCTCCCGAGTGACCCAGCTCCTCACCCTATCTCTAAGGGTGCACCCAGCCACCCTGCGGAGGAAACTCATCTCGGCAGCTTGTACTCGCGATCTCGTTCTTTTGTCATGAGCCAAATCTAATGACCATAGGTGAGGATCGGAACGTAGATCGATCGGTAAATCGAGAGCTTTGACCCCCTACTCAGCTCTCTCTTCACCACAACGGTCCGATACAGTGACCGCATCACTGCAGATGCTGCACCGCTCCATCCGTCCCTCACTCATGAACAAGACCCGAGATACTTAAACTCCTCCACTTGAGGCAAGGACACTCCACCGACCTGAAGAGGGCAAAGCACCTTTTTCTGGTCGAGAACCATGGCCTCGGATTTGGAGGTGCTGATTTTCATCCTGGACGCTTCACACTTGGCTGCAAACCTCCCCTGTGCACACTGAAGGTCCTGATTTGATGAAGCTAACAGAACCACATCGTCCGCAAACAGCAGAGATGAGATTCTGTGGTTCCCAAACCAGACCCCCTCTACACCCTGGCTGTGCCTAGAAATTCTGTCCATAAAAATAATGAACAGAACCGGTGACAAAGGGCTGCGGAGGCCAACGTGCACTGGAAACAGGTTTGACTTACTACCGGCAATGCGAACCAAGCTCCTGCTGCGGTCGTACAGGGACCAGATAGCCCTTAGCAAAGGACCCCGGACCCCGTACTCCCGGAGCACTCCCCACAGGGTGCCCCGAGGGACACGGTCGAACGCCTTCTCCAGATCCACAAAACACATGTGGACTGGTTGGGCGAACTCCCATGATCCCTCGAGCACCCGTTGGAGCGTGTAGAGCTGGTCCAGTGTGCCGCGACCAGGACGAAAACCACACTGCTCCTCCTGAATCCGAGGTTCAACCATCGGTCAAATTCTCCTCTCCAGTACTCTGGAATAGACCTTACCATGGAGGCTGAGGAGTGTGATCCCCCTATAGTTGGAACACACCCTCCGGTCCCCCTTCTTAAACAGAGGGACCACCACCCCGGTCTGCCACTCCAGAGGCACTGTCCCCAATCGCCACGCGATGTTGCAGAGGAGTATCAGCCAAGACAGCCCCACAACATCCAGAGACTTAAGGTACTCAGGACGGATTTCATCCACCCCAGGAGCCTTGCCACCGAGGAGCTTTCTAACCACCTCGGTGACTTCCACCTGGGTAATGGATGAGTCCGCCTCTGAGTCCCCAGTCTCTGCTTCCTCTTCGGAAGACGTGACGATGGGATTGAGGAGATCCTCGAAGTACTCCTTCCACCGCCCGACAACATCCCAGTCAGGGTCAACAGCTCCCCACCCGCACCGTAACAGTGCGGGTGGAGAGCTGCTTCCTCCTCCTGAGGCGTCGGACGGTTTGCCAGAATCTCTTTGAGGCCGACCGATAGTCCTCCTCCATAGCCTCCCGAACTCCTCCCAGATCTGAGTTTTTGCCTCTGCGACTGCATGGGCTGCGGCACGCTTGGCCTGCTGGTACCTGTTAGCTGCTTCTGGGGTCCCACCTACCAACAAAGATAAGTAGGACTCCTTCTTCAGCTTGACGGCATCCCTTACTTCCGGTGTCCACCACTGGGTTCGGGGATTGCCGCCGCGACAGGCAAGATAGAGATCCAAGAAATGTATTTCTGCAAGTGCCTATGTCTTGTCTTTTTCTGCTTTTTGTCATGAAGGTAAGAAATATCATCCTAACCTACAAACACCTATGGGGGTTCTATTTTACACCAATCAGGATGAAACTCCAGTGAGGGATTAATTAGTTTCATGCAGATACATGGGATCAGATTAGGTAAACAGGAATGACTTGCATGACAACACAGAGAAGAATTTACGGTCTTGAACGGTAATTTAGTGACAGAAGTTAGGAGTTAATTCTGTTTTTCTAACTTCAAAATGAAAATATAGCGTGTAATGAGGTGCTTGCACAAATAGCCTGTGGGGTCAATTCTGAATGATGACTGTAACGGGAAAAGGCAGTCTGTTGTTGATTCTCATCTGACCATGTTCTTGATCAGAAGTCTTTCTAGTTTGTGAACATGGTTTCTACAAGGAGAAATTCCTGGAAAGTCACTACTTTCTGCCATCTTGCATGAACAGAACTATATAGCGGCTCACTATAAATGTCAGGAGGGACACCAGTTTCACAGGGTGATTAACATCCAAAACGTGCACATGTAGCCTGTCCAGCTACAGTGCATCCAGAAAGAATTCACGGTGCTTCACTTTTCCCCCATTTTGTTATTTACAACCTTATTCAAAAATGGAGTAAATCACAACACCCCATAATGACAACATGAACAAGTTTTTTTTTTGAAATGTTTAATCAAAAACTAAGAAAGCACATTATACTTAAGAATTCACATCTTTTGCCCAGTACTTTGTTGATATACCTTTGGTGGCAATTACAGTCTCAGTTCTTCTGGAATGTAATGTCACAAACTTTTTTTTTTTTTTAATATTTATTTCATTCATTTAAAAGAAAAACAGAAAAGCAAAAAAACAAAAGCACACAATACCAGAATGAAAAAGGAGCAGAAAGAAGAACAAATCTTATGATTTCTGCCCCTTTTAACAATACAATCTTTCAATATACAGCATCATAGTCAACATTATTTAACAGATTGCATTTCTTTAACTTGTCACATACCAACTGACCCATTTCATAATTATGACCATTAATTAATAGATTACATCACTGACAGGTTACATTTAAACTTAAGACACTCCAAACATTATTAACAGTTACTTTTTTTTTTTTTTTTTACTTTCTTGCAGCCCATGACTTACTTCATAGTTTCATACTTACTTAATACAATCTAATTTAATATGTTTTTTTAAATAATTTAAGCGACCTTAATTCTTTAATTTCTTTATTAAGATTGTTCCATAATTTGACACCATTTACTGCAATACTCCTTTCCTTTACTTTGGTTCTAAATCTTGTTTTTTTAAGACTTCTATTCCTTTCAATTTATAACTACTTACTCTTTTTTCAAACATATTTTGAATGTTTGTTGGTAAAGTATTTTTATTAACTTGGTACATCGTTTGTAATATTTTCAAATCTACTAAATCATGAAATTTAAGTACCCTATACTTAATAAACAATGGATTAGATGGATCTCTAAAACCACTGTTACTAATCACTTTTAAAGCTCTTTTCTGCAAAATAAATAAAGGTTGTATATAGGTTGTATATGTTGATCCCCAGATTTCTACACAGTAAGTTAAATATGGGACAATCAATGAATTGTACAATGTTAATAACCATAACTATTTAATGAATATTCACTTTATGCAAAACAGCAATGGCTTTTCGCTATTTTTCCTTTTATGTAATTTATGTGTGACTTCCATGTAAGATCTTCATCAATCCATGACTCCTAAAAATTTCATTTCTTTTACCCTTTGTATATCCCATTCCATCTATTTGTAATGACACATTATTTTTTTTTCGCTCTATCATTAAACAATATTAAATTTTGTCTTATTAATATTTAGTGACAATCTGTTTATATCAACCAATGTTTAACTTTTTCCAACCTCTGTATTATCACTTGTGCTACTTCCTGTATATCTGATCCAGAGGTAAAACAGCGGTTGGATCATCAGCAAATAAAATGCTGCCCAAGCACACTGGATACATTCACAAAATCTTGATATACAAAATAAACAGTTTGAGGTCCAAGTACGATCCTTGTGGTACTCCATAATAATGTTACACAAATTCTGATTTGGTATCTTTATCTGAACAAACTGTTTTCTATTTTCTAAGTAGCTTTTTACCCACTGATGTGCAACACCTCTTATTCCATATTGTTGTAACTTGTGGCAGCAATCTGAGTGGTATCTAACATCAAAAGCCTTTTTCAGGTCAATAAAAATACTTACAAATAATCCTATTAATCTATTGTTGTTGATATTGTCTCTATTAGTTCCATAATTGCCATAGCTGTCGAATGTTTTGTTGTGAATAATACTGAGCATTATTTAAAATATGATGTTCTCAATAATTTATCCAATCTTGTTACAAAAACTTTTTCCATAATTTTAGAAAAACTGTGGACGCAATGATACTGGCCTGTAATTAGAAAATTATGTTTGTCTCCATTTTTATATAATGGGACTACCTTAGCAATTTTCATTTCATCTGGAAAAAACCCCAGTGACAGAGACAGATTACAAATAAAAGTAAATGGTTCTATAACAATTCTATTATACTTTTTACAGTCATCATGTCTAATCTTCATGGTAAGTTGATCTTTTGCTTACACAGTTTTTACAATATTTCGTATTTCATCTTTTTCCACATTGTCCAGGAAAATACTATTGACCGTATTACCAATTGTACATAATTTATCTTCTATTATTGGTTTATTTCCCATCCAGACTTGACCCTACATTTGAATAAATAATCATTAAACCCATTTGCAACTTCTTTTATATCATATATCTCTTTATTTTCCTTAACAAAGTAATTTGGAATAGTTTTCTTTCGTTCCACACTATCAATCACACTTTTTATAATTCCCATGTTACCCTCATAATTATCTTTACTCTTATTTAGTGTTTTCACTGTAATAATCTTTTTTTTTGTTTCCTAATTATTGTTAATAGTTTATTTTTAATTTTTGTATTTATGTTCTGATTCCTTGTTTGCAATTTAAAAAAGCACCTGTATAAATAGTTTTTCTTTGCACCAGCATTTTTTTATTCCCTTTGTAGCCATGGTTTATTTACTCTTTCATTACTAATTCAATTAATTTACAATTTTTATCGTATGATTTCATCAATATTTTCATAAATATGCTACATTAACATCACTGACATAAACTTCTTCCCAGTTTTGATTTTTAAGGTCATATTTTAATGCCTCTAAGGCTTTTACTGACTTATCTCTTTTAAAGTTTATATCAGTTTTTTTGTGGTACCTATTTTATATTTAAATATTGAAAAAAATTGGTTAAATGGTCGCTATATCTGTCATGAAGATCCCATTCTTGATTAATTTCATCTGTTCTGTTTGTAAATATATATCAATTACCGTTGCACTTTGCGATTGTAATTCTGGTTGGTTTTGGTTATCAAGGGAATAACCCCAACTATACATTGAATTCACAAAATCACTTAATCTTTGGCAGCTGGAGCTTGCTATATTAATATTAAAGTCCCCACACATAAAAAGCGTTTTGTTTTTAATTTGATGGAATAATTCAGTTATTTTATCTGTAAATTTCACAACACAAGAATCTGGTGCTCTGTATACACAACTGATTAAAATATTCTTAGATGTTTCATGTACAAGTTCCACTGTTACAATTTCTATGACATCATTCATAATTGTCATTTCTTCAACAATTGTACACATCAGATCTGTTTTTTGTATACAGAGCAATACCACCGCCTTTTTTATATCTTCTGTTTACAAAATACAGCTCATATCCCTCCATTTGAACTTCATCCATGAGATCATCTTTAAGCCAGGATTCAGTGATTGCAACAATACTAAATCTATTTTTAAACTGATTTAAATAATCTTTATTGTGACATTTTACAATACAAGCTTCGACTGTTTATATGTATGAGTGACAGGGTATCTTCTGCAATTTTTTCACTATTCAGCTGTTCTACTGTATAATACTCACAACCATCGTTTTTAAGTCAACTATACTTTCATCAATATTAGTGTCTATGTCATATATTTTATCCTCTGTTTCCATGTTTGATCTGATTTTTTGTTGTCCCAATTACCAACAGGATGTTATATTTGATTGTCTATTCAGGTCTGTATTTCGTAAGGTCCTCCATGTTTTTGATTTGTATACCGTTTGTTCCTTCTTCACTCTAATCCACACCCTACAATTCCAGACCCATGTAGCAACAATATGTTTCTGTTTTCTTAGTAGTCTTGCTTCCCTAGCAATATCTGGCATTTTCTTTGTTAGATGATCATGTATTAGACACTCGTTCCTTTCAAATTCTTTGCCTGTCTTAATAACTCCATTTTTATATTTTCTGCTTGTAAATCGTATAACAATGTTAGATAGTTTATTTTTTCTATCTTTAGTTTGAATAGTATAACAGTCCTGATATTGTGTCTTGAGGGATGACAACACCTTTTTGATATAAAAAGTGTTGTAACTTGTTGTTCCAATGATTGTCTTCTTCAGGTGGGCATCCTCCCCACTGGCTACACCAGAATCCACCACCCTTGCATATGTCCGATGCCTTGTTTCTAGTCCAGATATATAAAGTCATCTTTCTAGTAAATTGTTTTCAAGTTCATTACACGTTGCTCAAGGTTTCTTATATGAACTTGTCCTTCTCTTTAACCAGATTTTGGAGTTCTTTAATTTCCACCATCAGTTTGTCTAGATTAGACATGTCTTTTGATATATGGTTTAATGAGGTCTTTATCTCCTCTATATCTTCCTCGAGTTTATCTGTTTTGCTGGGTGGTGCCATGCCGACTGTCGTGGCTCAGTATGGCCACTATTGATTACAAAAACAATTCTCACCAGTAGCCTCCACCACCACAGGTCCGGTAGCCGCACCCCAACCCTCCCCGTTGCTAACCTCGTTCACAGCCGCCCCAGCCACGGTCGTAGCCGCCGCCAGCCCCGGATGTAGCCGCTGCTAGCCGCGGATGTAGCCGCTGTTAGCCTCGGATGTAGCCGACGCCTTGGGCCTGGATGTATCACCGCCACCGATGCCTCGGGCCTGAATGAACCGCCTCCACCGATGCCTCCGCTGCTAGCCTCGAACGTAGCCGCTGTTAGCCTCGGATGTAGCTGACGCCTCGGGCCTGGATGTATCGCCGCCACCGATGCCTCGGCCTGGATGAACCGCCTCCACCGATGCCTCCGCCGCCAGCCACGGATGTAGCCGCTGCTAGCCACGGATGTAGCCGCTGCTAGCCTCGGATGTAGCCGCTGCTAGCCTCGGACATAGCCGCTGTTAGCCTCAGATGTAGCCGACGCCTCGGGCCTGGATGAACCGCCTCCACTGATGCCTCCGCTTGGATGAACCGCCTCCACCAATGCCTCCGCCTGGATGAACCTCCTCCACCGATGCCTCGACACGGATGGTGCACCTATCTTTGGGCAGTTTTCCCCATTCCTCTTTGCAGCACCTCTCAAGCTCCATCAGGTTGGATGGGGAGCGTCAGTGCACAGCCATTTTCAGATCTCTCCAGAGATGTTCAGTCTGATTCAGGTCTGGGCTCTGGCTGGGCCAATCAGAGACATTCACAGAGTTGTCCTGAAGCCACGTGTTTGATATCTTGGCTCTGTGTTTTGGGTCATTGTCTTACTGAAAGATGAAATAACACCCCGGTCTGAGGTCAAGAGTGCTCTGGAGCAGGTTTTCATCCAGGATGTCTCTGTACATTGCTGCATTCATCTTTCCTTCAATCCTGAGTAGTTTTCCAGTTCCTGCCACTGAAAAACATCCCCACAGCATGATGCTGCCACCATGCTTCACTGTAGGGATGATGCCTGGTTTCCTCCAAACATGACACCTGGCATTCATGCCAGTAAGTTTAATCTTTGTCTCATCAGAGCAGAGAATTTTGTTTCTCATGGTCTGAGAGTCCTTCAGGCATCTTTTGGCAAACTCCAAGTGGGTTGCCATGTACCTTTTACTAGTGGCTTCTGTCTGGCCACTCTACCATACAGGATTGATTGGTGTATTGCTGAAAGGTTTTCCTCTCTCTGGAATGCAGGAGCTCTGACAGAATGACCATCGACTTCTTAGTCACCTCCCTGACTAAGTCCCTTCTGCCCTGATTGCTCAGTTTAGATGGGTAGCCAGTTCTAGGAAGAGTCCTGGTACATCTGAAGTTTTTCTCTTTATGGATAATGGAGGCCACTGTGCTCATTTGGACCTTCAAACCAGCAGAAATATTTGTGCAACCTTCCCCAGATTTGCGCCTTGAGACAATCATGTCAAATTCCTTTGACTTCATGCTTGGTTTGTGCTCTGACATGCACTGTCAACTGTGGGACCTTATATGTAGACAGCTGTGTACCTTCCCAAATTGTGTCCAGTCAACTGAATTTACCCCAGGTGGACTCCAATTAAGCTCTAGAAACATCTCAAGGATGATCGGTGGAAACAGGATGCACCTGAACTCAATTTTGAGCTTCATGACAAAGGCTGTGAATATTTATGTACGTGTGATTTCTCAGTTTTTGTTTGTTTTTTAATAAATTTGCAAAATCTAAAAAAAAAAAAAGAAAAAACTTTTTTCACATTGTCATTATGGGGTATTGTGTGTAGAATTTTGAAGAAAAAAAAAGAATTAAATCCATTTTGGAATAAGACTGTAACATAACAAAAAGTGGAAGAAGTGAAGCACTGTGAATATTTTCCAGATGCACTGTATGAAAGCAAGGAATAGAAAAAAAAATTTTGTGCATTACTTTTTGTACATTTTACTACCGATGCTTTGTGAGGATAACCTGTGTCAGTACATCTTCACATAGAAAATATTTGTTAGCCATTGTATTATTATTTAAAATGCCAATCATGGGATATTTAACCTGTCACATCACAAAAAGCTAACTTTTTAACCAACAATCACAGCTTCAGTTTTGTTTTTTAAAATGTTAAAATGATGTGTATATTTCAAGGAAGGGGATTTTTGACCATCTAATTAACACTGTAAAATTTATGTCTCATGTCATCATTCGCCAGCTTCCACTGTAGATGACAGTTATTCTGCTGTAATGACCGCTGTGACGGCTTCTCTCCCATCAACATGTGAATGCAGCATTAGAGGGAGAAATGTGCATGTGAGAATGGTAATAAGCAGGTTAGATGAGTGTCATGTTGTTCCCCCTAATAGGCTCTCTTGCCATTCAGACTCCCACGTCAGTCTTGATCTCTGACAGAAATGTGGCTGAGTGCGATGACACTCTCAGTGCTTCTCGCTCTCTCTGTGACACATCCATACACACTGGCTTACAGTCCACCTTTAATTTGAGTCAGAAACAGGTGAAATGTTCAGGAGAAGTGGAGGACAGCAGCAGATTCTCAACACCATTTCTAAATGCCAAACACAATTGTGGCATAATGGAAAGTTATCCTTACATATTCTCAACCAACAGCTATGACAGAGCATCAATTACTAGTACTTTTCACATTTTGTTGCAGTTGGATGAGGGTTGCCTTTCTTGCCTGTCTCACCTCCTTCCTGAATTTCACCCAACAGGAGGAAGACTGTTGGATGAAATTTAGGAAGGAGGTAACCAGAGGTGGGATGAAGTCACTGTCAAGTCATTCTCAAGTCATGAATCAGCAAGTCTCAAGTCAGTTGCAAACAATTGGTGATCATTATGACTTGAGACTTGACTTGGGACTTGACTTGAAATTTGTAACTTGCCAATTCCTGACTTGAGAGTGGCTTGCTGGTGCCTTTGTCCCACCTCTGGAGGTAACACAGGCAATGGATGGAGGTGAAGTGATTCTGCACAACTTTATAACTACTGCAGATGTGGTGATGGAGATGGCAAGGAAGATAGCAGGTGTGACATCTGGACAGAGGAAGATAGACAAGTAGATTTGGTGGTGGAATGAAGATGTTTAGGAAAGTATCCAGAGAAAGAGGTTGATGACAAAAAATGAGGGAATTTGTAGAGCTGATGAAAGTTGACAGGAGTACGTGGAGATGTAGCACGAAAAGAGATGTACCAAAGGCTAAGGAAAGAACATATAGAGAGGTGTGCATGAATTTGAACACTAAGGATGAGAAAAGGGCTTGATGTGACTGGCTAGAGAATGTCACCAAGCTGGAATGGATGTGCTGCAGGTTAGGGTGACAGAGAATGCAGATGGAAATGTACTAACAAGTGAGGAGAGTTTGTTGAGCAGATGTAGGGAATATTTTGAGAAGCTGATGAATGAAGAAAATGAGAGCAAGAGAAGGCAGGGTGATGTGGAAATAGTAAATCAGTAGGTATTATAGATTAGTCAAGATGATGAGCGGACAGTGATGAAGAGTGGAAAGGCAGTTGGGCCAGATGACATATCAGTGGTGGCAAGTAAATGGTTGTGAGAGATGGCAATGGTGTTTTTAACCAGATTGTTTAAGAACATCTTGGAAAGCCAGGGGATGCCTCAGGAGTATAGAACAGGTGTACTGGTTCAATTTTTTAAGAACAAGGATGATGTGTGCAGAGCTGTAGTAAATACAGAAACATAAAGTTCATCAGCCACAGCATGACATTATGGGAAGGTGAGGCTGAAAAAAAGGCAAAGATCTGTGAGCAGCATTATGGTTTCATGCTAAGAAAGAGCACTGCAGATGTAATGTTTGCTGTGAGAATGTTGATGGAGAACTAAACAGAATTGTATGACAGGGTGCCAAGAGAAGAGTTGTGATATTATATATTACAACAACAATCAACAACAGACTGCCAGAAGTATATGAGAGTGGTGCAGGATATTTACAAGGACAGTGTGACAGCGGCGAGATGTGCAGTCGGAATGACAGATGCATTTGAATGCATCTGCATGTGGAGTTGGGATTAAACAAAGGATCAGCTCTGAGCTCTTTCTTGTTTGCAATGGTGATGGATGAGATCAAACAGGATACTGGATTATGATGTGTGCAGATGACATTGTGATCTATAGTGAAGGAAGAGAGAAGGTTGAGACTAACCTGGAGATGTGGAGATATGTTCTGGAGGGAAGGCAAATCAAGTCAGTCAGAGTAAGGCTGAATACAAGTGTGCAAATGAGGTGGAGCATGATGGAAGAGTGAAGTTGCAAGGAGTAAAGGTGATGAAGGTAGATGGATTTAAATATTTGAGGTCAACTTTCTGAAGTAATTGAGAGTGTCATAGACAGACAAAAAGAGAATTCAGGAAGGGTGGAGTGTGAGGACGAAGGTGGCAGAAATGACATACGGGTATCTGTAAGAGTGAAAGGGAAAGTTTACAAGATGGTAGTGAGACCAGCTGTGGCACTAACAAAAAGTACCTGGGGCGATGGAGAAATTTTGAGCGTGACCAAGAGAAACCAACATTTCTCAATAATGTGTGTAGTTTTGACTCAGTGGGTGCGATGTTGAGAAATGGTTTCTCAGAATGTAAAAAAATGTAGAACCACTCCGTACTTTTTCTGGATCAAGCTCAAAACCTTTCAATCACTCCTCATAACACCTGAAGTTACTGTCTTTGTGAGTAATGAGAACGGACAGAATTATGACTAAACATACCAGCGGGACAGCACGGGTAGGGCAGCTTGGAGATCAGGTCAAAGAAGTGAGATAGAGATGGTTTATGGCATGTACAGAAGGAGTCAAGCAGGAGGAAAAACGAGAGGCCAAAGAGGATTTTATGGATGTGCTGAGGTAGGACATGCAAATGGTTTATGTGACAGAGGAAGATGCTGTGAATGGGGTGAGATGGTGACAGATTGTCTGCTGTGGCAACCCCTAATGGGAGCAGCCAGAAGAAGAAGAAGAAGAGGGAGAAGAAGAAGGAGAAGCCTTCCTTGCCTAGATAGTGACAATTTCAATTTATTTCATTTATATAATGCCAAATCACAACAAGCTGCCACAAGGTGCTTCACACAAGTAAGGTCTAACCTTACCAACCCCTAGAGCAGGGGTATTCAACTCCAGTCCATGTGTCAATTAATGAGGTCATTAGCAGCACTCTCAAGAACTTGACTGCATAATGAAGATGTAATTCAGCCATTTGATTCAGGTGTGTTGGACCAGGGGACACATCTAAAAGTTGACAGCGGCCCTCGAGGACTGAAGATGAATACCTCTGCCCTAGAGCAAGCACACAGATGAGAGTGGTCAGGAAAAACTCCCTCTAATGATATTGAGGAAGAAACCTCAAGCAGACCTGACTTAGAGGAGTGACCCACTGTTTAAGCCTTTCTAACAATTACAAGGTTTTGCAAAGTTTTACAAAGTTGAAGAAATAGAAAATGGAAAAACAAACAACATAATTCAATTCAATTCAATTTTTTTTTTTATATAGCGCCAAATCACAACAAACAGTTGCCCCAAGGCGCTTTATATTGTAAGGCAAGGCCATACAATAATGATGTAAACCCCAACGGTCAAAACGACCCCCTGTGAGCAAGCACTTGGCTACAGTGGGAAGGAAAAACTCCCTTTTAACAGGAAGAAACCTCCAGCAGAACCAGGCTCAGGGAGGGGCAGTCTTCTGCTGGGACTGGTTGGGGCTGAGGGAGAGAACCAGGAAAAAGACATGCTGTGGAGGGGAGCAGAGATCGATCACTAATGATTAAATGCAGAGTGGTGCATACAGAGCAAAAAGAGAAAGAAACAGTGCATCATGGGAACCCCCCAGCAGTCTACGTCTATAGCAGCATAACTAAGGGATGGTTCAGGGTCACCTGATCCAGCCCTAACTATAAGCTTTAGCAAAAAGGAAAGTTTTAAGCCTAATCTTAAAAGTAGAGAGGGTGTCTGTCTCCCTGATCTGAATTGGGAGCTGGTTCCACAGGAGAGGAGCCTGAAAGCTGAAGGCTCTGCCTCCCATTCTACTCTTACAAACCCTAGGAACTACAAGTAAGCCTGCAGTCTGAGAGCGAAGCGCTCTATTGGGGTGATATGGTACTACGAGGTCCCTAAGATAAGATGGGACCTGATTATTCAAAACCTTATAAGTAAGAAGAAGAATTTTAAATTCTATTCTAGAATTAACAGGAAGCCAATGAAGAGAGGCCAATATGGGTGAGATATGCTCTCTCCTTCTAGTCCCCGTCAGCACTCTAGCTGCAGCATTTTGAATTAACTGAAGGCTTTTTAGGGAACTTTTAGGACAACCTGATAATAATGAATTACAATAGTCCAGCCTAGAGGAAATAAATGCATGAATTAGTTTTTCAGCATCACTCTGAGACAAGACCTTTCTGATTTTAGAGATATTGCGTAAATGCAAAAAAGCAGTCCTACATATTTGTTTAATATGCGCTTTGAATGACATATCCTGATCAAAAATGGGGCCAAGTACAATAACTTCAGTTTTATCTGAGTTTAAAAGCAGGAAATTAGAGGTCATCCATGTCTTTATGTCTGTAAGACAATCCTGCAGTTTAGCTAATTGGTGTGTGTCGTCTGGCTTCATGGATAGATAAAGCTGGGTATCATCTGCGTAACAATGAAAATTTAAGCAATACCGTCTAATAATACTGCCTAAGGGAAGCATATATAAAGTGAATAAAATTGGTCCTAGCACAGAACCTTGTGGAACTCCATAATTAACTTTAGTCTGTGAAGAAGATTCCCCATTTACATGAACAAATTGTAATCTATTAGACAAATATGATTCAAACCACCGCAGCGCAGTGCCTTTAATACCTATGGCATGCTCTAATCTCTGTAATAAAATTTTATGGTCAACAGTATCAAAAGCAGCACTGAGGTCTAACAGAACAAGCACAGAGATGAGTCCACTGTCCGAGGCCATAAGAAGATCATTTGTAACCTTCACTAATGCTGTTTCTGTACTATGATGAATTCTAAAACCTGACTGAAACTCTTCAAATAGACCATTCCTCTGCAGATGATCAGTTAGCTGTTTTACAACTACCCTTTCAAGAATTTTTGAGAGAAAAGGAAGGTTGGAGATTGGCCTATAATTAGCTAAGATAGCTGGGTCAAGTGATGGCTTTTTAAGTAATGGTTTAATTACTGCCACCTTAAAAGCCTGTGGTACATAGCCAACTAACAAAGATAGATTGATCATATTTAAGATCGAAGCATTAAATAATGGTAGGGCTTCCTTGAGCAGCCTGGTAATAATAATATAATAATAATAATAGTAATAATATATAGTAATAATAATATAAAGAAGATGAGAAGTCCACACAGGCATGAGCACCACAGGAAGGGGTCATCCACACCATCACTGGGCCAGTCCCCGCAACAGGGACACTTTCAAATGCAGACTGCAGCATGCAGCACCCACCTCAGGCCTTTCACCTCACAATCTGTCCAGGCCCTTCAGTTCACATCTGTCTGTTGTTCATACCTTGGACAGAGAGAAAAAGAGTAGAATCAGTCAGCCGGAAAAAAGAACTACAAATAAGGTATAATTCATCAGCAGTAAATCAACAGGAAAACAGATAAATTATTAAGGTGGCTGCTAGCCCTAAGCTTCACTCACACCCTGCAATCCCTTTTTTTCTTTTTTTTTGTAATACTCCTTTTAGGTTATTAATGTTATGGCCCATTCACACATAGTGCAACGTTTGGATGGCGTTTGGATGAAAATGACAAAATAGTGTGAAACAGTTCGAAATTAGTGCACCACCAAAACATTGCGCCGATGGGAAGGCGTGCACAAACCCGGTGCGAGAATTTGTGCATGCACGGGTGTCTTTCAAACAGGAACACACAATGCCAGCTGCGGCACATTGCACCGCTTATGTGGAGGAAACATAAAAACCAGCCGGTACCTGTGGGAACACACTGCGCTGCTTACGTGGGAAAAAAAAACCCACACGACCCACTGGACGTGAACTCGCGCCGTCCAAAAGCTCTGATTTCCAGCCAGAGTCTGGAAATCTCTGGAGACTGGAGCTGTTCTTTGAAAGCTGTGGTAATCTGCTTCATATCAGGAAGGACATGGAAGTATTACAAAAAAAATAAAATCACACCACATTTATCAAACGGTGTACAAATATGATCCGTCTGTTCCTCTGTAAATAACCCATGGTCACAGACATACAGTCATGAAATTACATGAATGAGAAGCAGTTTGCTCGTCTATTCATGTCCACATCTGGTGGTGCATCTCCAACCGGCCATGTGCACGTCTTGTGGATGGCATGTCCTGCGGTGCATTGTCCACAAGACGACGCATCTTGCGTCTTTTGGGCGTTCATAACGAACAGGCGTCCTGCGTCCTGTTCATTATGTGGAACAGAGCTCACGTGGGTAATGTGAGTGAGATTGCCTGCTGCGTGTTCTGATCTGACAGTCCGTTTCAACCTGGAGCAGCCTGTCCATGTGCACGCCGTGCGTGCGCTCGCTGCAGCACGTCGCCACAGTGATATATGTTTTTATTTATGTCCACTTGATAACAGAAAATAGACACATGCGCGTCACAGTGGTCAGTTGTTTCTCCATGTCCGTCCAAACACATTTCGTGATGTCCAGCTGGAATGTCCAGATCCATAGATTTCCACAGCAACTTCAGTGGGAGGACACACCTCCTGTCAGTTCAGCGCACACACAAAAGCCACACTCGTGTGGGACTTAGACAAATTTCTCTGCAAGTACAAAGGTGATTGTCTGCAGTCTGTTGTCGTGCCAAGAGTGCGACTGGCCACTCATTTTTGATGTTAGATGTTCATGCATGTCACCTGGAATTTGGCCGGCACCTGTCACAAGAGGGTGCGATGGGTTCACACAGCGCACACTTTGTCTTTCAGGCGCTTTTGTGTGCAACTAGTTGTAGCAACAGATGTACGAGGTGTTGGAGGCAGGCACGACATTACATGGTTTGCACACAATTCCTGCACCATGTGCACAAAGTGCGCACTTCGTCCAAACTTCGCACTATGTGTGAAGGGGCCCTTAGTGTTGCGGAAATGTAGACAAAGTGGAAATAACAATCGTTAAATCTCCACAGTGTGTCTTTGATGGATTCATTTGTACTCACCTCAGACGTCCTACCGTATGTGGGATTACCCAAAGAGACCAATAGTACACTAATATCACAGTTAAGCTAAATGTCAAGCAGCTATTGACACGACAGGTCATACATGTCAAGTAACATAACTAACTTATTGATCATTGTTAGACTCAAAATGAAATGTGGACATCAGCTTCATTGTTACACATCTGCAGTCTGTTTGTTGAATGAGACAGAAGAAAGCAGTGAGTGAACTTGTGTATTCTTCAAAGCAGAAGAGACCCCTCTTAAAGCTGCCTGCCCTTCTCATGTAGCTCTGGTGGACACTGGACCAGTTGCAGGTGTGCGAGTTAACCAGAGCTGATCCAAACCTCAAAGTATCACCAAAGATAGGCTTTGTGTGAGGTGGTTATGGCCAGAAATAGTTGCCTTGAGAGAATCATAAACATCGTAACCAGACATAAAAGATTATTTACTGCGTGCAAAACACGAAAACCTGTGAGCATTGAGGAAATCTATTGACATAAAAGGTGTTTTGAATGATATTTCTGTCACTACATGTGGTACTTGAGTTCTACACATAAACAAAGCTTCCATTTTGGACACTCCTCCTGACCCACATCCTTCCTATTCTACATAGAGCTGAAAAACAGCAGGTGCAACCTTTTGGCAGATAGATGTTACGTTTGAGATGTGGGGATGGATCAGTCGGCTACCTGGGTGGTTGCCATGCAGGACCTGGTAATGATCAGGTCATGATCTCAGGCATGCTCTATACATAGCTGTTGAATATATTTCAAGATAGCGGACAGTTGCGACTTTCCTGAAATTTATGCAGTTAACCACAGTCTGAGAGGAAAAAGGCCTCTGGCCAGTCAATATTTGTCTGTCTTTTCCCACATCTGATTTCCAAGCTGATAAAGTGCTGCAACTGGCATTCCTTCTGTGTTTACCCAACATGTTCTCCTGAGACAGATCTTCTTGTTTTATGGCAGTTGACATCCATCTTAATGGTGCCTTTCTGTCCTTCTGCTCCAGAGAGTCTTTTGTATCAGACTTTTGCAGCTGATGTCATGTCAGTTGCAAAGCTGTTGGACACAGGGCTGTTGAGTACCTTCACAGGTAATCTGTCAGATACGCAAAAGGTTGACAGGTCTGATCATGAGATGCACCTGTTAGATTCAATGTCTTTGATCACTTGTCCTTGAATCATTAATTGCTCAACCTTTGCCACTTCAGCCACATAAAGATCTAAAGAAAGATGAACTGAAATAAACAAAAAAAATATTACCTGAAATTGACAATAAACAGGAGCCATTTAACACTGAAATAAGAGAGGAAATACCTTTAAAAATGTGTTGCTTTGATAGCTGTGATGCCCTTGTGTATTTATTGGCTTCCAGATGCACATTTATTTCTTCTGCTTGTGGATATCAGACAGCAGCATCAATGACAAATAAATCACAACAATAAAAAAAGAGTTTGTGTGATTGTTGCCCTTGTGTTTTTCTGAATCACTGCTTTTATTGACTCAGTGGTTTCATTGCAAATGGGCTCAACAGCTGTGGTCAGAAGTTTAGATACACTCGTCATGGGCATAAATGTCATGGTAATTTTAGGCTTTTATTAATGTCCTTGAACTGTTCTTCTGCCAGAGATGAATAACTGTACAGCATACGCCATTAATGACTTTAAAAATAAGAATTGGGTGTAGCTTGAATTTATTTTGGAGATTCTCTTTTTAAAGTCATTATTGATGCATATGTCCAGTTATTCCCACAAAACAACAGCATAACCCTCTGGGGCTGACGCCATCATATACGACAGCTAAGACCAAGCTTTACTAAATTATAAATAACTTTTTAATGATATGAGATAGAAACTTACTCTTTTTTTTGCTGAAACGTTAACTCTGCGGACTTTCGAGCCAGCCATCGGCCATCTTCGTACTCCTCAGTGCACAAACAGAGGGGCCAGGTGTGTTAAGGGGCTGACCCTCATTACACGTGAAGTTTCAAGTCAGTCAGGTAATGCATGACGGAGTTATGACAAGTTGATGGTTCATCCACTAGGGGGTGCTCAGTGCACAAACAGAGGGGCCAGGTGTGTTCAGGGGCCGACTGTCATCACACATGTGAAGTTTCAAGTCAATCAGGCATGAAGGAGTTACAGTATCATGACTTGATATTCCACGGCGAAGGTTCAAAATGGCAGCGCCATAGCAGCCACACCCTTCGACATAGAGGAAAGCTTTCGATAACTTTTGATCAGTATCAGCTCTGGATGATCTGACATAAATTTGAAGTGCATTGGACAAAATCCCTAGGAGGAGTTCATTCAAATACATCGTAGGGAAATCGCGCCAAATGGTCTTCAGCCCCGGTCACACGGCACTAACGATGGATAGAACAAAACAAGAAATTTGGACTTACGATGACTTTTGGAGGCATCGTTTCACAATTGTCCAGCTTCGGTCCTGCAGCTCGAGCTTTGTCAGAATTTTCAAACTGTTAAAAAATGTGAAAGAATCCAGACGTTAACCTCAATTTGTCCGTATTTCAGTTTTCTGTCTGTCTTGACAGTTCCTTATCATTTGTGTAGTTTCCATAATGTCAGCGTTCCGTTTGACTGTCGGAAAACTTTGTCCAACCTCCCACCTCCGACGTCTTGCACGAACATTGATAATATCTGAACGGATCAATAACTAAAGCTCCGATGAGCTGCATGTAACATCCTTTTATCGCTGATGACTCATCCATGTGTGGAACAAAAAACAATGTTGTCATACAAAAACAATAGCGGTAAGAACGTTTTATCTACTACTGTAACTATTTGCGCACATTCCAACGTTGTTGTTGTGAAGACAAACAACATTGCTCACCTGTTGTCAAGACAACCAAATCCTGCTCCTGCAAGTCCTAGAGGAAGAGACTGGTTGCGCTCTGTCTCATACCCACTGTCGGTCACGTCATCGTGAATGTTTGTTTAGATTTCGTTTATAGCTTTGAGATCGATGTTCGCATTGTTTTTCTTTCGTTAGTTTCGGTTTTGTTTCATTCCTTTTTGCGCTTTTGATTTGCAGACATACATGTCACAATGCAACAGTTTTGTCTGTGGTCCAGAACAAACAAACTATTCCGTGTGAACGCACCCGAAGACAGAACTGTGCCCGCATCTGGCACATTATTATTCATAAGACAAACTCAGAAGTTAGAAGTGTTTGACTGAGGATCAAATCTGCAAGCAAAGTGTTAATGTGCCCGAGCAGCTCATTGAATGGAGGACCAGTCATTCACCACAGCTGAGGTGAAACATTTGAGAGCCTCTTTCAGGAACATCTCTTCCTCATCATCCTCTGACCACACAATCTCCTCTGTATCCCACCAGGCACAGACAGCACCCCATCCCTGCTACAACTGGTCACTGTTGTGAGCCCAGCCTTGGTGCTTCCTCCCTGTCAACCCAGGGAAGAGTGAAACCAGTGTAAAAATAGGAAGTGTTATGTTTTTACTCCGTTGTTAATTTTTTTGTTTTCATTTCAGGGTCACGGGTGTATGGGGTGCTCATGTACGTCTGTGCACATAGTGAACAGTATTTTCTGGAGTTGCGCTATTTTATTTGTTTGTGTGGTCTTACAAATTATAGTTCATGTCAAAATACACTGCATTATCATCTATGGCCACAAGATGGCACTGTCTAAATGCAAGTAACACTGCTTCTGTATACTGATCTGAATGAGGTATTCTCTGTTTCACATTCTGGAGCAAAAGGTGTTAGTAATGCACCATTAACCTGGATGCCAGCTGCCATAAAAAAAGAGGATTGTGATTGCAGAGGATGCAGTGGTCTTATAGAATGAGTGAAATGAATAAACCATGCATTGAAACTGAAATACCACACTCCTGAATACAGAGAGAGAATAATCTACATACTCCTTGGCACTCAGTTTGTTTGCCTGGAAGATGGCTAGGCTAAGGTAATGTTAACTATACTGTTTTTAAAAAGTCATCATTTTAAAGGTTATTTACAAGGTCTGTTAGAAAAGTATCGGACCTTTTGATTTTTTGCAATAAACTTATGGATTTGAATCACGTGTGATTGCATCAGCCAAGCTTGAACCTTTGTGCACATGCGTGAGTTTTTTTCACGCCTGTCGGTTGTGTCATTCGCCTGTGAGCAGGCTTTGAGTGAGCACTGGTCCTCCCCCCTTGTCGGATTTTCATTGTGAGGAAAATGTCTGAACGGCTGGAGCAGCGCTGCATCAAATTTTTCCAGAAACTGTGAGAGACAGCCAGGTGGACACCATTCAGAAAATTCAGATGGCTTTCAGGGACGATTTTATGGGCATCACACAGATTAAGGAGTGTTACAGCCGGTTTAAAGATGGCACACAATGGCGGAGGGCGTGCCGCGCTCCGAGCGGTGATCGACAGGCTGAAACAACCAGATCATTTCCAAACTGAATGCTGTGTTGATCCGGTACGTCGTCTGACTACCAGAGAAATGGCAGAAAAGGTGGACATAGCACTTTCCCAGCACATTCCACTGTTAAGGAGATTTTGTCATGAAAACAGGAGCGGAGGAATTCGCCACGGAGCCGCTAATGGCGTGGAACGAAAGCACCTCTGTGTTGGTCTCACAGGACATGTTGTGACATGCTCAGCTCTTCAACAATTTCTCGGATACTCACTCGACTGAAAAGCCACCCAAAGCAGTCTGAATCTTCCGAATGGTGGAAGAGCTGGGCATGTCCAGTGAAACTTCCAACACGGAGGTGCTTTTTGTTCTGCGCCATTAGCGGGTCCATCCTGACGCGTGAATTCCGCCGCCGTCTTTCATTACAAAATCTCCTGTAACAGTGTAATGTGCCAAAAAAGTGCTATGTCCACCTCTCTTGCCATTTCTCTGGTAGTCAGACGACGTCCCGGATCAACACAGCCTTCACTTTGGAAATGATCTGGTCGTTTCTGTTGTGTGGGCCGCTGAAGAGGAGGTACTGCTGGCCCACCACCACCAGAGGGCACCCTGCCTGGAGTGCGGGCTCCAGGCACCAGAGGGCGCTGCCACCTCACAGGAGCAGCCGGGGTGACAGCTGACACTCTTCACCTGTGACAGCTGTCACCACTCATCTGATCTGCATCGGTATATCAGCAAGACGTCATCTCCACCTCTTTGCCGAGATATCGTTCTACCTGAAAGGTAATATCCTCAGCCTGACTGCTTGATAGAAAGCCCTTTTTGTGATTTTTGTGAGTGATAACAGACTTTTCTCCAACGAGAGGTGGAGGTAGCTTCCCTGCCGTGCAGATTGCTGGGTGCAGACGCACCCACGTTTAATTGTGTTTTTGTTCCTCGCCAGCAGTACCAGGTCCGACACGCGGAGGCAGTGGCCACCTGGGAGTTCGGGACTTGGCGGCTCCAGTATTCCCGGGGTCTGGTGGCGGAGGAAATCGTGTGGTTCCGGTTCTGCTTTGGACAGGCGTCTCCTATCTTCGAGCCTGCCCACATGACACCTTGTAATTTGACCTTTGATCTATTGTGTAATCTGTTGTGTTTGTTGTGCATGTTCGCAACAGTAAAGTGTTGTTATTTGACCTATTCCATTGTCCGTTCATTTGCGCCCCCTGTTGTGGGTCCGTGTACTTACACTTTCCCAACAGGAACGGCCAATGGAAGAACAGGGTGCACAGGCGCCCGCAGGAGGAATGATCGGTGAGTTGCAGCGGATCCTCACCGTTTTCACGGCTCGGTTGGATTTAATGACCGAACAGAACGTCCTCCTTAACCGCAGGGTGGAGGCTCTCGCCGCGCAGGTGGAGGCGCGCCCGCAGGGCGCTGCTGCGGCTCTCCCCCCTGTCGACTCTGTGCGCAACAGTGACGTTCCACTGGTCGTTCAACGACCCCTCCCACCTTCCCCGGAAGCATACATAAGCCCTCCAGAGCCGTACGGAGGTTGTGTGGAGACGTGCGCGGACTTCCTTATGCAGTGTTCGCTCGTCTTCGCACAACGTCCTGTCATGTACGCGACTGATTCTAGCAAGATAGCTTATGTAATTAATCTGCTTCGCAGCAAGGCACGCGCTTGGGCTACAGAGCTTTGGGAGCAAAATTCACGGCTCCTTCTGACATATGATGGATTTGTGAGGGAGTTCAGAACAGTGTTCGATCACCCAAATAGAGGAGAGACCGCTTCAGCCGTGCTGCTGTCAATGAGACAGGGGCGCCGGAGCGCAGCTGCTTATGCAGTCGACTTCCGCATTGCGGCTGCGAGGTCCGGCTGGAATAACACTGCCCTCCGCGCCACCTTCGTAAACGGACTGTCGTTGGTCCTGAAGGAGCTCCTGGTGGCTAAGGACAAACCGCGGGATTTAGACAGGCTTATTGATCTCGTTATACGATTAGACAATCGGTTAGAGGAACGCCGTCGGGAGCGAGGCGAAGGACGTGACCGGATACGCGCCACCCCTCTCCCTTCCGGGTTCGAAAAGGGGCCGCCCTCCCCACGCTCCACAGCCGCAGCGCTTTGTGGGGCAACAGCTCCCCCTGTTGACGTTGTTAGGGAGACGCACAGGGCCAAAATGGGGAGGCTGATCCGTGGAGAGTGTTTTCTCTGCAGCTCAACAGAGCACACACAGAGAGACTGCCCCAAACGGCCAAAACGTCAACACTCGCCCTTAGAGACTGGGCTAAGGGGGGGTCAAGACATTCAAGTGAGACACACACAAATTGCCACACGACTCCCAGTCACAATCCTGAGCGGGGATTCAACCCTTCAAGCCCGAGCACTGGTGGACACGGGGTCAGAAGGGAATCTGCTAGACAGCAGATGGGCAAAGGAGGTAGGGCTCCCTCTGGTGGCGCTTCCTACGCCATTGCAGGTGCGGGCACTAGATGGCACCCTCCTCCCTTTACTCACACACAAGACACCACCAGTAACTCTGGTGGTGTCTGGAAACCACCGGGAGGAGATTGAGTTTTTGTAACTCCTTCTACCTCCCGCGTGATTTTGGGCATCCCATGGATGTTAAAGCACAATCCCCGGATCGATTGGCCGTCTGGGGTGGTGGTTCAGTGGAGCGAAACCTGCCATCGGGTGTGTTTAGGATCCTCGGTTCCTCCCGGTTCCCAGGCTAAGGAGGAGGTCAAAGTCCCGCCCAATCTGACGGCAGTGCCGGTTGAGTACCACGATCTTGCTGACGTCTTCAGCAAGGATCTGGCACTCACCCTTCCCCCGCACCGTCCGTACGATTGTGCCATTGATTTGGTTCCAGGCGCTGAGTTCCCGTCCAGCAGGCTGTACAACCTCTCACGACCTGAGCGCGAATCAATGGAGACCTACATCCGGGACTCATTAGCTGCCGGGCTGATCCGGAACTCCACCTCCCCAATGGGGGCAGGTTTCTTTTTTGTGGGCAAGAAAGATGGCGGACTTCGTCCATGTATTGATTACAGGGGGCTGAATGAGATTACGGTTCGCAACCGATACCCGTTGCCATTATTAGATTCCGTGTTCACCCCCCTGCATGGAGCCAAAATCTTTACTAAGCTGGATCTTAGAAATGCGTATCACCTGGTTCGGATCCGGAAGGGAGACGAATGGAAGACGGCATTCAACACCCCATTAGGTCACTTTGAGTACCTGGTCATGCCGTTCGGCCTCACAAACGCCCCCGCAACGTTCCAAGCATTAGTTAATGATGTCTTGCGGGATTTCCTGCACCGATTCGTCTTCGTATATCTAGACGATATACTCATCTTTTCTCCGGATCCTGAGACTCATGTCCGGCATGTACGTCAGGTCCTGCAGCGGTTGTTGGAGAACCGGCTGTTTGTGAAGGGTGAGAAGTGTGAGTTCCACCGCACCTCTTTGTCCTTCCTGGGGTTTATCATCTCCCGCAACTCCATCGCTCCTGATCCGGCCAAGGTTGCGGCGGTGAGAGACTGGCCCCAACCCACTAGCTGTAGGAAGCTGCAACAGTTCCTCGGCTTTGCTAATTTCTACAGGAGGTTCATTAAGGGCTACAGTCAGGTAGTTAGCCCCCTGACAGCCCTGACCTCACCAAAAGTTCCCTTCACCTGGTCGGATCGTTGCGATGCCGCATTCAAGGAGTTGAAACGGCGCTTCTCGTCTGCACCCGTTCTGGTGCAGCCCGATCCTAGTCGCCAGTTAGTGGTTGAAGTGGACGCCTCGGACTCAGGGATAGGAGCTGTGCTTTCCCAGAGCGGGAAGACCAATAAGGTCCTTCACCCGTGTGCCTATTTTTCCCGCAGGTTGACCCCGGCCGAACGGAACTATGACGTCGGCAATCGAGAACTCCTTGCGGTGAAAGAGGCTCTTGAAGAGTGGAGACATCTGTTGGAGGGAACGTCCGTGCCATTCACGGTTTTCACTGACCACCAGAACCTGGAGTATATCAGGACCGCCAAGCGGCTGAATCCCAGGCAAGCCCGCTGGTCACTGTTCTTCGGCCGTTTTGACTTCCGGATCACCTACTGTCCCGGGACCAAGAACCAGAGATCGGATGCCTTGTCCCGGGTACATGAAGATGAAGTCAAAACGGAGTTGTCGGATCCACCGGAACCCATCATCCCGGAGTCCACTATCGTGGCCACCCTCACCTGGGACGTAGAGAGAACCGTCCGGGAGGCCCTGGCACAAAGCCCGGACCCCGGAACTGGGCCGAAGACCAGACTTTACGTCCCACCAGAAGCTAGGGCTGCAGTTCTGGACTTCTGTCACGGCTCTAAGCTCTCCTGTCATCCAGGGGTGCGAAGAACCGTGGCAGTTGTCCGGCAGCGCTTCTGGTGGGCGTCCCTAGAGGCCGACGTCCGGGATTATATCCAGGCCTGCACCACCTGCGCCAGGGGCAAGGCTGACCATCGTAGGGCTTCGGGTCTGCTCCAGCCGCTGCCCGTGCCTGGATGTTGTCACGGGTCTCCCGCCGTCCCAGGGCAACACCACCATCTTCATGATAGTGGACCGATTCTCCAAGGCAGCCCACTTCGTGGCCCTCCCGAAGCTCCCGACGGCCCAGGAGACAGCGGACCTCCTGGTTCACCACGTCGTCCGGCTGCATGGGATCCCAACAGACATTGTCTCAGATCGCGGTCCCCAGTTCTCCTCGCACGTCTGGAGGAGCTTCTGCCGGGAACTGGGGGCCACGGTGAGTCTCTCATCCGGGTACCATCCCCAGACCAACGGGCAAGCAATACGGGCCAATCAGGAGATGGAGCAGGCCCTGCGTTGCGTGACAGCCGCGCACCCGGCGGCCTGGAGTACCCATCTGGCCTGGATCGAGTATGCCCATAACAGCCAGGTGTCGTCAGCCACCGGCCTCTCCCCTTTCGAGGTATGTCTGGGGTACCAACCGCCTTTGTTTCCAGTGGTTGAGGGAGAGGTCGGTGTGCCCTCGGTCCAGGCCCACCTACGGAAGTGCCGTCGGGTGTGGCGTGCCGCCCGTTCTGCCTTGCTGAGGGCCCGGATGAGGTCAAAGGCCCATGCAGACCGTCGGCGGACCCCGGCCCCTGCGTATCGGCCAGGGCAGGAGGTGTGGTTGTCGACAAAGGACATCCCCCTCAAAGTGGACTCCCCCAAGTTACAGGACCGTTACATCGGTCCCTTCAAAATCCAGAAGGTCATCAGTCCAGCCGGCTGCCGGCCTCACTGCGGATCCATCCTGTATTTCACATGTCCCGAATCAAACCACATCACACCTCACCCCTCTGTACTCCGGGTCCGGCACCGCCTCCTGCCCGGATCATCGATGGCGAGCCGGCTTGGACTGTGCGCCGGCTTTTGGATGTCCGTAGGATGGGCTGGGGCTTCCAGTATTTGGTGGACTGGGAGGGGTACGGACCTGAAGAACGCTCCTGGGTGAAGAGGAGCTTCATTCTGGACCCGGCCCTCCTGGCCGATTTCTACCGCCGCCACCCGGACAAGCCTGGTCGGGCGCCAGGAGGCACCCGTTGAGCGGGGGGTCCTGTTGTGTGGGCCGCTGAAGAGGAGGTACTGCTGGCCCACCACCACCAGAGGGCACCCTGCCTGGAGTGCGGGCTCCAGGCACCAGAGGGCGCTGCCGCCTCACAGGAGCAGCCGGGGTGACAGCTGACACTCATCACCTGTGACAGCTGTCACCACTCATCTGATCTGCATCGGTATATCAGCAAGACGTCATCTCCACCTCTTTGCCGAGATATCGTTCTACCTGAAAGGTAATATCCTCAGCCTGACTGCTTGATAGAAAGCCCTTTTTGTGATTTTTGTGAGTGATAACAGACTTTTTCTCCAACGAGAGGTGGAGGTAGCTTCCCTGCCGTGCAGATTGCTGGGTGCAGACACACCCACGTTTAATTGTGTTTTTGTTCCTCGCCAGTAGTACCAGGTCCAACACGTGGAGGCAGTGGCCACCTGGGAGTTCGGGACTTGGCGGCTCCAGTATTCCCGGGGTCTGGTGGTGGAGGAAATCGTGTGGTTCCGGTTCTGCTTTGGACAGGCGTCTCCTATCTTCGAGCCTGCCCACACGACACCTTGTAATTTGACCTTTGATCTATTGTGTAATCTGTTGTGTTTGTTGTGCACGTTCGCAACAGTAAAGTGTTGTTATTTGACCTATTCCATTGTCCGTTCATTTGCGCCCCCTGTTGTGGGTCCGTGTACTTACACTTTCCCAACAGTTTCAGCCTGTCGATGGCCGCTCGAAGCGCGGCACGCCCTCAGCCGCTGTGGGCCGTCTTTAATCCGGTTGTAATGCTCCTTAATCTGTGTGATGCCCATAAGATCTTCACCAAAAATCTTCACCATCTGAAGTTTCCGAATGGTTTCCACCTGGCTGTCTCTCACAATTTCTGAAAAAATTTTGATGCAGCAAAGCGGCAGTCGCTCAGCCATTTTCCTGACAATGAAAATCCGACGAGGGGACTGGACCACTTCTCCCACAAAGCGTGCTCACAAGCGAATGATGCAACCGACAGGCGTGAAAAAACTCACGCATGCGCACGAAGGTTCAAGCTTGGCTGATGCAAACACACGTGATTCAAATCCATAAGGTTACTGCAAAAAATAAAAAGGTCCGATACTTTTCTAACAGACCTCGTAGATTTAATGAGGTACACATGCACATTAGCTCTACTTTGACATTTTCATGCACATTAGCATTGCTTTGCACGGGGTGGAAGATAGGACTCATAGTGTTGTGAAAGTGTCGTGACACGGACCCACAACAGGGGGCGTTAATGAACGGACAGTGGATAAGCCAAAAAGTAACAATTTAATGTTGTGAATCGCACAACGAAGTACCAACAATAACAATACGGTGGAATGTCAATTATACACAAGGTGACGTGTGGGCAGGCTCGAAGATAGAAGACGTCTGGCGAGAGAAGAGCCGGATCCCACACAGCTTCCACCACCAACGGATCTGAAGAACACCGGAGCCGCCAAGCCCTGCGCCACAGGTGGCCACTGTCTTCAGCAGTCAGACCCGGTACTGCTGGCAGAGAACAGAAACAGTAATGATGAGTGTGAGTTCGCACACTCAGTATTCCCACAGTCAGTGTTCAGTTAGGAGGGAGCACCTCCACCTCCAATCACACACTCGTACAGCTCCTTGTGAAACCACTTATCTGGTTGGGGTGTGAGGCGAAGCCGTCGCAGTCCACACCAAACGCCAACACAGCAGACAAGGACACGTCACCGGAAAACGGCTGTAAATGAGATCAGACTCTTGTTAAGTTTAAGCAGAGAAATACCTGACTGGTAGCTGATTTCTCGGCGAGGAGGTGGAGTTGCAGTCCGGCCTTTATGGTGATAGTGATGAGATGAATGAGTGACAGCTGGTGCTGATGAAGAGTGACAGCTGTCACTCCCAGTGGCTCCGGCGCCCTCTCGTGCTTGAAGCCCGCACTCCAAGCAGGGCACCATCTGGTGGTGGTGGGCCAGCAGTACCTCCTCTTCAGCGGCCCACACAACACATAGTAGTGGAAGAGTGAGGTAGTTTGCCAGATGGCACTTTGGTTCCACAGTTTGTGAACAGAACAGGTTTCAAAACCACACATTTTTGATGAAAAAGTACTTACCCTATTTGACAAATCAGCAAGTGAATCAAAATGAAGCCACTGAGAAGAGGGGAAAAAGTTGCCGTTCTTTGACTGACAGCTTGAGGCTTGCTCCAAAAAGGAGCACATTGACACAGAGGCCCATGCTAAAATGTCCAACATTAAGACTGAAATAAACATGTTTATAGCCTATTTAAAAAACAAACAAAAAAGATCTCCGGCTACACACAGGCCACTCACTGTTGCTGGTAGTTGTCATGGAGGACTGTGTCTGTCCTTTCTGAGCATTTCATTACAAATATCTGTAATAATATGGGTTGTTGTGTGGTAAATTGCCCTAACAGATCATGTATGATGTCTGTGTTTTAGTATTTCCATCGAGTGAAATTTTACTGTTATTTTCCTTAATAATTTTGGATGATAATGGTGTTAGTACTTTTAGGAGCTATTGGTAGCTTGATGACGTTGGGTCCAGTTAATCCATGGTTACTGATATGATATGATACGTGGGTCATAATTTTTAATGCCCCCACCAAAGCAAAACATTGATGTCCCCAAAAAGATTTACTTCACACCCATACCAAGGTTAGCCTGATAGTTTGTTCAAGAACTCAAATATGTGGAAGTGTTCAAGCTTCATTTGTCCCACACAGGACGCAGAGTGCATCCAGAAAGTATTCACAGCGCTTCACTTTTTTCCACATTTTATGTTGCAGCCTTATTCCAAAATGGAGTAAATTCATTTTTCCCTTAAACTTCTACACACAATAGCCCATAATGATGATGCGAAAAATGTTTTTGAGTTTTTTCAAATTTACTAAACATTAAAAAAAAAAAACTGGGAAATCACATGTACATAGGTATTCACAGTCATTGCCATGAACCTCAAAATTTAGCTCTGGTGCACACCTGTTTGCATAAGGTCCCACAGTTGACAGTGCATGTAAGAGCAGAAACCAAGCATGAAGTCAAAGGAACTGTTTGTAGACCTCCGAGACAGGATTTGTGCCTTGAGGCACAAATCATTTCAAACATTTCTGCTGCTTTGCAGGTCCCATTGAGCGCAGTGGCCTCCATCATCCATAAAGGGAAGAAGTTCATATCCACCAGGGCTGTTCTTAGACCAGGCCGTCCATCTAAACTGAGTGATCAGGGGAGGAGGGCCTTAGTCAGGGAGGTGACCAAGAACCCGATGGTCACTCTGTCAGAGCTCCAGCATTCCTCTAAGGAGAGAGGAGATCCTTCCAGAAGGACAGTCATCTCTGTAGCAATCCACCAATCAGGTCTGTATGACAGAGTGGCCAGACGGAAGCCACTCCTTAGTAAAAGGCACATGACAGCCCACCTGGAGTTTGCCAAAAGGCACCTGAAGGACACTCAGAGCAGAGAATTTTGTTTCTCATGGTCTGAGAGTCCTGAAGAGACAAAGATTGAACTCTTTGGTGTGAATGCTAGGCATCATGTTTGGAGGAAACCAGGCACCATCCCTACAGTGAAGCATGGTGGTGGCAGCATCATGCTGTGGGGAAGTTTTTTCAGTGGCAGGAACTGGGAGAGTCAGGATTGAGGGAAAGATGAATGCAACAATGTACAAAGACATCCTGGATGAAAATCTGCTCTAGACTGCTCTTGACCTCAGACTGGGACGACAGTTTTTCTTTCAGCAGGACAGTGACCCTAAACAGACAGCCAAGATATCAAAGCAGTGGCTTCAGGACAACTCTGTGAATGTCCTTGAGTGGCCCAGCCAGAGCCCAGACCTGAATCAGATTTAGTATCTCTGGAGAGATCTGAAAATGGCTGTGCACCGATGCTCCCCATCCAACCTGATGTAGCTTGAGAGTTGCTGTGAAGAGGAATCAATCAATCAATCAATCAATCAATCAACATTTATTTATAAAGTGCTTTACAGCACCGACTGGCGTCCAAAGTGCTTAACAATAAAAACACAAATTCACAAAAATAAAACACATATAGAATAAAATTTCAAAACAGCACATAAAAAAACAGAACATGTCACCTCCCCACTAAGTGTTAAAAGCCAGTTTAAATAAATAAGTCTTTAACTTAGATTTAAAAAGTGCTAGGTCAGGAATAGTACGTAACTCAAGAGGTAGCTCATTCCACAGTCTGGGCCCAGCTACCGTGAAAGCATGATCACCCCAGTGTTTATATCTTGACCTTGGAACATCTAGGTAAAGCTGGCCAGAGGCCCTTAATGTCCTGCTGTAGGTGCGCAAAGTTAAAATTTCAGACAGGTAGGGAGGTGCAAGGCCGTAAATAGCTTTAAAAACAAACATTAAAATTTTTAAATCAATTCTAAAACAAACTGGAAGCCAGTGGAGTGAGTACAGGAATGGGCAAAACATCTCAAAGATAGGTGCACTAAGCTTGTGGCTTTGTATTCAAAAAGACTTGAGGCTGTAATTGCTGTCAACCAATTGCTGACCAAAGGGAGTGAATACTTACGTACATGTGATTTCTCAGTTTGTTATTTTTAATAAGATTGCAAAAATCCCTCCCCCCCCCCCCCCCCAAAAAAAAACAACATTTTCATGTTGTCATTATGGGGTGTTGTGAGTAGAATTTTGAGGGAAAAATGAATTTTCTCCATTGTGGAATAAGGCTGTAACACAACAAAATGTGGAAAACGGTGAAGCGCTGTGAATACTTTTCGGATGCACCATATGCACCATATTTATCTGTTTCTAGACTGGCTGTAAAGTCCTCAGTAAGCGCTGCCAACACAACAACTAGAGCCACAATTTTAATGAGTGATGTCATACAGGGTTTGTCCAGTATAGATGCATTCTATGGAATTAATGGTGTTTCAGACAGTCCATTGGTCAGTTGGTCACTCACTCACTCACTCACTCACTCACTCACTCACTCGCATTCCTTCAGTGCTGATGCTGACAGAGTGGACGAGGTTCCTGTAGACTGAGCGGTGGCCTGTGGTGGTTGTGCTTAGGTTTTATTAGTTTGTTTTAGGTTTTAACTCAGATCATGGCTCTAACTGCTTCTACAGTCTTATTCATGAAGAGAAGGTCAAAACAGTGCAGCACAGCCAAACATACAGGTGAGTCACCGAAAGCAGACGTGTGCGTCACGTTCTTTTTTTTTTTTTTTGTGATAAATGTTAATAGTTTGAAGATTCCTGCTGAAGCTACATATTTATTGGTCAAACTATTAAAAAATGCCTGTAAAACTCTTCACTTAGTTTCATACGTTGTAATTACTAGTGCAATACTTTAGTGGGATGAGTCATTAGTTTTTGCTCAAGGATGCTAGTAAGGGATTGATCCACCAACCTTTTGGAATATGCATAACCACTCTCTAACACTTGTGCAACAATTGCCCTGAATATGGTGTCTGGCTGCTCAATTCTTACTCATGATGATGTGCTGTAAGTTTATGTAAGAGAACTGTGTCATGGTCATGAATGTGATGTTGCCTAGTGTTTCAGATTTTGGTGTCTAGATTATCGTTTTTGACCTAAGTGAAAGAGGATCAAAATTTGAAATGAAGATATGCTTTACTACTAATTATTAAGGCTTTGAACCTGTTTGTGGAATGAAACAGAAAACCAGAAACAATTGATATACAGAAGTGATTGAAATTTTTTAAGCCCGACCGAGAAGAAACCACAACTGAATTCCTCTTGAAATACTGTGTCTGCAACACTGCACCCAATGAGTCAAGATATCACACATTTTCAAGAGACAGGTTTGGTTTCTCAGAAAGCCAAAGATGGAAAACCACACCTTACTTTTTCACATTTCAGTCACCCCTTGTATCACTTGGAACAAAAAAAACAAAACAAAATAAGAGACTTTATTATTACTGTTGTCGTTGTTTTTGTCATTATGTTTCAGAACAGAAATGTTTATTTGAAATAAGGATAGCCACTTAATAATAGTATTTTCTTTCTTTTATGACAAAGTAAAATTTACCAACAAAGGTCAAATGTGGCATGTTGTCCCCATTTACAAACAGAGGGGCTATGTAAACATGGTGCTATATACCATGTAAATGTTGGTCTTATAGACACCAACTTCATTAATGTTTGATGGACAAGCTAACATAAAGAGAAATAATTATGCTGAAAATAGCCAACACAGACTTACATGGAAAGTTATTAAGTGATATTTAATTTGATTTCAAACAGTCGGAATGGTAAATAAATAAATACATTTTGAAGTCCTGTATCCAGCAATGTTGCAGTAAATCCAGGGTGATTGAAAAAGTCAGATGACACACAAACTTGACGCAGTGTAACTAATGGCTTTTCCGAAGAGATTTATTCATACAAACAATTGAGGCTTGGACATCACAGATCTTTAAATGTGGACACAGATCCATTCTGCTATTAAACATGTTAGTAAACAAACAAATACGTGTTTCTTTCAAAACATCCAACCATCAATTTTCTAAACCCCTTTATTCCAATCTAAGGGTTATGTGGATGTTAGGAGCTTATACCAGCACTCACTTTGGCGAGAAGCGTACTGCACCCTGGACAGGCTGCCAGATTATCGCAGGGCCGACACACATGTAGACAGACAAACACATTTGCACTTTCAGTCACACCTGTGGTCAGTTTCAAATCACCTTGTCTGCATGTGTTTAGAAGTGGGGGGGAGGCAGAGAACCTTGTGGGCAAACTCCAAACAGTAAAGCCCCTTTCACACTGGGCCAACGTAGAGCTGCGTAATTAGGCGTACTGAAGATGACGAGTTTGTGCAGCCCTACATGGCAATACACTCAGGGACCCAAAGACATCTGCAAAATGGACACAAAAAAATTAAGCGTTTACGACTTTCGGCGTGAAGCAGTGGACGCACTGTTCTACGCGAGTCTACACAACACTCCTCCACTGTATGCAAGTCTACACAACACTGCGCTGCTGTACACCATGCCGCCGTGATTGTACACTACCCTACGCCAGTCCAACGAAAAATCCTTTAGGTTTTTTTTTTATCAGTACATACCTGCATTGCTAGATTTTATTAATCCCGCTGGATGCTGCTGAACTTTGGTGGCAGTGAAGCTTCAAAACCACAGAAGAAGAGACGGGCTGAACTTCCCCCTGCGCGCCATGCTGTGCGCAACATACATGGCCATTCCTGCATATTTGATATGCAGCACAATGCAACGCTACACAGGCCTGGTGTAAAAGGGGCTTAAGGTTCAAGGTGTTTCTTGCTATGAAGTAACACTCGAACTACTAAGCCACTCTGCTGCCCCTCATTGAAAACATGAGCTATGATAATGTGCTATAAGCTGTGTGTACACATGAAAGTTGTTAAAATGTACAGAGAGGAGATATGAGACACAAGATATTAAGCAGCTGTAACACTGGGTCCAGTTCACTACGGTTTTGTGCTGTTATGGGCTGAGGTCAAACTCGCCACCCATCAGCTGATTTCTCCTAACAGCTCCTACTTGGCTGGATTCAGAAGCAAGTTCTCCAGAGCAGGCACACCAATCAGCAAATTTCCTCAGGCTACTAACGGGCCCTCCAGAGGTGCCACTTGAGAAAACTTGTCGCCAAACTCAACCAGATGTGAGGACTGGTTAAAGTTGCTGATTGGATGCATTTCTGTATTCATTTGCCTGCCAGTGGCAATAACAGAGAAGAGGTACAACAGTAAAGGAGATGGGGGATGTGCCAGACTTTTTGTAATGGAGAAGACCCCTATTGGCTGTTGGACGATGCTCACTTGCAACACGGTTGCTCCACACACACAAACACGCACAAGGCTCCTTCCCGTCTTTTGTGACATAGCTGCTTTGTATGTGTGCCTGTGGCCATGCGTGTACACAGCAGCAATTGGTCTTGATTACACGTGGGCCGATCTCATCATTCCATGTCAAATCCTGTAATCAGCACTGGAGACCGTCAGTCGAGGATTGACAGAACATCAGATGTAATAGCATGAGATGGATGGAGTCATAAAATGAGAACAGGGTGCAACGAGAAGTCAAGTCAGAGTCATGCTTGCTTGAGCTCATCCCTCTTTCAGCAGTTTTCTTGTAGAACAAAAATTCATTTTGTGTTTTGCCATAGTTTATGGTTTTCACGTCATACTCATCAATGCTAATGAAATCTCAGAGCCTGCAGCACTCTTACTAAAAGGATCTAGTTCCTGCCAGGTTAACCTGGTGGATGAATACCTCAGCCAGGGCAGAGCCATTGTGGCCGGGGTGATCTCTGCACACAGTTCCTTTCCTGACCCCTCCTCCTGTGCATGAGGTCGAGCTTCCCAGAGTAATGGTTAATTGTGGGAAGCGTGGTGGTAGGGTAAGTTGGTGTGTTTCTGGCTGCTCGTGGTGGATTTTGGCGTGCCGTGGGGTGACAAGGCCACTCAGGCAGATGAGGAGAGTGTTGTTGTAGCTGTGGTGATGAGGAAAGCCCAGTACAAGCAGCTCTCAGCTCTGCTGGCTGGGAGATGAGCTGGGGTTGCTCTCCCAGAATGAAAAGCCAAAAAAAAAAAAAGGACTGTGGGCTTTTGTTTTCATGGCTGCTGCGGATTTGGGATTCTGCTGTGTGTCTGTTCTCGATCTGTGGTGTGCTGCTCTGTTACCAGAAAACCTCACACAGAGTTCCACAGGAAGTATAACCTTTAGCACAGGGGCATCATGATAATCACAGAAACACGACTGTCTCATGGAGTGCTGTCCTCTGTTTTGACATTTCCAACTTTTAAATGACTCGACACTGTTACAGAAACACACATCCAAGAAACTCAAACATTACACCTGGTCAGAAGTTGACTTTTTAACACCCAATTAAAATTAAAAATTATTAGAAATTGCAACAGAGAGTATGTTGTGGCTTCTGGTGGGACTCAAACGTCAGACCTTTAGTTTATTGCACCTGTGCTTGGCCAGATCAGTCATCAGGGTAACTTCTTTGGCGAGCCTGGATTGCACTTTGCTACATATCTCTCGACCACAGTCTGACCTTGTCCCAAGGTCACAGGAGCATTTAAGCATTAAAAACCTTCACCTCTAGCTGGGACTACATGGTAGGTGACCATGTAGTCCCAGTCCCAGTGTACTCCCCTCAAAGAACACTGGTTGTAACAGACAGAATACACTCACCAGCTACTTTATTAGGTACACCTAGCTAATTCTGGGTTGAACCCTTTTCAGAGCTACCTAATTCTTTGTGGCATCGAGTCAACAAGGTGTTGGGAACATTCCTTGGAGATGTTGGTTCATATTGACTTGTTGGCATCACGCAGTCACCCATTCAACCAGTCTGCCCATTCTCCTCTGACCTGTGACATCAACAAGGCATTTTCGTCCACACAACTGCCGCTCGCTGGATATCTTCTCTTTTTTGGACCACTCTTTGTAAACCCTAGAGATGGTTCTGCATGAAAATATCACTAGATCAGCAGTTTTTGAAATACTCAGACCAGCCTGTCTGGCACCAACAACAATCCCACATCCTAAGTCACTTAAATCCCCTTTCATCTCCATTCTGATGCTCAGTTTGAATTTAGCAAGTCATCTTCACCACGTCTAGATGCATAAATGCACTGAGTTGACGCCATGTGATTTGCTGATTAGCTATTTGTGTTAACAAGCAATTGAGCAGGTGTAAATAATAATGTGACTATATTTTGTAGTGGGACTTGAAGTCTAATCCTTTATCTTTATCTAGCAAAACTAGCAGGAACATACGGTGCATCTGGAAAGTATTCACAGTGCTTCACTTTTTCAACATTTTTTATGTTACAGCCTTATTACATAATGGATGAAATTAATTTTTATTCCTCAAAAGTCTATGCACAATACCCCATAATGACAATGTGAAAAAAGTTTGGGTTTTTTTTAAAGATTTTTTTCAAATTAAAAAATAAAAAATAAAAAACTAAGAAATTACATGTATACAAGTATTCATAGCCTTTGCCATGAAGCTCAAAATTGAGCTTAGCCACATCCTGTTTCCACTGATCATCCTTGAGATGATTCTACAGCTTAACTGGAGTCTACCTGGGGTAAAGTCAGTTGATTGGGCATGAATTGGAATGGCACACATCTGTCTACATATAAGTTCCCACAGCTCAGACCTGAATCCGATTGAACATCTCTGGAGAGATCTGAAAATAGATGTGCACAGACACTCCCCCATCCAACCTGATGGAGTTTGAGAGGTGCTGCAAAGAGGAATGGGCAAAACATGTCAAAGATAGCTGTGCCAAGCTTGTGACATCATATTTAAGAAGAGTTGAGGCTGGAAATTGCTGACAAAGGTACATCAATAAAGTACTGAGCAAAGGGTGTGAATACTTATGTACATGTGATTTCTTAGTTGTTTATTTTTAATGAATTTGCAAAAAACAACAAAAAAAAAAACAACTTTCTTTGTCTTGTCATTATGTGGTGTTGTGAGTAGAATTTTAAGTGGAAAAAAAAAAAGAATTTACTCCATTTTGGTCTAATGCTGTAAAATAACAATAAATGGAAAAAGTGAAGCACTGTTTCAGCTCAGATTACATGTAGCTATACAGTAAAGTCTGTCAGTGCCTCTATTCTTTTGACATTGGTTTGTTGGCAAGAGATCCTTTACAACTAAGAATTTTAGTTGTTTTCCTCCTTTTCCCTTCGATTTATCCAAATAACAAAGCCTTAACTGTGTGAGAAAGTGTGCATGTGTTGTGTTCGTGTTGCGCAGATGCAGACGTATGTGTTTTCAGAGTGGTGACTTCCTGATTGTCAACCCAGGTTTGGATGTTAAAATTTTCATAATTACATCTGTGGCATTTGGTAATGATACAGGACATCTCCGGCAACTGAGACACTGCTGGGAAAGATTGTGAGTGATATATTTTTGTGTTAAAAACAGAAAGCCATCTCATTTTACATAACAAGAACCCTTGGTAGTTGTTGAAAAACTGTAATCCATAATGTATGTTGTTCATTTGTATTGAATTTCTGTTTAATAGAGTGCAATGGGCCATAGACCCGGGATCTACAGTTGCACCCTATGTTTGTGTGTGCTGTCACGTGCATGCTCAAGTTCCAGCTTTGCGATCAAATGAGGACTGACTTCTTCTGTATTCATTTCCGCAGGCACAGAAATCATGGATCGAGAGAGCGTTCAGCAAGAGAGAATGTGTTCATATCATAGCAAGCATCAAAGACCCCCATAGGTGAGTGAGTGAACACACATCTTATATATGTGTGTCTGTGTGTGTGTTTTGAGAAGGATAAAATTATCACAATTTTTTTTGCCCCAGTGTAGTGTGCAAAAGATGAGTGCACATTAACGTCTGAGAATATTTGTATTTGAAAAGGATACAACTGCTTATTAATTTGCTGTAATAAATACAATATTGAATGGGGGAGTCAGCAAATGCCAAAGCCTACCTCACATACAGTACATTAAGCACTTTGACCTTTTCAAAGATGCCTCAGAGGAATATCACGCTGACCTCTATTTGCATTACAGGTAGGTGTCTCAGTGACCTGCATGTTCCACTTTCCCTTTGATCTAAGCACTCTCTGGCCCTGATTAGCTCAGTCTGATCTTATCACTTAATTGACTGGCAAAGATATACCCGGTGTGTCTTATCAGGAGGGCATAGTGGGTAGAGCAAGAAAGAAATGGATTGCACAGGTCACTGGGAATAACCCTAATAATGAAACACATCAGACGACAGATGCCTACCCTGGATGACCCACACCATGATATAAATGTACTAATAAATTTACATATGTCTGTAATTTTTTTTTTTTTACCTTTTATGACTTCATCATATGACTTCTGTGTGATTTCATTTTGAAGTCATTTATACCAGTCATTCATAAATGTTTTCCTGATCAACATCGTGCATACTAAATGCCATATGATAAATGTATTTTGTTGTACTTCTTGGTTTTTAAGATATACAAAAAAGGTGGTGTTCAAGTCATGTTTTATTGGCCTTGGTCTTGGACTTTTTTACCAAAGTCCAAGACCAAGAAAATCTAATCATCTCTAGATATCTAGCCAAGTCATTTTCCCATAAGTATGAAGTAAATCCATCCAGCCATTTTTTAGTTAAATTGTCTAAACACACATACACACACACACACACACAGAGACACACACACACACAACAGCGAAAACAGTAACTTGTGTGCTGCTTCACCGACATGCAGAGTAATAATAATTAGAAAAAGTAAGAGCCCATGTTCATATATCTTTTTTACTGAGTGCTGGCATCTGTTTTCTAATGCTGCAATAAGCACAGAGCATATGCAGCCATCTGTAGAAAAAGTGCCTTTCAAAAAACACTGCCTTTTGTTGTACTGCTGCTCTGAGTGCTTTTGTTAATTTTTTTGTTCATTGCTGTTCCTCAACATCTTTTGTCTTTTTTAACCAAAATTAAGCTTATGCGTGAGGCAGAGCACGGAGGCAACCAAAAAATGGAAGCGATAAATCAAAGCTTCCTGACTCCTCTTTCTTCCGGCACTCATACTCCATCCTCTCAAGTAAAAACACAGAATATAAAATCTGTGTTCAGTACAACTAAATAAGTCTGTACACAATTCATATTCTAGCAGCAGCAGAGGTAGAAAGGGTGGAGGAAAACAAACAAGTAGTTTTGAAGGAAATAGAAACGAAACAACAATAGGAACTTACAGACTGGCCTCATTAGACCCAAAAACAAAAAGAAATATGAGTACCTGAGTGGCACCTTGCTTACCACTTAAGCCCCTGTCACACATAGCAAGAATGTGCCGGAACCATGCCCGACACAGCAAATATTGCCATAATCCAATGCAGTTGGGAGGAAACGAGGCTTGGTCAGCAGTGTCGGAGTGCAGACAGACTGCCTCGTCCACACCTGTCAGACGCACACGCGCCCCGCGCACACGTGGGGGGCTGCAATTATCACTCATCCCTGTGTGTGTGTATGCAGATGGAGCACCTTTCCAGGGAACTTTCTTTTTTCTAGTTTGCCCACTTCAAGAGCAAAATGCAACTCTGGACACAGTGATGGTTGGATTATTACATGGAATTACTTTTTTTTCTTTTCACATTTTTTTCTTTGCACATGTTCCATGTCATATCTCCTCCAGAGTTAGAAGGTGGTCATTTATTACAGCATGAGATCCATCCAGCTATGAGCCTAACACGTGCAATGATGCGTAACTACGCACAACAGAGAGATGCAGCTGCAGGTGTTATATACAGATATGATGAAACAATAGTTCACATTGTTTATATTGCCCATGGGAAGGAGTGGACAAATATCTGTACTGTAAGGTCTATTGTGGATATAGCAGCCTGTTCAGATTTGCAGCGGCATGCACACAGTAGTGCACAGAGCTTTTGGTTTGATAGCCACTGTTCACATTCACTGTACATGATAATAATTCATAATTCTTTTCATGATGAAGCATGCCACATACATTTCAACAGTTGCTTTGTGCTCTGGGGGGTGGGCATTATTATATGTGGCATGTGCAGGTCATGCTGGCAGGCTTTGCGGTGCCAGATCCATCTTGATGTTTCTTCTTATGCACTCAAATTATTTTAGACCCCATTTTGCCGCCATCAGAATATGTAAATTGTGGTCAGATGGTCCTCAGACTGCACATGGACCGTCGTCGGATAGGTGTCCCATCTCGACGCCGCTCAGAGAGTTTTGAACATGTGCATCACACTTGGGGCCACCAGCCGATTTTGACCAACTGCGTCGACTTCCGCAGGTTGCTGTCAGAACGTTTTGGAACTGAAATCCGACATTTTTCGGATGTGCGCTGATTCATAATTCCGATGCCATTCTGTGTGATTCTGGCTATGTGTGACAGGGGGTATTACAGTTACATGAAAATAGCATTTTACCTTTATTTTTCACCACCACAATGGACCCCCCCTTATCTTCTACCCAGTGCAAAGAAGCACACAGCACATTGTTAAGTGTCATTTGTAGTCTCTTACTGCTCCCAATTGTAGTTTTCTTGTGCACTCCCCATGTCCTTTAAATTGTACATAGGACGCTCGTCTTCCCTCTCGTGTCAGTTGATCTCTCAATGAGGTATGATCAGGTGCAATGAAGCTGCAATTGTATTGTGGTAAAACGGAATATGATTGATCCAGAGACCATCAAAACTTTGGTCTGAAGTCAATTGCAGTGTATTTGTGTTATTTAAAGGGAACAGTAGTCAGAAGTGCCTTGCATACAGTAAGTGGGTTCACAACACATGTACACCCTGTTTCTGTGAACAATGAAACTGAATTGAAGAAAATCATTCAATAAAATTAAACACAGATGGAAAACTTCAAGATAGTGTTTCATTGCATCACCCCAGGCATTACTGGTGGCTGCTGTTCGCTGCCACACTCTGACAGGTTGGCTCAAGATCCATGGACTCACCAGAAATCATCTTACTTAAGTCAGCTTTGGCAACAGCAAAGTGCTGGGCACCTGGCTCATTCTGAGCCTTAAAGGGGCTGACAGATGAAACTCCAATTTATTTATTTCATAGTGTGCCAAACACAAGGCCATAACTAACCCCTCAACCTCATTGGGCACAGATCTGTTACATCGTGTCAATGAACATATTTGTCCCATCCTTTTTGCATCTTCATACCACACAGAGTCCTGTCAGATATGTAATGTGTTGTTATGTTGCTGTTTTTTTTTTTTTTTTTCATTTTACTTGTGTGCTTCTACTGTGGGTAAGTACACAACATAAAATGATTTTCTTTTTTTGTATGTTTTATTTGTGTTTATTGTTTGTTTTTCTTACCTTATTGTGCTGTGGTCTATATCACATTCTTGTCCAGATTGATTGACCATTGACCAAAATTGGGGAGTGTTTTGTTGTTTAAAAATACATTCATCCTCATAATTACTTCATATCTGTATTTAAACAGTTTTTTTTTAAGCTTGTTGTATTATTGGGTGAAACTCACTTTCTGTAACTCACTTGCAATTGTGTAAAAGTTTGGCCTACATTGATCTCCCATGTGCAACAGTGTCACAAAAAATAAATAAATACATAAATAAAAATCAGTACCCACACAATAACCCTTGAAGTGAGACCTCCTTCAACACAAACCTGTCCACCTGCATCGTCGTTACATCCTGCTCAGGTTCGTCCATTCTGCCACAGTGCACAGGGCTGCATACTTAGTGATGAGACAGGATAAGGGAAATGTGCTCCACATGAATGGGAATTGCTTCTTGATTGGCCAGTTACAAGTGTACCAGATGCAATATGTGGATATATACATTTCTGAAATGCTTCTGAAATGTGCTGCAGTGTAGCTGGTGACTTACTGTAGCAACAGACTTCTGACCGAATGCAGATGGATTTGGTGTTTTGTCACCATTTCTTCTCTCTGGCTAGGAAGTTAAAATCTTAGCCAGAGAGAAGAAATGGTTTGAGAGAGGGGTCAAGGAGGCATTCTATGTGAAACAGTTGAAACTCAGCCTTAACCAGGGAGGGGGTCTGAGACACGCTTTGTCCCCTGTTTACAATGGGGTACTCAGGTCAAAGCAGTTTCAGTCTTTTGTTCATGGTAATGTGTCACGTCATCAGGAGAGTCGTCAAGGGAGCCATCAGGAGAGTCGGCCGTTCCATCATTAGGAGAGACAGCTGCCCTGTCATTAGGAGGGTGCTAACTAGAGCACAATAGGTGCTAATTAGAGCTATTGTTTAGTCACTAGCCCACAGCAGTCTGCCTCTCCTTAGGAGGGGTCTGGTTAGGTTTAAAACTCCAGCTTTTGTGGCTTCTGTTTATTCTTCTCTACAAGAGTCAAGACAGAAGTCAGACTACCAGAGCAAGAATTTTAGCTGAGGAAGCTTCTGCGATTTGAAGCGAAACGTCCTCGCGTCAAGCAACCCAGTCCAGTCGAAGATTCAAGCTTCTCTACTCTGGGCCTGGAGTTGATCACTGGGTGTTTGACTGTGGTTATCACCTGCCCCTAGTCATTGGATTGGGTGTCTTTCTATGCTTTAGGACGGGTTAACTGCTGAGGACAAACTATATTGTGTATGTACAAATGACAAGTCTTGATCAGAACTGAACATGTTACTATCTTACATATCTTTCCATTTAATGTTACTTATTTGGGGAATGATCATGATGACAGCAGGCAAAGTATCAAGACCTATACAGGCTCTGACTGCTTATCTCTGGATTCCATAGTGTCAAGCGGATGAGAGTGTACAACATCCCCTGGATGGGATGTCACTCCAACACAGGTTACCTCCCTAGCTTAGGCCAGAAACCATGTAGATTAAGTGTCTTGGCCAAGGATACAGACAGCTAAAATGAGGTGGAGTCAAACCCAGGTCTACATATTGGCAGGCCAGCTCCTTATCCACTCAGCTACTTGTTCTACTAATTAAGGTGGCCCAGATGTCTCTCCAGCCAAATTCTCCTGTTCTTTCTGAGGGGTCCCAAGGCGTTCCCAGAAAAGATGTTGACTTTGGCGTAGAAAATGGTAAATGGTAAATGGACTGCATTTATATATCACTTTTCCATCTGCATCAGACGCTTAAAGTGCTTTACAATAATGCCTTACATTCACCCCGATGTCAGGGTGCTGCCACACAAGGCACTCACTGCACAGCGGGAGCAACTAGAGGATTAAGGACCTTGCTCAAGGGCCCTTAGTGATTTTCCAGTCAGGATGAGATTTGAACCAAGGATCCTCTAGTCTCAAGCACTACAGCTTAACCACTAGACGATCACCTCCCCTAGAGGTGATGGTAGAAACATGGTCGTAACCAGGAAAACACATTCTTTTGTTTTCCAGTGTCAGTTTGGAGGTGCAGATTCTCTTCCCAGCTGCTTCACCCTCAGCTCTATAACATTCACTCCAAAGAGATTCTGTCCATTAAAAGCAAACAGTAGCACTGCGTATGGGACTGTTAAGCTCTGACGTAACGCATCACGTGATAAATCTGTTTCTGGGTCCAAACAAAACACTTATGGTTATGTAAATTGATGAGATTCATCTCATAAATGGTTGGTATAGCCGCTACAGCGTCAGCAATCAAAACCAAAAGGCCAGGGTAGGGGGCCTACCTGATCAGTTGTAGCCACTTGGAATCTGGATT
This sequence comes from Thalassophryne amazonica, assembly GCF_902500255.1. NCBI lineage: Eukaryota > Metazoa > Chordata > Actinopteri > Batrachoidiformes > Batrachoididae > Thalassophryne > Thalassophryne amazonica. The sequence continues at coordinate 36,677,312 of NC_047107.1, forward strand.
CTGCTGGAATCTATAAAAAGACAGCTCCAGTGATGTTTCCGACCTGCTAACTCGGTCGCACATCTGGGAACTCACATCCTGTGAGGTCTTAGCTTCAAAAGAAGCTCAACTGATGCAGACGACCAATGACCACAAACAGCTGACAAAGCATGCTTTTTTTTTTGTTTGGACCCGGAAGTTGAAAATCATGTGATGCGTTACGTCACACTTAACAACTGAATACCTGCAGTTATTCTTTTTATATGATTGTGCTGTATGTTGGTGTAAAATTTACCTTTCATTTCTGATTCTGTCCAGGTGCTGTTGTGGTCGTCTGATAGGTCAACATGTTGGTCTACCCCCGGGCATCTCGTCCAGTCACAATGATAAGGCAGAGCGCTTATCCAAGAACGACAGCTTGTCTGAGAAATGGTCAATCAGCAAGCATACACAACTTAGTCCCACTGATGCCTTTGGCACCATTGAATTCCAGGGAGGAGGACACTCCAACAAAGCCATGGTGACTATACCAACAGGATCCTTGCAAAACTACACAAAGAAAACCTGCCAAAATTAGGCAGTTCACATTGTCACATTTAAGTAACTGTTGCTTTCCGCTTGTTATATTACTGCAAATTGAATGACCTTCGTCATTAAATTGTTGGCCAAGCTAAATTAATTTTATGACCTAATTTTGCTGTCAGAAAATTTAACCAATTTTTACTACTTGGGGTATATTTAGCATGAAATCCCAACAATGTGTATCTCTTAAATGAAAAGAATACATTTTTAGAAAATGACATCTTTAATCTGTGTTGAAAGCTCAATCATGAGCCATGACACTCCTACAAATTTTGTCCTACATGATTTTCAGTGTCTCAACCTCATGAAGGATGGATTAATTAGGTCAGAATGGACTAAGTGGTCATTGCTGATTATGAGAAGATGATTGTGAAAGTTTTAAAAATGGACCAAAAGTTTTTAGAAGAACTGAACTCCAGATGCAACTAATAACAAGAGTGAGAGATTTCTGACGTCCGCCAATCCAGATCCAAAGCACCTCCAAAATTCAGTGGAGTCTTCCATGCCCAGTATCTATCTTTGGTGCAAATTTGGTGAGAATCCATGAAGTAGTTTTAATATAATCCCTCAAAGCCTTAATAAAGGGAAATCTTGATCCAGAATCTGGATCTGGAGCACCTCCAAAAGTCGAGAGAGACTCCCATGCACTAATATCTATCTGTGGTGCAAATTTGGTGAGAAGCTGTGAAGAAATTTTGACGTAATCCTTCAAAGACTATATAAAATGAAATCTTGATCCAGAATCTGGATCTGGATCCGGATCACTTCCAAAATTTAACAGATTCTTCCATTGCCTAATATGTATCCATGGTGAAAATTTGATGAGAATCTGCAAAGTAGTTTTGATGTAGTCCTTCATATAAAGTGAACCTTGATCCAGAATCTGGATCTGGATCACCTCCAAAACTCTAGAGAGTCTCCCATGCCCTAATATCTATCTGTGGTGCAAATTTGGTGAGAATCTGTGAAGAAGTTTTGACATCATTCTTCAATGGCTATATAAAATGAAATCTTGATATAGACTCTGGATCTGGATCCAGATCACTTCCAAAATTTAACAGCTTCTTCCATTGTCTAATATGTATCCATGGTGAAAATTTGGTGAGAATCTGCAAAGTAGTTTTGACGTAGTCCTTCATATAAAGTGAACCTTGATCCAGAATCTGGATCTGGATCACCTCCAAAACTCTAGAGAGTCTCCCATGCCCTAATATCTATCTGTGGTGCAAATTTGGTGAGAATCTGTGAAAAGGTTTTGACATAATTCTTCAAAGAATCTGGATCTGGATCACCTCTAAAATTTAATGGAGTCTTCCATAGCTTAAGATCTATCTGTGGTGAAAATTTAATCAAAATCTGTGCAGTCTTTTTGACGCAATCCTGCTAACAGACAGACAGACAAATAAATGAATAAATGCCGATGATTTTATTACGTCCTTGGCGGATGTAATAATTATGCCTTTGACCTCCACTGTAAGATTTCTGCTTTATGACTTCATGAATGGCTACAAATTCATGGCTACAAATTTACAAAACTATAATCTAATATATAAAACAAGGTTCTTGATTCACATAATGCTCATACAGACCAGCATCTCTCACACCAGCTTTCTGGGTTTGGAATCAAATTTTTAAAAGAACTACTCTAGTTTGTCAGCCCATATGTAGATAAGCACATCATTGTAGCTTCTTTTTTTTTTTTTTATAATTGATGTATATAAATATGTGGATGACAATTGCAATGGGATTGTGGGAAAACATTCCATTTCATTACAGAAAGTTTGTGTTATGGCAATCCAGATAAGAAACTGGCAAACATGGTGTGGTAAAGCCATGGAAGTGAGCAAACAATCTGGATCTGAGATCAATTCTACCAGACCAAAAAAGCTCCTTTAAAATAAATGTTTTTGCAACATCACTCCGGTTTTATTATAAAGTTAAAACTAGTGTGGGACAAATTCTGTTCCTCATAATCACATAACTTCACTGTTTAAAAAAGAAAAGAAAAAAAATACTTGTGCAGTTGTTACAAAGTGAAATGGAGTAGCTGTGTAGCTGTTAATGACTTGCCAACATAATGAGATAATAATTATCACTGCAGGAGCTATAAATGGTAAATGGAATGTATTTCTATACTGCTTTTCCATCCGAGGTAAAGTGCTTCACAATGTGGCCTCATATTCGGTCATGAAAGGTACTCTGCTGCACGCCAGGATTAACTTGCAAGTCACGGACATTGCTCATGGGCATGGTAGTGTGGTGGTAAAGCAAGTGGGGCAAGAATCTCTTCTTTCTGGCCCACAAATGTGTCTTTCCCTCTGTCTTGTTGGGGTACCGTGGAATATAGTACAGTCCTACAGCCACAAATCCTCCAAGGCTCCACTTCCCAAATCCACATAGCACCCGTGTTTCACCCAGGAAAATACAATATACATTGTGTGGCACAGAGGAGGGTTTTATTAAAAAGAAGACCTCAAAGTTCAGCTACAATTTGCCAGAAGGTACATCTGAGATGCAAGCCTAGATTTAATGTTTTGATGAAAGAAAGCCCTCCTCTGTACCACTTCATCATGAAGCTGTATAAGTGGGGATACAAAATGCAAAACATCCACGGTGCACAATTTCTCTAATCACAGTCACAGAAGCCTGTAACTTCTTCTGCGTTGTCTGGATGTCTTGGTGGCTTTCCTCACTCTTCTCCTTCTTGCACAGTCACTCAGTTTTTGAGAACTGTCTATTCCACACAGATTTACCATAGAGTGTCATACTGTTTGTATTTCTTCATAACTGATGCAAATAAAGTTCAAGACATATTCAGTGACTTGGAAATGTTCATGTATCCATCCCCTGACTTGACTGAAGAAAACTGGCAATTAAACAGATTATTTACAGGTACTATGCCAAAGGAGCTGATTACTTATGCAACCAGTCATCTTGGCTTTTATATTTTTAATTAATTTATATCAAGCTGTAGAGATTTACTTTCAGTTTAAGTCTAAAGAAGATAATGTAGAAATTTATATTGAGAAGCCTGATTTACATTTTGCATTTGAAATGCTATAAACAAATTATAATGTGAGAAATACCAAGGGGCTGAATACTTCTGCAAGCCACTGTATGTGCATGGAAGGGGAGGGAGGTCCCCTATGTATGTGCTGTTACACAATGGTGCTTTGCATTTCTGCACCTAAAAACGCTCAAACTCTCTTGCCAATGCTAGGAGTCATACTGACACACACACACACAAAAAATCTACTGCCAGTAACATTATATAAAAGTGCTGCCAATTCTGGTTATTGATTTACTCATTCAAAAAGTAGCATGTGTCTGGCATGGCAGATAGATGTTTGCCTTGTCAAATGTAACCTGATTATACTCTACCAGAAGGTTTTCCAAGAATACACAAGGCAATTTGTTTGAGGAATCTGAGATTATTACATTATACTTGTTCCCAAATTTAAATTATTCATGCATACACATCAGGCTGGTATCTGAGGGTGAATTAGATATACAGATGCTGTATGATACATGTGTATCAACGGTACATCAACTGCAGAAGATATTGGTGTGTGTATGTGTGTGTGTACGTGCACATCTGTTTATTTGTGTGTCTGGACATCTCACGTGCCCTCAGACTTCATCCCACGATATGACTAGTGACATAAAAGTACCACCACTGACACATTGTCTACTGTTTGCAGTATGTGCGAGTGTCTTATGACACCAAGCCTGACCTGCTGCTGCACCTCATGACCAAGGAGTGGCAGCTGGATCTGCCCAAACTGCTCATCTCTGTTCATGGGGGCCTGCAGAACTTTGAATTACAGCCCAAACTCAAACAGGTCTTCGGCAAAGGGCTCATCAAGGCTGCCATGACAACTGGAGCCTGGATCTTCACTGGAGGGGTCAATACTGGTAAAGTATAACTGAAAGGACAAATGAAATCCAGTGTAGAAGAATATGCTCTGCCTTATTTGTTTTATGTGAGACCGCGAGTATAACTTTACAGTACTGCAAAAAGTGAAACTTGGACAAACCTCAATAATTTTTCACCTAAATCATCTGAAGGCTCTTTGGGGCTGCTCCCTTGTTTCACTCAGGGTTGTTGCTGCAGATCTGAGGTGGATCTGCATGTTGATTTGACACAAGTTTAATGTCGGATGTCCTTCCATGTCACAATTCCATACTACATGCAGGGGTGTGTCCAGTATTTTTTAGGGGGGGGGGGGCAGCTAGGGGCACAAACTGTTGAAGGGTGACACACTGAAATTACAGGTTTAAAAAAATGCCCTGCGGCCTTAAGATTGTAATGAACGTTAGGCTGAGGTATAAATAAGAGAATTATTTATTTAACCAAATTATACACATGGAATAATGTATTAGACATTTCCATAAATCACACCATCAAATAACTAGTCTGTCTCTGCATGTGCCTTTAAAGTGACAATTTCTTTACAAATTGCAAAGTAGAGTTACAAGACACTATATTATTTACATACATTGAGGATTCCGGCAGCTGTATACGCCTGTGTTTGTGCTGTTGGGAAAAGCATTCAACCAAGTCATCTACGTTTGCCCTCCTCTTCTCAGTACTAGGCACGCCAATATGATATTGGAGCAATATTATATTGGCGTGCCTATAATCATTCATTGTTGTTCCCAAATGAGTTTTTATTACATCGTTTAAGCGTTGAGAAGCCACTTTGTAGAGGATGGGTCGGGCTTTAAAACGCTACTCTGGTCGAAAAACTGATTGACACCTCTGGTGGGGGTGGTAGGCAGGGTGGCCAATCAGATTCCACGGGTAGTCAGTGCCACCCTGGTGGCCACACCCTTGATGACATGGGGAATGAGCGGTGGGTGGCCTTGAACCAGGAACCTTCCACAATGGAAACAAGTGCACTCAACTACCATGTGCACCTACTTGAACCAAAATGTAATATGTTCTTTTAAAATGTATTTGTAATTTAAGATTTCAGTTACATTATAAATATACTTTGAGAAAAAGTAATTAATTCATTTTTTTAAATTGGCCTAATTTGATATTTATTCAGCACATCTGAAGAATATATTTGCGGTAAGCAATCAATTCAAACTGTGCAATATTATCTTAAAGAAATTTGTTGTAAGTAATTTCAAAAATGTTTCTCATCTTTTCTCAGCTTTTTTTGTTGTTTTTATTTGATGTTTTAAATTAGTTTTTCTTCATAGATCAGCTAGGAATTGAAAAAATAAAACGCAATCAGAGTTCTCAAGACTGAAGGTTTTAAACTGATAGCAATTTTATGAAATTCTAATATAACTAAGTCAAAGCCTTGGACCGAACATGGACGTAGGTTGATGTAAATATTGTGTCAATTGTATGTGATACACTATAGTTCGAGATTGCTTGGGTGTGTGAAGGTGTTGAGCTGAAGGTACTTTATATAGACTGACACGATTTGTTAATGATAAACTATTCTAGGCTTTAATGGTACATACATATTGGTTTTTTAAAGGTATTCATGAAAATATCATTGTGACGTAGAATATCAAGAACCAAAACTTCTATATGCTCGACTTCAATAGATGTATTTAATGATCAATGTAATTTACAGCAACAGTAAATAATATGTTTATGTCACTGACAGAGCGAAGCTCCTCACCATCTCGCCATGTCATTGAGGTCCTTCAGACTTTTTTCAGTAAAATGGCTCTGGAGAGCATTAGCATGGCTAAAACCCTTCAGCTTCTGGGAATCTTTGCCCTCCAGACCCCTCCCCCCCTTCCTCCACAACCTAGGCCCTCTTGACCCCCCCACCACTACCATTTTAAGCATTTTTTTATTTGTCTCTCACATGCCTGGAAGCTCCTCACCATCTTACGGTGTCATTTAATTAATAATTAATAATTAATAATAATTAATTATTATTTTAGCTAATTATAGGCCAATCTCCAACCTTCCTTTTCTCTCAAAGATTCTTGAGAGGGTAGTTGTAAAACAGCTAACTGATCACCTGCAGAGGAATGGTCTATTTGAAGAGGTTCAGTCAGGTTTTAGAATTCATCATAGTACAGAAACAGCATTAGTGAAGGTTACAAATGATCTTCTTATGGCTTCAGACAGTGGACTTATCTCTGTGCTTGTTCTGTTGGACCTCAGTGCTGCTTTTGATACTGTTGACCATAAAATTTTATTACAGAGATTAGAGCATGTCATAGGTATTAAAGGCACTGTGCTGCGGTGGTTTGAATCATATTTGTCTAATAGATTACAGTTTGTTCATGTAAATGGGGAATCTTCTTCACAGACTAAAGTTAATTATGGAGTTCCACAAGGTTCTGTGCTAGGACCAATTTTATTCACTTTATACATGCTTCCCTTAGGCAGTATTATTAGACGGTATTGCTTAAATTTTCATTGTTACGCAGATGATACCCAGCTTTATCTATCCATGAAGCCAGAGGACACACACCAATTAGCTAAACTGCAGGATTGTCTTACAGACATAAAGACATGGATGACCTCTAATTTCCTGCTTTTAAACTCAGATAAAACTGAAGTTATTGTACTTGGCCCCACAAATCTTAGAAGCATGGTGTCTAACCAGATCTTTACTCTGGATGGCATTTCCCTGACCTCTAGTAATACTGTGAGAAATCTTGGAGTCATTTTTGATCAGGATATGTCATTCAAAGCACATATTAAACAAATATGTAGGACTGCCTTTTTGCATTTACGCAATATCTCTAAAATCAGAAAGGTCTTGTCTCAGAGTGATGCTGAAAAACTAATTCATGCATTTATTTCCTCTAGGCTGGACTATTGTAATTCTTTATTATCAGGTTGTCCTAAAAGTTCCCTAAAAAGCCTTCAGTTAATTCAAAATGCTGCAGCTAGAGTACTGACGGGGACTAGCAGGAGAGAGCATATCTCACCCGTGTTGGCCTCTCTTCATTGGCTTCCTGTTAATTCTAGAATAGAATTTAAAATTCTTCTTCTTACTTATAAGGTTTTGAATAATCAGGTCCCATCTTATCTTAGGGACCTCGTAGTACCATATCACCCTAATAGAGCGCTTCGCTCTCAGACTGCAGGCTTACTTGTAGTTCCTAGGGTTTGTAAGAGTAGAATGGGAGGCAGAGCCTTCAGCTTTCAGGCTCCTCTCCTGTGGAACCAGCTCCCAATTCAGATCAGGGAGACAGATACCCTCTCTACTTTTAAGATTAGGCTTAAAACTTTCCTTTTCGCTAAGGCTTATAGTTAGGGCTGGATCGGGTGACCCTGGACTATCCCTTGGTTATGCTGCTTTAGACGTAGACTGTGGGGGGGTTCCCATGATGCACTGTTTCTTTCTCTTTTTGCTCTGTATGCATCACTCCGCATTTAATCATTAGTGATCGATCTCTGCCCCCCTCCACAGCATGTCTTTTTCCTGGTTCTTTCCCTCAGCCCCAACCAGTCTCAGCAGAAGACTGCCCCTCCCTGAGCCTGGTTCTGCTGGAGGTTTCTTCCTGTTAAGAGGGAGTTTTTCCTTCCCACTGTTGCCAAGTGCTTGCTCACAGGGGGTCGTTTTGACCGTTGGGGTTTTTCATAATTATTGTATGGCCTTGCCTTACAATATAAAGCGCCTTGGGGCAACTGTTTGTTGTGATTTGGCGCGATATAAAAAAAAAGTTGATTGATTGATTGATTTAACTCTTTCAGACTTTGTATCAGTAAAATGGCTCTGGGGAGCATTAGCATGACTAAAAACCTGCAGCAGACAACCAGCCCATTCCCACACTTCAAATAATCATCTGTCTGCAGCAGCCAGGTGAACCATGGGCGTCCCCTTGACCTTCTACAGCTACTTCAACGCTCAGGCCCCTGCGTTCTGGATCAGCCACAGAGAAATGGGCCACATGGCCAAAATGTCATAGCTCGTGCTCTCCCACAATGCCAGTGATGCTTCTCATCCTAGTCTCTTTCAGTAACTGCTCGTTTGATGCAAAGTCATTCTAAGGGTACCCGAGGATCCTTCAAAGACAATTAGCACCAAAGACATCCAGTTGTTGTCAATGTAGGTCACTGGTTAGCATCCAAGTCTCACAACCACACAACAAGACAAGCAGCACCAGGACCCTAAAGATTTGGAAGGCTCCCCCCAACACATGTGGCATACGAGTGTGACACCCCCCCAACAAAGATGTTGTGAGGAGTGTGTCGTCGTCCCCCCATGCCATGATCAAACATTGTCAGGTGCGGCTGAGGTGGCTGCAGTGTGATCTCTGTCCAGCATAGCGCACATCTGGGTATGGCTGTAATGTCCACTTGTGTACTCACAACTCACCTGGAGGACATATGTCATGCCATCAACAACATGAACAAGACTCCAGGCAATGCACATGTGTGGTCAGGCTCCCATGCTCTCTGTCTCCACTCTACACAGCACTCACAGTGCATGTGTATAGGCTGGCTATGATGTCCAGCAGCTTCTTGGTGATCCCACAACTTCTCTGGATTTTCTCAGGAAGTGGCAGTTGCTGTGATATATCAGCTCCTTCCAATGGTGTCAGATGTTATCCCTCTCAGTAAGCGTATTAGGAGGCTCAGACTCAGACTCAGGCTCAGGCTCAGACTTTTACTGGGTCTTGTGTCTGTTGTCTCAGTCTTTGGTCCGATTGCAATGAGTGATGTGTTTGTGGCTTAGATGCTGATATTAACTCTACAACTCGCATACTAAAATCACGGCAGTATCAGTGTAGCTCACATTATCAATCAATCAAGACTTGATGATTAGTGCTCATGGCACTGAGAGATTAATTAAAAAATCCTCAAAACCCTCGACCCAGCACACACTAGCTATCACTCAACGCAACCATGCCCCTAATTACTCAGAACTTTATGGCTTAAAGCAGCTTAAAATAATGAGCTATGTTTGTAAAAATTCACCCTCAAACATTTGTCATGTAAGAGGAAACTATAACTATTGAGACCCAAACAGTTTATTTTGGTGTGCCAGGCTAGGGTTGGGTAATGGGAACCGGATCGTTTCGGGTATTGTTAAGAAATAATTCGATCCACTGACATCAATAGTCTTTTTAGCTAACGATTCCCTTACCTGTCCTTCAGAGCAGCTGTTGTTTTTGGGGGTGTTTGTTGGGAAAATGATAATTTCTCTACATTGATTTCAGACCCTGCAGCAGGTCTGTAATAAGCCGCTTCTGCAGCGCGGCTCTGCTTTGATGCTTGAACCAATGAAGCAGTGCTCCGACCCATTGCTTTGTTGGTTCGCTTCACTGCTTTTCAGAAGCAGCAAGTCTGCTTCTTAACCCCTATCAAAGCCATTTAAAAATGTCAATCATGAGTCACTTTTGTGCTGATTAAAGTCACTAAGTGGGACTCCTGTCTTGTTGCGAGAAAGAAACGAGAATCGTCCGAGTCAAGTTACAAAGATAGAGTCCGGTCGGAATTAATAACTTCAAAGCGAATCACCGTTTAAATCAAATGACGCCTCTTTCCAAACATTGTAATACTATCAATAAACACGCCTTTTTTTCCTCGCAAAATGAGACATCCTGCGCTGACATGCAGCAGCCGGCTGAGCTGAGCTCAGAGGTATGGAGTGATATTCATGCCAAAATGTCTGGACATAACTACAAATAAACAAAATCTGTAGTTTTTGTCAAAAGCATTTCCATTGAGAGATCAAGAATCCACCATGTAGAGTTTATTTATGTCCAGAGATCAAGGATCCAGAGTGACAAATTTCATATTTATTTACTTTAAGACTCAATAAAATGTTCTTGACAAGGAAAACCTGTAAAGCCTACTTTAAATACACAGAAAATTGACAGGAGGTATTGATAAGGGAATCGATAAGGAATCGGATCAATAAGCGGAATTGATAATGGCATCGATATCGATAAAATCTTATCAATACCCATCCCTGGCCAGGCTACAAAAATTGTTATTTCAGCTCACAAGCTGGAGATTTAAATATGGATTTGATGGGGAGTAAGCCTGTTTTGGAACCAGCCTCAGGTGGCCAGTCAAGGAATTGCAGTTTTTGGCAGTTCTCCATACCACATATAGGAAAAATTGACCCAGAAAGCATTGCATTATCAACATCTGTTTGTTTGATTTTGTAGGAACTAACACTTCTTATAGCATTGGAATGGCAAAGAAAACAGCATCATGTAAGAAATAAAGTTAATTTATCATTTAAAATCACTAAAAAAAAAATCTTGTTTATTTCCGGCATACAAGCACATATAAGCAGAGATACTCAACAATGGTGGAAGTAAAATGGGGAACTTATATGAGGAACAGTTTGCTCCCTGAATCTGGTAGGGACCGGCTCTACTTGTGCCTGCATGAGTGCTTCTGGTGGGGCCTCCGAACCAGCAAATAGTACTGCAGAGTTTTCTGTACGATCAAGACTTGTGTGGTGGTGTTATTTCCTCCCACTTGATCGAGAGCTGTTCCACAGTGTTTCTTCCTGTCTGCTGCCAATAATGTTCACTACATCAGTGGTTTACATTTCATTCCTCTTAATCCATAGTTGTTTCTGTAGAAGTATTTTGTTTCACCAGCAATAGTTCCATCTGCATTTTACTGTTCTGCATCAAACACAATCGTGAGGTCTTGGTCAGTTTTAAGACACCTCAGGTTTTGCCTTTTGTGGTCTTTTGGGAACTTAATCCAACTGATGATCTTAATCCACAGATATTTTGAGGGTTTTTTTCCTCTTCACATCATGTGACCAGCACAGGGAAGCTTCACAGAAGTAAATCCTGATCGTCACTCATGAAAAAATAACAATAATTTGTCATTTTAAACACAAAATAAATGAAACACAATATGCAAGTTCCAGCTCTGTTTTTTTTTTTTCACGCAGTGGCTTAAGGCCCCCTGACATGAGCGTGACTTTGATTCATGCGCTTGCACAACCTGTGCCGTGCAGGAGAGTAAACTCATCTTTAACTGGTGCAGACTGAACATGAGAGGGGCACCGGCACGTGCAATTGTGCAAAGAAAATTTTGAAATGTTCAAAAAATCCTTCATGCAAAAATGTTGTGCGACGTGGCACGATCTAATCCCCAACATGATGTGCAACTCGTCAAGTTGAGTAAAGAAGTAGTGAACAGAGTGAGTGGTGACGTCAGTGGATCACATCAGAGCACAACCCGGCTGAAGAATTATAACAAGACATTAAATCTATCAAAACACACTTTAATAGCTGCATACAAGAAGGAAAGAACACGCAACTGTTTTACCAAGCCAGGACAATGTAAACATGACAAATACTTACCTTTTAAGACGGTTCAAAATGCTTTCTGCAGCTCGTGCGCGAATGGCTGAAGCTGAAGCGGTCCTCTGTGATTCAGGAAGTGACTAGAGCCGTTTTCAACAGCCAATTTGCAGAGAAAATGATTAATCTGACACAAAATAATTATTTTATATACACAGTATCCAGCGCAGAGCACGTGGCAGGCAGTGGAACAAAGAACGACGTCCAGCTGGGAACACAGCAGGTTGGATCGTCACAATGACGGGCGTGCAAGTGCGTGAATCAGAAGTCATGCTTGTGTCAGGGGGCCTTCACAAAGAAGGTGGAGACTGAAATGCGTTTGGCATCCAACCTCGTAAAATTTAAGCAAAATTGAGTAGTACCTGTATGTGGTAGGGAGAATTCTGCATTAGTTTTATTTTTCAGCTCCAGAAGTTGCTGCTTGGGAACAGCATGAAAGACATCCTAGCAGGCCTGGTTGTCAGGAATGGCTGGACACAAATGCAGGACTCAAACATACAGCTCTGTAAGTTAAGATTGTTTATTGGAAACATTTGCTGGATTCGGTACACGAGTAGGCCATCCAATAACAGTACAAAAAACATCAGGCAAAAGGTGTGGTCGAGATAAACAAGCAGGTGGTCAAAAAACACAATGAGGCTAGCAGGACTTTGTGCCCTTCTTCCAGCTTTGTTTCAATCTGGTGGGGAACTAGTACAACCAGTGAACCTTATATACAACCAGGTGGATGAGCTGTAGATTAGAAACAGGTGTGGGTGGAAAGCACCAGAACAAGGGTGTAGTTAGACGGAGTGAAAGGCCCACCACCAAGCACCAAGAGACAGACAAGAGAGATAGAGACAGAAAAGACAGAAAAGACCCAAGCAGGAAAAAGACCAGCAGGAGAACTAACATGCAACAAAGCCAGTTTAACAAAATAACAAAACAGAACAAACTAAACACAATGCAAAAACCCAAACCCTGACACATCCCAGTGATATTTTGAAATTCAATGTCATGATTCTGTTCTTTTCAGGAACTGATAATTCCTTCACTCCAACATTAACAGGTTGCTGTGTGATACAAAAGTTTGTCAGTCAACCTATAGACAGACTTGATTGCTACCTGTCTGCGGCCTTGGATGAGACTCTTCATCAGTATTGTCTCAGTCTACCAACCTGTAAATGGACACTGGTCTTGTTTGGGGAAGTAACTTGTGATGGACTGGCAGTTAGTGTGAGACATAAACTCTCATCCACCTCATGCTATGGTTTCTGAGGATGAGTAATGACCCGTTGGGCCTTGGGGCCATATAGGGCTCTGCAAATTCTGCAAATTGGTCACACAGATCAGAAGAAGTCTCTGGTGACAGAAGAGAACTCTTCCTGGAGTGAAGTTGTAACTGAAAAGCTGGATGAATTGGAGTGGAGCAGGATTTACGAGGAGCTTAGTGCACTGGAGCTGTATTACTCTTGGGTTGGAGGCGATGAATACACCAGATAGAATCTTTGAAATCCGTTATATAAAAGCTTTGAAATGGTGACAGGAAGCATTTCAGAAAGCCACAGCTTAAATGTCTGACAGCTGCAAGATGGTTTGCTGATCAAATGAGAAGAGAATAGGGCGAGCAGTGAAAAGTCATCTAACGTGCTAAGAGCACATGAAATATGCTTAAATTTCAAGTTCGAAAGCATGAGAAATGTAGTGTAACTGATTCAATTTCTGATCTTTGACATTTTGTTGTGAAAATTTAGCCAAACCTCAATTTGTGAAAGTTTGCTGCTTTTCTTGGTCCATACAGTATGTGATGTAAACTCCTACGTTTCTAAATTTTTACTAAAATCTTTCAATTTTAATGATTTTTGGTTGGTAAAGAGTGATATTTTGAAAGATAGCACTTTGTCAGACAGACACACTAGTTCAGACAGAATTAGAAGACCACGGGAGCATTGGCTCATCTATTCTCTCATCTGTGGTGTGCTAAAGCTATGTGTTCTAGACACGTGCATAATAATTTGAAAAGGTGTGCCATCTACAGAAACCTGTGTTGCAGGCCAACAGGTCAGGTACAGTGCTGGGACAATGTGCTGGTGTGGTGCATCACTCCATCCACCACACCATGGAACCCCTTTAGGTCTTAGATGGACTGGTTGTGTTCTCAAAAGTATTAATGTATCTGCCACAGGCAGGTAAAATATGAGTCTCCTTGGCCTTTTTGCAGTAGCTGGGGTCCTCAACACTGACATACCTGTGTGCTGCATCATGCACACAGAGCTCACCACATGAACAAAATGCTGTAGTTGATATTCCCTCACAATGAAAGTGGTATGCCTCATCTGAGTCTCCTCATGCATCCATTTATTTGACACATTCCAACTGTACCCAAGGATCCTTCAAAGAGTCCTGGTACTGAAGCCATGCAGTCATCGCCTAAAGTCAATGCTTATCATCCCACAACCATAGAGGAAGACAAGATGCACCAGTGCCCTAAATGCTAGGATCTTTGCTGTTTTGAAAAATTATTGGTATTATCCAACACCTCTGTTCAGGGAGCCTTTTCACTCCATAACCTCTTCTTTGCTGTCACCCAATCTCAAAAACTGAAAACATAGAATCATGAATGGTACTGCCAAGGCAAGTGAATCTCTCTACACAGTCAGTACTTTCACTGCATAGTGACACTCTTCTTCTTCTTGTTATTCTTTTGGCTGTTTCCGTTAGTGGTTGCCACAGCAGAGCAATTGTTTCCATCTCACCCTGTCCTGTGTAACTTCCTCTGTCACATCAACCACCTGCATGTCCTTCCTCAGCACATCCATAAACCTCCTCTTTGGTCTCCCTCTTCTCCTCCTGCCTAGTGGCTCCATCCTCAGCATCCTTCTCCCTATATACCCTGAATCCCTCCTCTGCACATGTCCAAACCATCTCAATCTTGCCTCTCTGACTTTGTCTTCAAACCGTCCCACCTGAGCTGTCCCTCTGATGCGTAGTGATACACTTCTGATGACCAATTCCAGGAAGTCATTTCAAGCCTGAAGCTTATGCTTGATCCAGGCTTGAAATGAGCAAACATAGGTAGTTCCACTCCTCTCGCAACTTCTCAAATGCTGCAATCAGTGTATCCTTTGACTCCACAAAGATCATGGAATCTTTTGTGAGGGTCAGCATTTATTTATTTATTTTTTTGTGGCAGAGGCACTGAAGCTGCTGGTCTTCATAACCCTACCCAGTACCCAATTCATGCAGGCATTGAACCGAATAGGAGCCACAACACATCCCTGAAGTATCCCAGCATCTACTGGGAAGAAGTCAGAGGCTCTACCGCCACTCTACACAACACTCACAGTACCTGTAACTGAACTATGAGCTAGTCATAGCTGGCCTATACAGGCCAACAAATACTTCTGCCTGGCATTTAACAATCAAAGATTTATACTTTGTCTTACATTAGCCAAGTATATATTATCGATAGCCTCTTATCATTTTGATTTTGATTTGATCGTTTATTTAGTCCCCATGGGGGCAATTCAGGTGCAGTCAGCAGTAAAAATTGCATTCATAAAACCACATCATACAAGTTCATAAAAACACAGCAGAATAAATATACAAAACAAAAACCAAGAAAAATAAGGTGCAAGTCAGTGTAGACTTAAGTACAACAGTGAGTCCTTAGGTGTTATTTAGGAGAGCAATGGCTGTGGGAATAAAAGAGTTTTTTAGTCTGTTGGTTCTGCATCTGGGCATTACCAGGCATCTGCCCGAGGGCAGAAACTTAAATTGTGAGTGCAGAGGGTGTGCCGAATCTGCCATAATTTTCTTGGCTTTTGACACAACCCTTGTTTTAAAAAGGTCCATGATGTCCGTGCACTGAGTTCCCATAATTTGACCACATTCCTTGACAATATTACAAAGACGGTTGCGATTCTTAAGGTTCAATAAGTTGAGCCAACACAGGAAGGAAAAGGTTAACACAGCAACTGTAGAACATTTTCATGAAGACACCATCTACGTTGTTGATGGTCCCTGATGGTTATCAGGGAAACCTAAATAGCATAATATGACATACAACAATCTTCCAGTGTGTGGTAACTTTTGTGTAACATATGATGTCATACTGAACTATATAAGGGATCACTGTACACTGGTAATGTGTTGCCGTTTCAAAAAAAAAAAAGATTTTATAGGCTCTTTATTCCTTCTTTTTTACCTTAAAGTATCTATTATTATCATTCTTGCTACCGAAAGATTGCTACCACGATGTCTAAGGGTGTAACAGTTAAACTGATACAAATTAAAAATTGATTTTAAAGTAAAACAAACATATGGCTACATCAATACACAGACCCCTGAACCAATTTCAGTGCAGCATAATCTGGTCGATAGATTAATTTTAACCTCATAGCATTGGTTAAATTAAATTTGTTTGCTTATTCAAAGGTCAGTGTGACGTTGTTGTGAGATGTTTTACAGGAGTATTTAACTTTGACAGTTAAAAACTAAATCAACATATCTGGTAGTGGTAGGCAATATTTTGGATAAATATACCCATTTAAACCTAACATTATGTAGACAATTTGTTAATACTATCGTTCCAGTTCAGAAAAGGAAAGTTATGCTATCCTATTTGTGTTATGCTAACAAGAGCTGGCATCTTCTTTTGGGAATCTTTTCACGCTACTGTATATGATACTGCCTCTAGTGGTGAACAATGGTTGCAGCACGGTAGCAAAATCCCAGAGAAGGCCCATTGTTTTTCATGAAATATGTGTATGAAGGTAAGTCATGCCAGTTTTTGCGTATTGTAATTTATAATGGAAAATGAATGTCATGTGAAATGCCGTGGAAATGAAGGCAATCAATCAATCAATCAATCAATCAATTTTTTTATATAGCGCCAAATCACAACAAACAGTTGCCCCAAGGCGCTTTATATTGTAAGGCAAGGCCATACAATAATTATGTAAAACCCCAACGGTCAAAACGACCCCCTGTGAGCAAGCACTTGGCTACAGTGGGAAGGAAAAACTCCCTTTTAACAGGAAGAAACCTCCAGCAGAACCAGGCTCAGGGAGGGGCAGTCTTCTGCTGGGACTGGTTGGGGCTGAGGGAGAGAACCAGGAAAAAGACATGCTGTGGAGGGGAGCAGAGATCGATCACTAATGATTAAATGCAGAGTGGTGCATACAGAGCAAAAAGAGAAAGAAACAGTGTATCATGGGAACCCCCAGCAGTCTACGTCTATAGCAGCATAACTAAGGGATGGTTCAGGGTCACCTGATCCAGCCCTAACTATAAGCTTTAGCAAAAAGGAAAGTTTTAAGCCTAATCTTAAAAGTAGAGAGGGTGTCTGTCTCCCTGATCTGAATTGGGAGCTGGTTCCACAGGAGAGGAGCCTGAAAG
Organism: Thalassophryne amazonica; assembly: GCF_902500255.1. NCBI lineage: Eukaryota > Metazoa > Chordata > Actinopteri > Batrachoidiformes > Batrachoididae > Thalassophryne > Thalassophryne amazonica. Next base: position 36,694,529 of record NC_047107.1, read on the forward strand.
CTGAAGGCTCTGCCTCCCATTCTACTCTTACAAACCCTAGGAACTACAAGTAAGCCTGCAGTCTGAGAGCGAAGCGCTCTATTGGGGTGATATGGTACTACGAGGTCCCTAAGATAAGATGGGACCTGATTATTAAAAACCTTATAAGTAAGAAGAAGAATTTTAATTCTATTCTAGAATTAACAGGAAGCCAATGAAGAGAGGACAATATGGGTGAGATATGCTCTCTCCTTCTAGTCCCTGTCAGTACTCTAGCTGCAGCATTTTGAATTAACTGAAGGCTTTTTAGGGAACTTTTAGGACAACCTGATAATAATGAATTACAATAGTCCAGCCTAGAGGAAATAAATGCATGAATTAGTTTTTTCAGCATCACTCTGAGACAAGACCTTTCTGATTTTAGAGATATTGCGTAAATGCAAAAAAGCAGTCCTACATATTTGTTTAATATGCGCTTTGAATGACATATCCTGATCAAAAATGACTCCAAGATTTCTCACAGTATTACTAGAGGTCAGGGTAATGCCATCCAGAGTAAGGATCTGGTTAGACACCATGTTTCTAAGATTTGTGGGGCCAAGTACAATAACTTCAGTTTTATCTGAGTTTAAAAGCAGGAAATTAGAGGTCATCCATGTCTTTATGTCTGTAAGACAATCCTGCAGTTTAGCTAATTGGTGTGTGTCCTCTGGCTTCATGGATAGATAAAGCTGGGTATCATCTGCGTAACAATGAAAATTTAAGCAATACCGTCTAATAATACTGCCTAAGGGAAGCATGTATAAAGTGAATAAAATTGGTCCTAGCACAGAACCTTGTGGAACTCCATAATTAACTTTAGTCTGTGAAGAAGATTCCCCATTTACATGAACAAATTGTAATCTATTAGACAAATATGATTCAAACCACCGCAGCACAGTGCCTTTAATACCTATGGCATGCTCTAATCTCTGTAATAAAATTTTATGGTCAACAGTATCAAAAGCAGCACTGAGGTCTAACAGAACAAGCACAGAGATGAGTCCACTGTCCGAGGCCATAAGAAGATCATTTGTAACCTTCACTAATGCTGTTTCTGTACTATGATGAATTCTAAAACCTGACTGAAACTCTTCAAATAGACCATTCCTCTGCAGATGATCAGTTAGCTGTTTTACAACTACCCTTTCAAGAATTTTTGAGAGAAAAGGAAGAAGACGTTTCCAGAAGACGTATCACTCCTGTATGGTATGGTATTACCATATGGTATGTATGTACGATAATCATAGCCCATGTGTCAAGATACATATCGTATTGTTTTGTAAGAGAGAGATGCACATGTTAATACAGAGCATAATTTCTCTGTAACTTCAGTCATGGAATTCAGTTACTGCATTGATCTGGTTCTAGGTTACAGAATTGGAAGGATTTTTAGTTTGTTCAAAAATTTGAGCAAACTGGCCAAGTGGTTAGTGCACTTTTTTTTCTAAACAGAGACTTTCTGGTTCAAGACCCTCTGTGCCCATTCTCCATATTGTGCATCTGGTGTGAAACTTGAGGCAAATCGACATGCAGACCCACATCGGTCCACTGTGGTAACCCTGAGCAAAAAGGGGAGACGCTGAAATAATTTACTTTTAAGAAGTTAAGAACAGATGAAAAGAACGATAGAACACCAAGTTCTGCAAAGTACACAGACTGAATACAGAAAAGAACAGCAAGTAAGATTTTGGTGACAGAATGAGTGCAGTGAAAAGAAGAAGAGAAAGGCCTGAATAATGGATGGAGGGATAGATTCGAAGGACGGTTGGGAGGTTAAGGTGGAGAAAGGAATGTCAAGAGAAAAGATGTGATGAAATGACCTGCGGGTCTGACTGCTGCTTCCCTGAGGACAAAATCCAGAAGCTTGGAGCAACAACTGGTCTGTGTGAAGTGTGTGGCAGCCACACTCCTGTATTACTGCCTAACACGGTCTTATTACATCTCACACCCAAGCGTGTCGTTATTCAAGCATACACTGTGTGGCAACTGTGACAGAGCTCTTATGCCAGTTTTTCTGTGCCCACAGGGGTGATTCGCCATGTGGGCGATGCTCTGAAAGACCACGCCTCTAAGTCGAGGGGGAAGATCTGCACCATTGGCATTGCTCCGTGGGGTATCGTAGAAAACCAAGAGGACCTTGTTGGTAAAGATGTAAGTGACTGAGGGTACTGTTACAGCGGAGGGGCCATGCTTTATCTCATCATCACCCATTTGCGTGTATAGATGTGAAAATTGTTCAGTGCTGTTCACAGTTGGCTAGAACTTTTACATTACTGTTGACAGCTTATTAGCTGAGCTGCTGGGTAAGCCAATCCACTGTGATAAACACAACTTCAAAGTGAATTGGGCAGCTGGTTGAGCCACATGAGACTTTAGCACACATGCTGACTAATTCAAATCTCAGGAATCCATGTTATGTTAAAGTTAAATTTTCATCATAGTGCACAACAATGTCACACTGAACAGCTCAGATAAAGCTGATTAATGTTGAAAATAGGTTATTAGGTGGTGTAACGTCTTATTTCATGCTTGACTGATCTAAACAGTATTATGTGTAAGTGAGTGGATGAATTTGTCTCAGAGTGCCACGTTCGAGCTTCGCAAGACAAAAGCCAAATTTCAGAGGAAGTCATTAATTTTGTAGATATTCAGCAACACTCAGGCAAAGGCCAACAATTACAGGCACAAGTCACCACATCAGAATTACCATCCAGTTCTGGACCAAGAATGACTTTTGTCTAAAGGTTAAAGAATTTACTAGAAGGGTATAGGTTGGATTTTTTTGATTAGACAGGAAAATGAAAAAGATGCCTTTGAACATAGGAGTCCTTAATCCCTATGTATTTGTAGGCACTAGGCATGTGGAGATTAATCAGTACAAATCGGTATCTAGAAACAAACATGCGCGATGCGAGTGTATCGATTCATTCAGTGTGCATCAATTCAATTGACGGGTGAAATTGTGATGCGTCGCTCGCTGTGTGCTTGCATCGATTTTTTTTTCCCGAGGTACAATGAATGTACTGTTACTGCTCCGCATTTTGTTTTGAACATGGCCAGAAGCCACACAGCACATTTCTACTGCAACGAGAACAGCTGCAAGCAGTCAGAAGAGATTTTTGGTGCAGCTAAAACATTTAAATCGGGCGTTTGTAGATATTTTGGCTTTTTTTAAAAATATGGGAAACTTGACATGACGCAGGTCATTTGTAAAGAATGCCATGCTGCCAAACGGTGTCGACATGGCCGCAGATTGTAAACCGAACTCCAGCAAAACTGGTAAGAAAGTATCTCAAATTACTTTAGCCAGGGCGGTACTCTGTCAGTGAGTGACTCACTTTAAGTCACTCATTGACTCTTACTGTTTTTAAGTTCTGACAGTGTGATGAAATTTGTTCCAAATTTGAGTGAACCGATTCCTGTTCCTTAATGCTGAATCTGGTAAATTTTTTGCTTATAAGGAGTAAAACAAATCCTCTGCCTCCAGTAGAATCAGAAGAAGAATACCATAGTATCATACTGAATTGCAGCTTCTTATTTTCTGTTTAAATTTTTGGTCTAATTTCTTTGCATCATGTTGAATCATATCACACCAAATCGCATCGTATCGCATTGTGAGGAATTGAATCACCATCAAATACATATCAAATCACATTGAATTGGGACAGGGGTGAATTGTATTGCATCGTATCATCAGTATCATCATGTATCACTATATGTATTGTATTGCTGGTAGTGTATCAAGACGCCAGGCTGTCACAGGGCAACTTATATAGACTAACAAACATTAGTCACACACACACATCTACGGACAATTTAAAGTTTCCAATCCACCTAACCTCCATATCTTTGGATGTGGGAGGAAGCCGAAGCACTCGAAGGAAACCCACGAAAACATGGAGAGAACATATAAACTCCACACAGAAAGGCCACAGGTGGGAATCAATCCCATGACCTTGCTGTGATGCAACAGTGCCCCCAAAATCTCTTATCAACATAATTTTAATGAGCTTTAATAACCCTGAAAATCTGATCTGGTTTGGGAATTCAATTTGTGATGTGCACATTTGGTTCAGCAACATTTATGCAAGATGCCCTTCCTAACGCAACCTGAATCATTTATCCAGGCTTGGGACCAGGACTGTGAAAGCAATGTGTACCCAACGTGACGGTGATTTAACCAAATTTATGGTGTACACCTTTTCTGCTTCTACCATCCTCTCTTACCTGGGCTTGAGACTGGAGCTCAGAATGCACTGGCTGTACACCCCATGTGGGTGAGTTAATAATGTTACTTGACAAAAAAAAAAAAAAACTTAAAATAAATTGGCTCCGTCCAGACATAAGGAAGCTGGCTCTGCTAAGTGTTGAACTATTTGAGATTAGCACATTGATGCTCATCACTTTGAGGTGAAAAAATACCAAGTAAAAATATAAAAGAACTATGAAAGAAAATTTTATGGAAACTGATTTATTAAGCTTCTTCAGAAACTCCATTCCTGGTCTTGTTGTCCTTCACATGTATAAAAAACGGTTTCTGGAGAACAAGTTCTGCAGCAGAAAATTTGTGTGGATTGGACATTGCACATTTACTGACAATTGTAGAAATGTAGTCAATTATAAGAAGTGCAGTTTGAGCAACTATGCTGCTTTTTGTACTTGGCTGGGTGACCACTTGGGAACACCGGGAGTTGTGTTTCTCAATGTAGAAAATGAAGTTGTGATGGGAAGGGCATCTGATTAAAACTTGTGTTAAATCTCAATGGCTCTAGGATCCAACCTGTTTTTGTGTGATTTACCATAGACCAAACATATAGTGTCCTGGGTGGGATGGGTCCTTCAGTATTTTTGCTCCTACACTGAGGCAATGAGAGCTGAGTACAGCATCTAAAGAGCGAAATCAGCAGCCAGTGACCTTCCATGCAGTATTTATAATCCTCTGAAGGGCTTTCCTGTCTGCTACTGAGCAGATGGTGTACCACTCACAGACAGAATATGCCAGCACACTCTTGAAGGAGCATGGGAAGTTTAGCTGCTGTGCCTTCTTCACTCCTGTGGTGGTGTTAATAGTCCAGGAGAGGTCCTCATCAAATTGTTTGCCCAAGAATCTGAAAGCACACATCCTTTCCACACAATCCCTATTCATGTGTAGTTGATCAGGGTCTGCTTTTTCTGCAAGTCTGCGATTAGTTCTTTTGTTTTGGGAGAGTTCAGGACAAGCTTGTTCTCTGAATGGCACACAATCATTATTTGGCGTCATCCCTGAAGGTGGCCTCATCTTTTCTTTGAATGAATGTATCCACAGATGTGTCATCTGCAAAATTAATGATGGTGTTTTGGAACTGGTGGGGGTATAGTCATATGCAATCAGCCCTGTTGGAACACTGCTGAGTGTGATGTGGAGGAGAGTCTGAACCTTGTCCAGCAGTCTGGTGGCAGTTTGTGACAAAATCCTTGATCCAGTGACAGGTAGGCTGAGAAAGTCCTAGGTTATTCAGCGTATCAACGTCTCTGCTTGGGACGGCCATATTAACAGCAGATCTGAAGAATGTGAAATCTGTCCTCACATAGCTTGGGTCAGTGCAGTGTGAAGAGCAGTGGTGATGGTGTGCTCAGTACGTCTATTACACCACAGGCAAACAGTCATGGGTGTAATGGTAGTGAGGAGGCTGGCAGGATGTTCTGTAGGACCAGCCTCTCAAACCACTTCATACTCACTGGTGTGAGTGTACTGCAAGTAAAGTTTGGTAGCATGCACTAGTGTCACGGTTAGCTACATCCACATCATGGAGTCCCACCAGGTCCTGGATGACCACGACCCAGGCAGACAACAGGTCCATGCCCACATCTTGAAAGTAACTGTGAAAGAACTGTGAAGGGCCCCTTGTTCTTCTCCAGCTACTGGGGTCCTCAACACTCAGGCACATATGTGCTGGATCATGCATCGAGAAATGCACCAAATAGCCAAATTGTTACAAGGTAATGCTCCCTCACAATGCAAGTGATACTCCACATCTCTCTAATAACCACTCGTTTGACACAAAGTCACCTCAGCAATACCCGATGGAACGACTTTGTGACTATGGAATGACCCGCTACTACACCATACATACTTAAGGTTGCTGATGACAGACTTTAGAATGACTGTCACAAACTTGACACAGGGTGGGCTGATGAATTTTGATCAAGGACAAGTTTATATTTCTAAAGACCTGGGCTCGACTCGTGTTGTAATTATGAGTATGGCTACTAGGTAATCTGGCTGGACTAATTGTGAAGTGATGTTGTTCTTGGTGCTTGGATAAGCTTTGTCAAATATATTTTCCCTTGTGTTTGCACATTTAATGTGTTGTTCAAATTAAATCTACACAAGTAAAATCACAGACAAATGACATGACTTGCTTCAGGATGTGTGTTCTGATGTGAGGTAATGGCACTGTAGTTAGCTTAAGGCTATACTAGTGTTAGCATCCAATGGGAGATAGCTGTAACTATGACAACAGAAAATGGGTCTGCATTTATCTGTCATTTACTTAAAAAAAATCAGTAGATGTTGATGTAAACCCCGGCTTTTTTTTTTTCCTCTTACCAGAATCTTTGCCTAGGTTCTCAAGAGATGCTATCTGACCTGCTAGCCTGATAACTGAATCTGGGATAAATGGGTGAAGACACATCTCTGTTATTAACAAAATGGAACAGTTCCGTATAAGGTTATTGGTGGAGATCCACAGATACAATATGTCCATTTTGTTGGTGATGGATCTGGTGTCGATGAGAAAGATGTTGGGTAGTGGTGATGTTTGGTTTTGTATAATGGCTGAGTGGATCCTTGTCATTTGATTGGTGCTTTGTATGTCCAACCTGGTCTCGTGGCAAGTTGTGATTCAGCAGCACGAAATATACATTAATCCATTGGTTCGTGATATTGTGACGAAAAGCGCCCCATTTTCGTCATGGCAGCACAAATTCATTCTAATTCATTCTGTGATGACTGCACAAAATTAAAAGTGAAGCGGGGGGGGAGTGGTGGTGGTGGTTAGGGTTAGGGTGGGGGGAAGGAATAAGATTAGGTTATGGTTATGGTTACGGTCGGGGGTAGGATTAGGGTTAGGAATAGTGAGTTAAAAAAAAACAGTCACGAAAATTTGACTAATTTCGTCATAGAAGCACGAAAAAAAAAAAAAAAACGTGAGACTGGGCTGTGTATATCATGTGACATGGATAATTCATCCCATTTGTGTTGCTTTGCATGTAGTGTGCAAATTTGGTTCCATACTTTTTGTACCATTGCACGCTGCGATAGTTGCCCACGCACACACACTAGTGGGAGTGGCGTTTTGCTAAACATGGCCGAGTTTTTTTACTGACAGACGATGATCTGAACAAGCTAATTGACGGTGCTAATTCTTCTAACACACATACACACACACACACACACAAAACAAATCCACTACGCTGTAAGCCATCTGGAGGCATGAAGAGCTGTTCGGATGACGTTAGGATGAAAACCTGACCACACTGGACCACAATGGAAACAAGTGTTTTTCACTTTCTTGTGCTATCCATGCATTTTAATGTGCAATTACATATGTACTTTGCACATTATTTTACTAAATAAACTCAATCAATCAATCAATCCTGGACAAATTTCTGACTCGATTTTTCACTGGACTGAGGAAGTACACAAAGTCTTTTTTTTTTAGTACACTAAGTCAGTGCACAGTATCACAGACTACATTGTCAGAATTATTTTTGAACTAACTCTTTTTCCAAGTTGACTGAGAACAATTTTGGACTCCTGTTTAAAGTTTGTGTTGGATTGTTGATGTCAAAGCACCAGTGACACACACCAAAATGTAAGTCCCTTTTCTGTTGTTTATAAATTACTAAAGTATCAAATGACAAGGATCTATTTTAGCCATTATATATAACAAGTAGTGAATGTTTTTTCATTGTTTCAATGGAACAAATATTTAATTCAGTAAAAGCTGGAACATACCATTCAGTCTTGCTTTGTCTCGTTGAATGGAACATTCCATTGTTCACCTCATGAAATATTTGTACCACTGAACTCATAAACATTCATTATTTGTATAATATCCTTACTCTAGCAAGTACTTCTTGTGTCACCTTTCATTCATACAACTTGGGTCGCCTTTGTCTCTAACACCAACAATTATTCACACAGAGATTGGGGTTCTGACTATATTTTGTCATATATTACATGACCACAATAATTCAGTCATAATGACGTGATCACCAGTGATGCCGGTAACGCGTTAAACGCGTTACTCTAATCTGACCACTTTTTTTTAGTAACGAGTAATCTAACGCGTTAATCTTTCCAAATCAGTAATCAGATTAAAGTTACTTCTCCATGTCACTGTGCGTTACTATTATTTTTCATTGTGGGTCGATAGCAGCATTAAACTTGGTCCGTGGGCAGGAGGTCGGGGTTCGACTGAACTACACACTTTAAGTGAGCTGTGAGCTTTTCATCCACGGTTTTTTGCAGCTGCTCGACTCGTCGTCTCCTCTTAAAGCGCGGTGATCAGCACACCTGCACTGAGCTTTACAAAGACATTTTTATACTTTTATTCCTCCTTTATTTAGAGCTGAGCTGAGCCGCTCTGTATCTGCACATTAAAACAGCTGATCCTCCGCAACGTGTCAACAACTAACACTATTTTCCACTCAAATGCACCTAAACTCTTTCTGAGGACCACATGATGTGAAAACACAATAAAACTTTCTTACCTGTAAATCTGGTCATGTTTTCTGCGTAAATAAATGTTATCCATTCTTTGTGCTCAAACGCCAAAGTAGGGGCGAATCCAGATGGAATGGGGGCGTGGGGCAGGGATGTGCCCCCCTCACAACACCCCTAGATTAAAGGTCCAGTTTTGAAGCCTTTTTTTACTACAACTACTAATACTACTTAAAATAATATTAATTTCGACAAGTAAAATATTTAGAGAGAATTTAAATGTTAGAAAAATGCTAGAATGAATTTAATAGTTACATTTATAAACAATGTAGGTTCGAAATTGCAAGTTTTACTGTTACAGTGCTGTCAACAGTTAAATATGAGGTCAAGAAAGACGTCTTTATTTTACTTTTTATAAAACAAGTATTTATTTTCATTGAAGTCAAGAAAGGGTGACTATAAAGTAAGTTTTGGCAAAACAAGTATCATTGTCATGTTGACGTGGCAGAGGGTTGTTGTCGGCAGCTGGGAAAAGTAACTAAAAAAGTAACTAGCAATCTAACTTAGTTACTTTTACAATTGAGTAATCAGTAAAGTAACTAAGTTACTTTTTCAAGGAGTAATCAGTAATTGGATTACTTTTTCAAAGTAACTGTGGCAACACTGGTGATCACACTGTAAACTAAAGCAGCAGATGTTATCGGCTAAACTTTGCATTGGTAAAAAGAAATATGAAACATAAAAACAAACAGAAAAAGCACAGAAAAGGAGAGTGCTGAAGCCGCTGTGTCTGTGGGCACCGCTGTCTTTTACAGAACAAAAAATATATTGCAATAAAACAGCTCGGATTTGGTCGGAATTGTTTTGTGGTTTGACTATTTTGAAAGTGCACCTTTTCATTTCATTAAACACTGCATTCCAGCCTAAAACAAAGATATTTTTGTTGTGTGTTGGCGTGGTTTCAGGTGGTGCGTCCATACCAGACGATGTCCAACCCTTTGAGCAAACTGACGGTTCTCAACAGTCTCCACTCACACTTCATCCTGGCAGACAACGGCACAACCGGAAAGTACGGCGCGGAGGTCAAACTGAGACGGCATCTCGAGAAGCACATCTCGCTGCAGAAGATCAACACACGTGAGTGGAATGTACGGTCTCCATCTGCCATTGTCACTGGCAGACAAACCTAAATAATATGAATCAGAGAGGTGTTTTCCACCGACACAGCCAGCGATAACACCATAATGAAGCGTTAATCCTTATTTCATCAACAACACAGCTGTAGGTTAATTGGGTTCAAATTGTTTTTTATGGCTGCAACCAGACCATGATTATTATTATTATTTGCTTCATCCTGATACATTCTGTCAGACAGTGTATTTTTAGCCCACTCTAATGCAACTGTATGAGCCTTTGAAACTGGTCCTCTCTTGAGGAGATATGTAGTTTTTTTTCTCTCAAAGCTTCCTGATAGCTCAGATGCACTCCTCAAATGAACCTGCCAGCTAATTCCTTTCTTTTCTCTTCACAATCCTACAGTCCAAATCACAAATACAGACCTAACCGTAAACACTGTACAAGTACGGAGGCCTGACAGTGTACAGTTATGTAGGTAGGTAGGGTGCACTAACAATGCATTTCAGAACAGTCACAAATTTGTAATTTTGTTTGAGCATCAAAATATTAAAGCTAAATATGTGGTTATTCATCATGACTTTTGGATGTACATGAATACAAGCAAAAACATATTTTGCCAACATGACTTTTTCTATACATTCTGTAAGACAACAGAACACTGGAGGGCAGGGATGGATAACTGGTGGCCCATGGGCTGAATATGATCCAATACAGTAATCAATGCGGCCTTCAGATGTATTTGGGTAAAGGGGTCAACATTACACAAGCCAACATTATTGGTCAGTAAAAACAGAACAGCCCTATGTGCCATAAAAAAAAAAAAAAAAAAAAAATCAAATAATTGTCTTTATATATAGATTCAATAACTGTGATAGAGCACTTAATTATCTTGAACTTTTTTCTTTTTTGATTTTTTATTCTGAAAAGGGGGGCATCAAACCCCACCAAATTTGTGACACACAGCACCTAAATATTATTTTGGTAAAAATAAACAGAAAAGACTTCAACTAATTTATCTGAATGTACTTCCGATTTGATGGGCACATGGTAAAATTAATTTCCCCCCCAGTGTCTTAATCACTTGGTATGGCTGCAGAGGGCATGCCAAAAATGTGGTGTTGAATGTAACTCGTAGTGTCCCAGTCTGTTACATTTAAAACCCATGTTTCTAAACTGCTAATTTATTCAATAAATAAAAGTTATGATGTTTTGATGTTTTTGTTTGAAAGCACCACTCTTGAGAGCCTTAAACCAATGGGGAGATCTAATTTATTCGCTTTATGTTTGTTTCACACTCGAGTCCTAATATAGTAGCTGGCAAAAATAGCGCTCTTCCAAATAAGTATAACATGACTTATCTCAATAGTGGATTTTATGTATTCCCGATGGTCTGTATACTCATATCTTACAGTCTATAGCATGGAAATATAGACCTGGAATGGACGTGCGCGCCTCAATCTATTAGCGTCACTCAGGACAGGAAGGCGTCATTACTAAGGGTGGAGATGTGCAGATCATCAATAATAAACTGACCGCTTTTTTTGCACTAGTGTCGCTATTTCTTAACGGATTTTAATAAATGTAGGCTTGTTTCAAAGCCCTTTGAAATCTCTTTCCAATGAACCTATGCATGTGTGGGTGAAAAAAAAACTTTTATGTAAAATGCAGAAATTTGGGGAAATTATGACAAACTGTGCTGCTTTTCTTGCTCTACTGTAGTTATTTGTTAACAGATTTTAATAAAAGTAGGCTTATTTTAAAGCCCTTTAATTGCTCTTTCTAATGAACCCATACATGCCTGGGTAGAAAAAATGTTTTATGTAAAGTGCAGAAATTTGGGGAATTTACTGTGTTTTTTTTTTTCCTGTCTTCATAATTCTCAATGGATTTTTATAAATGAAGACTTGTAAGTTGTATTCAAGCTGATTAAAAGCTCAGATAAAAAAAATCCTTATGTATTAAAATATAAATCTGAAGTATGCCTTGTCATTGTGGTCATTTACCTTGCTGCTTTTTCCACTGTAATATTGCTGCTAGTCTTTTAATGACAACAACATATATATATGATTTTTACTAGCATTTTATTACAAGTAGATATAAAGCCATTCACCATCCCTGGTTCTCAAGACCAAGCACCTAAGTGGCTCCACTCTACTCTTTTCTACTCTCCTATTTTACTCTTCCTTTTTAGATATTTAGATATACCTTTATAAACTAACATAGTTCCACCTTAGAATTTCAATATAATATATAAGATATACCTTACTGAATTTTCATATCATTTAAACAACAACTGCAAGTGTGTATATATATATATATATATATATATATATATATATATATATATATATATATATATATATATATATAATCAGTTAGCAAGTTGTTCACAACTTGATAATGATTTTATCATATACAATGGTCCCTTGTTTATTGCGGGAGTTACGTTCTAAAAATAACTTGCTATAGGCAAAATCCGCAAAGTAGTCAGCGGTATTTTTTACAATTATTATAAAAGTTTTAAGGCTGTAAAACCCCTCACTACACACTTTATACACTTTTCTCAAACAGGCATTAACATTTTCTCATTTTTCTCTCCTGTGTTAACACTCAAAGTTCAAACCTTAGTAGAAAAAAATAGAACATTTTCCTTTAAATAATTATGATGGCTTTTAGAACTAACGAATTTAATTTTAACGATCAGCCTATGAGGTTGGACACTTGGGAAATTATTAATAGTGACTCACCAGTATTTCACAGTTCCTGTGACCGCGCCTCTTCGTCGTGGCGGATTGGCTGATTACTCAGGTGATATGAAAAATATTACCTGTCCGCAAAAACGGTGTATTGCTATTTATTCTTTAGTGTTTTATCCAATCATATTGGCGTATCATTTATAGGTATATGATAAATATATATTTATACATTTTTGTTTCCGTATTTGTATGCATGTGAACGCAGCTTAATGAAAAGAACTTATGGCGTTGAGTTATAGTCTCAGTATATCAATATTAAATTGCGACATAATGACTTTAAAATAGACATTTGTTTTACATAATTACATTAAGGCTATTGTACAGTTTATTTTAGTATTTGGGAATTTGTTTTTGTAGTTGGTGCAGTTGATGGTGAAGCACTGGCTGCCTTTTTTCCCCTCATTTCACTTCTGTTTAACAGGCTCAAGATGCTCTCTCCACCCTTAGTAATGGCCGCCGTGCAGCACGCCGCTAGTCACATGACGTCCATTCCAGGTCTCTATTTCCATGGTCTATAGCACTTTGCTAGGAAGTTTAAAAATTGACCCTCATGTCACATATTGGTGACCCCTTGTCATGAAATAACCCATTTCCATTTCTTAAAAGCATAGTGTTCTTTTTTATTAATATGACAGATCTGTCCTAGAGGACCTGTCGCTCCAGTTCAAAAGGCACCTCTCTTCTACAGCGTCTTATAACAGGAGCATAAAATGGGTAAAATCAACAAGGAGATCAACGTATTTAAAAAAAAAGAGAAAAAAGTGCTGTAATAACTGACAAAACGGCATTTGTTATGGCATATTTTTGGTGATACGTGACTGAAAGTGGTGTATTTGTGGCACTGTTGGCTTGTCATATTGTCATAGTCCTGAGCGTGTTCTGCCGGACACACGTCGAGCCAAACACGCTTGACATTCAGATCGCCTGCTGCGTGATTTGATGCTCTGTTTCACATGGAGCAGCCTGCCGATGTGTGCTGTGTGCAGCCGCTGCAGCCCGGCTGTGTGTGCACAGACATGGCTGTCCGGCCACCATGTGATCATGTCTGTAAATACATATCAGCATGTCATGCAAGTGTGCTCTCCCCCTGCATGCCACATGTGTGGGTAGACGGGGGGGGGGGGGGGGGCGACACACAGTCGCATGCCACTTGTGTGTTGCTTTGCAACTCCACACTCATGGGGACACTTAGACAAATTTCACTGCCAGCTTAAAAGTGATAGTCTGCTCACTATTTTCGTGCTGACAGTGCGAACGGCACCACATTTTTTCAGTGGCCAGCGGGCTGTATTAGATGTTCGTGTGTATCACCTGCAATTTGGCTGACACCTGCCGTGAGAGGGATAGAATGGGCTCTCATAGGGCACTCTGTCTTTCAGCTACTAGTGTGAGTGAATAGCTGTAGTGACAGGTGTATGAGCTATTGGAGGCAGCTCTGATTTTTCAGTACTGGCATGCAATTCCTCCTTCGTGCACTAGTTGGCTTCAATCGTGTTATGTGTGAAGGGGCCCTTAAAGAAACCCACGCAAAGGCATCTCTAGATTGACCCTGGATGTAGATGTCTCATCTGACAAATGACAGTCTTTCTCATCCTGAGGCATTGCCATGGCAGTGAATGTGGACATGTCTCTTACAGTTCAAATGGTTCTAATTCCTCTGGTTTAGTCAACAGGACAGTTGTGTTATGATCTTGTTCCCAGGCTGTGGAAAAACCTCAGTATGTACCTTCTAAAATACAGTGAGTCAGTGAATGAATGAATGAATGAGTCCTTCCCCTCCGGATTGTTAATATGGGAATTCAGAAATAATAAATGCCATAATCTTGGAGATTACTAAAAAAAATGCATAATGGGGACAAACTCATTCACATCTGGTGAACTATGATGCACAGACCATTCACAAAAGAAACTGTTTAGCGTGTGTTATGCCCTCTGCCACCTGCTGAATAATTAGTGGATGCTGCATTGATTGATGATGAATTCTTTGTAAATGTTCTCATTGGTCAGATACAGACTGTTTCTGTACAGAAATGCACTAAATCAGAGAAGGAAATTGTCATTTTCTGATTGTTTGGCAGCAGGTGCACTATAAAACTGAAGTAATACAGTCATATCTCACATAAGCCAGCAGAAAATATTTTAAATTAATTTAGCCCTAAAAGAAAAACAGAATGAGGGAGATTGATGAGGCAGGCACCAGATTTGCAGAGTCTCCTTATAATGAGCTTCATCTTTCTTTTTATTACAGTTTTTTTTTTTATTAACTTGAGCAGCATACAGGGCAGAGGTTGCAGGATTTTGTGCTCATTTAAAAAAATATATAGTTACTTGATAGGAAAATATGAGAAGTGTTTTGTTTTTTTGATTGTTTTTTTTTCCATGCATAGTCGATAGTTTCTCCACTATATTGATTGGCATATTGCGGTTACCATTTATTGCACTGTTCCACTCCTAATGCTGATACTGTATGTATCATAAACTTTATTGCCACAGCATTCTTACCGTTGTGTCCACTGTCAGTCTGGTTTGTGATCATGGAATGTAGAATATCTGTTGGCTGGCAACATTAGCTAACATAATGTTGAGGCAGCACGATGATGACTGTGGCCTCAGGTGAGGTGCTTCGGGCAGGGGTGGCCCTGTGGTCCTGCCAGTACCTCTGTGGGTGATGGTGTGCAGTAGTAATTTTCAAACAAGGCCTCATGAAACATTTGGTGTTTTGTCTGTGCCCACCAGATGGCAGTGTCTATTCAAAAAAAGTTTTGAAGGAAACAAAAGTGCATTCTGCTTTGAAATCTTTTTTGAACAGACACTGCCATCTAGTGGGCTCAGATAAAACACAAATGCTTCATGAGGCCTCACATAACCATCACGAGTGATGGTCATGCGAGACTTTCTTTCGTTAGCAAAAATATTGGTATTGTCAATCATCTGTATCTGGTGACCTCATGGTGCCATTAGTACATTCCTTGCATCTTTCCCAGAGGAGCCCAGTGTCATTTTTTTTTATGATACTAGCCATATACGGACATAATTCTGATGTTGTCCAAGAAATCAGTGAGAATCTAGATTTTGGTCTTGATCCAGGACAACTGCAAACCTAGACATTCCAACTATTCACACAAGCGCTGTAATCAGAGCATTGGTGCAGTGTCAAGGTCACTAACTGTTTCCTCACCAAAAAAGGCTGCCAACTCGCTGGACGCCACAACCATATCCAACAGTTAATACAACTACTGATCTGAGTGGCTTGGCTGTGATGTCCAGCAATTCACTGGGGATAACATGAACTCTTTGGATGTCTCAGAAAGCAAACAGATCAACCAAATCAACTGTTTTCCAAAATTCACTGTATGCTGAAAAAAAGCTCTACTTGTATTGAATGAGTACTTGCAGAAGTATTATGTGGTTGATTATTGACATCTTGGACATGACAGTGAACTGCTCCAGTCATTTAGTTGCAACCAGTACTTAATCCAACTGAAAACTAGAAGCACTCGGACAGCGCAAACCTCTGCCAAGGCCATAGGGTCACTGACGTCACATGGAATACCCTTTGGCAAAGAGACTTATTCCACATCATTTCACGCATCTACCGTCATGTTTCAGATTCAGTGGTTAACCCTCTGGGGTCCAAGAGCATTTTTTGGACAGTTCACTCACCTGGCATAAATGTTTTATTATTGCTGTTAACAGCTCTCCCTGCATCCCACAATCAAGTTTTATGTCTCTTTTTTCAGGACAACCTGTACTTTCAAAATATATATGCTATAGTTGTGTTTTATAAGTGTAATAAAGGTTTACAATCAGAATTAAGAAAGGAAAAAGTAAAGCAGAAAATAATTTTACACACACACTTATTCAAAACACACAGCAAACTATAATAAACTAGTAACACATCACTCCTAAAGACAATCTTTGGTGTGTCACATGAGGTGAATTTGCCCTACAATTGGATTTTGGAAAACCATGTGATGGTGAACCAATTCCGATTGGACACTCACTTTGCTCACATCATCACACAGCTTCTATGAGGAGTACAAAGATGGTGGATGGTGGCTTGTGGAGTTAACTTTACAGCAAAAAAAAAGTAAGTTTATATCTCATATCATTAAAAAGTTACTTCTAATTTAGTAAAGCTTGGTCTCAGCCGTCGTATACGATGGCGTCGGCCCCAGCGGGTTAAACCCTTAGATCTTCAGCAAATGTATTTATAAAGAGAAACTGCATGAACTACACATTTTTTATTTTCTAATAACAACTTTATTCAATGAGAAACAAATGCTAAATTATTGTTGTGTCGTAACTTAATTTGTGTTCAGCCTTTGTGACCCAATGTCATGAAGTTAGATGCAAAAATGTTGAAATTGGCCCTATCCTGCAATGATAAAGAATCTTTAAAAAAATGACTGGATCCGGATCGTGTTCTGGATCATTACCAAAATTTAATGACTTCTAAGTTAGGCCAAGATACACCCCTGGTAAAAATTTCATTGAAATCCATTGAGGATTTTTTGAGTAATCCTGCTAACAAATCAACCAACCAACCAACCAACACACAAACGGACGCGAGCGAAAACATAACCTCCTTGGCGGAGGTAGTGAACCTTGCAAGTATCTTAGCTTGCTCATAGAACAGTGTAATATCCCTGTAATTGTTCCAATCTAGGCGATCGCCCTTTTTCAGAGAGGGACAAGTCCTTCTTTCAGTCTGTCAGGATGATATACCTGTTTGCCATGTGGAAGCATAGTCTGATGCAGCAGCAGTAGAACATTTCCACTCGCCTGGAGGAGTTCAATTCTGATTACACAATTTACATAATTCTATTTTCCATTATTCTCTAAGTTTGACAGCAGAAACTAAAAAGAGAGGCCGTCATGATTTTGTCTGAGTAAGAAAGTTGATGGTTGGAGGTGGGTGCCCTGTGCCTTTGTGCATTTCAACAGACAACAGAACAATCTATTTAGTTGTATGAGTGTCTCCTTGTAGAAACGTTTGCCTGCATATGGACTGGTGAGTTACATCACATTTCTCCCATTTCAATTTCCCCGTTATAGCTGAGCTATAGTAGAAACCCTGGATTGTGCATTCCTCTTTCTGTTTCCCTCACATTTTTAGTTTGTCTCTCACACAGACACAAAGAGAAACACATACAAACATTCATGATACCCTTTGAATTAATTTCTCAATAGCCATTCTTTGTTCAGAATGTGTCAGTACCAGAAACAAACATGAGTAGAGAATTGTGCAGAAAGGATTTATTTATATTGTTTTATTGGAAGCACAAAAGCATTTAAAAGGAATTTTCCAAGGATTTTGCTGTCAATAATGCAAATATTTTATCACCCTTGCTGAAGTAGAACCTATCAAAAAATGGATCTTACCAACTGTTGACACGACAAACATATCTTCTTTTTTCATTCTCGCCTACCTGTAATGACATTTTGAAATTTACACTGCTTCTTGATATTTATCTATGCCAATGTGTTTGCTTTTGAATATGCCAGTGGCATCATCTTGTTTTTTAGTTTAATTGCTAGCAAATGTGTGGCAGATTTTAATTGTCAGTGAAATATGTTTTTTGCTGAGTTTAAAAATGCTAATGCCATCATAAGGAATAAGTTGTTTTATAGTTGCCATATTCTTTCTTTGTGCACAAATGAAACTGAAACCATTTATTGTGCTTGGAGAAAGGCTATACGTAAAGTCTGGCGTGTGCCATACACCACACATTGTAATCTCTTGCCATGTCTTGCAGATTGTATGGGTATTGAGCTTCGTTTTGCTAAGCGTTGTATAAAATTTATTGATAAGATGTGTAATAGTGATAATGATGTTGTAAGTACAATCAACAATTGGTACTAACAGGAGCTACCTTTCGTATAAATTTCAGTATGATATTCCTAATGTTTGTGCCTCTTGGCAGCATCATTTTGATGAGGAGGTATTCAAACTTGCACAACAAATTATAGAAATGTGTGCAATGAGAGATAATTGTGAGGTAAATTTTCTCAGCAATCAAGAATGTACAGCCATAATTACACACCTATGTACAGGGTAAAGGTCTGGTGCTTTTATTTTATTTTCTATGTATATATATATTTTTGATCTTTTTGCTGTGTTTTATTCTATTTTGCTGTACAACTTTGTTTTTAAAAGTTTGGGAATGAACAATCACTAACACACACAAATGTTGACCAGAATCTAGAATTTACTTCTGCTGTCATTCAATCATGTGACTTGTGGACTTCCCTTTGTCATCCTATGCCTGGACTCAAAAGGGGCTGGGAAGGCAAAGGGACGGCCACTCGTCATATAAGCATCAGAAGGTGGACTTGGGGATTAAGGGGTACCTAGACAAACACAGTGTGTATACATATAGTATGCTACTGCTGTGTATAGGGACCTCCTGACATTTTTTTTTTCGCATTGTCTGTTTTAATGTAAGCACTCACACTCACATGGAACATGTCCACTTCACCCTGCACTGCTGTAAGAATAGCTGCAATGGTGTCCAGGCTTGATTTTGAATTTGATTTTTGAAAAGAAATGGACTCAGTCATCAAATAAGGAGATAAGCATGTGCACTGAAATAAAGTCCACACCACAAATCTGAAACCTTTGTTCCAGTTTCAAGATTATGTTAATTCCACTCTTTACACATTATTGTATTTCAGTGCATCAATGTGGGAAATGAAAAAAATAGCTTGAGTGTTCTATCTGGTGGTTTGTCTCATAATCAGGAGTAAAATTCAGACCTCATACAGTAAATTTTACAGAGTAAACTCTCTAACAGTAATTGTACTACTCTATCACAGTGCTACATCAGCTCTTATTGGAGTAGAAACACTTGATTTGACAAGACAGTAAAGCTGATTTCACTCTATAATAGAGTGTATTTTACTCTATTTAGACTGGGGCCAAATTTTACTCAGCAAAATTTACTGTGTACCTCTGAAAATTCTTTGTGAAGTGTGCAGCTTTTCATCAGGTATCCGTGGAAACACTCAGCTTCCGCCCAGAGCAATTTTTATACTTTACATTGTAAAAGTGTGCTGGATCTTTTTTATGAAATAACTCCATAGTTTTAGAAGTGTTAATTTAACACTCACTCAGGATTTACGTAGATTGTTCATTTTAACTCAGATGGGGTTAAATTTGTGATTTCAGATTTGCAGGGCAACCTTCAATTCCTCTGTTATAGGTTCAGTTGTAGTCTGTTCTCTGTCTCTGTGCGGGTTTTCATTTGGTGCTCAGTTTTAATAATAGGATTTTTGGGGTGATGGATCCGGTGTTATTAAACTGTCTCCTCCTGGTTTCTATTCCACCTGATGACTATGGGTTGGGCTGTGCCTTCTCCTGTTTTTACCCATTGCTTGCACACCTGCACATTATTCAGCAATCACACAACTGTTGCCTGTTAGCAGCTCTTTTGTATATCAGTGCCCTGGTTTTCACTCTGTCTTCATCAAACTGTTGGAGTTATGTTTGTGTTCACAGTGCTGGTCTTCACCATTGCTTCTCGTTGTCTGGTACCATTCATGTATGAGCCCTGTTGTTGGTCCAGCTGTCTACAGTGTCCCTGCACACACTGGCATCACTGTGCCATATCTTTTCACTCTCATCAGGTCTGTCTACTCCGTCTTTTAGCAGTTATCCTAAAACTGCCCAACCCCCATGCACTTTTTAAAAATCAATCATTTTTCATCTGCAAATGGCTGTGTGATGTGTTTTGCACCTGTGTTTCAGCAACCAGACACTGTTAAATATTCACTTTATGAGATTAAGAATTTTGAGTTGTTGTTAACCCAGTGTCAGAGAAGTATTCAATCCACAGACAACCACATAGTGACTGTCGTTACCTTTAACTACACTCAGATACAGTAGTGTTCAGAATAATAGTAGTGCTATGTGACTAAAAAGATTAATCCAGGTTTTGAATATATTTCTTATTGTTACATGGGAAACAAGGTACCAGTAGATTCAGTAGATTCTCACAAATCCAACAACACCAAGCATTCATGATATGCACACTCTTAAGGCTATGAAATTGGGCTATTAGTAAAAAAAAAAGTAGAAAAGGGGGTGTTCACAGTAATAGTAGTGTGGCATTCAGTCAGTGAGTTTGTCAGTTTTGTGGAACAAACAGGTGTGAATCAGGTGTCCCCTATTTAAGGATGAAGCCAGCACCTGTTGAACATGCTTATCTCTTTGAAAGCCTGAGATAAATGGGACGTTCAAGACATTGTTCAGAAGAACAGCGTAGTTTAAAAAAAAAGTTGATTGGAGAGGGGAAAACTTATAAGCAGGTACAAAAAATTATAGGCTGTTCATCTACAATGATCTCCAATGCTTTAAAATGGACAAAAACCAAAAAAAACAGAGTCTTGTGGAAGAACACAGAAACAACCATCAAAATGGATATAAGAATAACCAGAATGGCAAAGGCTCAACCATTGATCAGCTACAGGATGATCAGAGACAGTCTGGAGTTACCTTAAGTGCTGTGACAGTTAGAAGACGCCCGTGTGAAGCTAATTTACAGGTATTTGCAAGAATCCCCTGCAAAGTCCCTCTGTTAAATAAAAGACGTGCAGAAGAGGTTACAATTTGCCAAAGAACATATCAACTGGCCTAAAGAGAAATGGAGGAATATTTTGTGGACTGATGACAGTAAAATCGTTCTTTTTGGGTACAAGGGCCGCAGACAGTTTGTGAGACGACCCCCAAACTCTGAATTCAAGCCACAGTTCACAGTGAAGACAGTGAAGCATGGTGGTGCAAGCATCATGATATGGGCATGTTTCTCCTACTATGGTGTTGGGCCTATATATCGCATACCAGGTATCATGGATCAGTTTGGATATGTCAAAATACTTGAAGAGGTCATGTTGCCTTATGCTGAAGAGGACATGCCCTTGAAATGGGTGTTTCAACAAGACAATGAGCCCAAGCACACTAGTAAACGAGCAAAATCTTGGTTCCAAACCAACAAAATTAATGCCTCGCAGATGTGAAGAAATCATGAAAAACTGTGGTTATACAACTAAATACTAGTTTAGTGATTCACAGGATTGCTAAAAAAGCAGTTTGAACATAATAGTTTTGAGTTTGTAGTGTCAACAGCAGATGCTACTCTTATTGTGAACACCCCCTTTCGATTTTTTTTTTTTTTTTTTACTAATAGACCAATTTCATAGCCTTAAGAGTGTGCATATCATGAATGCTTGGTCTTGTTGGATTTGTGAGAATCTCCTGAATCTACTGGTACCTTGTTTCCCATGTAACAATAAGAAATATACTCAAAACCTGGATTAATCTTTTTAGTCACATAGCACTATTATTATTCTGAACACTACTGTAAGTTGTCAACATTGGACTCTTTGGTTTCACTGTAGATTAAAATCTGTATCTCTTTCCTGCTATGCTATCATCACTCATCATAATTTGAAGGAAAGACATCTTGACCTAAAGTGATCCTCTGTTTTTTTTTTCTTAAGACATTGTTTTGTCCAGAAATCAGGGCCATTGTGCAGTACAGTCAGTTATGGCATGAGAGAGACACAGAAATCGCGCCATACTAGGGTGTAATTTTGGGTAGGGACGCTAGGGTCACGTCCCTACCAATATTCAGCCCCCTACTGTGTAATCACGACCAATAAAACCGCTGTCCTCCATTATTATGGCACATAAAGGGTTAAATGTATGCCACTGCTCGAAGCCCCCCTCTTTAACGTAGATATCCTTGTCTGATTAGCAGTGATGCCGGTGTCCCGTCGAGATGAGGTGAACGTCGAGATGAGGTGCGTCGCGCTACTGTGCATGCGCACATCGCTCTACCCCAGATTTGAAGACGTCACCCGTCGAGATGAGGTGCATCGCACAATTGCACATGTGTAGATGATGCAACTCGCTCGATGTGCAACTGCGCATGTGCATTTTTTTTTTCTTCTTCTTCTTCTTCCCTCTACCCACTACCGAGAAGTGCGCTTCATCTGCGGAGGTGGAGAACAGCCAGTGGAGCAAACCACGTTTTAAAAAAATATATATAGAAACACATTGCTTCACTTTAAATGCACAAGTCCATTTCAGATGATCAGCACAGACCCTTTCTCTTAAAAGGCTTTATTTTACTCAGCATGTGGCTTTGTAAACTTGTAGCATCACCTGCTACTTTGATTAGCACTTACGTTAGTTATGGACATGCTCTACGGTCGTCTTCTGGGATTTTTATACATTTACTTGCCCATCAAAATAAGCGAACTTCATCAAGTAATTTTTTCAGTGCACACGTGCAGTTATGCGAGACACCTCATCTTGACGGCGCACCTCTGCTCGACAGAACACCGGTCTAATCTGACCACTTTTTTTTAATAACGAGTAATCTAACGCGTTAATCTTTCCAAATCAGTAATCAGATTAAAGTTACTTCTCCAAGTCACTGTGCGTTACTATTATTTTTGCATTATGGGTCGATAGCAGCATTAAACTTGGTCTGTGGGCAGGGGGTCGGGGTTCGACTGCACTGCCCACTTTAACCAAGCTGTGAGCTTTTCATCCGCGTTTTTCTGCAACAGCCACGACTCGTCCTCACCTCTTAAAGCACAGTGACAACAGCACACCTGCACTGAGCTTTACAAAGACATTTTTATGCTTTTTTTCTCCGAGCCGCTCTGTATCTGCTGCTAGAAACAGCAAACTAACAATATTTTCCACTCAAATGCACCTAAACTCTCTTTCTGAGAACCACATGATGTGAAAACGCAATAAAAGTTTCTTACCTGTAAATCTGGTCATGTTTTCTGCATAAATAAATGTTATCCATTCTTTGTGCTCAAACGCCAAAGCAGGGGCGAATCCAGATGGAATTGGGGTGTGGGGCAAGGATGTGCCCCCCCCCCCACACACACACACACACACACACACACAACACCCCTAGATTAAAGGTCCAGTTTTGAAGCCTTTTTTTACTACAACTACTAATACTACTTAAAATAATAATAATTTCGACAAGTAAAATGTTTAAATGTTAGAAAAATGTTAGAATGAATTTAATAGTTACATTTATAAACAATGTAGGTTAGAAATGGCAAGTTTTACTGTTACAGTGCTGTCAACAGTTAAATATGAGGTCAAGAAAGAGGTCTTTATTTTACTTTTTATAAAACAAGTATTTATTTTCATTGAAGCCAAGAAAGGGTGACTATAAAGTGAGTTTTGGCAAAACAAGTATCATTGTCATGTTGACGTGGGTTGTTGTCGGCAGCTGGGGAAAGTAACTAAAAAAGTAACTAGTAATCTAACTTAGTTACTTTTCCAATTGAGTAATCAGTAAAGTAACTAAGTTACTTTTTCAAGGAGGAATCAGTAATCAGTAATTGGATTACTTTTTCAAAGTAACTGTGGCAACACTGCTGACTAGCTACCCATTTCTCACTAACTTGGTTGGCTATCCCACTTGTCACTCCAAGCAGCACACTTCCAACAGTGGCCGCGACCGCCCATTGACCCCCGTTCCCCCGCCCCTATCTCTCTCTCTTGAGCTAGACTTCGGTGATATTTGTAATGGATGACGGCCCCCCTCCCAAGAAACGAGATATTCGTTCATTCTTCACAGTCAGGAATGTAAGTGCAGGGTCTCCATCAAGCTTTAAAAACTAAGCAAAATCCCTTTCATGAATGGAAACCCTTCTTAAAAGCATTAGGCTTCTTCTGCTCTTTAGGCACTAGGCAGGTTTTAGCAACGTGACAGGACGCATCGTTAGAGCTAGGCTACTGCACAGTTGCAGGGAACTTATTAAAAGACTGCGCGGGCGGACACAATAACAGACAGACAAACGGGAATCGATTCATTCACGAATAGGGATGGGTATCGAGAACCGGTTCCTTTCGGGTATCATTAAGAAATGATTCAATCCACCGACATCAATAAGCTTTTTGCTTAAAGATTCTGTTATCGGTCCTTCAGAGTCACCGTTATTTTGGGGGGTGTTTGTCAGGAAAATGATAATTTCTCTACATTGATTACAGACCCTGCAGCGGGTCCGTAATCAACTTTTCTGTAGCGCGGCTTTGCTTTGAACCAATCGAAGCAGTGGTTTGCAGATTGAAACAGTGCTTCGATTGCTTCGTTTATTCTTTTTCTTTTGCTTAATTTTCCCCCGCTAAAACCCTAAAGAACATACGTCTGTGAGTATTATTTACCTTTTTTATGTTAAACCAACCTGTTATGGTCTTCTGAAACAGTTGATAGATGTATTTTATAACTTAAAAACGGGAGCGATGCTCACGCGTTAGCATGTCTATGGCATTTTCAATGTTAAAAGTTAGCATTAAGCAGTTGCAGCTGTGATCACGTTCGGGTGCATTTGTCTTCAAATTGTAATATTTTTTAAATTTATTTTTGTTTATATATTATAATCTAATGATTATTATATACAATATATACTTATTATATACAGTTTTAGAGAAAGAGACAAAAAGAACCTGAACAGAAACACAACAGAAAATATAAAACCAACTAACAATTAACATACATACATACATACATACAGAAATAAATAAGTGTTTCCTGTGAACACCTAGTGACTCTTACACCTCCATTTCATCTCTGTCTTATTTAAGTTTAATGACAATTTGTTTTGGTCATACCATATTTTCAGTTTGTTAATTTCTTCAATGATTTCCTCCAGAACTATCTGCCAAACTAGAAAACTGCTGCATCCTAGTAAGAGCAGAATACTACTGGAATGAATTTGAATAAGGAAAGTTGGGTTTTTTTCTCACTAAATGGATGCTGCACTCACTGCAGTTTATCATCTGGAATAGTCCCAGATTGCATTTCAGAGCTTCTAGAATTCATTTTCATGCAGGTGGTGTTGGGGGGTAATTTTGGGTTTCAGCGTTTTTTGTTTTTCGTCACTTTCATCCCTGAATATGTAAATCGTGACTCACTTTTCTGCAGATTAAAGTTACTAACTGGGACTCCTGTCTTGTTGCGAGAAAGAAACGAGAATCGTCCTCCGTTCTGTTCACAAAGCTCCAAACGTTGCACGGCACACTGCCGAGTCAAGTTAGAACGATAGAGTCCAGTCGGAATTAATAACTTCAAAGCGAAACACCGTTTATTTTTTTTTATGTCCAGAGATCAAGGATACAGTGACCAATTTCATATTTATATTTACTTTAAGACTCAATGAAATACATAGAAAACCTGTAAAGCCTACTTTTAGTACAAAATTCACGAGGTATCGATAAGGAATTGGATCGATAAGCAGAATCAATAATATCATCGATAGATAAAATCTTATCAATACCCATCCCTATTCATGAACGTCACAACACTAGCAGATAGGGTCATTGCAATACTTCGTGTTAAATATCCATCCTCGATGAATTCAATTTAAATGTATAGCTGGAGCAATGTTGGGTTAGTTGCTTTGCTCAAGGTCACTCCAGTCATGGATGGAGGTGTAAAGAGAGGTAAGGTTGGGATTTGAACCTGCAACCCTGTGATTGAAAGACCAACTCCCTAACCATTGGGATGGCTCGTTAACCTATAACATCTGCATGACATGAACTTATGATTGGTAATGCAAAAAAAAAAAAAAATCTTTTGTGTCCCCACGAATATCAAAATCAAAGTTACTCCCTTGGCGCCATAGATGATACTAATACTGTCACGTGCATCAGGCACAGGCCAGAGAGACAAATGGAAATGAGACGGGAAACATTTTGCATTTTTAATTACCCAGTCGCAGTCAGTGCAGTTATGTGTCAGTTTTCCACATGTGAAGCTTAAGCTACTGTTACAGAGTAAAATATTTATTGCATGAGGCTGTTTTGTCTGATCATAATGTGTTATGAACTACACACAAAACCATAAACTTTATTTTCTAATTTTTCTCCAAATGCACATTCACACATACTTCACATGAACACAAGATGAAAGACATGGGGTAGACGTATAGGAGTAATCGCCCCCTGTGGGATTTTTGGGATGTCTGTGTAATTTTGTAACTAATCCCACTGTGCCTGTGGGTGATCACAGAACGGTGATCACCACATGTCAGCTGGAATAACTAGTGCAATCTAATTCACTCCACAATATTGCAATGCTTGTTATATACAAGAAAATTGATTGTACACAAATATATGGGTGTTTTTGACTCTGAAAAACCCATTTCAGATGTAAATGCAATATTACCAAAAATGCTTCAATTAATCTGCCATTCCATGGTTAATTTGCTGAACCCTTGCTGCTTTCTGTTTTGTTGGTGCCACATTTCCAGACATTTCTTAAAGTCACCATCTCAGCACAGCTAGAGATGTTCAACTTGTTTACACCATACAGCCAGTTATCGTGTATATTTGTAGCTGTGCAAAATGTTTTCTTGTGTGGTTTTGCAACAGCCTCAGGGAAACGTGGACAAGAAATATGCAAGAGATGGCCTTGGTCAGCAGAAACAAAATGTTTTGACATAAAAATGGGAAGTTTAACAACTGTGGCTGTACCCAGCTTTTTTAAATTGCAGATTAAAGAGAGAATTCTGTGAGCTGTACTAACTTCATGGATCTCTTGGATGTTGTTCAGCCAGACACAGGCTGATAGAACAGGGTCAGATATTGTTTGCAGATAGAAACTGGACTAATTTACAGTAGTGTTCAGAATAATTTTGAGTATATTTCTATTGTTACATGGGAAACAAGGTACCAGAAGATTCAGTAGATTCTCACAAATCCAACAAGACCAAGCATTCAGGATATGCACACTCTTAAGGCTATGAAATTGGGCTATTAGTAAAAAAAAAAGTAGAAAAGGGGGTGTTCACAATAATAGTAGTGTGGCATTCAGTCAGTGAGTTCATCAATTTTGTGGAACAAACAGGTGTGAATCAGGTGTCCCCTATTTAAGGATGAAGCCAGCATCTGTTGAACATGCTTTTCTCTTTGAAAGCCTGAGGAAAATGGGACGTTCAAGACATTGTTCAGAAGAACAGCGTAGTTTGAATAAAAAGTTAATTGGAGAGGGGAAAACCTATACACAGGTGCAAAAAAGTATAGGCTGCTCATATACAATGATCTCCAATGCTTTAAAATGGACAAAAAAATCAGAGAGGCGTGGAAGAAAATGGAAAACAACCATCAAAATGGATAGAAGAATAACCAGAATGGCAAAGGCTCACCCATTGATCAGCTCCAGGATGATCAAAGACAGTCTGGAGTTACCTGTAAGTACTGTGACAGTTAGAAGACGCCTGTGTGAAGCTAATTTACGAGTATTTGCAAGAATCCCCCGCAAGGTTCCTCTGTTAAATAAAAGACATGTGCAGAAGAGGTTACAATTTGCCAAAGAACACATCAACTGGCCTAAAGAGAAATGGAGGAATATTTTGTGGACTGATGAGAGTAAAATTGTTCTTTTTGGGTCCAAGGGCCGCAGACAGATGTGGAGAAATCATGAAAAAATGTGGTTATACAACTAAATACTAGTTTAGTGATTCACAGGATTGCTAAAAAAGCAGTTTGAACATAATAGTTTTGAGTTTGTAGTGTCAACAGCAGATGATAAAGGTAAAACCGCTTAAATCATTCTAGTTTCAAGTAGAAACAAGGCCGTTTAAGCAGAAACTTGGCAAAATTCCGTGAAGCTTTGAAATGACCGACGCGCAGTGAATGCATCACCTAGCAGCTCATTTAGCCGCGGCACTCTGATCAGTTCCACCACCTTTTATGATGAAATAATGCTGAATTTATATGGAAATGATTGTTGTACAAAAGCTTCAGATATCTGTTGCTGAGATAGATGATGACTGGAGTGCAGTTTGAAGCAGAAATTAAGTTTTAATCCCTGAACCGCCGCTAATGACGCATGTGCAGATGCAAAAGGTGGGCCGATTTTTAGCGGGGACCGTTCGGTCGGCGTCACCGGGCCTGTGTAGAGTTGCGTTGTGCTGCATATCTATTATGCAGGAATGGTTGCATATGTTGCGTACAGGGGTGGGGGCTTTGTCCCCCCTCCTCTTTGTGGTTTTGAAGCTTCACTGCCAGCACTGTTCAGCAGAGTCCAGCGGAATTAATAAAATCTAGCAATGCAGGTATGTACTGATAAAAAAACCTAAAAGGATTTTTCAACAGACTGGCGTAGGGTATCGGACAATTGCGGAGGCATGATGTACAGTAGCGCAGTGTTATGTTGACTTGCATACAGTAGCGGAGTGTTAATTAAACATTTTATTTTTTGTTTGTCCATTTTACACACCCCTTTGCATCCCTCAGCATATTGCCACATAGGGCTGCATAAGCTCGGCATAGTCGGTACGCCGCATTAAGCAGTTATACAGTGGCCTGGTGTGAAAGGGGCTTAATGGAAAATGCTGACACCTCTCATTCTTTCCCAGTAAAGAATGGTGTGAATCAAGGTTGCATCTTGGAACTCACCCTCTTCTGCATTTTTTTTTTTTTTTTGCTATGCTGATTGACATCTTCAAGGACTGTGACAGGGGTGACTACATCCAATTTTGCACAGATGGCAAGCTCTTCAACCTATGGCAACTCCAGGCCAGGCCCAATGTGTTTGGGGCACTTCTCAGAGATTTCCTTTAGCATATGCAGTACATAATGGACAGATTTACAGTCTCCTGCAAGCTCTTTGGACTCACAATCAACCTCAGCAAAGCTGAATCCATGTACCAAGTAACACTTTCACAGCAGTCAAGTGTGTTTCACCACATCCTGTAATCAAAATAGATGACAGATATCAAGTCAAGTTGATAGATTCTGCTACTTGAGAAGCACAATCTGCAGTGATGGATCTCTTGATGCAGGAGTGATACAGTACACTGCTAATGCAAGCTCTGCCTTCAGCAGACTCAACAAGCTCTCAATGGACAAAGCCATTAAGCTCAGCATTAAAGTAGTCACCTGCAGAGCTGTTGTACTGAGCACCCTGCTGTGCTGCTGCAAGTCATGGACAAGTTATCGTCAGCATTTTCAGCAGCTTAAGCAGAAAAATCCTTCACATCACACAGACGCAGACTTCACAGCATTAAAAGTCTGCTGCTTCACACCCAGCTGGACACCTTGTCTGCATGAAAGACTCCAGGATCCCCAATATACTGTTGTATGTCCAGCTGAAGGAGGGCCATTCAGGTTTTGGATGACCTTACAAGTACCTCAATGACATCTTGAAGACCAGTCTTAAAGTCTGTGAGATTGACATTTCCTATTGGGAAGCCCATTCTCTTGTCCACAACTGCTGGAGGCAGCTGTGCTCTCGAGATGTCAGTGCTTTTGAACAGAAGAGGACATTGACTATCAAAGAGAAGTGGGAGAAATAAAAGCAGGGCACCTTCTTGTGATGTTGTACCCTGTAACATCCACAGGAAATGTTAAGGTGCCCTGACAGTTGCACGACTTTGATCCACGTACTTGCACGCACATCGTCATGATGATCCCACCCGCTGTGTTTCCAGCTGGATGTGGTGCTTCGTTCCACTGGATGCCCCACATTGTGCGCTGGAAGCTGCATATAAAATAATTATTTGATAGTGGATTAATCATTTTCTCTCCAAGTTGGCTTTGAAAACACTTCTAATCACTTCCGGAATCATAGAGGACTGTTCCAGCTGCAGCTGTTTCTCTCGCATGCACACTCTCAATGAACTGGAGAACGCATTTGGAACCATCTAAAAAGGTAATTATTTGCAATGTTTATATTGTAATAGCTTGGTAAAACAGTTGTTCGTTCCTTCTTGTGAGCAGCTGTAAAAGTATGTTTATGATAGATTTAACATATTGTTATAATTGTTCAGATGAGCTGCGCTGTGATGCGGTGCACTGATGCAATCACTCGCACTCATGCAGTGTTTTTGAATTGTTTGCGCAATGTTCACTTGAAGTTCACGTAATTAATGCATGATGGAGATTTTGAATATTTCATAATTTTCTTTGCGCACATAAACAAAGCCACACACAGTTTACGATTTACAATGAGTTTACAACGAGTTTACTCTCCTGCACGGCAGAGTGCATGCAAGTCGGGCAAGTGTCAGGGCACCTGTAGAATTGTCTCTACTCCTACATGAGCACTCATACAAACAAGTAAACTACCTCCATACTCAGTCAGCTCATGACACCACAATTCATTGAACACAAAAATCACAAATAATTTAAATACACAAATGAATTCATAAGACAACAATATAATATTAAAGAACATATAATACTTTTATGACCTGGCAGCACTATTGGACACATTATGAGCATGTATACTATAGGTCTTTCAGCCAAGCAGAAACTACTATCAGTGGCTATAGTAGTTATTGTGGGTCGACTCTGTCTGCCCTTTCTGAGTATATACGTATAACATATACTTGTAATACTATGGCTTGTTGTAAAGTTAATTATCCTAATGAGCCATTTATGAAGTCTGTGCACCAGTATTTCTGTCATGTGGAATTTTGGTGTCATTCAGCTTGTATGCTAGCAGCATTAGCAGATAGCAGTAGCTTGGTGGCATTAGTGCACTGTTACTACACTGTTTAGCCACTGCCACCATGCATTAGGAAAGCCACTTCCCAGTCCACCAAAAATGTGAGTGAATAAAACAGCTAAGCCAAGATGAGCCTGTTAACTTTTAGCTTTTTCCAACTTCATTCATCCCACCCAGCCTACAAAACTAAACTGGGCAAAATGGATGATCAGTTTTGTCACCACACTGGACTAGGATTAAAAATGAATTGAGGACTAATGCGAGGAAGAGAATTTCTCTCATGTTTTATGTGAACTATAAAAATATACTGTAATTTTGCTGAAGTGGAGTGTCAAACGCTTTACCTAAGGTAAGACCATTTTATGGTTAAAAATGTCTTAACCAGTATTACCAAAGCCAGCCTGTGTTTTTGTCATATCTGGCACTATAGCTTGCCTTACTGTCAACTATTCTTTCTTCTTTTTGGTGGTGGTGGTGGTGGGGGAGGGGGTTGTTAATGTTAAAGCTGACATAACAGCTTCTCTTATTTGTGGGACAGAACATGTGAACTCACACAGGCAGTGTAGAATGTTTTGCCACTCCCAGTTCTGGGCAAATTTCACCCCACTCCAAAAAATATTGCATTTTAGTTTTAGCTTAAATTGTAGTCTGGCATCAAAATAACTGAGCAGCCAAATCCACATGCAAGCAGAAATAATTTTTGTTTCAGGATGTACTCTGGGTTACTCATGCTTAACACAAATAGTGCGATTGGGTCTGGTCTTTCCTCAGAATGTGACAGTAGAACCAGACGGAGTGAGAGATGATGCTTGAAGGGCTTTTTTTTATGTCCACCAAGGACGTAATAAAATCATCGCCATTTATTTATTTGTCTGTCTGGTAGCAGGGATATGTCAAAACTACTGCATGGATTTTGAGAAAATTTTCACCACCGATACATATTATGGAAGGCACATGGAAGGCTCCATTATATTTTGGAGGTCATCCCAGACATCTGGATCTGGATTCTGGATGAAGAGTTCACTTAGGCTTTGAAGGATTACACCAGAACTACTTACGTCAAAACTACTTTACGGATTCTCACCAAACTTGCACCACAGATAGATATTAGGGGATGGGAGACTCCACTGAATTTTGGAGGTGATCTGGATCCGGATGCGGATTTGGGATCAAGATTTCACTTTATATAGGCTTTGAAGGATTACGTCAAAACTACTTCATGGATTCTCACCAAATTTGCACCACAGATAGATATTAGGTCGAGGAAGACTCCACTGAATTTTGGAGGTGATCCGGATCCGGATTGGTGTATGTCAGAAATCTCGGCTTGCTCTTGTTTTTTAATGTGCTTCTTCACCCTCTGATCCAAATGCTTCGGTTCCACTTGTATGTGTCCACAGATGCTGTGAGCTCGCTCGTTCATAAAGATAATCATCTCATCGTGACAATAACCAATTAAGACTTGCATGCATATAAAACATATCAGGAAAAAAGTGCCCACCTGTGAAGAAGCCTTGGCTCCCTTGCTGATGGTTGTCTGATAGTGGCTCTACTTTTCTTTTACTGTCTGAGCCTTTTTTTTTAGTGAGGACACCACAGGGTAATATCTTATCTCTGTGCCTGCATCGTCCTTCCCTGCTCCCCACGCCCCCATGATACTGTAATTATCCTGCTTCTTTGCTCACCATTGTTGGCTTTTGTGTGCTTTTATTGGCTCACCTGAATTCAACATCATTCACTTTTCCTCTCACTCAGGCAGAATTGTGTTTAAAAAGCATCATAGCATCTGTTAGAAATGTGTCAAAAGATCATTGCCCCAGCTGAGTGAGCTGTGCTGAATGGTTCAGTGCTTTATATTGATTTTTTTTTTTTTTCTTCAAATTTGACATATTCTGCCAGCAGGAGACAGCATGAAGATGATAGACAACAAAATGTTCACACTGTACATTCAAAATTATATTAGTGATGAGTGTGTCAAGCAATAAACTTACTTTTTGCATACTTTTAACACAAAGTGGATCATTGTGATGCTCTGTTTGCTGGGCATGAAAGCAAACTATTTCAAGGCATCAACTCATTCAAGATACAACAGCCAACAATTCTGCCTCATGCATGCAGAACAACAACAGTATGTCCATTATTTTAGTTTAGTGGCTTCCACTGCAGTGAGGAATTAGTTTCAAAATGCTGGTGATTTGAAATTACAGTGCATCCACAAAGTATTCAAATAGCTTCCCTTTTTCCACATTTTATGTTACAGCTTTATTACAAAACAGATGACATCCATTTTTTTCCCCTCATAATTCTATACACAATTCCCCATAATGACAATATGAAAAAAGTGTTTTTTGAGATTTTTGCAAACTTATTAAAAAATGAAAACTAAGAAATCACCCGTACATAAGTATTCACAACCATTGCCATGAAGCACAAAACTGAGCTCAGGTGCATCCACTGGTCATCCTTCTTCAATGGAATTGGGGTTGTAAATAAGAAATTTCTTATTTACAACCCCAATTCCAATGAAGTTGGGACATTGTGTGAAATGTAAATAAAAACAGAATACAATGATTTGCAAATCCTCTTCAAACTATATTCAATTGATTGCACCACAAAGACAAGATATTTAATGTTCAAACTGATAAACTTTATTGTTTTTGTGCAAATATTTGCACATTTTGAAATGGATGCCTGCAACACATTTCAAAAAAGTTGGGATGGGGCAACAAAAGACTGGGAAAGTTGATGAATGCTCAAAGAACACTTAACTGGAAACAGGTGAGTGTCATGATTGTGAACTGTGTGAAAAAAAATAGTCCAACAGTTTAAGAACAATGTTTCTCAATGTTTAATTGCAAGGCATTTTGGGATTCCATCATCTACAGTCCATAATATAATCAGAAGATTCAGAGAATCTGGAGAACTTTCTACACGTAAGCGGCAAGTCCGAAAACCAACACTGAATGCCTTCGATCCCTCAGGTGGCACTGCATTAAAAACTGACATCATTATGTAAAGGATCTTACCGCATGGGCTCAGGAAGACTTCAGAAAACCATTGTCAGTTAACACAGTTTGTCGCTACATCTACAAGTGCAAGTTAAAACTCTACCATGCAAAGTGAAAGCCATACATCAACAACATCCAGAAATGCCACAGCCTTCTCTGGGCCTGAGCTCATTTGAAATGGACAGACGCAAAGTGTAAAAGTGTGCTGTGGTCTGATGAGTCTACATTTCACATTGTTTTTGGAAATCATGACCGTTGTGTCATCTGGACAAAAGAGGAAAAGACCATCCAGATTGTTACCAGTGCAAAGTTCAAAAGCCAGCATCTGTGATGGTATGGGGGTGTGTTAGTGCCCATAGCATGGGCAACTTACACATCTATGATGACACCATCAACTGTGAAAGGTACATCCAGCTTATGGAGCAACACATGCTGCCATCCAAGCAATGTCTTTTTCAGGGACGTCCCTGCTTATTTCAGCAAGACAATGCCAAGCCACATTCTGCACGTGTTACAACAGCGTGGCTTCATTGTAAAAGAGTGTGGGTACTAGACTGGCCTGCCTGCAGTCCAGACCTGTCACCCATTGAAAATGTGTGGTACATTATGAAGCACAAAATACGACAACTGTTGAAAAACTGAAGTCGTACATCAAGCAAAAATGGGAAAGAATTTCACCTACAAAGCTTCAACAATTAGTGTCCTCAGTTCCCAAAAGCTTATTGAGTGTTGTTAGAAGGAAAGGTGATGTAACACAGTGGTAAACATACCACTGTCCCAGCTTTTTTGAAACGTGTTGCATGCATCCATTTCAAAATGAGCATATATTTGCACAAAAACAATGAATTTATCAGTTTGAACATTAAATATCTTGTCTTTGTGGTGTATTCACTTGAATATAGGTTGGAGAGGATTTGCAAATCACTGTATTCTGTTTTATTTACATTTTACACTACGTCCCAACTTCATTGGAATTGGGGTTGTAATTATTTAAAAGGAACAGTACATATTAATGAACATATACAATATGTAAATATGTCAGATTTTAGCCATGGGTTAATTTCCATCTGTAGTCCCTGACATGCTGATGTAAAAGTTATCAATTAATAATAAAAACACATGACGTCACAGGACCTTACAATACAACAGACTACCATACATAGGGGTCACTAACTACTACAGCAACAAGACACAAGACTGGGCAAGAGACAAGAAGAGGACAAGAAAGAACCAAGGATAACTGGGAAGAACAAGAAGGCCAAGGAAGACAAGTCTTCACTGGCTTCCGGTATCTTTGAGATCGGATTTTAAAGTATTATTATTGGCCTATAAAATTGTTCACGGATTGGCACCCCCCCCCCACCTGGCCGGCCTGGTTGAGCCCTGTGTACCAGTTTGGACCCTGCGTTCACAGGGTGCAGGCCTACTCTGTGTCCATAGAGTGAATAAAAAGTCAGCGGGTTACAGATCCTTTTCCCACCGCGCCGCATTTCTGTGGAATGATCTGGCTGCGCAGATCTGACAATCAGACTGTGGAGACTTTTAAGGCTAGATTGAAGACACACTTTTTTCCCCATTTTGTCATTAGCATTTTATACGATTGTGCCTTCAGGTATATAAATAATAAATTAATAAATTAGAAAATTTTATTTGAAATTTGGGAACAAAAGAGGACAGAGGCTACAATTACAAGACAACAATCTGAATAAATTATTTAATTTACAAATCTAATTTCATGCACTTGTATATTTTAAAAACAATAACTTATAAAGTGCTGTGATGCATTGCACGTTTCCCTAAGGTTCTTCTTAATTTGTGCAATTGAATTCATAAAGTGTTCACATTTTATATTTAATCTCAGCCACTCCATTAAGTGACTTTTGAAGGCTTTAAAGCTTGGAGCCTCCCTCACTATAGTTGGCCTCCCTCACTGTAGAAACATTCTTGAGATGTTTCTACAGCTTAATTGGAGTCCATGATTTGGAAAGGCACACGCCTGTCTACATATAAGGTCCCACACTTGACAGTGCATGCAAGTGCACAAACCGAGCATGAAGTCAAAGGAATTGTCTGCAGACCTCCAAGACAGGATTGTCACGAGGCTCAAATCTGGGAAAGGGTACAGAAATATTTCTGCTGCTTTGAAGGTTCCAATGAGCACAGTGGCTTCCATCATCCATAAATGGAAGAAGTTCAGATCCACTAGGACTCTTCCTAGAGCTGGTCACCCATGTAAACTGAGTGGCAGGAACTGGGAGACAAGTCAGGATTGCGGGAAAGATGAATGCAGCAACGTATAGAGTCATCCTGGATGAAAACCTGCTCCAGAGCGCTCTTGATCTCATCTTTCAGCAGGACAATGACTCCAAGGACACATCCAAGATATCAAAGGAGTGGCTTCAGGACAAACTCTTTGAATGTCTTTGAGTGGCCCAGCCAGAGCCCAGACCTGAATCCCATTGAACATCTCTTGAGAGATCTGAAAATGTCTGTGCACCGACGCTCCCCATCCAACCTGATGGAGCTTGAGAGGTGCTGCAAAGAGGAATGGACAAAACTGCCCAAAGATAACATTCAAGAAGTCTTGAGGCTGTAGTTGCTGCCAAAGGTGGATCAAGCAAGTATTGAGCAAAAAGTGTGAATACTTATGTAAATGTGATTTCTTAGTTTTTAAATTTTAATAAAATAGCACATATTTCATTTCATTTTTCATGCTATCATAATAGGGTGTTGTGAGTAGGATTGATAAAATGTTCCATTCAATGAGGCGCAGCCGAACATTTCATCTTTCACTACATGCAATATTCTTTCCATTGCATTATTTGTTTTATATAACACCTCATAATGATCCTTGTCATTTGATATTTTATTAATTTATATACAAGAGAAAAGGGACTTACATTTTGTTGTGCGTCACTGGTCCTTTGACGTCAAGGGGCTCCAAACAGTCCAACACGAACTTTAAATAGCAATCCAATCCAAAATTTTTCTCAGTCAAATTGCAAAACAGATAGTTCAAAACAATGATAATGTAGTTCATACCTGATGCTGTGTGTTGACATCTTCGTGTACAGACTGCCATCTGTTTTAAACTAAGTGCCATCACCGTGTCACATGTGAGAGTGCTAGTGTGAGCATGCAGTCTGTTAATGCTTGATTGGTTCATGCACACAAATGTAATATGTTGTGTTTTTATGTTAAGGTGGTCAGCAATGGTACGAAAAGTAAGGAACCAAAATTGCATGGTAAATGGAACAAAACTGCAAATGGGACAAATGATCAATATCATGTGACGTACAAACTACCAATCAAATCTATTTAGGTGTTATTATTAATATTCAATCAGTCAGATCTCTCAAGTCTTCCAGTGCTGATTTTCAAAATTTGACTAAATTAAAATCCGATTCTTTTGAAGAATGTTTAGTAAATTTGTTTCTCTTTTCATGGTCCTGAGATCCAGCACAATTGCAACAAACCTTCTCTGTTTTCTCAAGGTTATGACTAAATTGGAACAAATAGCTGTAAATGTAGCAAACCATTAGGTCCAGCCTCATTTGTCATAGCATGTGTAGATAAACTATGGTTATGTGTCTGTTGAGGCTTTCATCTTAAGACCCTCCAACTGGATGAGTAGGCGGCCCAGCAGTAATGTATGAATTCATGAAGGTTATGATAAGAACTGGTGTCACATTTCAACCAATTATCTACTGCTGAGCCCAGTGATAGCTGACAACATCCCTTAGTATCAGCAATGGGCTCCAATGGCTGTGTGTGTGTGTGTGCATGTGTGTGTGTATAATGTAGGTGTATCAGGTGTAATGAACCATCGTATTATCTACAGCTCAGACAGTGTGGCCCACGATACACTGCAGTCCTGTTGCAGGGTTTTAGCACTGCAGTTGTCTCTACTTGGTTACTGTAGGTTGTGAGTGTGTCACCCTACCACTGCTAAGTCATCTTTTCATGAATATGCTTCATACTGAAATATTTAAAATTTTAGCATGAAGGAAGTGGTAGATCTTTATGGTGAAAGAATGATGGCAACACAGTGAAGCTTCACTAATGATGGCAAGCTAAACAATTTCCAAAAAAAGAAAAAAATACTGACATGTTGGAAACAGATTGTGAAACTCTGCATTTCTAAAAATCAATAGATTGTATCACACGTGAGAAAGGAAAGCAACAAAAACCTTGCTGGCTTCATTCTACAAGGTCAAATTTAAAAAAGTTGGTGCGATATGGAAAATGAAAAAAAAAAATCCTTGAGTACTATTTCACTGCAGACAGTACAAATGTGAGGGTCAGTGCCATCTGAGTAATCAGAGATCACAGGCACCTTCGGCTTGTGCACTTGTCATTTTCACACTACAATTCCTCCAGATTCCTTGAATTGTTTAAGGCAATTATTTGATGTAGAGGGAGAACTATATCTTGCCAAATTTTAATTGAGAAACATACTTTTCAAACATTTCGACAATTTCCTCACACACCTGTTGACAAACTGGAGATCCTCTGCCCATCTTTGCTCCTCAAAGATTCAGCATGATTACAATCACCTGTTGATATTTCCTGATTGGAATAATAATTTATTTATTTTTGATCTCATTATGAGCCCGGGCGGCTCCGAGTTCCTCCCACTTTCAAAGACATGCAGGTTAGGTGAAATGGAAACTTTAAATTGACCATGAGCGAGAGTGTGGTTGAGTTTGTCTGAGTGTATATGGTCCTGCGATAAGCTGGCATCTTGTTCAGGGTGCACTTCGTTTCTTTTCCTATAACTGCTAGGATAGGCTCCAGCCGACCCAGTGCCCCTTAACTAGAGTAAGCAGGTATGTAAAACGAATGCAAAAGAGGCGTAAATTGTCGCCGTCCCAACACCTTGTGGAATTGGTTGCAGGTCTTAAATGCTTGTTTTTGTTTTTTTTTTTTACAAAGGTATGTGATTTAATTATAACTAAAAAATAATGCAAGAATAAAATAGATTAAATTATCTGTTAAACAGTATAAAGTATGATCAAAGAGCACATAGGCCTGTACAAGCAATGAAGACCATTGGTGCCTTTTCTTATTGTTCG
Organism: Thalassophryne amazonica; assembly: GCF_902500255.1. Lineage (NCBI taxonomy): Eukaryota > Metazoa > Chordata > Actinopteri > Batrachoidiformes > Batrachoididae > Thalassophryne > Thalassophryne amazonica. The sequence goes on from NC_047107.1 coordinate 36,733,727, forward strand.
ATAACGCAGCATGAAGTGGACGACAATTATGGCTGCCCTGGAACAGGACACCAATCCATTATAGGTTCCCCAGCCAAGTTCAGTAACCACTTGCATGTGGGAAGACTGGAACAATGAAGATGACATGTCTTATCCTTTCATTCATTCATTTGTTACCCCTTATCTGGGACTGGGTCTTTGTGGCAGTTGACCAAGCAGCTTACCCCACACTTCCCTATCATCATCCAAGTCCTCCAACTCTTCTCAGGGGATCCAGCTGGGAAATAGAATCCTTCCAGTATGTCCTGGATCTTCCCCAGAGTCTCCTCGCAATTGGACGTCCCTGAAGACCTCCCTCGGGAGATGACCAGGGGGCATGCTCAATCGATGCCAGAACCACCTCAGCTGGCTCCTTTCAATGTGAAGAAGCAGCGACTACAAGCACATTGATTGGGTCATTTCAGTGGAACAGAGTGTCTTATCCAAGGACACAAATAGATGGTGTGAGTGGGAATCAAACCCAGGTCTAGATATTGGTAGCCCAATTTTTGTCCTATTGTGTTACTTGATCAGCTAAACATTTGACACCTTATACAATATTTTATGCATAAACATAATTTGCAGAATTACAATTCTGAAATGTTATGCTATTTTATTTTCTTATGTCCACCAAATACAAATCATTATGTACTATAAATCAAGAGACTTATGAACTGTTCAGTACCATGTGTATACTTGTGATTCTCTATTGTCTCTATTGCTTTGATATTTTTAGACTGTAATTTAAAGTCAGGGTTTGAATTTGTGTCTTGCATATGGATGGTTCACTGGATTGCTATTTAAGAGTTCATCTGCAGAGGACATATGTAATTGTAGAAACTAAATACATAGAGTATGTTTATACAAATCATCAGTTTTAAAGCCAGTTTTCTTGAGACAAGTCAGGGGATGGATACATGAACATTTTTAAGTCACTGAATATGTCTTGGATTTTTTTTTTGCTTGTTTGTTTACATCAGTTAGGGCCCCTTCACACATAACACGAAAGATGCAGAAACCAGAAGAAAATCTGTGAACCAAACACGAAATGGGGAACCATAAACCCTCCACCTGGTGTCGTGAAGGAAGCACAGTCACAAAGGGATGCACGACACATCGGCGATGGTTTCGTGCACATGCACGAGTGTGCATGAACACAGTGCGAGCAGCTGGAACATGTTGCACCACATCGTGCCGCTGATGTGGAGAAAAATAAAATAAAAACCAGCTATATAGTTTGTGAAAATCACTGGGTTGATATCAGTAATAAATAAAAGGGGACGCAATACAGAACCCTGCAGTTAAATAACCCTGGTTAAATTAAAAATAAATGCCACTTGCAGGATTTGAACCTGCAATTTACAAAAGCTCAGATTACCAGACAGAAACTGTCTTATAACAGAAGCATAAAATGGCTAAAATCAACAAGGAGATGAACATTTTTTTAAAGAGAAAAAAGCGCCGTATTAACTGACAAAATGGTGTTTGTTACGGCATATTTTTGTCTGTGTTGTAATGTAACACCAGTGGTGGGCACAGATAACCAAAAAATTAACTTCAATAATAGATAATCAGATGAACTGAAAAGTTATCTTTGATAAAGATAAAACGATAAACCACCCAAAAATGTATTGGAAGTTACGGATAACCGATAAATTCCAGTGTTGTCTCTGGTACATTTGGAACTACTAACAAACTGAATTTGAGTTTTAACACCACGATCGCTTCTGAAAGTATCAAAAGTGTCAACAGACCCAAACAATGAGCCCGCACTTCTGTCTTTGAACATCTTGCCCCCTGCTGGAAGCTCTTGTTCACTACACAGCTTCCAGGACAGCCACAAGCTTAGAGCAGCCAAAGCACAGCTCTCTACCAATCATAACGCGCCGGTGTGTGTGTGTGTGTGTGTGGGGGGGGGGGTGTTCGGCATAGTCATGCACATATGTGTTGCTTGGTGATGTCACACTCATGTTGCACTTAGACACTTTTCATAGACAGGTCCAGTGCAATCACCTGCTCTCTGTTATCATACCAGGAGCGTGAATAGTCCCAACTTTCCTAAGTGAGCAGTCAGCAGTGTCAGATGTTCGTGTGTGACACCTGGAATTTGGCCGACACCTGCCGAGAGGGGGATCGAAATGAGCACGTGCAGGGCATTCACTGTCTTTCAGCTGCTTATGCACGTGAATGTTGTGGCGACAGGTGTACAAGGCATTTGAGGCGGCTACGATTTTTCACGAATGGCATGCAGTTCCTCCTTCGTGCGCTAGTCGGCTTCAATCATGTTATCTGTGAAGTTGTGTAACAATCCATTTAATTTTGCTGAGTTTCGTCATCATGACATTAAATTATTGACACATTTCTTTAAACAGTTCAGGTTATATGATCAGTTGATTTTACTGTCCATTCATAACTTGGAGTGTGGAGTGCATTTGTTTTTTTCTCTTTCCCTTTTAGTGACAACCAATCACAGCTCTTAGAAGACTGCGTCATACCTAGCAACAGGGTCAACCTTGCATCCTCACAAAGATAAAAGTTTCTGTCCACTCCTTGCTCAGATTTGCTGTCAGACACTTCCTGGATCATTCTTAGGCTAAGATTCCTTTCTTGGAATCTTTAGGCTAAAGGCACCTTGACACTTGCATGCATTTAACCCCCACACTGCTGCGCAATTGGTCATGCCGCTGGATGCTGCGTTATATCAAATATTTATTTTGTAGTGGATTAATCATTTGCTCTCAGAGTTTGGCTGATGAAACCACCTCTAATCACTCCAGAATCACAGAATCATCTAAAAGAAAATTATTTGTAATATTTATATTGTAATGGCATGGCAAATCAGTTGCATTTTCATTCCTTCTTATGAGTATTTGTAAAATTGTGGTTATTATAGATTTAACATCTTGTCATAATTGTTCAGATGAGCTGTGGTGCATTGCACTGATGCAGTGGCTCACAGTGACACACAGTGCTTTTGAATTGTTTGCACAATGTTCATGTGTAGTTCACAAAATTAAAGTGTGCCAGAGATTTTGAACATTTCAAAATTTTCTTTGCGCACTTCCACGAAACCTCGCATAGTTTACAATGAGTTTACAACGAGTTTACTAATTGAATTCAAGGTCCTTATTCTGGCTTATAAAGCTTGTAATCATCTCACCCTATTTATCAGATTTATTTTTAACCCGGGAACCTTCTTGAACATTGAGGTCTTTAAGTAATGAATAGGATAATTATATAATTACAATGATCCCTTTTTTCTGTCTAATTATTTGTTGTACTTTACCTTTTTATTCTTCATTTAATTTAGACAATTATTTATTGGATTTTATGTTTTTAGTTTTATTTATATACCTAATTAGTTATTTGATTTTACCTTATCAGTCTTGCCTTTGGATTTCATTATATGCACCCATCTAATTACTTTTTATATTTTTGTATTGTTTCCTTCTAATTGAGTTGTCCCTATTTGGCTGCTTAGTTATGCATTTTAGTTTATTTTAATCCTGCCTCGGGTGTTTCCTCACTATAAATTGGAAACTGGTGAGTTTGGGGAGGGTTCATGGTTCAGTTAATGGAATACTTTGTTTCTGAGTGTTTTACTGAAGAGTTTATCATCCCTTTGTGTGTGGGTGGGGGATGTTTTATTACATGTTACTTTAACCCCGTTGAAAAGTGCTGCACAAATCAAATCTGACTGATTCATACCCCCTTTTTTGTTTACCTGCTTATTCCAATTAAGAGTCACCAACAGGAGCAGGAGCCTTCCCAGTGGTCATTGGGCGAGAGGCAGGGTGCACCCTGGATTGAACATCAGTCCACCACAGCACCTCATACAGACAGACAAACAAACACATTCACAATCTCACTCACTCACTCATCTGCAACTGCTTAAAGGAGACCTGCATTGAAAAAAATGCAGTCAGATTTTTTGAACAAAAAATGACTTACATTTACACATGAGATCCATCTGAATGTAGTAAAGTAAATCTGCAAGCCCAAATCTGTCATTCAACGGAGAAATCTTCATTTGAAAATGACAAATTTACAGCTAACATTTAGCCCTCCGCAAATTGTCCCTCTCATCATGGACGCTGCCGAGACGTCACGGACAAGACCCTCTCCCAGCATGCATTGCGGCAATTGTAATTTGTGGATTTACGTCAGTTTGCATCTGCACCTTTTTCTTGTCTTATAAGGAAGGATCTACTTTTTAAAAAACTTCATATTGTCTTGCGGCACGTTTGGTGAGTACACATTTCTTTTATTTGTGCTTGGGGACTTTTTCATACGCCTGATTGAGTGGTGTCGCAATGAAAATCTGCTGTCTTTCGCCTCCGGTACCATCGCAGGATATGGAGGTGAGACCAGCAAAGAATCCCAGTCATTAAAAATATATAAACTTCTCTCAGCGTCCATGGAGCTCTGGGGCTCCGACTGCCGAGACGTGCGGTGCTGTGGATTTTGCCGCAAGAAGTCTGTCCTTGCAGCAACAGGTGTACCGGCCGCTTCGCATTAAAACAGCGAGCGTAATCTCAGGACTTGTGCCAAGTGTGCTGCAGCTCCATTCAGTAGACAGAGAGGTGATGCCGGTGTTGTGCGCTGAATCTGGCACAACTCCGGCTACAAAGCAGACACGGGCGGTGTGAGTGGCCCGCGTCGGTGGTTAACGAGCTCGTTAACGAGCCCGCAGACTTAATAAGCGCAGCAGAGGCAGAGAGCGGGAGAGGAAGAACGGCGCCCGCTGTCGATGTCGTTGCTGATCTGAGCACACAGATCTGTATCTCACATTCATTGCAGCTTACTTTTGGATGTTGAAACCAGGACGTGTATAAGTAACATTACTAACAGATAAAATCAATTTCAATGCGGGATCGGACCGAAGGCGGGAGCGCGTCGTCTTGTCCCTGATTTCATGTAAATGATAAGGCTGTACAAACTGTTTTCACAGAGGGCTAAATTTTAGCTGCAAATTTGTCATTTTTAAATGAAGATTTCTCCACTGAATTACAAATTTGGGCTTACAGATTTGCTTTACTGCATTCACAAGGGTCTTATAAATACATATCAGCTATTTCTTTCTGAAATCTGACCACATTTATTTCAATGCAGGTTTACTTTAATCTAATTAAGTGTCACGGCGGGGGGGTGCACCCTGGATAGAACACCAGTCTGTCGCAGGGCCACATGCACAATCTTGTTCAATTCAAAGTTTCCAGTTCACCGAACGTAGGGACTGTGTTTAAAAAAAAACCTGTCTATTCTTCCAAAATAGTTAATATGGTCATTTTTACGAACCTCTTGAATTAAATCTGAAAGTTGGAACTACAAGCATAGACTGACTGGCTCATTTAAACCCCTCAGTGGTGGTGTCCAGGGGCACCATTGAGGAAAAAAAAGGTGTTGAAATACCGATGAACCTGACTGTGTTAATTGTGACTGTGTTACATGTGACCAACAGCCACAAAGTAAAATATTCAATTTGCATGAAAGAAACTTTGGAAATCCCATCAAGTCTTTTGTGTGACCAGTTAACGGGAACATTACAATAAGTAGTATTTGACATGGCTGAGTGTGGCATGGTATAGAAGGAGGTAGGACACACAATGCAGACTTGCAGGTGAAGGAGTAAAAGAAAAAAGGCTTCATCAAGATAACAGGCAATGGTACAGTACACGGTGAGGCAGTCAGCAGGGCGGCGGTACAGGTTGACGAGAGGCAGATGTGTAGGACAGCAAACAAGCAGGTGCACGGCGTGGTGGAGATCGGAGAACACAAGCAAGGTCAAAAACATGAGGTAAACAGGACTGATACAAGGACATAAGGATGAGAAACAAGTTCAACAAACTGGCAGGGAAGTGAGAGACTGTGAGGGCTTAAAAACTAGCAGGCGATTTAGGGGAACAAGGTGCACGTGCAGGAGAACAATCTAGAAAGGGGCGTGGCTAGAAGACAAAGATAGTGCAAGGAGAAACACAAAGTGGAGTGATGTAAAACACAAAGACACGTGAACAAGTGCAAAGAGCATGAGTGGATGGAAACACTAAGCAGAAAGAGTCACAGAGAAACAAAGACACAAGAGCTGGTGCAGAGGCATGGCATGACAACACAATCAAATAGGATGAGGAAAAAAACTGAGAGCAAAGATAAATTAGAAACCGAGGACAGAATACAATACTAATATAAAAAAATGAAGAAAGCATAAACATACGAACAAAAAATAAGTACTGAAACAAAACTACACAGGAACTGATAAGAGAACAATAAGGAAATAAACACAGACAAAACTAAACTGGAACTGACTAAGTCTGAAGCTGCGTTCACACCAGGTGCGACGTGAGTGACAGCAGCAACAGGTTGCCATGTAATCCCTATGGAATGACACGTTTTGGCACCAAGTCACCCAGCGCAACGTGATGGACGCGAATGAAGCGACGCGAGTGAAGCGATTTTGAGCGATTGGCGCGTCCGTCGTCACGTGTCCGTCGCGAATTTGTAGCGTCTGATCGCGCCCGGTGTGAACGCGGCTTAAGAAAACAAACAGAGACTAAGTGATTAACAGAAAACAAAACCCCATACTGCAGCATAACTGATAATATCAAAAATGAGGAGAACAAAATAAACAAGTGATAAACAAGGACAACAAAGACTGGCTGAACAAAACAAGAACGGAACTGAACCATGGCTAAGGGCCCCTTTACACATACTACGATTAAGTACAAATCTGGGCGACTCACGGCGGAACAGCTCATATGTGTAAATGACGAAAACATCGAGCTGACGGGCAGGCGTGCACGATCCCAGTGCGACGGTGTCGTGCAAGCAGGAACACAGTGTGTGCAGCTGGGACGAGGTGCACCACATCACACCGCTGATGTGGAGGAAAATAAAATAAAACCAGCTGTACAAGTAGTGAATATCACTGGGTTTATATAAATGATACATGAAAGGGGATGCAATACAGAACCCTGTGGTTAAATAACCTTGGTTAAATAAAATGAAAAAATGCCAGTCATGGGATTCAAACCTGCAAGCTCTAATTACCAGACGGAAACTTTACCACTGCACTACCATTGCTGGCCTGTAATCAGAGCAGAAAAATGCTTGAAATCAACAAGGACATGAAAGAGGTGCACTGTGTGCGGCCACTGCAGCCCAGCACAAAGGTGAAAGATGGTTTTATACGAGGTCTATTAGATAAGAAACCAACACGTTTATTTTTTTTTAACTATATGGATTTGAACGACGTGCGATTACACCAATCATGCTTGAACCCTCGTGCGCATGCGTGAGTTTTTTCACGCGTGTCGATGATGTCATTTCCCTGTGGGCAGGCCTTGAGTGAGATGTGGTCCAGCCCTCTTGGCTGAATTCCTTTGTTTCACACGCTGCTCGAGACGGCGCGCGTTGCTTTATCAAAATTTTTTCTGGACCTGTGAGGAATATCCGAGAAATTCATCTGGTTTTCGGTGAAAAGTTTAACGGCTGATGAGAGATTATGGGGTGTTTCTGTCGCTGTAAGGACTTCCCACGGAGCGGGACGTCACGCAGCGCTTCCAGGCGCCATCGTCAGCCTGTTTCGACCTGAAAACATCCTAATTTAAGGATTAATTCACCCAGGACGTCGTGAGAGAACAGAGAAGATTCAGAAGAGGCCGGCATGAGGACTTTATGCGGACATTCCACTGTTTAAGGACATTTTTTTAATGAAAGACGTGCGCGCAAATTCGCCGAGTCGTTTCCGTGAAAAACACCTCCGTGTTGAAAACCATTTGTAAAATTTAGGCGGCTTTTGATGGCTTTCAACAAGTGAGTAACTGAGAAATTGTTTAACAGCTTGGGCATGTTCCAACTTGCCTGTTAAGGTTTCCAATGGAGGTGTTTTTCCTGTCACGACCCCCCGCAGTTGGGTCCGGCCCGACATGCGACTCTGCCCGCACGTTCTTTCATTACAAAATGTCCGTTAACAATGGAATGTCCGAATAAACTCCTCATGCCGACTTCTTCTGAAAGTTCTCTGTTCTCTGACGACTTACTGGGTCAACAGAGCCTGAAATGTGGAGGTTTTCATCTTGAAACGGCGAGACGCTGCCACCTCGAAGCGCAGATCGCCGTCAGGCACCATGGGCCATCCTTAAAGCAACACTACCAGACCAAAATCGCTCATCAGCCGTTAAAATTTTTACCGAAAACCAGCTGAATTTATCGAATGGTGTCCACTCAGTTGTGCCTTACAGTTTTGAAAAAATTTTGATCAAACAAAGCAGCAGTCTCTGAGCCTTTCCTAAACAATGAAAAATCGACGAGAGGGTGGCCGGCTCCTCACTCAAAGACTGCCCACAGGCGAATGACGTAACCGACAGGCGTGAAAAAACTCTCGCATGCCCACGAGGGTTCAAGCATGTCTGATGTAATCACACGTGATTCAAATCCATATGGTTTTTGAAAAAAATAATGTTGGATACTTTTCTAATAGACCTCGTATATTTCAACATGAGGACAGCAGGCAGGAGCACACGCCTCATGGAGGAACATTGTAAGTTCATGTCCTTCTAAATACAGAACGTGTTCTCAAACTGGGACGTCCAGGAGCAGAGATCTTTACAGCGATGGCTGTGACCGGACCCCCCCACCCATCTGTTCAGCGCCCTATAACTGTCCTGGCGGTGGTTTCTGTGTTTGTAATGTGTGCACTGAGCTGTCATCCAGCTGTCAGTGTGATGTGATCAGCTGACAGGCCCCTCCCCATACTGTGTACGATCAGATCTCGCTGTCCGGCCCCCATGTGATCAGATATGTACAAACATATAAGCATTTTGTGCAAGTACCCCCCCACCAGCACGGCAGATGTGTTGGGGGGGGTGTGTGTGTGAGAGACACGTAGCCTGGCAAAATTTACCATGCACAGGACACAAGAATTGCTTTTGGGGTTCTTTAATTCTGAACAAATTAAAGAAGTGATTTGGTTTACAATTTTTTACAAAATAAAAATATAAAATCTTTCTAATAAATAAAACCAGAAAGTGGTCAATAAGACCCAGGGTTCTCTGTCTTTTTTTTACCCTGCAACACTAACCGTCCCCCTTTAATCCAAATTTAAAGGAATGCAGCCACAACCAGTCACATTCTCAAAAGTCTACAGCGGCATGAAACAAAATAGCTGTGTACTCAAAATAGGGAAAAAAAGGGAAACACTAAAACGAAAGGAGGAAAGAAAATAACTGCAGTGGCTCTCTCCTTTAAAACAGAGCAGACAATTTAGTTAGCATTCTGAAAATTTTCCTCCTCCTGTAGAAAACTTTACATGTGCAACTTTCATTACATGCAGGATAAACATCCTACCAATAACGTGGGCCCTCAACTGCGGCCTATTTGACAGGCTCTAGTGTGCGCCTTGCCACCACCACAGTCCTCGGTGTATCCCAGAACCATCCGCCGGCTACAGTCATCTTTGAGCATGGAACAGCAACATATACACATAATGAACCCTCCAAAACGCATCTGAGTCTATATTTCCTGTAAACACGATGATGATTTATTTACCTCAAAAACTCAGACGTTGCTCCCAGACAGCTGCTGCATGTCACAACCAGGAAGACGAGAGGACGTCCCAAATCTCGTGGTCCCCTTTTATAGGGCTCCAAAATCTTGCGTGATCCAAGAGAGTATCCCAAACACAAAATGCCCTCTGGTGGCATTAAAGGTAATAAAGGTAAACTGCATTAAGCTTTCCACCCGGTTACACATGCACCATGTGTGTGGCTTTTTGCAACTCCAAATTCGTGGGGGCACTTGGACAAATTTCACCGCCAGCTCAACAGTGATTGTCTGCTGACTGTTGGAGTGCTAATAGGGTGAATGGCCAGACATTTTCTAAGTGCCATGCGAGCAGTGTTAGATGTTTGTGTGTGTCAGCTGGAATTTGGCTGACACCTGCGGCAAGAGGGTTCGATGGGATCTCACAGGGCACATTCTGTCTTTCAGCCCAAATAGTTGTAGCAACAGGTGTACGAGTCGTTGGAAGCAGCTATGATTTTACACGTATTGCAAGCAATTCCTGCTTCATGCACACTTCATGCACAATTTGACCAAATTTGGACTATGTGTGAAGGGATCCTAAAGTATGAAAAGTAATAAAGATACAAAGTTGCAAAACAAGACAAAACAGAGAATAAACACGTGACAAAAAATTAAACACTAATAAATCAAGGCCGGGGCAGACAGTGGGCAAACAAAAGGGGGAAAAATAAAACTATAATCCAGATCAGGGCTGAAGCCTGACAGTATTAATGCAAGTAATTGATGTATGCATGGACATAAATAATTGTGCGTGTGTGTGCAACATGTAAGTTTAACTGATAAGTTACAAGGTTACCGTTAAGGTTACATCTGAAAGTTTATTAATCATGTAAAATGGCAATCTACAAGCAGAAATGAAGTGGGAAATCTTGAAACCATTAAACTTTGTGTTTAAAAATGATGTCAGACACTCTTACCTTCACTGTAGGTCAGCATACACAGAATACTATGAATACAAGGTCTGTTAGAAAAGTATCCGACCTTTTTATTTTTTTCAAAAACCATATGGATTTGAATCACGTGTGATTGCATCAGACAAGCTTGAACCTTCGTGCGCATGCGTGAGTTTTTTCACACCTGTCGGTTGCGTCATTCGCCTGTGAGCAGGCTTTGTATGAGCACTGGTCCACCCCTCTCGTCGTTTTTTTATTGCGAATAAATGTCTGAACGATTTGGAGCTTTGCTGCATCAATTTTTTTCCAGAAACTGTGAGAGACCTCCAGGTGGACACCGTTCGGAAAATTAATATGGCTTTCAGGGACGATTTTATGGGGATTAAACAGATTAAGGAGTGTTACTGCCGCTTTAAGGACGGCCCACAATTGCTGAGAGCGCGGCGAGCTCCCAGCACCAATCGACATGCTCAGACCCCGCTGAAACAACCAGATCATTTCCAACGTGAAGGCTTTGTTGATCCGGGACCTCGTCTGACTTTCACAAAAAGGCAAAAGTCGTAGACATCAGCACTTTTTCGGCACATTCCACTGTTACAGGAGTTTTTTTCATGGAAAGAAAAGCGGAGGGACGCGCCACGGATCCGTTCATTACGCGGCACAAAACCACCTCCGTGTTGGTCTCACAGGATGGCTTTCAAGTGGATTTCAGAAGGATTCCGGTTGCTTTTCAGTCGTGTGATTATCCGATTGTGATTGTGCATGAGCTGGACATGCCCGAACATGTCCTGGAAGGCTTCATCACGGCATTGCTTTGCGCCATGTAGCTCCACAAACCTCGTATAGTTAAATATTGTGGCACGTGAAGTACACAGCATTGTAAGATTGTTCTATCAAGTTCCACAAATGCCCTTGCAAGCTATGTTTTAACATAGATATATTTTTGAATTTTTAGTTCAGGTATAGATGACAATAATTTCTATTTTGAAGATAAGACATTTTGCTAATGTTTTGAATTTTTTTCTGAGACAAATTGCTGCTACTGTTAAACACTACTAAGTACTGCCGCTACTTAAGCCCGGCACTCACTACATAATGATGCAATATCAATGTGCTTTTTGCCACAATTGGACAGAAAAGTCTTTTTCTAGCTTGTGCACACAACTTGTATTATGAATGTGCATCTTGCTGGGATCAGACCCCAACACAGCATTTCAATAAATGTCTGTGATTGGACCAGTTCTGTATTTTGTGTATTACAACATAATGCACATTGGGTGGTGTTATATACATTTTGTTTCAAGTAGAGGGACATATAGTGGGCTGCACAGGTGCACAAACACAATCTTGGCTTGAGTATCCCCATGTGCCTTTGGTCAAACTGCAGCTGAAATTTTGCATGTTTTTTTAATAAAACCCTTCTCTGTACCACTTCGGTATAACTGGTGATGCAACAAACAAATGTTACACTATGCACAGTTTCTGCAGCTACAACCACAGAAGCCTATAAGTTAGCATCTTCAGAGTTGTTTTGGTGGCTTCCCTCGCTAGTTTCCTTCGAGCATGAACACTCAGTTTTTGAGAACTGCCTACTTGACATTTTCCATGTAGTACCACACTGGGTGTATTTCCTAATGATTGGTGTAAATGAGCTCCACAACACGTGGTGACTTGGAAATGTTCACGTATCCATCCCATGACTTGTCTCAAGAAAACTGACTGTAAAAGCGATGATTTAGTCTTTATATTTTGAATAAATTGCCCCCGTTACAGCTTTTTTTTTTTTTTGGAATTGGTTGTAGGTCGTAAATGCAGGAATCGATGTGTTTTAACAAATGAAATAAAGTTGAATATACAAAAGATGATAAAGATTCGGAACATCCTGTCTGCAATGTAATAGTCAAAGAAAATGCAATAAACATAGCATGTTTCAGGAAAGCCACAGCCACCCCCGCCCTCCCTCGCCCACACCAACAGCCCCATCACCACTGTGGACTGTCACCGCTTCCTCAGCACCACCATCACCCAGGACCTCAAGTGGGAGTCAACCATCAGCTCCCTCATCAAGAAGGCCCAGCAGGAACCTCCTGCCATAAGAACAGTTTCTTCCCCTCTTCCATTAGACTCATGAACACCTCATAACTCAGTCACCTTAAGCTTAACTCTGACACTTTATCATTTTATCACTGGTCACTTTAGACAATGTACTTTGGTTTTTAATTGCACTCCTCCCACTGCACTGTTTTTTCTGTTTCTCTGTTTTTCTGTTGCACACGGCCTTTCATATTTCATATTTCTTTTTTATCTTATATTTTATCTTATTTTGACACATATGTTATATTTTATCTTAGCATTTTATCTCTTCTTAATGTTGCACCATTGTACCGAAGCAAATTCCTAGTCTGTGAATCCTGTTCACTGGCAATGGCAATAAACTTCTTCTGATTCTGATGTTTATATTATAATTAATTAATTAATTAATTCAGTCATTAATTTACATTTTTCATATTGTCCAAACTATTTTCTGATTTAGGGTTGTAATTTATCAAAAGATGCTTTGGCATGATTGATTTGAAAAGTGTGTTTCAATTAGTTTTTTTTTTTTTGTTTGTTTGTTTGTTTGTTTGTTTCATTGAAATTTGCAGTAACTGTTTGAGCTGAAGGGTTTAAAAATTTAAAAAAAATACCAGCAAGATAATATTTAGCGCAAGAGATCTGACCAGTCGCAACCATATAATTGGTACTGAAGACTCAGTGACATTTGAACTATTTATTTGACCCAGAAACATTGGACAATGTCAACACTCTGAATTTGCATGATGGGCTGTAAGGTTAACTTATATTCCCAATCTTGTGTATGCACATGTTTTGTGTTTGCAATGATTTTGGTGTCAAGTAATCAAAAGGTGCAGGACACCAAGGAGCTGATATCTGTATCCATGGTGGAAGGAATTCAAATTTGAAAGGCACTTAAAAAGGGCATGAACATAATTCAGGTTGCCTTATTTATTATTGTGACCCATAAAATATTTGCTGTTTTAGCTCCTGCACCTTTGCTGCTCTGACTGGAGTTACATAGACAGAGCATCTCCAGGCACTCAAGAATCAGCATGCAACGTCTACAGATGAAGTGAGTGTGTGTGAGGTGTGTTCTTGCATGAGATAATGGAAAACATGAAACACAAAAACATGTCAAAACAATTAGTATTATCTGCTTCATTGCTACACCCAGTGGTAGCACGATAACATTCCGCAGTGCGAATGGGTGGGTCGAGGAGTTGCTCTGGGTATGGTTCCAGGTTATTGATGTGCATGGATCACAGCATGTTATGTACTGTGGAAAGAATTTTTGAGGCAGGATCAGTGTTGTGAATTCTGGTAATTGTCTTTGTGGGAATTTTGGAGGGTTATCTCCTTATCCAGTGCTTGAGTCTCATTGTACATTTTGTATAATGGCAAAAAAGGGTAAAGAAAGTAAGTAAGTTAAGAGATGTGAAAAGGACAGATATACTCTGAACTGTGTTCAGAGTATATCTGCAGTCTATGATTTCTCACAATACTCAGAGTAGTGTGAGAAATCATAGACTGCAGATATACTGAACAAACCCTACATGATGTCACCAATAGGTTTACTGTAGAAACCTGGAAGAGCAGTTTTGAAGCCAAAAAGTTGCTGCTCTGGGTGTAGCCATGTTGGCAGCCTTTACTCTGCCTACGTCATGGCAAACCCATATTTAGATGAAGATGCGGAGTGTGCGCGAGACTATGTATGACTGAGGTGGAAAGAATGAAGACCAAATATGCCACCACCTTTGAGTCCAAGCCAGCTATGCTAACAGGCTAACTTCACTTCAGATGTTTATTAAATTATATATTTGGGGACTGAGCAGTGGTTCTCATGATGGTTTCCTTTTTGTTTGGATAGTAAAAATTATGACTGAATTATTTTCTGAGTAATCATGGATTAACTGGATATATCACTAAGCAAGTGATAGCTGCTAAAAGTGCTAATGGTGTTACCATCCAAAATTACAACCCCATTTCCAATGAAGTTGGGACGTTGTGTAAAATGTAAATAAAAACAGAATATGATAGATATTTAAGATATTTAATATTCAAACTGACAGACATTGTTTTTGTGCAAATATTTGCTAATTTTGAAATGTATGCCTTAACACATTTCAAAAAAGTTGGGACAGGGCAACAAAAGACTGGGAAAGTTGATGAGTTGATGGATGTTCAAAGAATACCTGTTTCAAACATTCCACAGGTGAACAGGTTAATTGGAAAGAGGTGAGTGTCATGATTGGGTATAAAAGGAACATCCCCAAAAGGTTCAGCCATTCACAAGCAAATATGGGGCGAGGATCACCACTCTGTGAACAACTGAGTGAAAAAATAGTCCAAAAGTTTAAGAACAATGTTCCTCAATGTTCAATTGCAAGGAATTTAGGGATTCCATCATCTACAGTCCATAATATAATCAGAAGATTCAGAGAATCTGGAGAACTTTCTACACGTAAGCAGCAAGGCCAAAAACCAACACTGAATGCCTGTGACCTTTGATCCCTCAGGCAGCACTGCATTAAAAACAAATATCATTGTGTAAAGGATTTTACCGCGTGGGCTCAGGAACACTTCAAAAAACCATTGTCAGTTAACACAGTTTGTCGCTACATCTACAAGTGCAAGTTAAAACTCTACCATGCAAAGCAAAAGCCATACATCAACAACATCCAGAAACACCCCCGCCTTCTCTGGGTCCGAGCTCATTAGAAATGGACAGACGCAAAGTGGAAAAGTGTGCTGTCGTCTGATGTAACCATGTTTTAAATTGTTTTTGGAAATCATGGACATTGTGTCTTCCGGACAAAAGAGGAAAAAGACCATCCAGATTGTTACCAGTGTAAAGTTCTAAAGCCAGCATCTGTGATGGTATGAGGGTGTGTTAGTACCCATGGCATGGATAACTTACACATCTGTGATGGCACCATCAATGCTGAAAGGTACATCCAGGTTTTGGAGCAACACATGCTGCAATCCAAGCATGTCTTTTTCAGAGACGTCCCTGCTTATTTCAGCAAGACAATGCCAAGCCACATTCTGCATGTGTTACAATAGCGTGGCTTCATAGTAAAAAAGTGCAGGTACGAGACTGGCCTGTCTGCATTCCAAACCTGTCACCCATTGAAAATGTGTGGCGCATTATGAAGCTCAAAATGCGATAACAGAGACCCCAGACTGTTGAACAGCTGAAGTCGTACATCAAGCAAGAATGGGAAAGGATTCCACCTACAAAGCTTCAACAATTAGTGTCCTCAGTTCCCAAATGGTTATTGAGTGTTGAGTGAGGAAAGGTGATGTAACACAGTGGTAAACATACCACTGTCCCAGCTTTTTTGAAATGTGTTGCAGGCATCCATTTCAAAATGAGCAAATATTTGCACAAAAACAATAAAGTTTATCAGTTTGAACATTAAATATCTTGTCTTTGTGGTGTATTCAACTGAATATAGGTTGAAGAGGATTTGCAGATCATTGTATTTTGTTTTTTATTTACATTTTACACAATGTTCCAACTTCATTGGAATTGGGGTTGTAATTTCACTTGATGCAAATACTGCAGCAAAGACAGCTTAGGTGATCCATGAGGACATTTCACAACACAACAAGCAATATTTCAGATATTTGTAATAAAATGCTCAAAACTACAGACAGAGCCCTCCACTGCAGTTGTAACCGCCAGCCTCTGACCGTGCAACACGCTGAACATGACTCGCGGCACCTTAGCTGTCACTCAAAGCAACCATGCCCCCAGTTAGGCATAACTGTATGGCTTAAAATGTCTCAAACTAAGGAGTGAGATAAAAACAATCCTCCCACCCATAAAGTTGCTGTGGAAGGGAACGCTAACTATAGGGACCAAAACCATTTATTGCACCAGGCTGTATAAAAAAGGTTTATTTCTCCTCTTAAGTTGGACATTTTAACATGGGATTCTGCTCCTTTCTGGATGAGAATCAGGCAGTAAAAATTGAATGCAAGTATAAAACAAATGGTTACTCACAATCGACAGGTGGTGTAGGTGAAAGTTTGCCCTTGAGTATTTGTACTTCAATAAAACCACCGCTATGTTTAAACTGTACAATTGTGAATGTACAGTACTGTATAATGAGAAAAAAATAATATAGGACATTTGAACATTTTTGCACCAATTTCTCA
Source organism: Thalassophryne amazonica (assembly GCF_902500255.1). Lineage (NCBI taxonomy): Eukaryota > Metazoa > Chordata > Actinopteri > Batrachoidiformes > Batrachoididae > Thalassophryne > Thalassophryne amazonica. The sequence continues at coordinate 36,750,439 of NC_047107.1, forward strand.
AAGACCAAGAATCTTTTAAAGAGTCCAGATTTTGACTCGAGTTTATGAAATCTTATTTTGGAGCAGAATTCTGCTACAGTGTCACGTTGCCTTGTGTGCATTTGGGAAAATTATTTACTGGAACACCTTCAATGCACTTGGACATGTCAATAAAGATACAAACTGTTCAAACAACAATACTCTATAAACATTACGGTCTATACTAATACACTATCAAACAAAGCATCAGTGCATGATTGTGGTTATCAGTGACAATACGTCGATTTACACACATACAAACAGTGTATACATAAAAATCAGTGGTGTGAAATATTTTAAACTCTAATTTCTCAGTAGAAGGTGCTTTTGTCCTGGTCAAGGACAAAAGTAATTATTTTTTTCTGTCTTGCTCAGCACTGATAAAATTACAATTTGACTGAAATATATGATTAATGCCATCATCTGTTAAGAGCTAATTCACAGGGAATTTCTTTGTGTAGGTCAAAAATGACAGACTACCTTATTGCTGGAAAACGTAAAGTTTCATATAACTATTTTAATCTTCCATACCCCTGACCTTTTGTGCTGCAACCCGTCCATTCATGTTACCTTCACAGATCTGATGTTTCCTATTTACTGCAGTGGTTGGAAGCACCATTGCGTGTTTGTGTGTGTGTGTGTTTTGCTTTTTGGAGGAGGTGAGACAACAACCCACACTGTGTACACACCTCCTCCAGTCATGCTGATACTAATTTGACACATACGGTACAAGGACATTCTCTCTCTCTCACACACACACACACACACACACACACACACACACACACACACACACACACACACACACACACACACACACACACACACAGGCAGAATATGAGTTACTGGTAGATGCTTAATTATGTACATTTTAGTAAAACAGTGAGTACCTGCTGTGCTTCCCTCTCAGTGCTTCAAGCATTTTTAAATCATTATTGTATTGTATCATGTACAAATGACAAAGAACAATGCCATTTAAATAACCGAAACAACCATACATTTTATAATAAATTTTAAAATGTAATCAAAAACATTTTTAAACATTTCAAGATGGGGTGTCATGGCTGTGGCCAGCATGTGTATTAATGCCTGATAATTTATGTAGAAACTTCTGTATTCATGAATGTAGAAATAATGAAAAGCTCTTGTTGGATATGGTTGTGGAAACCAGCAGTGTAGCTGCCTTTGCTGTTGAGTAAAGGTTTATTGATCTCAAATTTGCAGATGATGCTGTGATCTCTACAGAATCACTGGATACCCTGATTGTTGCACTTTGGAAGCTGCGTGACAAATCAGAGTGCATGGGTTTTGTGCTTTCTTTCTCTTTGTGTGAGACACTGACGAGCAATATAGGCACACTAGGGCGCTGGACTGACCTCGGTACACCCTATGTATTCCAGACCTGGAGGCACAGACTAAGCATGAAGATGGACAGTTTTTATCTCAATAACAGACTCTGTGTTGCTGTTTGTGCTACACTGAGTCAAAGAGGACCCCAGATGCAGGACAGCCAGGACACGAAGGGTTAAGTTCAGGAAATAAAAGGTGCTTTAATATTCGAAGATGACAAAAGTGACAAGGCAATCCCACATGACAACAATCCAAAAAAACAACAAAAGACTTGTTGAGGAAATGAACGAGGAGGTAACCAAAAACAACTATCAGAAAACACTAACAAATTGGAACAACAAGGTGGAGTCGGACAGGGCATGTGACAGAAACAAGTGACTGATGTAATTGACCGGCAGATAACAAACATACAGGTGCAGTTTACAACTCAACCAATTAACGACAGGTGTACAAAAGTGAGAATGGAATGGCCAGGACACAAGAGAAAACATCAAGAGACAAAACTTAATTATTTCAAGGTTCAACTGAGTTCAACTGAGCCAGGCACAGATGACAACGAGCAGACATGGGGCGGGAGCACGCGCACACACGCTCAGCTAACACGTACACCCACACAAGACTTAGGAGGCAAACACAACGAGGAGTGTGAACGTATATACACATGACACAAACCCCCACGGGAGACAGACATGACCAATAAAAAGGACAAAAAAAACGAACAGAATTTGGGACATGTCCAGCTCTCCACAAGTTCTTTTATACTCACTCGACTGGTAAGCACTGAAAGCCGAGATAGACATGTCCCAACTTGTCCTCTAACACTCCGAAACGGAGGTGTTCCTTTGTCTCGCTTCATCAGCGAATCGGTCGTGACGCGCGAAGCCTCCGCGCGGCTTTCCGTGACAAAATCTCTTGTTAAAAGTGAAATCTGCCGGAAAACGGCTGATGTCCAGGTCTTGTGATAACCAGAGAAAGAGCACACGACGGTCTCGTATCCACAGAGCCATCCGTTTAGAAATGATCCAGTGGTTTGTGCCGCGTCATCGCAGCTCGCAGCGCGGCGCACCGACCGTCCTTTAAAGGGGTCCTTAAACCTGTAGTTAAAGTCCTTATTCTCTGTGAAGCCCGTAAAATTTTCACTGAAAGCCAGATAAATTTTTCGAATGGTTTCCAGGTGCCAGTCTCTAACAGCTTCTGAAAAAATTCTGATGGAAAAAAAGTCCTTTTCATTCCGCCATTTCCAGACAATGAAAATCCGACGAGGGGGCGGGACCACTCCTTCCACAAGGCGTGCCAACAGGCGAATGACGTCACCGACAGGCGTGGAAAAACTCACGCATGCGCACAAGGGTTCAAGCGTGTCTGACGTAAAAACATATGAATGAAATCCATATAGTTTTTGAAAAAAATAAAAAGATACGATACTTTATGGACAGACCTCGTATATGCGGAAAAATTCACATCTGTTCAGGTTGTGGTTGTGCTGCTGGTGTTGCTGCCAGTGGACAGCTGTGTTTTTGAAACTTACAACATTTTTGGTTCATCTATCACTGCATCCACTTTGCTGATCAAAGGTCATTCTAACAGTGGGTTTTGTTTCCATGAGGTTGTGGGAATACAAATCTTCTTATGCACCATTTTTATACAGTATCAGACCTTCCATTAATCAAAAATTGGGATGATAAGAGTACGAGTTTGAGATTTAGGGTTAGGTTGTAGTTTGGTTACAAGGTAAAGTGTAAGGGCCCCTTCACACATAACACAAACATAACATGATTGAAGCCGACTAGAGCATGAAGGAGGAATTGCATGCCAGTCATGAAAAATTGGAGCCACCTCTAATGCCTCATACACCTGTAGCTACAACTATTCAAGCACACCAGTGGCCAAAAGACAGAATGTGCCCTGTGAGAGCCCATTCAATCTTTCTTGTGGCAGGTGTTGGCCAAATTCCAGGTGACACACACAACCATCAAACAGCACTTGCTGGACACTTAGAAAATGTGGTGCCATTCGTGCTGTCAGCACGAAAATAGTGAGCACACGATCACGTTCGAGCTGGCTGTGGAATTTGTCTAAGTGCCCCCACGACTGTGGAGTTGCCAAGCAACATGTGCCATGCCAGAGTGTCAGCTCCCCCCTCAACACATGTGCCATGCGTGTGTATCACACGTGTTGCACCCCGCTCCCCCCACAACACATGTGACGTACGGGGGAGCACACTTGCATAATGTGCTGATATGTATGTACACATGGGGAGCGGCCAGCCAGAGCGCACACAGCACAGTGAGGCGCCTCTCAGCTGATCACTGGCCAGAGACTCATTAAGAGCTGGAAATGATAGCTCAGTGCACACGGCGTTTCCATCCCTACTCCTTCCCCTAACCCTAATCATAACCACCCTGAGCCCGCCCACTGCACTTTTAATTACGTGCAACCATCACGGAATGAATTAGAATGAATTTGTGCTCCCATGGTGAAAATTTTGCACTTTTTGTTACAATATGACGAACCAATGAATTAATGTATGTTTTGTGCTGCTGAATCACGACAAACCGTGAGACTGGGTTGACATTAAAAACACAGACCACAGCCAGCACAGGTATAGAAATAATTACTACAATAACTACATACACAATTACATGCCAAAATAACTAAAAACAAATGATTACATAACACAGAAACAGAGAGTGACACTTTGGTCTTTGCCCTGAACAGACAGGGGACGTGGCTGGCTGCCAACAGCAGCAGCTGTTGAGTTCTCTGGTCCTGGATGTTACAGCTGTAGAACATGTACCATGTTTTGACAGACATGACCTTACAAATGTCCACCGTGATGCGCGTGTGTGTGCTTGCTGTCATCATGTGGAAATACATAAAATATATATTGCTTTGGGACAGGCTGGAGCGCGTCCACAGCGCACATTGACAGGCTGTCCCAGGTGAAACGGACCAGATAAGAACACGCAGCGGCCGATCTGAATGTTACATCTGCCTGACAGGACATGCATGTAAATGGACTGCATTTATATAACGCTTTTCCATCTGCATCAGACGCTCAAAGCGCCTTACAATTATGCCTCACATTCACCCTGATGTCAGGGTACTGCCATACAAGGCGCTCACTACACACCGGGAGCAATAGGGGATTAAAGACCTTGCCCAAGGGTCCTTAGTGATTTTCCAGTCAGGCGGGGATTTGAACCCAGGATCTTCTGGTCTCAAGCCCAACACATTAACCACTAGACCATCACCTCCCCCGCATGTCCTGTGAGCGGCGCACCGCAGGACTATGACAAGCCAGCAGTGCAACAAATATGCCACTTTCAGTCACGTATCACCAAAAATACGTTGTAACAAACGCCGCTTTGTCAGTTATTCCGTGCTTTTTTCACCGTAATTAAAGATGACAAAAATTCCTCTTCATCTACATCATCTGATTACTCTTAAAAAAAAAAAAAAAAAGAAGGCATTTTTACACTCCTGTTATAAGGCAGCGATTCCATCTGTTAATCAGAGTTTTTGTAAATTGTAGGTTTGAATCCCGCAAGTGGTATTTATTTTTTATTTAACCAGGGTTATTTAACCACAGAGTTCTGTATTGGGTCCCCTTTTATTCATTATTTATATCAACCCAGTAAGGGTGTAACGATACATGTATTTGTATTGAACCGTTTCGGTATGGGTTCGGTTCGGTACAGGGCTGTGCACGGGTGAGTTCGCGTTGTGTGTGTTTATATTCAGTGTTGCCAACTTGATGACTTTCTCGTTAAATCTGGTGACTTTCCAAACCCTCTTGACTACTTATTTTCTCAAAGCTACTAGCGACAAATCTACCTACTTTTCCTGGTGTTACTGGAGACTTTTATTTGTTTGGTGACTGAAAGTCTCTGTTGTCACTGAGCGGCAGTGGGTGTCCTCCTCCTCCATAGCCTGCAGCAGCTTGAAAGCACTTAGCGGAGGGATATCTACAATTCTCCTCACTCGGACTCGCTCAGCCTACTGACCTCCTTTGCTGCACTGTGATTAAATAGTCCCCAGTCTTTGAGAAGCCCTGGCCTTGAGAAGTTATTTTATTTTAATAATTGATGGCCAATTTTAATGGCAAAATAAATAAACAAACCAAGAATCAAGTTTATTTGTGGTTCTAAATATTTTTGCAGGTGGTTTTACTGACTTTTTTGCCTCTCCCACAATGTTTTTTGTTTTCAAAGCTTTATTTAAAAATATATATATTAACAAACATTGAACAAACAGTTAATAGAAACAGATAGAAAATAAAATAAATTGTACAAAATTTAATTCTCTTTAAAAAAAAAATCCTTATAGTGTGTGACAGTAGTTAAGTTAATTTTTCTGGCAAAAATATGAAGGTTGAATAGAATTGAACAGCGCTTCCTGCTGGAACCGTTGTGCTGCATTTTATTCGTGGAAAGGTTTTGTTAAAAGGCTGTTTACTAGGAATGTATTTTTTATAATATTTCATACATTTGTTGTTTATTTAAAAACATTTTATTTAACTTATTACCAGACAGCACTTTGCAATTATTTTATTTTCCTGTTTGTATGTTACAATAAATTGTTGGTTTAAACAACAAGCAAATTTAGGTTTTGCATTTTGTTCCCATACTGGACTGTAAATGAACCGAACCATGACCTCAAAACCGAGGTATGTACCGAACTGTGTTTTTTGTGTATCTTGCACCCCGACAACCCAGTGATTTTCACTAATTGTACACCAGTATCTAATCTATCAGTGTCCGGTGATTGTAGTAATTCTTTACATACCCGGATGGACATAATAAAACATCATGAGAGTGCACTGCTTCATTCCTGTAATTTCATGACTGTATGTCTGTGACCATGGATCATGTACAGAGGCACAGAGGGATCATACTTGTGTTGTCCGTGCGATAAGTGGGATTAAATGTTGGAAATTGTGGTGTTTTATATTCTGTGTTGTTTTCATTTTGTTGCTCCAGAGCAGCAGCGTGATGTGGTGCAACACTTTCTAGCTGCACGCTTGTCTGCGTGTATGAAACCGTCGCAGCAGGATCATTCATGCCTACCCAACCATGTGTCCCTCCCAACGCTGTTTCGCTGTGATTCGTCCTGATACGTACTTATTTGTGCTATGTGTGAAGGGGCCCTAAGGAATATATTAGTTTAGGCACGTCTCTGAGGAATCACTGTAAGTGTGTTTAATGTCTGCCAAAGTGACAAAAAAAAACAACTGCTTGTATACTCAATGTATACACATACACCCAGCCACTTTATTAGGTACACCTGTTCAATTGCTCCTTAGCACAAATAACTAATCAGCCAATCACATGGCAGCAAGTCAATGCACTGAGGCATGTAGACGTGACAGAGTGTCAGAATGGGGAAGAAAAGGGATTTAACCCCTTAACGCCTATTGTCGCATATACGAGGTCTGTCTATAAAGTATCGTACCTTTTTATTTTTTTCAAAAACTATATGGATTTCATTCATATGTTTTTACGTCAGACATGCTTGAACCCTCGTGCGCATGCGTGAGTTTATCCACGCCTGTCGGTGACGTCATTCGCCTGTGAGCACGCCTTGTGGAAGGAGTGGTCCCGCACCCTCGTCGGATTTTCATTGTCTGGAAATGGCGGAATGAAAAGGACTTTTTTTCCATCAGAATTTTTTCAGAAGCTGTTAGAGACTGGCACCTGGAAACCATTCGAAAAATTTATCTGGCTTTCAGTGAAAATTTTACGGGCTTCACAGAGAATAAGGACTTTAACTACAGGTTTAAGGACCCCTTTAAAGGACGGTCGGTGCGCCGCGCTGCGAGCTGCGACGATGCGGCACAAACCACTGGATCATTTCTAAGCTGATGGCTCTGTGGATACGAGACCGTCGTGTGCTCTTTCTCTGGTTATCACAAGACCTGGACATCAGCCATTTTCCGGCAGATTTCACTTTTAACAAGAGATTTTGTCATGGAAAGCCGCGCGGAGGCTTCGCGCATCACGACCGATTCGCTGATGAAGCGAGACAAAGGAACACCTCCGTTTCGGAGTGTTAGAGGACAAGTTGGGACATGTCCAGCTCTCCACAAGTTCTTTTATACTCACTCGACTGGTAAGCACTGAAAGCCGAGATAGACATGTCCCAACTTGTCCTCTAACACTCCGAAAAAGGTACGATACTTTATGGACAGACCTTGTATGCTACAATATTTGACTCAAATATGCAACATACCAAATTGACCAGTATGCCTGTTGTCGCAAATTTGCAACATACCATTATTATTATAACATTATAACATAAATTATTACCAAAATACCAAAATTACTGTTTATCTTTTGTGCAAAAGTGTAATTAATAATCCCAACATTATTTACCATCTACTTAAAGGCAAAAACACACACAAAACATTTTTTTATATACAGCTATATAAATTCAGGCGTTAAGGGGTTAAGTGATTTTGAATGTGGAATGGTTATTGGTGCCAGATGGGTTGGTCTGAGTATTTCAGAAACTGCTGATGTACTGGGATTTTCATGCACAACCATCTCTAGGGTTTACAGAGCATGGTCCAAAAAAGAGATGATGTTCAGTGAGCGACTCTTGTGTGGAAGAAAATGTCTTGTTGAGGTCAGAGGAGAATGGGCAGACTGGTTGAATGGGCAAATGCATGATGCTGTTGTTTCAATATGGACCAACATCTATGAGGAGCATTTCCAACACCTTGTTGAATCTGTGCCGTGAAGGATTAAGGTAGCTGTGGAAAAAACAAATAAACAAAAATCCAAGTGGATCAAACTTGGTACTATAGGTACTAAGGCAGGTGTGTGCCTTTCCAAATCATGTCCAATCAACTGAATTTACCCCAGATGGACTCCAATAAACCTGTAGAAGCATGATGCACCTGAGCTCAATTTTAAGTTTCATGGTAAAGGTTGTGAATACTTATATACATGTCATTTTTTCTAGTTTTTGTTTTTTGTTTTTTTGTTTTTTTCATAAATTTTCAAAAATCTCCAACTTTTTTCACATTGTCATTATGGGATATTGTGTGTAGAATTTTCAGAATGAAAATTAATTGAATCTATTTTGGAATAAGGCTGTAACATAAAAAAATCTGGAAAAAGTGAGGCACTGTGAATACTTTCCAGATGCACTGTATTTGCAAGGTGTGCCTAATAACGTAACGTGTGTGTGCGTGCCCGCGCGCGCATGCAGGGATAATGTCCTCCTTTCATTTAGTCATGACATAGCTGTGCATTTCCTCACCTCATCTCCTCCTCAGTTGGTTTGAATTGAACAGTAATCTCTATTAGATACTGTGCTGTTGCATTTGGACCTCAGCCATCATCTGTATCAGTGTTTGATGTGACACAACCACAGCTAAAACTGCGCTTCCTCTCCTGAAAGTGTGGAACTGGCCGTGTTTGTGGTTTGCGTCGCACCATGCTAAATTAAGCTGCTACATGTAGGACGCCAGTGAGCCTTGCTGATGAAACTGCTTCTGTGGTCACAGAGTCAGACAGAAAGGCAACGATGAGTGGTCCATTTTTACAGGACAGCTGGGATGTGAACCAGCTTGCAGCCCTTTGAGTTAATGGCTAAGCTGAGCGCCACCAGGAGCCCCAGTGTCAGTAACACACGAGCCACAGGCTGATGGAAGGATGCTGTTTTTCTGTGGAGTGCCACACAGTGGAACAATAATTCTACATGGTTGTGTGTGTGAACACAGCAGGAGTGAAATCAGGGAAATCACTTTCATGGTATGTAATCATTATGATTCAGTGTTATTGAGACATAGGCAATGTTGTTTTCTTCATTGTTTTGCTGAATACACCATGGGATACAAATGGGGGGAGATGGACATTTGTTGATTGCAAAGTACAAGAATTTGAATTTGAAATTTCAAGAATTTGAAAACCATATTAAAAATATATTAAAGCCACATTAAAAACATATTAAAACCATATTACATTTAGAGACAAAAACAGCCCAGATAGTGCATACTCAAATAACTCATGAAGTGGACTGTAGCTGAACACAGATGGAGTGACCTTCAGGTACCACTTGAAGTTATGTCACTTTTACGGCTAAAACCAGCTCTGAATCCGTGTGCGTTTTTCTGATGCTAAATGGTTAATTTTATTTTATCAGGTACATCAGGACTCACACAAGTTAAAGAGTTGCAAAGGATGGAATGGGTGTATAATTTTTAAAAAAGATACTGTTGATTGGAGTTAGATATGCCCCTTAAATCCACATTTTAAAATGCATTTTCTCCTTTAAAAAAATGACTCGGTAATTCATTTTTGGGTTTCATTGTGATTCAGTGCCTTCAGGCAAGTATTCCCTTCTGCTGGTGCTGCTGGTGTAGCTTTAGATGCAGCATACATGTGCTACTGTGCTTGACACATTTGACTTTTAAAATGGACCCTTGAGTTATTAAACAAAACAAACAATAATAATAATAATAATAATAATAATAACAGTAATGCAGATGTGCTGACAAGTGAGGAGAGTTTCTTGAGAAGGTGAAGGGAATATTTTGAGGAGTTGATGAATGAAAAAATGAGAGAGAGGGAAGGATGGATGATATGGAGAGAGTAAATCAGGAAGTGCTAGGGATTAGTAAGGATGATGTGAGGACAGCTAAGAAGAGGATGAAGAGTGTGAAGGTAGTTGTTCCAGATGACATTCCAGTTTCAGACCAGATTGTTTAATAAAATCTTGGAGAGTGAGAGGATGCCTGGGGAGTGGAGAAGAGTCTGTTGGTTTAGCTTTTAAGAACAAGGGTGATGTGCAGAGCTGCAGTAACTACAGAGGGATAAAGCTTGTCACCCACAGCATGCTTCTATGCGAAATAGCAGTGGAACCTTAGTTTAAAAATAGATGAAAATCTATGAGCAGCAATATCATCCATGCACTACAGATGCATTGTTTGCTCTAAGAGTGCTGATTTAGAAGTACAGAGTGTGTTTGTTGATTTAGAGAAGGCTTATGACAGGGTGCCAAGAGAAGAGTTGTGGTATTGTATGAGGTCGTCTGGTGTGTCAGAGAAGTATGTGAGAGTAGTGCAGGATATGTACAAGGACAGTGTGACAGCAGAGAGATGATGTAAGAATGACAGATGCATTTAAGGTGGAGAGGGATTACATCAAGGATCGGCTGAGTCTTTTCATGTTTGCAGTGGTGATGGACAGGTTGACAGATGAAATCAGACAGGAGTCTCCATGAACTACAATGTTTGCAGATGACACTGTGATCTATAATGAGATTAGAGAGCAGATTGAGACTAGCCTGGAGATATGGATATACGCTGGGGAGAGAAGGGGAATGAAGCAAGACTGATGACATGTGTGAATGAGGGGAGCCCATTGAAATAGTGTTGTTACAAGGAGTAGGGATGGTTAAGGTAGATGAGGTTAAATACTTGTCAACTATTCTAGTGTGGTACAGAAGTGAAGAAGAGAGTGCAGGCAGGGTGGAGTGGATAGAGATAAGTAGCAAGGTTGACTTGTGACAAAATGATATCTGTAAGAGTGAAAGTGAAAGACTAATGGCAAGACTAGTGAGATCAGCTATGTCATATGGCTTAGAAATGGTAGTGTGAACAAAAAGACAGGAGACAGAGCTGAAGATGTGGAGATTCTCTTTGGGAGTGATGAGGATGGACATGATTAGGAATTAACATAGAGGAACAGCTCAGGTGGGACGGTTTGGAGAGAAAGTCAAAGAGGAGAGGGACCCAGGGTATATAAATCAAATCAAATCAAATCAATTTTATTTATATAGCGCCAAATCACAACAAACAGTTGCCCCAAGGCGCTTTATATTGTAAGGCAAAGCCATACAATAATTACGGAAAAACCCCAACGGTCAAAACGACCCCCTGTGAGCAAGCACTTGGCGACAGTGGGAAGGAAAAACTCCCTTTTAACAGGAAGAAACCTCCAGCAGAACCAGGCTCAGGGAGGGGCAGTCTTCTGCTGGGACTGGTTGGGGCTGAGGGAGAGAACCAGGAAAAAGACATGCTGTGGAGGGGAGCAGAGATCAATCACTAATGATTAAATGCAGAGTGGTGCATACAGAGCAAAAGAGAAAGAAACACTCAGTGCATCATGGGAACCCCCCAGCAGTCTAAGTCTATAGCAGCATAACTAAGGGATGGTTCAGGGTCACCTGATCCAGCCCTAACTATAAGCTTTAGCAAAAAGGAAAGTTTTACATCTAATCTTAAAAGTAGAGAGGGTGTCTGTCTCCCTGATCCGAATTGGGAGCTGGTTTCAGAGGAGAGGAGCCTGAAAGCTGAAGGCTCTGCCTCCCATTCTACTCTTACAAACCCTAGGAACTACAAGTACGAGGGCTGTCCATAAAGTATAGGTCCTTTTTATTTTTTTCAAAAACTATATGGATTTCATTCATATGTTTTTACGTCAGACATGCTTAAAATTTTCACCGAAAACCAGCTTAATTTTTCGAACCGTGTCCACTTCGATGTGTCGCACAGGTTTAGAAAAAAATTTGATCAAACAAAGCGCCAGTCTCTCAGCAACTTCTCAGACAAAGGAATTCCGACGAGGGGCTGGACGACTCCTCCCACAAGGAGTGCTCACAGGCGAATGACGTCACCGACAGGCGTGGAAAAACTCACGCATGCGCACGAGGGTTCAAGCATGTCTGACGTAAAAACATATGAATGAAATCCATATAGTTTTTGAAAAAAATAAAAAGGACCGTTGCTTTATTGACAGACCTCGTATATAGGGAGAAGTATGCTGAGGATGGAGCCACCGGGCAGGAGAAGAGAGAAGCCAAAGAGGAGGTTTATGGATGTGCTGAGGGAGGACATGCAGGTGGTTGGTGTGACAGAGGAAGTTGCAGAGGAGATGAGGTGCCCTATTGAGAGCAGCAAGAAGAAGAAATGTTGGTTTTGTAAAGCTGTAAAGGGGTAATGTGAGCTGTCAACTGGTACTGTCATTCTTTGAGCTGCAGTTTAAAATGTTCATAATGGAATTTTTAAAACATCAAGCTATTAATCTGATCTTACATTTATGAGCTTCCTCAGCAATTTCCTAAATGTATAATTCTTTATAATGTATAACTGCAACCTTCAAATTTGTCTAAAAAGTAAAGCAATTTATATGAACAAAACATATTAGCTGGATAAACTTCCAAACTGTAAGAAGTTGAGTTTGAGTCTATTGCAGTAAGATACCTTGATATTTGTGATTTGCCAAGTTTTTACAGTACATCCTATTCTGTTCATACATGAATGGATCGTCGTCTGCTAATCGCATGACATGTAGGATAATTATCTATAACTGGGAAGTAGGTTTTGCTGCACATAGACATGCAGGTGTAGGTAGGTAAGAATGGCCACTGCAAACACTCACCAGAACTTCTTCCTGTACCCTTTTCTGCTCCAAAACTGTGAGTTGCCAGTTTTCTATCTATACCTTACTGTATATGTTATTACAAAATTTGACATCCATTTAATACATTATAAACTCTATACACCTGAGTCAACTTCTTTCTTACACCACCTTTTTACTTTCCTGTTTTGTCTTTTTTCCGACCCATTTCCTAAACTCCACTTTTTCCTGCAAATTCCTGCTGTCTTTCTCACTTTGGTTGTTCTGTTCTCCAGTCATGTCTCTCTTTGTCTTTGTCTCTCTTTCGTTGACCACACTGCTCTCATCCTCTCATGCAATTTCATGTGGTTGCCTTTTCTGCCAGCTGTTGTGACTCTTCTAATTCAAAAGCTGTGTAACTGGCGGATCTTCACGGCCCCGCACCCTTATCCTGGTCTGCATAATTCACAGAGGAGAAAAGCCTTGTCTGTCTCTCATGCATACAGGCATGCAAGCACATACAAATGCAGACGTATATGCGAACGCGCACGCAGAAGCATCCCCTCCACCATCATACTTTTCCTTGCAAAGCTTTGCAACAGCGACAGTTACATAAGGAGAATATTTTTGAGGCCTCGCCTATAAAGCCACTGCGTCACAGCATATCACACAACCATACATCAACACAGAACAGTGTCAGCAGCAAGCTAATGACTTGCATTTTCTTACTTTTCTTCCCCATGTCTGTTTCAGTTGTTACTCGCATATGTGCAAGTGTGTGCTTGTAAGAATTTTCTCATGGCCACGCAAAAGGAAAGGATAAAATCCATCATTAGATCATCATGTTTTGACGCCCATTCTCACGCACTTCTGGGCTTCACTTATGCTGTTTGTACAAGATGCATTAGACACACACACACACACACACACATATATATATATATATATATATATATATATATATATATATATATATATATATATATATATATATATATATATATACACACACACAGTGGTGGGCACACGTCCGATAATCCGATAACAGATAATTATCGAAGATAATGTTTTCATTATCAGATTATCTTTTAAAAACCATCATTGGACTAATTATCTTCTGATGAATTACCGTCTAATAACTTTTAGACCAATAACGTACTAAACTAAGCTGAACAGTGAAAAACTTTTAAAACTGTTAAAGCTGTTGAGACCTATCTGTTAAAAATTTCCTAATAGACATGTTGTTCTACCCTCTGCAAACAGAAACCACTCGTCTGTAAGCAAAGGCGAACTGAGTTTTAAAACATGCAATTGCGATGACACTTCCAGGGCTCTGTAAAAATGCCTGTTTTTACAAATAAAAATGGAATATTTTACAAAAGCACATTTATCTTTAAACCAACACATGACACACGTCATATTAACGTGTTGGTTTACATAATGGATTACTGAACCAATCACTGTTTAGCACTTTTACCCAGAATGCTTTGCGGTCTGTGTTTGTTACAAAACCTCAGAATTAGTGCCTTATTCAACTTTAAAAGATATATGTTATATTTTAACTTTGTACAAATTGAAAACAGAATTGACATTAATGGAGTTATTCTATCAGTATTTTCAAAAAACCATAAGTTAGTATGACTTTATTTTTCAAGACCTCCGCCTGACCGGAGTGTTGAAATTGATAGAGAGCTGGCCTTATGGCTGCTCTTGGTGTGCCTCTGTCGTAGGAGGGCTGTTGTAAACAAGAGCTTCCAGCAGGAGCAGAATGTTGAAAGAAAAATGGCTATGATTAGTAAAGAGTTGATTTTGTGGGTGCTCTCAGGATTTGTATGTGGTGCTTCCTGCATGGGGCAGTATGGTCAAACATTCTTGCTTATTCTTTAGATCTTTTACCGCTTTTGATGCTTTCAAAAGCGATCGTGTTAAAAATCAATTTCAGTTCTTTCGTAACTGCAAATGTCCCCTAGACAACACTGGAATTTATCGATTATCTGTAACTTCTGATACATTTTTGGGTGGTTTATCTTTATCAAAGATAATTTTACAGTTGTCTTATCTATATTTTGGTTATCTGTGCCCACAAAATAAGTATTTGAACACCCTGCGGTTTTGCAAGTTTTCCCACTTAGAAATCATGGAGGGGTCTGAAATTTTCATGCTGCATGTCCACTGTGAGAGACATAATCTAAAAAAAAAAAAAAAATCCAGAAATCACAATGTATGTTTTTTTTTTTTTTTTTTTGTATGTTACTGCTGCAAATAAGTATTTGAACACCTGTGAAAATCAATGTTAATATTTGGTACAGTAGCCTTTGTTTGCAATTTCAGAGGTCAAACGTTTCCTGTAGTTTTTCACCAGGTTTACACACACTGTAGCAGGGATTTTGGTCCACTCCTCCATACAGATCTTCTCTAGGTCTTTCAGGTTTGGAGTTTCAGCTCCCTTTTCTTATTGAGTTCAGGTCTGGAGACTGGCCAGGCCACTCCAGGACCTTGAAATGCTTCTTACGGAGCCCCTCCTTAGTTGCCCTGGCTGTGTGTTTGGGGTCATTGTCATGCTGGAAGACCCAGCCATGACCCATCTTCAGTGCTCTTACTGAGGGAGGTTGTTTGCCAAAATATCGCAATACATGACCCCATCCATCCTCCCTTCAATACGGTGCAGTCGTCCTGTCCCCTTTGCAGAAGAGCACCTCCAGAGTATGATGTTTCCACCCCCATGCTTCACGGTTGGGATGGTTTTCTTGGGGTTGTTCTCATCCTATAAACATGGTAAGTGAAGTTAATTCCAAAAAGCTCTATTCTGGTCTCATCTGACCACATGACCTTTTCCCATGCCTCCTCTGGATCATCCAGATGGTCACTGGTGAACTTCAAACAGGCCTGGACATGTGCTGGCTTGAGCAGGGGGACTTTGCTGCCCTGAAGGATTTTAAACCATGACAGCATCATGTGTTACTAATGTAATCTTTGTGACTGTGGTCCCAGCTCTCTTCAGGTCATTGACCAGGTCCTCCTGTGTAGTTCTGAGCTTTCTCAGAATCATCCTTACCCCACAAAGTGAGATCTTGCATGGAATCCCAGACCAAGGGAGATTGACAGTCATCTTGTGTTTCTTCCACTTTCTAATAAATAACCATAACAGTTGTTGTCTTCTACCAAGCTGCTTGCAGGGCTGACCCAAGCCTTTATGGGGCCTTAAGCAGAATTTCATTTGGGGGCCCCCCTACCATCACCTCAGCACCAGATGCCTCATTATTCCATAGGCTACACTGTTATGTGTGTAACGTACCCACAATCATTAGCATTATTTGTAATTATCTTACATCATACAGGTGTCATTCTTGTTTTTAACCTTAAAGGGGTAGCAAACTCATAAATGTTTTAATTAACTTCTACATACAGAGTGATGTATAAGTATGGCTCATTAATTTAACTATTTGAAAGTAACATCAGCAGGCAGGAGACTGCATTTATAGTAAACATGTTAAATAGTTTAATTTCTTTCAGATGTGCAATGAAAATGTTCAATATCCAAATACAAAATAGAATCAAATGACATTCACATTATCTTACAGAAAAATAAAGTTGTAAACAAAATTAAATACTTAAATAATAAATACAATACTTAAATAATCTCCAAAATGAACATGGAAATCCACAACATAACAGCAATGTGTGTGCATAGCAATGTACAAACATTGCACTGGGGGCTATTACTTTAACTTTAGCCTGCAAACCATTGAGAGCTGAGCTACGTTTCCCCACCTTTTGCACCAAATTAATCTGAGAAGTTGATCTGCCCTGCTGTTTAACTCTAAGTTTTTCTTCGTAAGGAAGACTATCAAATGACTTCGCCAAAATCCGGTCCACAACATTCAAATTGTCTGCCATTATGTGCAGCTCGCTAGCTGGGACTGGCGCGAGGCTAGTGTGAAGTGTATCCGCCTGTGAGTGCTTTGTGACGGTGGAGGAGCTCAGCAGCACCCGCTGCTCAGTAGGGACAGAAACTGCGATAGAAGTCAGAAAGAGTGATAGAAGTCAGTCTCCAAACACAAGCAGCTACAAAAAAAAAACACTAGAAATAGAAGCTCGATTTGTCGGTAGTTGTTTTTAACAAAGAAAATAGCGCTAAGAGGATTAGGAAAGTCTCCGGTTCAACTCAGAACAGAATGAAAATGCTCCCACGGATGTTTACATCAAAAGATCGCTGATTCGCTCATTTCGCTGTCAATCAAAAAGGGACTCAGTCTCAGACAGATCATCCAATCATCATGCAGAAGCTGAGCGTCCGGGCCAGCCGAGGCCAGCCCACTGCCCCATAGACCCCCAGACACGCTGAGCGTCCGATGGGCGGGACAAAGCCCAGCATTTAGCCAATGACTCGTCTCGTTTCGCTGCATGCTGTGTGTTGCTATTGAAGTCAGCGTCCACACTGTTGAAGCTGCGGGTTTGAGTGAGAGGAAAGCCGCGTCGTTACCACTGATAAGAAGCTGATTCTGAACAAAAGTTGAGCGCGTTTAGCGCATATTTAGTCAATGACATGTACACACAACAGCATATATTTGATCACTTATTTTTTTACATTTTAGGGGAAGCTGAGCTTCCCTTGCAGTCGCTCTGACTTACGAATGGATCATTTAAATAATGACAAGAAAAATTGTAATATTGGACATGCAAACCTACCTTTGTCTTGCTGTTTTTTCTCGTCTTGAACTTCTTCTTTCTTCTTTTCTCCGCTCCAGAGGGATAATTTCTTTTCTGAGACATGACTTGCGCTCACTTCGTTCCTCACGATTAGTCATCGACCACCTGACCCAAGCGGTGCATCGAAATTTGTCCAACGGTGGCAGCAGCCAACAGAAGGCATCAATTAACCTAGTATTGGTATTTTGTCAAAATGAATTTATGTTTTTCGGGTGTAATACAATTTCGTTTAAATTATTCAATATTATTTTAATTTCATGTATATATTTACTTTTTATCACAACGTCTCGGTGCTCTCGGGGCGCCCTGGTGGCATGGAGGCCCTAAGCGACTGCGTAGTTGGCGTATGCCTTGGGCCGGCTCTGGCTACTTGCCTGTTGTCCTGTAGTCCATCCCAGCCTTCTGCAGGTCTACAGTTTTGTCCCTGGTGTCCTTATCGTATTACCTTGTCTTGTATGGCCAGTTTTTCCTTTTTACTGTGTGTTTCATATGCAGACTCGTGGCAGGAATAGAGCAGAAAGCCCAAAGTGGGCTGGCTATTTTTGGCACAGTTGGTTTTCAAAAACAGATCTAAGAAAATCAGGAGGTGTACACCATCGTGAGAGTAGATTCACACTTCAAGTTGTTATTTACTGTTTGTTGTGAACAAACCAGGACTGAGTTTTTCTATGTTTAGATCAGAGTCTCTGCTTTTCATTGACTTCATTTGTTTTCTTCTTGTGTACGGATATGAATAGTTTACTGTTTCTCTTTTCTTCTCTCTCTGTTTGTCCTGCCTCGCTCTTATTTACACACAGGTATTGGCCAGGGTGTGCCAGTGGTGGCTCTGATTGTCGAGGGTGGCCCTAATGTGATCTCCATAGTGCTGGAGTACCTCAGGGACACACCTCCGGTCCCTGTGGTAGTATGTGATGGAAGCGGCAGAGCCTCAGACATCCTGGCCTTCGGACATAAATACTCAGAGGAGGGAGGGTAGGCTCCTTTTTTTCACAGATGCAGAAACTCACATACAATTTATTTATTTTTATACTGCCTTTCTGTGAATTTTTATAATGAATCAAAATTTTTGTCTGTCACTGTATATCAAAAAAATGCCATTAATTATCCCTTTCAAGGATATGGTGTTTTAACAAATGCAATGTGTTTAATTAAAAGTTTATGACAAACGTTTTGGGCTGTAAATGAAGTGATGCATCAAACTGAAAAAAAAAAAAAAAACCGAAAACAAATAAACAACAAAAAAATACTTCAATACCACACACATATTTTTGCTGTGCTTTTCATGAGATGGGTGATTTATTTATTATTATTTTACAGCTAAATATATCCATTTATGGATAAAAGAAAACATGCAGAATGACATCTCACGGGGGATTCAGACTTACTAGCACGGAATGTCCCAGTGAACATCAGTTTCTCTTACTGTCAAGCACATCTAATTTGTCTGCCTCCCTCCTACTGTTACCTTTTCCTACTCTATAAATAACCTTTTTCCTGACACTTGTTTCCACACTTTCCTTCCTCTCTAGCATAATTAACGAGTCTCTGAGAGACCAGCTGCTGGTGACTATCCAGAAAACTTTCACCTACAGCCGCACGCAGGCCCAGCATCTGTTCATCATTCTCATGGAGTGCATGAAGAAGAAGGAGCTGGTGAGTGTCGCTCAGGTTTACCACGACACATACAAACACGTCACCATAAACACATACGGACTGTCACCACTAGCAGCGTATCGAACCAACACAGAGCCCTAATGAAAGATTGTCAAGGCAGGCCCCTCAAATCAGACCGCCTGGTGACTTAACGTCAGCGGTGAACACAGACGCCACAGCAAATAAAAAAATGTACACTCAATACTAAAATACCCTTGGCTGTATGAGTATTGTGTTCTTTGTAATTTACAGTTGTTTACTTTATTATTAAGATCCTGTTGTCTTATGTACAATTTGCACATGTTCATATCAAATCATCATTCGTTCAAGTTGTGAAAATCATGGAATATTTGTAGATCACCCTCTGTGCTTTTACAGTTATTAATGAGACAAATTTAACTCCACAGGAAGTTAGCACACTCACGAGTGCCACTAGCTTAGCTTATGGCAAGCTAAAAGTGGACTCTCTTGTTATGGCCGAACCACTGTCCAGTTTCTGGGTGTTCTGTGTTAGTACATGCCCGCGGCTGATGTGCTTGATGAATTCCTGCTCAAAAAGTAGTTTCCTGTGAGATAATGAGTATATCTCATCTCAATCAATTCTAAAATTTTCCAGTAATAAAATTATAAAGATAACTGAAGTTTAATAATAAATATTGTATAAATATCATGTAATAAATATTTAAGAAACAAAGTAGTCCAGCAAGATCAATCTGTGGCCGAGTTATCCCACAATGCCACAGTAGCAGAGATGTCCGTCCAATGAGAGCGGCACTCTGAGCAGGTTTGGGAAGCTAGCTTTGAGTTAGCAAAAGTTAGCGTGCAAGCTAATCCATAAAATGTCTTGCAAATTACTCCATAGGTGTTATCAGGTTACAAAAACAGCATTTTCAGTTTTAGAAGTGTTTGTTTCTCACTAGCTTTTACATAATATACCAGAAATAAAGCTGTTAGCAAGCAGGTACACAACAAAGTGACGTCACCATGCTAACCTCGAGGAAATGTCTTGTAAATACGTTCAGATGTGTCACTAGGTTCCAAAAACAACATTTTCAGTTTGAGAAGTGTTTATTTCTTGCTAGCTTTTACATAATGTTCGCCCTATTGACGTATCCCATAATCCCTTGCGCGCCAGAGAGGGACGCTGCAGTCAAACAACATAGAGAATCCACATGATGACAATTGTAAATGAATATTATACTACAAAAATGTAATTTTTTATGCTTTTCATCACGTTAATAAGAGACTGCTGCATGATACCCTGAAAACTTGCTAAAACAATTATAGCAAATAATCCGTGTCTGCTACGTTTAATCTGCGTGGAATTTAATAAATGCAAACTGAATTTCAGACACATTATTTATATTAGTCTGGAACAAAGAGGACAAACAGTGTTGTAAAGAACAATAATCAAGACGTTAAAGAGCAAACTTCACTTTCCTCCAGAACAACATGATCAGGAAGCGAGCGTAGCCCACAGCAGCTCCCATGGTAAATAACGGAGAGACAGTCTGTGATTCTCGCATGTTTATGTAAAACAAACGCAATATCAACATCTAAAAACCCAGAGAATATATTCATGAGAGTTTTAGGCACAATATAAAAATAGTTTTATGTTGCAATGTTAATGGTGTTGTCCGTGTGCAGCGGTTAAAGTGCAGCCTGATCAGAGCGTTTCAGTGCAGTTCTCAATGTTACTGAGATCTCGCAGCACGGCTACCTGTCCGAGGTTTTGCTGGATTTGAAACATCAATAGGGTGAATGGGAGAAACATGTATATAAACACACAAAACAGTGGTATTGAAGAGACCAGCAGCTGACGTCACGGTGCAGCTACTCTAATTGGCAATCAAAAACAAAACGGATCAGATTGAAATAGAATGTGACTTTTTACGATGGCTAACCTTAAAATACACCAAGGTTCGCCATCTTTGAACTTGTCCAAGGTCTGTGTCCCAAGAATGTTCCCTATGAATTTCAAGAGTCTGTCAGTAATAGGACTGGACTTATGCTGAGCACAGACAGACGGACAGATGGATGAAAAGCCTTTGCAATACCCAATGGCCATATTTGATGGCCTCGGGTAACAATGTCATAAGCATTGTGTTGTAAAGCGAAAACCACATATGAGGAGTCATCTGACCACTTCCTGCACGCCTACCCGTCGGCTCAATGTTTTCATGGTTCACTCAACGAGCTGTTCCGCTGTGAGTTGGCCTGAGTTGTACTTATTCATACTATGTGTGAAGGGGCCCTAAAGGATGTACAGTTTAGGGGATTTGCGGATGTGTCGTTTATGCAATATTGGCAATTTTGTGCATTGTTGTGTAGTTTTAAGCAGTATTCCTGGTGTGCACAAATCGATTGACATGTAGAGTTGGTAATGTCATTTTATTCCAGTCATGTATTGATTTACATTTTACAACATATCATTATTTCAACATAGCATTTAATATCATTTATGCAATTTTTTGATACATAGTGTATAATGAAGCGATTCAGATATAATAACACAGAACATTTAAACTATTTGAAACGGCAACCATTTTTTTGTTCCCTGAAGAACTGCTTTGCTTCCAGATCTGTCTTTGAAAGGTCAAGTGACCAAACAATGGGTTTATAGAGGAGGCGATGGTCTAGTGGTTAAGTGTTGGGCTTGAGACCAGAGGGTCCTTGGTTCAAATCCCAGCCTGACCAGAAAATCAGTAAGGGCCCTTGGGCAAGGTCCTTAATCCCCTAGTTGCTCCTGGTGTGTAGTGAGCAGTGTTGCCACAGTTACTTTGAAAAAGTAATCCAATTACTGATTACTGATTACTCCTTGAAAAAGTAACTTAGTTACTTTACTGATTACTCAATTGTAAAAGTAACTAAGTTAGATTACTAGTTACTTTTTTAGTTACTTTCCCAGCTGTCGACAACAACCCACGTCAACATGACAATGATACCTGTTTTGCCAAAACTCACTTTATAGTCACCCTTTCTTGACTTCAATGAAAATAAATACTTGTTTTATAAAAAGTAAAATAAAGACCTCTTTCTTGACCTCATATTTAACTGCTGACAGCACTGTAACAGTAAAACTTGCTATTTCAAACCTACATTGTTTATAAATGTAACTATTAAATTCTAACATTTTTCTAACATTTAAATTCTCTCTAAACATTTTACTTGTCAAAATTATTATTATTTTAAGCAATATTAGTAGTTGTAGTAAAAAACGGCTTCAAAACTGTACCTTTAATCTAGGGGTGTTGAGGGGGGCACATCCTTGCCCCACGCCCCCATTCCATCTGGATTCGCCCCTGCTTTGGCGTTTGAGCACAAAGAATGGATAACATTTATTTATGCAGAAAACAGGACCAGATTTACAGGTAAGAAAGTTTTATTGCGTTTTCACATCATGTGGTCCTCAGAAAGAGAGTTTAGGTGCATTTGAGTGGAAAATAGTGTTAGTTGTTGATGCATCGCGGAGTATCAGCTGTTTTTAACGAGACGATACGGAGCGGCTCAGATCAGAATTCTAAATAAAGGAGGAAAAAAAGTATAAAAATGTCTTTGTAAAGCTCAGTGCAGGTGTGCTGATCACCGCGCTTTAAGAGGTGAGGACGAGTCGAGCAGCTGCAAAAAACCGTGGATGAAAAGCTCACAGCTCGCTTAAAGTGGACAGTTCAGTCGAACCCCGACCTCCTGCCCACGGACCAAGTTTAATGCTGCTATCGACCCACAATGAAAAATAATAGTAACGCACAGTGACATGGAGAAGTAACTTTAATCTGATTACTGACTTGGAAAGATTAACGCGTTAGATTACTCGTTACTAAAAGAAGTGGTCAGATTAGAGTAACGCGTTACTAAGTAATGCGTTACCGGCATCACTGGTAGTGAGTGCCTTGTATGGCAGCATCCTGACATCAGGGTGAATGTGAGGCATTAGTGTAAAGCACTTTGAGCATCTGATCTAGATGGAAAAGCGCTATATAAATGCAGTCCATTTACCATTTAAATTATAATGTCAATATAAAGAAATAAAAGATATTCCAATCAAAGGTTTACATACACCACATAGACTGGTCTTTTGCAAAATTGCTGTAATTACATCAGGAAGCTTACATATGTTTGGCTAATTGTGGATTAAATGGTTTGACTGTGGCTGTATTTATAGACCTATCAGTAAAACCATTGCACTGTTGTGTTTAAGGTCATGTCTTGGAATATATGCTGATGCTGCACTCTGCCACATATGCTGGCTCAGGTACTGGATAGCCACTATCCAGACAGACAACTGTAGCATACAGATCACCATTTTAGTGGTTTGGTGTTTTGATTGACGCTTCAGCCATTATAAAATAAATTCTCTAAGCTCAGCTGCAGATTAGAAAACCCCTTGTTTCTGCATTCTGTAGGAGAGAGCCTGCTGCTGCCTTCCGTTGGAGGGTGGCATGCATTATGAACGGGATGGAGAAAGCCATTTAGAGCCTCATCTCTGCAAACGATACGACCACATGAGAGCAGCAAGGTTTTTGTGTTTTATAGTGCTGATGGATTACTGCACAGCGGTGTCCACATCAAAAGCTGAGGCAGCTCCTGCAAGTACACACATGGAACATCTTATTGGGTTTAAGACCATGTGAAAATCTAAAGAATTAAACCAAGTCATCTGGAAAAAATAAGGATCTCCCCAAGTAGGATTGGGTATTGAGAACCAGTTCTTTTCGGGTATCATTAAGAAATGATTTGATCCACCGACATCAAAAGCCTTTTTGCTCCCTTATCAGTCCTTCAGAGCAGCCGTTGTTTTTGAGGGTGTTTGTCGGGAAAATGATAATTTCTCTGTGTTGATTACATTATTGCAGCGGGTCTGTAATCAATCACTTCTGCAGCGCGACTCCACTTTGAAGGTTGAACCAATGAAGCAGTGCTTCGAACCAGTGCTTTGTTGGTTCATTGCTTCGTCGCTCTTCAGAAGGGGCAATTCCGCTTCTTAACCCCTCTCCAAGCCATTAAAATATGTCGATCGTGAGTCACTTTTGTGTGGACTAAAGTCACTAACTGGGACTCTTGTCTTGTTGCAGTCAAGAAACGAGAATCGTCCTCCGTTCCGCTGGCACAGCTCCAAACACTGCGCGGCTCTCTGCCGAGACGGAATTAATAACTTCAAAGCGAATTGCCGCTTTAAATAAATTGACACCTCTTTCCAAGCGTTGTATTACAGACAATAAACTACAATTGACTAAAACGTTTTTTTCCTCCAAAGTGAGACTTTCTGCATTCTTTATGAATTACATCCTGATGTGCACTGCTTACAAGGTCTGTTAGAAAAGTATCGGACCTTTTTTTTTTCCCAAAAACCTGATGTATTTGTATTTGATGTATTTAAACCTGTCGCTCAGTTTCTGTCGCTCAGTTTCCATCATTTTCCTTGCAGTGAAAATCCGACGAGCATACTACACACGACCTCACACAAATGCTGCTTGCCAGCAAATGACGCAATCGGCAGGCGTGAAAAAATTCACGCATGCGCACGAAGGTTCAAGGTTGGCTCACACAAGCAGGCTTGATTCAAAACCATCAGGTTTTTGAAAAAAAAAAAAACAAGGTCCGATACTTTTCTAACAGACCTCGTATTTTCCAAGACCTCCGCCTCACAGCGACACTGCTATTGACTAGCAGCTGCTTCTCTCAATTGCTTCACTGCTGCAAGCTATGTAGTAAATAGGAGCTTCCAGCAGTGGGAAGGGTACACAAAGGTAGACGTACTGACGCATTGTTTGGGTCTGTGGTCACCTTTAATACTCCCAGAAGCAATCGTGGTGTTAAATCTCAAAATCAGCTTGTTAGTAGTTGCAAGTGTACCGGCGACAATAAAGTTAGGTTATCAGTTAGCTGTAGCTTCCGATAAATTTTTGGGTGGTTTATTGGTTTAGCTTTATAAAAGATAACTTTACAGTTAGCTGATTATCTGTTATCGAAGCTAACCTTTTGGTTAGCTGTGCCCACCACTGAATATAACATATGGCTCTGTTCTCTCTTATGCCTCATCATTTGATCAAATCTGTCCAAAACTGAAGTGCTTTTATCTTGAAAACACAACTGTCCACATTGTTTAAACTATATTGCCCCAAACTGTATTTGTTCAACCATTGCAACCTGGAGATTAAACTTTTAAGGCCACTTAAGTTCAAAGGTTATATGACCAAGAGAAAATTGATACTTGTGTGAAGTGCTTTGGTGTGATTTGGCGCTATATAAATGAAATGAAATGATATATGAGAAAGTTGATATAGAATTTCTAGAGCTGGGCAACGATTAAAAATTTTAATCATGATTAATCACATGATTTCCATGATTAATCACATTGTTATATGCAAAATCCAAAAAGATTTCAAAAGTAGGGTATGGCACAATTTGATTTTAAATTTTCTGCTTTATGAACAAAAGTGCCATAACGTTTGTTCTGCAAACACTTAACAACAGCATTTTGTTTATGCTGTTGCAGGTAAATAAAAATAAATTATGGTTACGCAGTGATGTCCAGTAGTCCCCAGTGAGAGCAACAGTGGGTGCACGTTGTAAAGTTGTGGCTTTTACAGTCCTCTCCTTTATGGTGTGTCATGAGGGAATCTCATATGTGGTGTCATTTGTTGTTGTTGATTCTCAGAATGTCTCACAGCCCGATGTCCTCCACAACAGTAATCGGCCTACAGTCTGTAGCAATCCATTTCACTGTCGCATCTGCGAGCTTCTCTTCCCTTTGTTTATCTATAGTTCTCCCACACGCTGCATCTAACGTAGTCTGCCAAAGCCTCACACCACAGTGTGTTTCTTTGAATGATTTGCTGGTATCAGCTGTGTGTGCTGCATTTAGGTGATATTTAAGACTCAAAGTACTCTGCTGATAAGAAAATGCAGCTTTGCGGTGGCTGCAAATAACTTTGGTTCTGTTGACGACGCTGTCTGGAAGCACTGTAAAATGAAAATGGTCATGTAAAAGTTCCGTTCCCTTCTCCATGTAGGTTGGTTTATCCGCCAATTCTTTTCTTTTCCGATGTCAGGGACTCATCACACTGGTTCCTGTGAGCACAGCATTAATTAGTGACAGATTTGCAAAACAAAAGCCTGTGAGCAACAGACTCTTGCAATAAAAAAACAACTGTGTTAACGTGTGATAAAAAAAAAAATGTCTGTGTTAATTAATTATGCATTACTTGCCCAGCCCTAATAATTTCATGTTGGTGTTTAATCGTACTTTTAGGTGTACGTATAAAGTTTCTTTAAAATGTCCCCAACACAAAATATTTGGACAAATTCTTGACTTTGACTTTGCTGATACTCCCACCCACCCCCATGATTTAAAAGTGTCTCTCTCACTCACTCACTGAAGAAATCATCAGATGAACAGTTCGGTTGTTTACTGGGGTGGCTGCCACCCAGGAATCAGAGCAATTCATTAGTGCAATGGATGCAGGATGCGCAGTATCCCAGACGTGATCTGATCTGATTATTAGCTTGGTCGGATGCTTGTTCACATCATCTAAAATCTCACTTGACATCCGTCATGGTATCAGATATGATGGCATTAATGAAAACGATCCCCACACAAATGAGATAGCACCAATGTCTTCACATACACGCACAACCACACACACGTAAATGCGAGTGTTGACTTGTGGTTTGACATTTCTCTGGAAAATATGTCAAGGAAGAAAAAAAGATTTGTCAAAAAAAAAAAAAAAAGCTTGCAGATCGTGTAACTTTTACTGAAACATTCATTAGTCAATCTTTTTATTTCTGACATCCAATTTTAAGTGGTTGTAAATCTGTTCAGTAGGCACATGGGATCAAATGGCCTCCACCTTGAGAGACCGAACCTCGTCAGCGGCATTTAAGTCCAGACACACAACTTGTCAAGCGAGGCCGTCTGACACATTCCACTCCCAGAGGAGTCGCAGGCCCTTCAGAGTGCTGTCAGTCACCCTGAGCCAACCTCTTATTAAAGCTGTTAAATTCTGATTGCGCGGAGGTGATGCTGACGTGCGTGTGCATGGATGTACATTCAGTTGATTACAGTACCAAGGGCATGATGATGTTTTGACGCAATCATGGTGAAAAGGCACCCACACTGCACATAGTGAACCTACAAAGATCCCCACATAAATACTGAAAAACAGATACTGAAACCAAGCAAAGCAGCACCATGTAACTCAAACGTTATCCTTTCACTTTAACTTTATGCCAGACATTTTCTTAATACTCACAGAACCATGACAATAAAGGTATTGTATCCTTTTGTAATGTCTGTAAGACGTTTTGCCAAATTGTGACTTTTTGCATTTGTGGTGTTGGTAGATTGAAGCCTCATGTCACCATGCAGACTGCAAATTTTGAATCCTATCTTATGGCTGGTACAAAGCAGTACACAGCACAGCTCATATGCTCAATTCCATCAACACTGTTGTCATTTTATCACCCAGCATGGATGCTGTCAAAATACAAATACACATGAATCACATATCTGCTTAAAGCTTGGAATGTTCTGAACCTTCTACTTCCACACTCTCACACCAACTGCAGATTTTTTGTATTCCATCGGTAAAAAAATTGGGTGCCCCGGGAGATACTGTGGGAGGTGCTGTAGGAGTATGGAGTGAGCGGGCCCCTTCTCAGACCATCCAATCTCTGTACTCACAAAGCGAGAGCTGTGCTTGGGTGCTCGGCAGTAAGTCAGACTCGTTTCAAGTGGGGGTTGGCCTCTGCCAGGGCTGTGCCTTGTCACCAATCTTGTTTGTGATACTCATGGACAGGATATCGAGGTGTAGTCGGGGAGGAAAGTTTCCAGTTTGGTGGGCTCAGGGTCTCATCACTGCTTTTTACAAATGATGTTGTCCTGTTGGCTTCATCGGCCTGTGACCTCCAACACTCACTGGATTGGTTCGCAGCCGAGTGCGAAGCGGCTGGGATGAGGTTCAGCACCTCTAAATCTGAGGACATGGTTCTCAGCAGGAAACTGATGGATTGCCTACTCTGGGTAGGGAATATGGTCTTGCCCCAAGTAAAGGAGTTCAAGTACCTCGGGATCTGCTTCATGAGTGAGGGGACAATGGAGCGTGAGATTGGCCAGAGAATCAGCGCAGCAGGGGCGGTATTGCATTCGCTCCACCGTACTGTTGTGATAAAAGGGAGCTGAGCCAAAAGGCGAAGCTCTCGATCTACTGGTCAATCTTTGTTCCTACTCTCACGTATGGTTGTGAGGGTTGGGTCATGACCGAAAGAACTAGATCACGGGTACAAGTGGTTGAAATGGGCATCCTCAGGAGGGTGGCTGGTGTCTCCCTGAGCGATAAGGTGAGAGGCTCGGCCATCCGTGAGGAGCTCGGAGTAGAGCCACTACTCCTTTGCATTGAAGGGAGCCAGCTGAGGTGGTTCTGGCATCGGTAAGGATGACCCCTGGGCACCTCCCTAGGCAGGTGTTCCAGGCACATCCATCTGGGAGGAGGCCCTGGGGAAGACCCAGGATTAGGTGGAGAGATTATATCTCCACACTGGCCTTGGAACACCTTGGTATGCAGCAGTCAGAAGTGGTTAGTGTGGCCTGGGAATGGAAATGTTGGCGTCCCCTGCTGGAGCTGTTGACCTCGCGACCCAATCCCGGATAAGTGATTGAAGATGAGTGATGAGTGTGAGTGAGATCAAGAATTTTTTTCTCTTGCTTTAACATTGCGAGATACAAGGGTGATTGAGAAGTTCTGAGCCTGACCCAGAAAAAGTAGAGCACAGTTCTCCATCTTTTGCATTCTAAGAAACCAACATTTCTCAACATTGCACCCTGTGAGTCAAAACTTCACACATTCTCGAGAAATGTTGTCTTATCAATCATTTTTCTTCACTATTGTGTATTTCACAAAAGTTAAAGATCTTCATGAAAACAATCAGGCATATGTAGAGGGCGGAGTATATGTTGTCTATGCGCCAGCACAATCTGCTGTATTGTAGTTATCACGTTTTCCAGCCCCAGTTAATATAATTTACAGAAATTTTGCAAATAATAAAGTGCATGCATGAACCAAACCCACAGGAGCATAAATAGATCAAACAGACAGGGTTTAATGCATTTAGCAGCCAGCAAAGCACTTGTTATAGCTGTGGTGTGGGTAAGTAGAAGGACTGCATGCTTTGTGGGAATCCAGAGATTGACTGATACTCACGCAAAAGAATCATAGGAACACAGTACACCAGAGGAAAACAATAGATTGTGAAACATTCCTCATGGGCACTTGAACAGACCTGATTATATGAAGCTGCCTCTCTGTAAACTTACAAAACTGTTCACACTGCAGTGATGAAAATGAGCTTGATTTGTAATGTACTGGGCATTATTGTAGAACCTTCTGTGGAGTTCTTTTCATGCTCAAGTGAAGTGACCCAACAGTGTACCTTTCCATCATCTGTAACTAAAGTTGCAATGCTTGGACCTGACAGAAAGAATAAGTCTTTTTTCAACAGCCTGCTGCAGTGAATGAATTAAGCCCTGCTTTTCCACTTGAGATTCTCCATAATCTATACGATGTCCTTCAGGTTGCAGCAGCACTGCAGCAGGCCTGATTTACTAAGACCTCCAACAACCAGTAAATTGAGTGGGCAATTCAGAGTTTTAGGAGTTGGTTTGAAGAATGTTTTCTGAGTGACTAAGAATAAGTGTGCACATGACAGCAGGCGGTGATGTGACATAGACAGCAGTATGTACATGAGGATTTTGCATATGTTAATAACATTAAACGCAAATTTGTGTGCAAATTTGTGTGTGCAAAATAAGACAAACATGTTTTAGCTGAACATTGTTATTTTATTTTTTGAACATTTACCAAATCAAAAATGAACGTGCCTTGAAAAGGATTTACATAGGACATGTGAGATGAAATGCATGAACCCGGATTCAGCACACTGCTGTCTAACCCCCCCCGAACAAAGCATGGACAAAGGTAATTTTGATTTCATTAATTTAAGTCTCGCTGCTGTAAATCAGCTCTGTGTCCATTCGGGCAGGAGCTGTTCCAGTCCCTCTATCGCGGGATACGTCTGTTCAATGTGTGTCTGTTCAGTGTGGCTTTGAATCGACATGCAACATGAAAAGATAAAATACTGAAAGAACTGTAACGTTGACAAAAAAGGGGAAAGATAAGTTGACATGACAAATGTCACATTTAATTTCATTTTTGAAATAGGTCACTATAAATTAATATTAGGTCATGATGTTCTCTTTTTGAAGACTGTAAAAGAAGATTATTGAGTTTGAGAAATGGATACAGCTCACGGATAATGCTGCTGAATCAGATTCATACATGTCTGCTCTGATTGTGCAGCAATGGGCAAGTTAGCACCAAGGTTTCAAACGTGCAAAAGCACAGATGCAATTTCAGCTCCTAAAATTGCATTTAGCCTTAATAAGTCTCAACCATTTGTATGTTCAACACCCACAATTTTGAGCACTCAGATGGACACACCCCAAATTCTGCATGACCCAGTCATCAGTTTTGACCTAATCAGTAACAATTAAATGGAAAAAACTACACTTATAATCCAGCCTCAGTGTATCATGGCCTACACAAAAATGTATGATAGCCATCCCAGGGTGGTAGCTGTACCCAGGTAGGGGTCAATGAAGACTTACACAGAGGTCAAGGATTAAAAATGCTCTAATCATGTTGAAAACTATATCACATTACTTGTTTGATCATAATGATTTCAAAAAGGTAGGTAGTTTGGACTATGTATGACGGAATGTTCTGGAGTTATGGGGTAAAAATGGTGACAAAGATCAGTTTCAGTTTGTACAGGGTTAAAGTTGCGCCAATTTCAGTAAAAAATGATGCAAATTATTGATTGAAATAAAAAGGATTAATAAATGGAATAGTTTTGACTGTGTTGAATATATGGTCTCCAAAGTAAAGGTCAAACAAGGTCAACATAAAACCCCAGTTATGGATTATGGGTGAAAACAACATGCGGGAAGTCTGGAATGGTATGAAAGCCATTACAGGCTGCAGCAGCAAGGGCAATGTGGGCTGTGTTGGGTATTTTCTCCTCCAAACATTCTTAAAACCTTTGATAAGACAAACAGAGTCAAGAAACACCAGTGAGACAGAAAGTCAAATTTTACGCGCGGAGTGCGGCCAGGCTGTACACCAAGGCTACACTAAAGTCTGGCCTGCGCTTCGCTCTTTTTATTAGTGAATCCCTCATCACATAAACAAAAACTTGTCCTAAGGGTGGGGGGAATGACGCAAGACAAGTTTCTTCCCGTAACATAAACACACACGTCAATAAGTGCAGCTGTAAGCAAAACAGTTTCTTTCTTTTTCTCTTATCGTCGAAGGTCAGCACATCTCGTTCGCAGTTATCAGCTGTTCTGCATCTGCCTGGAACACTAAGCATCACATCACAATCAGAATAATAATAAGTACATCCAGCTTCTCATTCCCAGTTCAGATTGACCCCAGCATGCTAAAACAAGGTTGAATAACACGTACATTCTCGGGTTTAAGTGCAAACAGCACAACACCGTTCTCATCAGAAAGAAGACAAAAGGTACAAATGTTTAACAGTGATAACATATATATATATATATATAAAATCCTTAACATTTCCCACCTGTTTATCACCTGTTAAACATATAGTAGGCATCACCCAGCTTAGTTAGTTAGTTTATTAACTTAGTTTATTCTGTCCACGTTTTTATTAATTGAACACCACCAACAGATGGAAGATTCGAATCCAGCTGCTATTTGATCAACCAGTTTATACTCGTCAGGCACTCCTCTGGGGACTCCTATTGCGTCAATATATGTTGGATTTCCTACTCCTTTCCAATCTCTTTTTACTCTATGTCTGGCTATGCCTTTCTGCCAATCCTCAGGAATAAGAGAGGCTGCATATGTCGTAACGTCTTCAGGGGTCATGGGTAACAATAATGATATTAATGCACAATAACCTGACACATTTTGTGGCAGTCTGTCAAAGATTCTGTTATCACCACACCACCACCATACATCACTCCTACCGACTGGTATAAATGAACTGTTTTTTCTGTATTATTCGACTACACCACTTGTCTTATTACTTTTTCAGCTAAAGCTTCATAGGCTAAGAGTGTGTTAACTCATCACGTCAACAGTTCAAGCTTGAACTGGAGTTGTGAGCTTTTCAATATCATCATAATTCTCAGTACAGTCATTACAGTTTTCTCCACTAAGGTCTCACTGTTTCAATGCTTGATATTTTGGCATAGTTTGTTGGAAGGCCAGATTACACTGTACAAATGTATTTGACACTATTTTGCCAACCATTGTTTTGATATAAGGGATCACACAACACATGCAAAGTCCAATCAGAATTAGGACTATAATAACTGGTGTCACCATTTTCAATAGTAACTGCCAACATGGTCCTGAAGTCAACCAGGACCAGGGATTCCACCGGTTCACGGCTAGGGTGTCTTTATGCATTGCATCACGAAGTTTATTCAGCTCTTCCAATGCGTCCTGCATATCCACTGAATGAATGGAGTCTGGGATGAAAGTACAGCATGTTGTGTTCAGCAGAACACAAACTCCTCCCTGTGAACCAGTAAGCAAGTCTAAAACCATGTGATTTTGCATCACCATGGTACGTAAAGCATCTATTTCAGTGTTTTGAGCTGCTACTATTTTTTTAGTTACATTCATGAACAGACCCAATCAATAATTCAGAGTTTCAATCATTAATGAATTTTTTTCCCACTCCTATCCAGGGGAACAATGAATGTGCTATTTTATCTCCTACAGACCACGATTTTTTGGTCCTTTAGTACATCCGAGCCCCACATGTGATTATGTGGTAACACATCTGGGTATATCAATCTCCTCCGTCTGGTGCTGCCATTCTTCTCTGTGGAGGTCCTACCACATATGTATGGTCAGTCACCTGGGTAGGTGCACACACACCACCCCAATTTGGTGGGAGACTCATGTACAGTCTGGAACCATAAAGCCAATAGATGTCATCATACACCAGAGTACCATTTACAGGTGGTAGCAAAAACTTACTAACATAAGCACATGATTCATCCGTTCCCCATGGACAGGAGCCTGTATAATTACATCCCCATCCAATGTGATGAAGATAAGTACCATCCACATATTATGTTTTGGTTAGGCTTAAATTATTTGATAAAACATACGTTTGGGTACACAGACGTTTCTTAATTTTACCTACATTTTTATTCCCTGTCCCGTAAAAGCAAATTGGGAATGGCCGTTGTGATGACAATTTAACGTGATGATATTTTTGCGTTTCCCTTCAGTCTAGTCAATGGAGCAGCACTTGGGCACGCTTGTACGTCCTCTGTTGAAATCCCTATCATATAAGTGGTTGCACTGAGGCAAGTGGTGTTACATCTTATCAGATTTGCTGAGAACTGCTGCCCCCGAAATACAGTTTGATTATGCATCCGTATGATAAGACATTCTGTCACCCTAGCAGGGTACGGTTTAGCTGTCAGAGCTGGGTGTGTTGAGGATATAGGTATTTGCGAACAAACATAACAATTAGTAACGTAATTCCATAGCCAATAAATGAACATATCTGTACCACATATTAGTATGGTATATATGAGGGTGTCCATCTGTCTCGTTCACATTATGAATAAACCTCTTCTGACGTTGCTTGGGTTGTTCTCTGGCTCGGTCCACAGTGAGCTGCAATTCTTGGGTCAACCACCAGGCCAGGAATCCGAGGAGCACGAAACACACTAAGATCACAACGCAACCGGCTGCCCTACCAACAGTCCGGCAGCGGCGGCGCTGAGCACGCCGCTCCGGGGTCTGCTGTAGTTCAGTCATGATTGCTAGGATACAGTGTTGTTAACCACCTCACCTAATAGTGCAAGGATCTCCCTGCTTCACTGGCATTGAGACAATCTATTGCTAATTAAATAGACTCCCTTTGTAGCCAGACTTCCCCTTACACTGTGGAGGCCGCCAACACACGCTGTATCTTACAGTGATGTATCCACGTTGATCTCTCCGCTATCTTTACTGCAGTTGGTGTTGTTAACAGCACTCGGTATAGACCTTCCCAACGAGGACTGGACCAGTTCTTCCTCTTAATCACTCTGATGAACACCCAGTCTCCTGGCTAGACTACTGGAAGGCCGTCCTGTGGAAGATCAAAATTATTCGGCAGTAAATGTGTTTAAGTTATCTCTTTCTGTGTTAATGTCTTTTTCATAAAATTTGCTAATGTTTGTTCCTCATCTGCTGTTTTAGTATCCATGTCAAAATTGGTAGACGATATGGTCGTCCATAAAGTATCTCAAATGGTGTTAACCCTGATGGTGTTGGTGTTATTCTCATATACAACTTTACTAGGTCCAACATTCAATCCAGGTTCGTTTTGTCTCTTCTATACATTTCCTTAATCTTATTTTTATTGTGCCCTTTGTCCTTTCCACTAATCCGGCACTGTGTGGATGATAAGCACAATGAGTTTTGAGATTGACCTGTAGCGCTTCTCCTACGTATTGCACTATTGTATTAACAAAATGCGCTCCATTATCTGAATAGACTGTTTCTGGTATTCCAAATCATGGAATGATGTCTTTGCACAATGCCTTAGCCACTGTAAGTGCATCTGCATGTTTTGTAGGGAACAATTCTACCCATTTTGAGAAGGCATCAATTATGACTAAACAAAATTCCTTCCCTTCATGTTTACTCAGCTGTATATAATCCATATGAATCACTTGAAAGGGATATTGTGGTGTTGGAAATTTGCCTCTTTGGGGTCTCAAATTGCCTTGTGAGTTGTGTTTTGCACATGTCATGCATGCTCTACAATGCTGTTTTGCATATGCATCGAACCCATAAAGACAAAAAATAGATTGCAATTGCGATATCATACCCCCTGATGAGACATGCGTCACGCCATGGCTCATAATAGCTGCCCATTTAAACATATTTTTTGGCAATATGGGTTTCTTTTGTGGTCATATCCGGAGGGGTGTCATATAGGAGAAAAATAGAAAGAGCTGTTGCCGCCTTTGCGGTTTTGTCAGCAACGTCATTTCCTTTTGAAACACTGTCAGAGCCTTTGGTGTGAGCCGCACATTTGCATATAGCAATTTGGTTAGGCAATTTCACAGCGTACTGAAAGCGTACTGGCTGTCTGTATAAATTGATACAGCCGTACCTTTAAACAGATAGCAAGCTGCAGTTAAAGCAACTAATTCAGCTGCTTGTGCTGAAAATGAGGATGGCAATGAAGCAGAATCCAATACTTCTGAATTTGTGACAACAGCATATCCAGATTGTGTTTGTCCATAAGCGTTTTTAGTGGAAGAACCATCCACATACACAATTGTACTGTTTGGGATGGGTGTGTCCTGGAGGTCTGGGCGTGCTTTCGTACAGACCGTAGCTACATCAAGACAATTGTGCGGCTCACCATCCTCAGGTAAGGGTATCAATGTGGATGGATTCAATGTTGTACAGCGCTCTACCGTAAGGTGTGGTTGTGATAATAGCAAGGACATACACGAAAGATGTCTTGCTGGGGACAAAAGGCTCATGTTTGTCTGCAACAGAAGTGCAGAAACTGCATGTGGAACTTTCAGTGTCAACTGATGGAATAGAACAACATTACTGCTACTTTGAACAGCCATAGAGGCTGCAACAACAGCCTGTACGCATGGTGGTAAAGCACTTGCTACTGCATCCAATTTAGATGAGTAGTAGGCAACTGGCCTCAATTTGGAGCCATACACTTGAACCAAAACACTAGTCATGAACTTATTCTTACAATCAGCTGTTTGAATGAATGGTTTACTATAATCTGGTAGTGCCAAAACTGTGGATGACACTAATGTTTGTTTTACTTTTACAAAAGCTTCCTCAGCATCTTTGTTCCATTCCAACACGGTTGACATTGAAATATCATCCTTGTACATCAAATCAGAAAGTGGACTAGTCAATTCTGCATAACAGGGAATCCATGCCCTGCAGTAATTAGTCAGTCCAAAAAATGACATCATCTGCTTTTTGGTTTGTGGTTTTGGAGCGTGCAAAATTGCTTCCTTCCTGTCAGACAGGATCGTGCGCCCTGTGGCTGATAATTCATGTCCTAAATATTTTACTTTATCCCTACACAACTGAACTTTGTTTTTACTCACTTTGTGGCCATTATCAAATAAGAAACATAATAATGCTACTGTGTCAGTTATGCAGTTTTCTCGTGTGTCAGAGGCAATCAAATGTCATCGACATACACTAATAGTTGGCTATCTGCCGGTGGAACAAAATTGGCTAAGCATGCTGACATGACTTGAGAATAAATAGTTGGGCTCTCTGCGTAACCCTGCGGTAATCTGGTGAATGTATATCGTTGTCCTTTAAAGGTAAAAGCAAACCAGAATTGACTATCTGGGTGTACTGGTACGGAAAAAAAAAAATGCATTACTGATATCTATTACAGAAAAACAACTAGAATTTAATCTCAATGAGCTTAACAGTGTGTGCGGATCTGGTACACATGGAGCTCTTTTTACTACAGCAGCATTTACTGCCTGCAGATCTTGAATCATTCTCCATCCCACTGAGGGCGGAGCCTTTTTTTACAGGAAATATGGGTGTGTTACATGGTGAATCTGGACATGGCACTATTACTCCTGCTGTTAATAAATTCTCTATTACTGGCCTGATTCCTTCAATTGCATCAGGTTTCAATGGATACTGTCTTACACATGGTCTGTATTCTGTTTTTGTTCTTATAACTACAGGTTGTGCATTTTTTATCAGTCCTACGTCTGAAGGACCTGTTGTCCACAATCCTGATGGTACAGAAGAGAGAAGATCATCCTCTTCAGGACTCAACTGAAACACTCAGGATTGTGAAGTGGACACATCAATGTGTGTTCCAGCTGTCAGCACCAATGAGACATTAACTGGCACTTTATACAATTTAGTTGATGGACTGAACTCCGTTCGTGGTCCAACTCTGCTCCAATCAGTGGCTGACAAAGCTGTTATGACTGTCAGTCCCAATTCTTGCCATTCTGTCAAATATGGTTTACAAAGTGACACATGTAATGGCATACCTGTGAATCTCAATTTTAAAACATCTTCAGTGGCACCTGTTACTGTTATGACAGCTGTTGAGTTGCCATCATGAATCAAATCGGTCATTGTCAGCTTCACAGGTGAAACATTTTTCAATTTGTTTTCATACACTGGTGTTCCTGGCAATATGCCACTATGGACT
Organism: Thalassophryne amazonica; assembly: GCF_902500255.1. Classification (NCBI taxonomy): domain Eukaryota; kingdom Metazoa; phylum Chordata; class Actinopteri; order Batrachoidiformes; family Batrachoididae; genus Thalassophryne; species Thalassophryne amazonica. The sequence goes on from NC_047107.1 coordinate 36,787,806, forward strand.
CTAAATACACTCTCAAATCTGCATCTAAACTCTATCCATGGTTCTCCTTCTTTCTGAGTTGTCCTGGTAATTTCAGTATAATTTATCTTTGGTCCTAACACACCTTTTGCCCGTGTAATCATAGCTTCCACTCTTGTTTTCAAGACTGGATCATCATGTGGCAATGGTACGCCATCCTGGTCTGCAGGATTCCAGTCTCCGCGTATCTGACTCCATTTTAGGGCCACATGCTTTCATCCACACCTGTTGGACTTCAGGTCCACTAAGGTGGTAAGAATTTCTAATGTTTTCTATATCCTGCATAAATCCCTCAATATCGACATGTGGCGATGGTATCATGTCGACTGCTGCTTTGATATCATCAGCATTCCATGTTCGATATACGAGCATGGTTGATCGCTGTCCTGCTGTTCCTGCACGAGGATTTGGTACTTCTATCATAGGATAGGCACCTCCCTGGTCACTGTGTTCCACCATGGGAGGGGCTGTGGGCACTTTCGCTTGACTGCGTGTTTGTGGTTTTTCTGGTTTTTCACTTTTTACCTTAGGTTTTACTGCTAAATCATACTGTGGTGGCGGTACATCGTCATCCTCTGGTAGAGGAGATAAAGGTGTTGTTGTCACCGACGATCCAGCCGGCGGTGGTTGCTGAGGTTGTTCTGGTTCTCTGTGCTGAATTATCACATCTTCTTCTGCCTTACCTACAGCTTTCTTTTTCCTTGCTTTCTCTAATCGTTGCTTCTCTGCTCCCTTCTGTCTGTTCTCTGCTTCCTCCTCCCAAAATGCCACTAAATCTGCCCCTACTTTCTGCATCTTTTTCTCATCACCTTTATGTTGCTGTTCTAACTCCTTCTTCAGCTTCTGTATACTGATCAGGTTCAGTCGTCCGTCAAAGTCATGTTTATTAATCCAGGTCTCCAATTTTTTGTTGTTTTTGGATTTTTTGCTTCCATAAATTTCCAGTCGTCAGTTGATAAATTTCCCTTATTTATAGACGTCTTACCCCCCATTTTTATTATCCCTTGTTATAATTTGGACTTCAGATGGGGGCACACCTAGGGTGTTCTAAATCTGAAGTTTTCACACTTTCTTTGGACGTGACAATTAATTTGCCGTCGTGTGGTTGATTCCTTTCACCTCCCCGTAGGAAGCGGAATCACTTGCCTGCTGCTTCCACATGCACGGTTGTCACTAACGTTGTCCCAAGTATTACACTTTCACACAGTTATTTACACTTACACAAAACACTATTTACACATAGAAACACTTTTAATAATCGTACGCGTATTCTTATGCCAGGGGAGCTCGCCCTCCCGTGAAATTTAACTAATGTCCTGCATTAGGGGACTCCGCCGTCCCTGCCAAATTTAACTGCTTTTTTACAGTGCACGTATTTCTACCCGGGATTTCCTTTACGTATTAAAACAGAGGAGTCCGTATCCTCCTTCCGGAATTTAACTACGGGCGTCCCTCGCAACCGTAGAGGAGTCCGCCCTCCTCGCGGAGTTTAACTGCTTTGCATTAACAGACGATTCCACGCCATCGCTTACGGAGTTTAACTGTTTTATGTGATCACTTTTATCCCCTACCGGTACGCGTATATAAACAGAGGAGTCCGCACCCTCCTTACAGAGTTTAACTGCTTTGCATTAACAGACGATTCTGTATCATCGCTTGCGGAATTTAACTGTTTATGTGATCTGATCACCACTCACTCGGTACTATTTACAAAGAAATTCTACTCACTGACTCGACTTCCTGTCTGTCTTCTTCGGGAAAATCTCGTCAACCAGACGATGCCAACGGTGGTCGACAATTGCAGACACGATCAATCGATCGGACCTTGGCCAAGGATTTACGTCTGGACTTGACGACCTCCGCTGGACACCTCCGGTATTGTTGAGATCCCGGACGTAGCCCCCAGTCAATGTTGGGTATTTTCTCCTCCAAACATTCTTAAAACCTTTGATAAGACAAACAGAGTCAAGAAACACCAGTGAGACAGTCAAATTTTACGCGCGGAGTGCGGCCAGGCTGTACACCAAGGCTACACTAAAGTCTGGCCTGCGCTTCGCTCTTTTTATTAGTGAATCCCTCATCACATAAACAAAAACTTGTCCTAAGGGTGGGGGGAATGACGCAAGACAAGTTTCTTCCCGTAACATAAACACACACGTCAATAAGTGCAGCTGTAAGCAAAACAGTTTCTTTCTTTTTCTCTTATCGTCGAAGGTCAGCACATCTCGTTCGCAGTTATCAGCTGTTCTGCATCTGCCTGGAACACTAAGCATCACATCACAATCAGAATAATAATAAGTACATCCAGCTTCTCATTCCCAGTTCAGATTGACCCCAGCATGCTAAAACAAGGTTGAATAACACGTACATTCTCGGGTTTAAGTGCAAACAGCACAACACCGTTCTCATCAGAAAGAAGACAAAAGGTACAAATGTTTAACAGTGATAACATATATATATATATATAAAATCCTTAACAGGCTGCATGGACCTCCAGCGAGCAGAGGAACTGAACACCCTTTTTTTAACCGTTTCAGTCCCAACCCAACGACCTGCTCACCCCCACAGCCCTCTCCAGGCTCCTCTGACCAACATTCTCCTGCAGTACCTTCGTGTGCCTCTTTATTGCTGACACAACTACTCTCTACTCCCACCTCCACTCCTCCCTCAATCACAGCAGAACAGGTGACCAGGGAGCTGCGACGTCTGCATTCGAGGAAGGCCGTGGGTCCGGACCAGGTCTGTCCAAGGCTCCTAAAGGCGTGTGCAGCGGAGCTCGGTGACCTTCTACAGCAGGTCTTTAACCTGAGTCTGCGGCTGGGGAGCGTCCCCTCACTGTGGAAAACATCCTGCATTATTCCAGTTCCGAAGAAGTCTCGCCCTCGGGAGCTAAGTGACAGGCTGGTTGTGCTCACGTCCCACATGATGAAAACACTGGAGCGACTGGTTCTGCAGTTTGTGCAACCCCAAGTGCAGGCAGTGAGGGACCCTCTCCAGTTCACCTACCAGGAGAGGGTGGGTATTGAAGACGCTGTCCTCTACCTCCTGCACCGCACCCTCACATACCTGGATGTGGGGGGATGCATTGTAACGATGCTTTTCTTTGACTTCTCCAGTGCTTTTAATACAATACATCCCAGCCTTCTCCAGGAGAAACTTAACGTCATGGCTGTGGACCCCCGCCTTATGCTCTGGAATTTGGATTATTTGACCAACCGGCCACAGTTTGTACGAGTAGGGGGGTGTAGGTCCTCTACATTGACCTGCAGCACTGGAGTACCTCAGGGCACGGTGCTTTCACCCCTCCTCTTCACCCTCTACAGTACAGACTTTCACTACAACTCTGATGCATGTCACATGCAGAAGTTCTCAGGTGACACTGCAATTATGGCGTGTATTAGGGGGGTTGAAGAAGGGGAGTATAGGAGCATGGTGAGGGACTTTGTAGGATGGTGCCACCTGCTCAACACCACCAAAACAAAGGAAGTGGTGCTTGATTTCAGGCGGGCGCCACCCTCTCTGCAGCCCATCATAAATGACAGATTCGAGGTGGAGGTGGTTTCCACCTATAGGTACCTTGGGCTGCAGCTGGGTAACAGGCTGAGCTGGGCAGCTAATATGGATGCTGTCTATAAGAAGGGACAGAGTAGAATGTACTTTCTTAGGAGGCTGGCTTCATTCAGGGTCTGCTCCAAGTTATTGTACATGTTCTATCAGTCCATCGTGTCCAGTGTTCTTTTCTACACCGTTGTGTGTTGGGGGGGCGGTGCGAGGAAGAGGGACATTCTGAGGCTGAATCGGCTCATTAAACTAATTTTAACTAATTTCTAATTTAACTCATTTTAACTAATAGCCCAATTTCATAGCCTTAAGAGTGTGCATATCATGAATGCTTGGTCTTGTTGGATTTGTGAGAATCTACTGAATCTACTGGTACCTTGTTTCCCATGTAACAATAAGAAATATATTCAAAACCTGGATTAATCTTTTTAGTCACATAGCACTACTATTATTCTGAACACTACTGTATTTCTAAGGTCACCAAACTAGGCATCCTCAAGTACCTGACTGCACGGTTGGATGGTGTGCTGGCCGCAGAACGCCGCATCATAAGGGGTTTATATGGGATCTATATGGGATTCATATGGGACGGCTCTTTTATGAGATGACTGTGGGAGCTGTCAGCAGGATGGGACTTACAGCACAGGCTGCTGCGTGGTTAGTGTCTGCCCTGTGCTGTGACATGCAGCTGGAGCAGTTCCACAGCTGAGTTTTTATTTTTTTTCTCTGTTGTGGCAGCATGCACACTGCTGCCCGATAATTCCACCTCCAGAGGAACGTGCTGTATATGTCATGAGGAGTGTTCCACAGCTCTCATATCCCGATCAGCTGTTTGGGGGCAGCACACTGAGCCCACATGCATTGACTTGCCGTGGGCACACAGCTCGTATTACAGCTGTGATGTTCATGTGTCATATACATTGTGTAATCCATGGGAGGGGATGACAATGTGACAATGTATGTGTTAAATGTCATCCATCATGGACATGACAGCCCGTCCAGATGTGCATATGCGCTGCACTCCGGCCACCATTTGAGCTTTTTCCACCTCGGCAGCACCTCGACAATGATGGATCGTGGGGGAAGGGGATGACACAACCGCACGCCATTCGTGTTGCTGGGGTGGGGGGCAGGGCACACTCACACGCCATTTATGTTGCTCGGGTGGAGACACGACACATTCACACGCACACACTCAGCCAATCGATTCTGGTCGAGTGTGGGTCGAATGGTCATTCAGGCGCCATTTGCCCTCATTTGGCTTCTGGTATGAAGGCTAGCTTGTTCACTACATTCGGCCAGGGTTTGATGTGGCCAATCATTTTGTGCAGCCCCTCAACCGTGGTCCGAATGGTCCGACCTGCGTATGACATGCCGTACAAATGTTGCAACCACGGTCAGATAGCAGTATGACCTCATCTCCACCACTGTTTGATTGGGTTTCCAGCACAAGCGCAACGCGGTTGTGGCGTCCATGTGCTGTGGCTGGATGGTTTGAGTTGAGCTTGGATTTTTCAGAAGTGGCATTCGAATCCTCCTTCGTGCGGCATTCGGCCTAATTTATGTTATGTGTGAAGGGGTGTTTACATTTTGAGACACCATCTGTCTGTCTGTCTATTCATTTTTCTGGAGGTTCTACATGGATACTCTATATTCCAGATGTATTCTAACTTGAGTTTTTTGCAGAGTCATCTTTTCATAGCTACTATTTTTGAGCTTTGGTTGTGAACAGTTGGATACGGAATGAGAAACAGCTTTTTATCTACACAAACACCAATATCCTTCTCTATCTCAGAGACTTCTGGAGACCTAAGCAGTTCCTGCGGTCTATAGTTATGCATCTTCTATGACCTTCCCGACTTTTTTGGCTGCTTATACATGTTGATTCAACTAAACGCATTTAACCAGTATAGTGTGTTTACTTTCCTCACTGTTTTACCGCTTTTACCGTGCATAGACCACAATTGTGTTACGCTACAAACCGGTCACTACGAATTAAGAACCCATCCAAGCTCTCTACTATCATCACATTCAGAACCATAGTGGAATTCTCCTACCATGGACATGTTCAGCATTCTGGCCTGATTCCATCGCAGCTGGCTGTTGTATTGCCTGGACATGGCAAACATCTCATCTGAAGGCTACAGCCGCGGCTTGTTCCTGGGTACAACTCGCCTGAAGCTAGCAAGCCTAGCTAGGCTGCTAACAACAGAACACTGCCCCATGTCTCTCCCCAAATACTCCGCAATGGAACTCAGGAACATCAGTCTGCACGCACTCCCAAACTGCCTTGAGGTGATAAAATTTCTCCAGCTCCTGCACCATCCACCCTATGTGCATAGGACTGCCAGACATAAGTTTGTTTACTCAGCTACAACTTTGGCTGTGTCGGCTGTTAGGGTCATAACCTCACTACGGCAACACCATCGACCTAGGCCACGCCTACCACCTGTCTTTTTGAGCTCCCTGGCTAATGTGGCTGCCAACACCTTGTCTACTATCACAGTGCCTCGATTTGCCTCTTTATGTTGCTGAACATTCTCTCACTTAACAATAAGGCCTTACTCCTCCACGATATAATTCTGGATAGAACCTTGGACTTTCTCTACCTGACTGAAACATGGCAGAATCCTCAAGAATTTATCACACTCAATCAAGCCACTCCCACTGGATATTCCTACATCCAAAAGCCTCACAGCTACAGCAGTAGTGGCGGCCTGGCCGTTACACACCGCGCTGACATCCTGTTAAAGGAAATCCCTTTGACAACTACATCTTTTGAGTGCCCCCACTTTATGCTGTCTGGTGCCACACAGCTCCAGGTAGTCCTTGTCTACAGCCCCCGAAAGCCTCCACCTGCTTTCTGCTGGAGCTCTCAGAACTCCTGGCCTCAGTCTGCCCAACAGTGGGGTAAAAAAGTATTTAGTCAGTCCCTGATTGTGCAAGTTCTCCTACTTAGAAAGATGAGAGAGGTCTGTAATTTTCAACATAGGTACACTTCAAATATGAGAGACAAAATGAGAAAAAAAATTGAGAAAATCACGTAGGATTTTTTAAAAATTTAATTGTAAACCATGGTGAAAAATAAGTATCTGGTCACCCACAAACAAGCAAGACTTATGGCTCTCACAGACCTGTATCTTCTTTAAGACGTTCTTCTGTCCTCCACCTGTTACCTGCATTAATGGCACCTGTTGGAACTTGTTATCTGTATAAAAGACACCTGTCCACAGCCTCAAACAGTCAGACTCCAAACTCAACCATGGCCAAGAACAAAGAGCTGTCGAAGGACACCAGGAAGAAAATTGTGTGCACCAGGCTGGGAAGAGTGAATCCACAATAATCAAGCAGGTTGTTGTGACTAAATCAACTGTGGGAGCAATTGTAACAAAATGGAAGACATACAGTACCAGACCATTGATAATCTCCCTCGATCTGGGGTTCTAAGCAAGATGTCATCCTGTGGGGTCAAAATGATCATGAGAACAGTGAACAAAAATCCCAGAACTACATGGGGGGACCTGATGAATGACCTGCAGAGAGCTGGGACCAAAGTAACAAAGGCTACACACTACGCAGAGAGGGACTCAAATCCAGCAGTGCCAGGCGGGTCCCCCTGCTTAAGCCAGTACATTTTCAGGCCTGTCTGAAGTTTGCCAGAGAGCATATAGATGATCCAGAAGAGGATTGGGAGAATATCATGTGGTCAGATGAAACCAAAATAGAACATTTTGGTAATAATAATACTGCCTAAGGGAAGCATGTATAAAGTGAATAAAATTGGTCCTAGCACAGAACCTTGTGGAACTTCATAATTAACCTTAGTCTGTGAAGAAGATTCCCCATTTACATGAACAAATTGTAATCTATTAGATAAATATGATTCAAACCACTGCAGCGCAGTGCCTTTAATACCTATGGCATGCTCTAATCTCTGTAATAAAATTTTATGGTCAACAGTATCAAAAGCAGCACTGAGGTCTAACAGAACAAGCACAGAGATGAGTCCACTGTCTGAGGCCATAAGAAGATCATTTGTAACCTTCACTAATGCTGTTTCTGTACTATGATGAATTCTAAACCCTGACTGAAACTCTTCAAATAGACCATTCCTCTGCAGATGATCAGTTAGCTGTTTTACAACTACCCTTTCAAGAATTTTTGAGAGAAAAGGAAGGTTGGAGATTGGCCTATAATTAGCTAAGATAGCTGGGTCAAGTGATGGCTTTTTAAGTAATGGTTTAATTACTGCCACCTTAAAAGCCTGTGGTACATAGCCAACTAATAAAGATAGATTGATCATATTTAAGACCGAAGCATTAATTAATGGTAGGGCTTCCTTGAGCAGCCTGGTAGGAATGGGGTCTAATAGATATGTTGAAGGTTTGAAGGAAGTAACTAATGAAAATAACTCAGACAGAACAATCAGAGAGAAAGAGTCTAACCAAATACCGGCATCACTGAAAGCAGCCAAAGAGAACGATATGTCTTTGGGATGGTTATGAGTAATTTTTTCTCTAATAGTTAAAATTTTATTAGCAAAGAAAGTCATGAAGTCATTACTAGTTAAAGTTAAAGGAATGCTCGGCTCAATAGAGCTCTGACTCTTTGTCAGCCTGGCTACAGTGCTGAAAAGAAACCTGCGGTTGTTCTTATTTTCTTCAATTAGTGATGAGTAGTAAGATGTCCTAGCTTTATGGAGGGCTTTTATATGGAGCAACAGACTCTTTTTCCTGGCTAAGTGAAGATCTTCTAAATTAGTGAGACGCCATTTCCTCTCCAACTTATGGGTTATCTGCTTTAAGCTGCGAGTTTGTGAGTTATACCACGGAGTCAGGCACTTCTGATTTAAGGCTCTCTTTTTCAGAGGCGCTACAGCATCCAAAGTTGTCCTCAAAGAGGATATAAAACTATTGACGAGATAATCTATCTCACTCAAAGAGTTTAGGTAGCTACTCTGCCCTGTGTTGGTATATGGCATTGGAGAACATAAAGAAGGAATCATATCCTTAAACCTAGTTACAGCGCTTTCTGAAAGACTTCTACTGTAATGAAACGTATTCCCCACTGCTGGGTAGTCCATCAGAGTAAATGTAAATGTTATTAAGAAATGATCAGACAGAAGGGGGTTTTCAGGGAATACTGTTAAGTCTTCAATTTCCATACCATAAGTCAGAACAAGATCTAAGTTATGATTAAAGTGGTGGGTGGACTCATTTACATTTTGAGCAAAGCCAATCGAGTCTAACAATAGATTAAATGCAGTGTTGAGGCTGTCATTCTCAGCATCTGTGTGGATGTTAAAATTGCCCACTATAATTATCTTATCTGAGCTAAGCACTAAGTCAGATAAAAGGTCCGAAAATTCACAGAGAAACTCACAGTAACGACCAGGTGGACGATAGATAACAACAAATAAAACTGGGTTTTGGGACTTCCAATTTGGATGGACAAGACTAAGAGTCAAGCTTTCAAATGAATTAAAGCTCTGTCTGGGTTTTTTATTAATTAATAAGCTGGAGTGGAAGATTGCTGCTAATCCTCCGCCTCGGCCCGTGCTACGAGCGTTCTGGCAGTTAGTGTGACTCGGGGGTGTTGACTCATTTAAACTAACATATTCATCCTGCTGTAACCAGGTTTCTGTAAGGCAGAATAAATCAATATATTGATCAATTATTATATCATTTACTAACAGGGACTTAGAAGAGAGATCTAATGTTTAATAGACCACATATAACTGTTTTAGTCTGTGGTGCAGTTGAAGGTGCTATATTATTTTTTCTTTTTGAATTTTTATGCTTAAATAGATTTTTGCTGGTTATTGGTGGTCTAGGTGCAGGTACCGTCTCTACAGGGATGGGGTAATGAGGGGATGGCAGGGGGAGAGAAGCTGCAGAGAGGTGTGTAAGACTACAACTCTGCTTCCTGGTCCCAACCCTGGATAGTCACGGTTTGGAGGATTTAAGAAAATTGGCCAGATTTCTAGAAATGAGAGCTGCTCCATCCAAAGTGGGATGGATGCCGTCTCTCCTAACAAGACCAGGTTTTCCCCAGAAGCTTTGCCAATTTTCTATGAAGCCCACCTCATTTTTTGGACACCACTCAGACAGCCAGCAATTCAGGGAGAACATGCGGCTAAACATGTCACTCCCGGTCCGATTGGGGAGGGGCCCAGAGAAAACTACAGAGTCCGACATTGTTTTTGCAAAGTTACACACCGATTCAATGTTAATTTTAGTGACCTCCGATTGGCGTAACTGGGTGTCATTACAGTCTTACCAAATTTACGCTCAGCCTTATCCAGCAGTTTCAAATTTCCTTCAGTGTCACCTGCTCTGGCCCCCGGAAGACAATTGACTATGGTTGCTGGTGTCGCTAACTTCACATTTCTCAAAACAGAGTCGCTAATAACCAGAGTTTGTTCCTCGGCGGGTGTGTCGCCGAGTGGGGAAAAACGGTTACAAATGTGTACGGGTTGGCGGTGTACACGGGGCTTCTGTTTAGAACTACGCTTCCTGCTCACAGTCACCCAGTTGGCCTGCTTTCCCGGCTACTCGGGATCTGCCGGAGGGGAACTAACGGCGGCTAAGCTACCTTGGTCCACACCGACTACAGGGGCCTGGCTAGCTGTAGGATTTTCCACGGTGCGGAGCCGAGTCTCCAATTCGCCCAGCCTGGCCTCCAAAGCTACGAATAAGCTGCACTTATTACAAGTACCATTACTGCTAAAGGAGGCCGAGGAATAACTAAACATTTCACACCCAGAGCAGAAAAGTGCGGGAGAGACAGGAGAAGCCGCCATGCTAAACCAGCTAAGAGCTAGTAGCTGCGCTAAGCTAGCGGATTCCTAAAAACACACAAAGTGAATAATGTGTAAATAATTTAGAGGTGATTCAGCAGAGGGAGTGCTTTAGTTAAGGCACATGAAGATTACACTGTGAAACAAATCGTTATCTAGTTAACTAGATCAATCTAACTGCGCAGATTAAACAGCTAACAAAACACCGCTGTGCTCCGGAACAGGAAATGATACAATACCGCAGTGAGAGCCAACCACCAGTAGAGGCAGTCAACCAAATAATTTACAAATAAATTATTTAAAAATCCTACAGTGTATCAGGCTGGATGGTCAGGAATGGCAGGACACAAATGCACAGCTCAAGCAGACAGCTCTGGTTTTCAGAAGACTTTATGATGGTGGTTAACAGAGGTTGGTACACGAGTAAGCAGTCCAGGAAAAACAACAGTACAAAAATCATCAGGCAAGCAAGTGTGGTCAAAGCAACAGGCAGGAGGTCAGGTGCACACAAGGAAGGAGGCAAGACTATGGAATGCAGGTACAGAGCTGGAATGTAGGACAAAGGACTGGATCTGACTGACTTAACCTGACTGGTATGAAAGGTGGGGTGAATACGCAGGGACCTAGGGAGCCGGAGACGAAACAGAAAGTGGATTAATAAGCTTGGTGACTGGGAATGGGCCGACCAACCCGGACTAGCAAACTTCCTGGGCAGCCCCTTTAACTGGAGGTGACGAGTTGAGAGCCATACCTTCTGACCGGGTTCATAAGAGGGTGCGGAGGTCCTCCTGCGGTCAGCTATGGATTTATAGCTTTGGGATGTGCAGATCAATGTCCTTTTGGCCCGCTCCCAGGTTCAGAGTGCAGAGGGCACCGAGGAATTGAGGTCTGTGGGAGGAAATAGAGAAGGTTGATGACTATAAATGACATGAAAAGGGGAATAACCGGTAGATACAGAGGGCAATTGATTATGGGCCAATTCTATCCAGGGTACTTGCGAGGACCAAGTGGCAGGTTATTGTGAGGCAAGAATACGAAGACCCTTTTCTAATTCCTGATTCAGACGTTCGGTTTGACCATTGGTTTGTGGATGGTAGCCCGATGTTAAAGTGAGGGAAACCCCCACGAGACGGCAGAACTCCCTCCAAAAATTGGACACGAACTGAGTGCCTCTGTCAGAAACAATGTCTTGAGGGAAACCATGTAAGTTAAAAACATGATTCAGCAAAACCTCGGCTGTTTCCTTGGCTGACGGGAGTTTGAGCAGTGGAATGAAATATGCCATCTTCGACAGTCTATCTACCACAGTAAGAACTACCGTGTTGCCCTTGGAGGGTGGAAGACTGGTTACAAAGTCCATCGTAATGTGGGACCAGGGATGTGCAGGCACAGGCAGCGGCATTAATAATCCGGCGGGTGGTCGGTTAGATGACTTATACATGGCACATGTCTGACAGGCGTTGACATATTCCGACACATCCTTTGATAACCCAGGCCACCAAAACCTCTGTTGAACTACAAAAAGGGTTTTCCTTATACCTGGGTGACAAAAAAAATGGCTGTCATGTCCCCACCTGATCACGTCCTCCCTGAGCATGTCTGGAACAAAAGGTTTGCCGATGGGACAACCGGGGGGTACCAGAACCCTATCATTAGCAGACTGGACCCTAGACTCAATTTCCCACGTGAGAGCAGATACAGAGCAGGAGGCCGGCAGTATTGTACCTGGATCAGCCGGGGTGTCAACTGGTTCTCCCTGACGGGATAGAGCATCTGGTTTCCCATTTTTTGAACCTGGTCGGTATGAAAGCACAAAGTTGAAATGGCTGAAAAGGCTCGCCCACCTAGCTTGACGCGCATTAAGGCGCTTGGCAGATCATAAATATTCCAAATTTTTGTGATCAGTGTAAACTAGGAACAGTGTTTGTGCCCCCTCCAACCAGTGGCGCCACTACTCCAAGGCCACTTTCACCGCCAACAGGTCGTGGTCTCCGATGCTGTAATTTTGCTCAGCTGCAGTCAACTTTTTGACAGATAGGCACATGGGTGCATTCTATTGTCAGTAGGATTTTGTTGTGAAAGAACTGCACCCACTCCCATGTTTGAAGCATCCACCTCTACCACAAACTGTCGAGCGGTGTCAGGGAGGAGTAGTACGGGGGCCGCTATAAAGTGTTTCTTTAGAACCTTGAAAGCCTCGTCGCACACAGGTGACCAAACAAACGTCTGGAGGGATGACGTGACATAGTGTAATGGAGCTGCAATAGTGCTGAAATTGCGAATGAATTTTCGATAGAAATTGGCGAAACCCAGGAATCTCCGTACCTCCTTTCGTGAGAAGGGAACAGCCCAATCACATACTGCAGCAACCTTATAAGGGTCCATCTTAATCTCCCCCTCAGCAATTACAAACGCCAAAAATGAAACAGTCGATTTATGGAACTCACATTTCTCTGCCTTCACAAACAGGTTATGGTGTAACAGGGTCTGAAGTATAGTGCGCACATGTTCCTTGTGGGTTTTCAGGTCAGGGGAGAAATTCAGAATATCATCAAGATAAACAAAAATGAGTTTGTTGAGAAATTCATGCAGCACATCATTAACCAAGTTCTGGAACACTGCAGGAGCATTTGTGAGGCCAAATGGCATGACTAAGTATTCATAATGACCAGTTGTTGTGTTAAAAGCTGTTTTCCATTCATCTCCTTCTCTTATCCTTACTAAATGGTATGCATTGCAGAGTTCCAGCTTAGTAAAAATCTTTGCTCCTTCCAACAACTCAAAAGCAGTGGAAATGAGAGGTAACGGGTAACGATTTTTAACGGTGACGTCATTAAGCCCACGATAATCAATACAAGGGCGGAGCGATTTGTCCTTTTTCTCAACGAATAAAACCCCCCCCCTGTGGGCGACGACGAATGACGAATCAAATCAGCAGCGAGGGATTCCTGTATATATTCATTCATGGCGCTACGTTCAGGGACCGTCAGTGAAAACTAAATCATGGTAACATGACGGAACCCTGCGAGATCCGGGTTAGACTCCAGCTGGGAACACACTGGTTCTGACATACAAGATTTCTTGCAGGCTGAGCCCCACGAAACCATCTTTCCCATTGACCAGTCAAAATTAGGGCTGTGTTGTATTAACCAGGGGTGCCCCAGGATCAGCAGATGAGTCATATTGTCAGATACATGAAAGCTGATAGATTCGGCATGATTTTCTGCCACGGTTAAGGAAACGGACAGAATACAGTGAGAAATACAACCTAATTCATGGCCATCCACTGCGTCCACCACCAGAGGGCGGGAGAGTTCTACCAATTTCAGGTGCAGAGACCTGGCCAGAGAAGACAAAATTAAATTAGCATCAGAACCAGAATCCACGAAAGCTGACATGGAAACTGACGAGTTCTCAGAGGACAATTTAGCTGGAATTACATTTTGTGCTGTGGATGGAGTTATGGAATTAAGACTCACCCGTATGTCGGATTTTGGCCTCATGGTGGCACCCCTGGCTTGACAATTGGATATCATGTGATCAGAATGTCCACAGTAAAAACAAAGTCCGCCATCTCGGCATCGCTGCCTCTTGGCAGAGGAAAGACGAGCGCGACATGGTCACATGGACTCCTCGGAACCGCTGTGTGGAGGACCCGCTCTCACATGGCTGGAGGAGGATGTGCAGGCGGGAGGAGTTGTGGAGCATTGGACAGACAGCCGGGCGGCACGGCGAGGGCGGTCCTGCAGACGCCGGTCGGTCCGTATGGCGAGGGTGGTCCAAATCGTCGGGCTGATCTACTGCTATCAGCAGTTCCTGGATATCTTCTGAGAGCCCCTGAAAAAACCCGTGGTGGAGCGCCACAGAATTCCAATCACTCCTGGCTGCCAGAATGCGGAAGTCCACTGCGTAGTTGGCGACACGACGTCCACCTTGCCTAAAGTTCATCAGGGATCGAGCTACTTCTCGCCCTGGAGAGGTGTGTTGGAAGACCAATTGCAGAGCTGATGTAAATGCCAGAAGAGAGGCACAGATGGCAGATTGGCGACCCCACTCAGCTGTTGCCCACGCCAATGCATGACCAGTCAGGTGAGTGATGATGTAAGCTATCTTCACCCTGTCGGACGGGAACTTACATGACATGAGTTCAAAATTCAACTCACACTGAGTCAGAAAAGGTCTGACATCTCCGGACTCGCCTGAGAAGTGTTCAGGCGGTGAGAGCAGATGGCAGTAGTCTTGTTCGGGTATGGAAGCCGGAGTGGTAGCTGGCAGCCCCAGTGGAGGCACACGTGCTACCGGTGGCCGGAACAGTGGAAGCCTGATCAATCAATCAATCAATCAATTTTTTTTTTATATAGCGCCAAATCACAACAAACAGTTGCCCCAAGGCGCTTTATATTGTAAGGCAAGGCCATACAATAATGATGTAAAACCCCAACGGTCAAAACGACCCCCTGTGAGCAAGCACTTGGCTACAGTGGGAAGGAAAAACTCCCTTTTAACAGGAAGAAACCTCCAGCAGAACCAGGCTCAGGGAGGGGCAGTCTTCTGCTGGGACTGGTTGGGGCTGAGGGAGAGAACCAGGAAAAAGACATGCTGTGGAGGGGAGCAGAGATCGATCACTAATGATTAAATGCAGAGTGGTGCATACAGAGCAAAAAGAGAAAGAAACAGTGCATCATGGGAACCCCCCAGCAGTCTACGTCTATAGCAGCATAACTAAGGGATGGTTCAGGGTCACCTGATCCAGCCCTAACTATAAGCTTTAGCAAAAAGGAAAGTTTTAAGCCTAATCTTAAAAGTAGAGAGGGTGTCTGTCTCCCTGATCTGAATTGGGAGCTGGTTCCACAGGAGAGGAGCCTGAAAGCTGAAGGCTCTGCCTCCCATTCTACTCTTACAAACCCTAGGAACTACAAGTAAGCCTGCAGTCTGAGAGCGAAGCGCTCTATTGGGGTGATATGGTACTACGAGGTCCCTAAGATAAGATGGGACCTGATTATTCAAAACCTTATAAGTAAGAAGAAGAATTTTAAATTCTATTCTAGAATTAACAGGAAGCCAATGAAGAGAGGCCAATATGGGTGAGATATGCTCTCTCCTTCTAGTCCCCGTCAGCACTCTAGCTGCAGCATTTTGAATTAACTGAAGGCTTTTTAGGGAACTTTTAGGACAACCTGATAATAATGAATTACAATAGTCCAGCCTAGAGGAAATAAATGCATGAATTAGTTTTTCAGCATCACTCCGAGACAAGACCTTTCTGATTTTAGAGATATTGCGTAAAGCAAAAAAGCAGTCCTACATATTTGTTTAATATGCGCTTTGAATGACATATCCTGATCAAAAATGACTCCAAGATTTCTCACAGTATTACTAGAGGTCAGGGTAATGCCATCCAGAGTAAGGATCTGGTTAGACACCATGTTTCTAAGATTTGTGGGGCCAAGAACAATAACTTCAGTTTTATCTGAGTTTAAAAGCAGGAAATTAGAGGTCATCCATGTCTTTATGTCTGTAAGACAATCCTGCAGTTTAGCTAATTGGTGTGTGTCCTCTGGCTTCATGGATAGATAAAGCTGGGTATCATCTGCGTAACAATGAAAATTTAAGCAATACCGTCTAATAATACTGCCTAAGGGAAGCATATATAAAGTGAATAAAATTGGTCCTAGCACAGAACCTTGTGGAACTCCATAATTAACTTTAGTCTGCGAAGAAGATTCCCCATTTACATGAACAAATTGTAATCTATTAGACAAATATGATTCAAACCACCGCAGCGCAGTGCCTTTAATACCTATGGCATGCTCTAATCTCTGTAATAAAATTTTATGGTCAACAGTATCAAAAGCAGCACTGAGGTCTAACAGAACAAGCACAGAGATGAGTCCACTGTCCGAGGCCATAAGAAGATCATTTGTAACCTTCACTAATGCTGTTTCTGTACTATGATGAATTCTAAAACCTGACTGAAACTCTTCAAATAGACCATTCCTCTGCAGATGATCAGTTAGCTGTTTTACAACTACCCTTTCAAGAATTTTTGAGAGAAAAGGAAGGTTGGAGATTGGCCTATAATTAGCTAAGATAGCTGGGTCAAGTGATGGCTTTTTAAGTAATGGTTTAATTACTGCCACCTTAAAAGCCTGTGGTACATAGCCAACTAACAAAGATAGATTGATCATATTTAAGATCGAAGCATTAAATAATGGTAGGGCTTCCTTGAGCAGCCTGGTAGGAATGGGGTCTAATAAACATGTTGATGGTTTGGATGAAGTAACTAATGAAAATAACTCAGACAGAACAATCGGAGAGAAAGAGTCTAACCAAATACCGGCATCACTGAAAGCAGCCAAAGATAACGATACGTCTTTGGGATGGTTATGAGTAATTTTTTCTCTAATAGTTAAAATTTTGTTAGCAAAGAAAGTCATGAACTCATTACTAGTTAAAGATAATGGAATACTCAGCTCAATAGAGCTCTGACTCTTTGTCAGCCTGGCTACAGTGCTGAAAAGAAACCTGGGGTTGTTCTTATTTTCTTCAATTAGTGATGAGTAGAAAGATGTCCTAGCTTTACGGAGGGCTTTTTTATAGAGCAACAGACTCTTTTTCCAGGCTAAGTGAAGATCTTCTAAATTAGTGAGACGCCATTTCCTCTCCAACTTACGGGTTATCTGCTTTAAGCTACGAGTTTGAGAGTTATACCATGGAGTCAGACACTTCTGATTTAAAGCTCTCTTTTTCAGAGGAGCTACAGCATCCAAAGTTGTCTTCAATGAGGATGTAAAACTATTGACGAGATACTCTATCTCCCTTACAGAGTTTAGGTAGCTACTCTGCACTGTGTTGTTATATGGCATTAGAGAACATAAAGAAGGAATCATATCCTTAAACCTAGTTACAGCGCTTTCTGAAAGACTTCTAGTGTAATGAAACTTATTCCCTACTGCTGGGTAGTCCATCAGAGTAAATGTAAATGTTATTAAAAAATGATCAGACAGAAGGGAGTTTTCAGGGAATACTGTTAAGTCTTCTATTTCCATACCATAAGTCAGAACAAGATCTAAGATATGATTAAAGTGGTGGGTGGACTCATTTACTTTTTGAGCAAAGCCAATCAAGTCTAATAATAGATTAAATGCAGTGTTGAGGCTGTCATTCTCAGCATCTGTGTGGATGTTAAAATCGCCCACTATAATTATCTTATCTGAGCTAAGCACTAAGTCAGACAAAAGGTCTGAAAATTCACAGAGAAACTCACAGTAACGACCAGGTGGACGATAGATAATAACAAATAAAACTGGTTTTTGGGACTTCCAATTTGGATGGACAAGACTAAGAGACAAGCTTTCAAATGAATTAAAGCTCTGTCTGGGTTTTTGATTAATTAATAAGCTGGAATGGAAGATTGCTGCTAATCCACCGCCCCGGCCCGTGCTACGAGCATTCTGACAGTTAGTGTGACTCGGGGGTGTTGACTCATTTAAACTAACATATTCATCCTGCTGTAACCAGGTTTCTGTTAGGCAGAATAAATCAATATGTTGATCAATTATTATATCATTTACCAACAGGGACTTAGAAGAGAGAGACCTAATGTTTAATAGACCACATTTAACTGTTTTAGTCTGTGGTGCAGTAGAAGGTGCTATATTATTTTTTCTTTTTGAATTTTTATGCTTAAATAGATTTTTGCTGGTTGTTGGTGGTCTGGGAGCAGGCACCGTCTCTACGGGGATGGGGTAATGAGGGGATGGCAGGGGGAGAGAAGCTGCAGAGAGGTGTGTAAGACTACAACTCTGCTTCCTGGTCCCAACCCTGGATAGTCACGGTTTGGAGGATTTAAGAAAATTAGCCAGATTTCTAGAAATGAGAGCTGCTCCATCCAAAGTGGGATGGATGCCGTCTCTCCTAACAAGACCAGGTTTTCCCCAGAAGCTTTGCCAATTATCAATGAAGCCCACCTCATTTTTTGGACACCACTCAGACAGCCAGCAATTCAAGGAGAACATGCGGCTAAACATGTCACTCCCGGTCTGATTGGGGAGGGGCCCAGAGAAAACTACAGAGTCCGACATTGTTTTTGCAAAGTTACACACCGATTTAATGTTAATTTTAGTGACCTCCGATTGGCGTAACCGGGTGTCATTACTGCCGACGTGAATTACAATCTTACCAAATTTACGCTTAGCCTTAACCAGCAGTTTCAAATTTCCTTCAATGTCGCCTGCTCTGGCCCCCGGAAGACAATTGACTATGGTTGCTGGTGTCGCTAACTTCACATTTCTCAAAACAGAGTCGCCAATAACCAGAGTTTGATCCTCGGCGGGTGTGTCGTCGAGTGGGGAAAAACGGTTAGAAATGTGAACGGGTTGGCGGTGTACACAGGGCTTCTGTTTAGGGCTACGCTTCCTCCTCACAGTCACCCAGTCAGCCTGCTTTCCCGGCTGCTCGGGATCTGCCAGGGGGGAACTAACGGCGGCTAAGCTACCTTGGTCCGCACCGACTACAGGGGCCTGGCTAGCTGTAGAATTTTCCACGGTGCGGAGCCGAGTCTCCAATTCGCCCAGCCTGGCCTCCAAAGCTACGAATAAGCTACACTTATTACAAGTACCATTACTGCTAAAGGAGGCCGAGGAATAACTAAACATTTCACACCCAGAGCAGAAAAGTGCGGGAGAGACAGGAGAAGCCGCCATGCTAAATCGGCTAAGAGCTAGTAGCTACGCTAAGCTAGCGGATTCCTAAAAACACGCAAAGTGAATAATGTGTAAATAATTTAGAGGTGATTCAGCAGAATGAGTGCTTTAGTTAAGGCACGTAAAGATTACACTGGGAAACAAATCGTAATCTAGATAACTAGATCAATCTAACTGCGCAGATTAAACAGCTAACAGATACAGAAAAACACCGCTGTGCTCCGGGATGATTAAGGCTAGACAGTAATTGTCCCATCTGGGTTCTCACCGACTCCATGAATAAGTTCTGGCGCTTAGCGGGTCACCAAACCAGGAGGAGAGTGCAGTGAGGTGATCCTGTTGTTGTGCGAGCTGCTTACTGTAGTGTTGTACCGCCAACTGAAATGGGTTAGAGCCGGCTGTCCATTGTTGGCCAGTTTGTACTATCAGGCTGGATGGTCAGGAATGGCAGGACACAAATGCACAGCTCAAGCAGACAGCTCTGGTTTTCAGAAGACTTTATGATGGTGGTTAGCAGAGGTCGGTACATGAGTCAGCAGTCCAGGAAAAACAGCAGTACAAAAATCATCAGGCAAGTGAGCGTGGTCAAAGCAACAGGCAGGGGGTCAGGTACACACAAGGAAGCAGGCAAGACTATGGAACGTAGGTACAGAGCTGGAATGACGGCAGAGGTCACAACAAACTGGTGAGAGACAAACAACCTCAGTGAGCTTATATTACCCCAGGTGGCAATCAGCAAATCAGAAACAGGTGTGCCAGGAAAGCACCAGAACCAGGGCGTGGCCAGAGAGAGAGAGAGACAGAGACAGACAACCCCCAAGCAGAAAAACCCAGCAAGAGAAAAAACAAACCAGGCCCAACAAAATACACAAAATAAAACAGACAACTAAAAACTCAACTCCTGACACAATGTGATTTCCTGGATTTTTTTTTTTCTCATTTTGTCTCTCATAATTGAAGTGTACCTATGTTGAAAATTACAGACCTCTCTCATCTTTCTAAGTAGGAGAACTTGCACAATCAGGGACTGACTAAATACTTTTTGGCCCACTGTATGGAGTTTACATCCATGTAAACTACAGCAGTTGCTCCTTCACTGCGGATTTCCTGTCACTGCTGGACTGCTTTAATATTAAACATGTATAGCGCTCGACCCATGCCAAGGGACACACCTTGGACCTGGTGTTCTGTGCTGGCACAAGCCCCTCCCATCTCTACTGCATGACCTGGCTGTCTCTCACCACCAAGCCAGCCTGTTTTCCGTCCCTGTGCCCCTCCCTCAGCAGCCCACAAAAAGGTCCATCACATACAGGAATACAAAACGTGTGGCTATGCTGGCTAACACCCTAGCAACCAACCTCGCTATCCACCCCTCCAACTGCACTGTCAATCACCTGGTGGAGCACTACAACAGTGCCCTTGCACTCAGCCTGGACTCTGCAACTCTGGGGTAAACCAGGGAGTGGGGCAGACGTAGGAGACCGATTTAGTGATAAGTGGAGCAACAGAGTCTGCCCCACTCCCTGGTTTACCCCAGAGTTGCAGAGGCTCAAGTCCATGGGGCATCGACTTGAGAGACTTCACAAAAGATCTGGCCTGACTGTCCATCTTGAAGCCTACAGAGACCATGTCAAGTGCTATAAAGAGGATCTTACACAGTAAAATCACCAGTGTTAAATTAACACTGACAGTGAACATATGGTCCCACTCTGGCCAGAGTGGGACCATACATTCCTATCTGGGCTGCCTAACAAGGCCCTAGACAGATTGCAGTATGTCCAGAACTCAGCTGCCAGGGTGCTAACTCATACCAAGCCCTGGCAGCACATCACTTCCATCCTCAAGAAACTTCACTGGCTCCCAGTCAAAGAACGCATCAGCTACAAAATCCTCCTCCTTACCTACAAATCACTCCATTCATTGGCACCCAAGTACATCACTGATCTTCTTCACCCCTACTCCCAGTCACGGTACCTGCATTACACCAGCAAGGCCCTACTCTCCATTTCCCGCACCAGACTCAGAACTTTTGGAGATAGGTCTTTCTGTGTAATTGCCCTTACCCTCTGGAACAGCCTGACCCTTCGCATCCGTTCTGCCACTTCTCTGACACAGTTCCAAAAGCACCTCAAAACACACTTCTTCTCTCTTGCCTACCCTCCCTAAATCCCCATCACCCCGCCCTCTACCTCCCTCCTTCCACTCTTGTGAAGCAACCTTGGGTATCATGAAAGGCGCTATAGAAATCCAAGTCATTATTATTATTATTATTATTATTATTATTCCTATCAAGATGTTTTCTTTGCTTCAAGCAGATTTTTAGTGTTTCCGCCCTGCGTTAATAACAAGTCACTCAAGTGATTTTAACTCCAATATTTCAGGTACTAGGGGCCCTTTCTTGATGATCTCTGGTGCACAGTCAAAAGTGCATATTGCAAGTGCGTCTGGGGAATGTCAGCGCTATTTTTGCTGTTTGCATATCGCATGGCACAGGGGACAAAGGGGGGAGTATTTTGACACTCAAGCCTCCGTCACACATAGGTCGATTGAGGCCAAATGGCATCAAAATGACACATCTGGCCACAGTTGGAAAGTGTTGAGTTGTGGTCTGAAGACACAGTCTCACACACACTGAGAAATCATTTCAGCACCTGTTCTACGCATGCACAAACATGTAATGTCAGTGAGCTGGGAAGGACAGGATGAGCAAAAATGTGATTGCATGGGAGTGAATGAGTGACTGCTCCGATGCTGGAATGGACACATATGGCATGAGTCTGGTCAGATTACATACGTTGGTTGTAATCTGATGTCCAGTACTGGCAGGTCCTGTGCAAAGGGAGGACACAGCGCATTCTTACTACAACCCCTGGCAAAAATTATGGAATCACCGGCCTCGGAGGATGTTCATTCAGTTGTTTAATTTTGTAGACAAAAAAGCAGATCACAAACATGACACAAAACTAAAGTCATTTCAAATGGCAACTTTCTGGCTTTAAGAAACACTATAAGAAATCAGGAAAAAAATTGTGGCAATCAGTAACTGTTACTTTTTTAGACCAAGCAGAGGGAAAAAAATATGGAATCACTCAATTCTGAGGAAAAAATTATGGAATCATGAAAAACAAAAGAACGCTCCAACACATCACTAGTATTTTGTTGCACCACCTCTGGCTTTTATAACAACTTGCAGTCTCTGAGGCATGGACTTAATGAGTGACAAACAGTACTCTTCATCAATCTGGCTCCAACTTTCTCTGATTGCTGTTGCCAGATCAGCTTTGCAGGTTGGAGCCTTGTCATGGACCATTTTCTTCAATTTCCACCAAAGATTTTCAATTGGATTAAGATCCGGACTATTTGCAGGCCATGACATTGACACTGTCTTTTTGCAAGGAATGTTTTCACAGTTTTTGCTCTATGGCAAGATGCATTATCATCTTGAAAAATGATTTCATCATCCCCAAACATCCTTTCAATTGATGGGATAAGAAAAGTGTCCAAAATATCAACGTAAACTTGTGCATTTATTGATGATGTAATTACAGCCATCTCCCCAGTGCCTTTACCTGACATGCAGCCCCATATCATCAATAACTGTGGAAATTTACATGTTCTCTTCAGGCAGTCATCTTTATAAATCTCACTGGAACGGCACCAAACAAAAGTTCCAGCATCATCACCGTGCCCAATGCAGATTCGAGATTCATCACTGAATATGACTTTCATCCAGTCATCCACAGTCCACGATTGCTTTTCCTTAGCCCATTGTAACCTTGTTTTTTTCTGTTTAGGTGTTAATGATGGCTTTCGTTTAGCTTTTCTGTATGTAAATCCCATTTCCTTTAGGCGGTTTCTTACAGTTCGGTCACAGACGTTGACTCCAGTTTCCTCCCATTCGTTCCTCATTTGTTTTGTTGTGCATTTTCGATTTTTGAGACATATTGCTTTAAGTTTTCTGTCTTGACGCTTTGATGTCTTCCTTGGTCTACCAGTATGTTTGCCTTTAACAACCTTCCCATGTTGTTTGTATTTGGTCCAGAGTTTAGACACAGCTGACTGTGAACAACCAACATCTTTTGCAACATTGCATGATGATTTACCCTCTTTTAAGTGTTTGATAATCCTCTCCTTTGTTTCAATTGACATCTCTCGTGTTGGAGCCATGATTCATGTCAGTCCACTTGGTGCAACAGCTCTCCAAGGTGTGATCACTCCTTTTTAGATGCAGACTAATGAGCAGATCTGATTTGATGCAGGTGTTAGTTTTGGGGATGAAAATGTACAGGGTGATTCCATAATTTATTCCTCAGAATTGAGTGACTCCATATTTTTCCCTCTGCATTACTGACTGCCACAATTTTTTCTCCTGATTTCTTATAGTGTTTCTTAAAGCCAGAAAGTTGCCATTTGAAATGACTTTAGGTTTGTGTCATGTCTGTGATCTGCTTTTTTTCTACAAAATTAAACAACTGAATGAACATCCTCCAAGGCCGGTGATTCCATAATTTTTGCCAGGGGTTGTATGTGTGACAGGGGTCTTAGTATAGGTGTGTTTTGGGCATAACAGGAAATAAACCAATCAGTGTGTCACCCATCACTGCCTTTAACAGCTGGGGCACTCTGCTATAGAGATGATGGACTAAATTAAGATGTTTTCTGGTGAGTAAATGGATGTGTGTACAATGTGTCAAAGCATGCGAGCGAACATCAGCCAAAAAAATCTACCTGAGGTAAAGCAGTAAGATGTGGTTTTGTATTTTCCCTTTCATGTTTACTTTTATTTAATTTAATCATTGTTTTCACTTTAGTTTGTTCTGTGTACACGGATAACATATGCTTGTTGTGAACCCACCTATGACAGGCGGATTTTAATATTGCTTTGTGTAAGTGGCAGGAAATTTCTCCACTTGCTTTCAGACCAAGTTTTCTAGGTCTGTTGTGTCGTTCCTTTCTGATAATTCACAACAGTACTGTGACTGACTCCACCTCATTTTAAGACCAATAAGCCTATGGGGGCACAAAAGAGGGCAAGTGCATTTGCTATTTAAAAAAATGAACCCTGAGTGAGAAAATGACAACTGCGTTGGTTGGAAAGTAACAGTGACAATTTTGCTGCACTGTATGCTACATTGCGTTGGGTGGAATATACAGCCCAAATTGTTTTTCGGCCCTTCTACTGCCTCCCAATGACCCTGTCTGTAAGGTTCTGCCACTAATGGTGCATATTTCCAAACCTAACGTGTGCTGGGTTTAGTTGGCTGCCCCGGCAGCATTTCTACCTCTATGCTCCTGAGACAATTGCTGTCAACCTCACAGACAGCATAGATAAAAAAAGAAGTAAAGTTGAGAAGTCCCACAAGAGTCATTCAACTAAATCTAATGGGGAGAAAGCTCTAAGTAAGAAAGCTCTAAATAATGTCACAAAGAAAATACCTGATTATGGACCCATACAGACATGTATTTATTGCCAAGAGTTCACACAATTTAAAAAGTTGGATCACTGTCAAAGAGGCCGATAGGTAACTGTGTAACATCTTTGTGCAACTTTATAACCGTTTAAGGTTTTTAATTGGCTGGAAACAGGTCAGACACTGACCATTTGGACATTTAGAGAATTATGCTGAGACAGCCCAGGCAGGTAAACTGAACCATGAGACAAGGTCAGACATAATGCACAGTGACACGGATAACTATTTTCTTGAAGGATCTATGATGTTTAAACATAAACATGAAGGATACTGCTGTTTAGAAGCAAAATGATCATTCTTATTTCAATGCTGTCATAGTATAATAATCCTTATGTGCTGTTCCAAACAGAGTTATAACACAGTTTTACTCCAGGTTACAAAGACACTGGTCAGAAAGGTGTTTATTTAAGGATCAAGTAGCAAGGTTCTGTTTGAAATGAGGAAGAACGAAAAAGACTAAGAAAGACATCGTCTTGCTTTTCCCTCATTTTCAGCATTTTGGTTTATTCGTATGACATTTTATGCTTCACTTACTTCAGTTAATTCCCTGTTTCCTTTGTTCTGTTTGCCATCAGGACTTTTTAAGAAAAAAGCAACACTAAGCATATATACACTGCAAATATATTCAGCACATCTGAAAGTTATCAGTTGTGTCTGAATTATAACGAATATGTCCACATATTTTTCCTGTCAATACTTTACGCGCATGTGTGTGTGTGTGTGTGTGTGTGTGTGTGTGTGTGTGTGTGTGTGTGTGTGTGTGTGTGTGTGTGTGTGTGTGTGTGTGTGTGTGTGTAAACTCTCGATCAGCACATTTCCACTTTGCAACTATTTTCAGGTCAGCACATCTTTAACAATGAATTCCCAAACTGTAAATGCATTTATGTTTTATGTCTCTGCTTTTGGATTTGATGTTTGTTTTGTTGTAGTAATACGTCACATTTCCGTACTGTTTAAGATGGATTTTTGACCATCTTGTTTGGCAGATGTACTCTCGGCCCTTCAAGGTTACAAGATGGTGTGGCCTGCCAATGCCAGCAGGAGCTCATCTATCTTATTTTTCAACCTGGTACCTATTTAAAGATGTTTTTGTATTCTAGTTTTCACTATGGGCAAAAAACAATGTTACGAGGTCTGTTAGAAAAGTATCGGATCTTTTTATTTTTTTCAAAAACCTGATGGATTTGAATCACGTGTGCTTGCATGAGCCAACCTTGAAGTCGTTTTTTCTTTGCAAGGAAATGGCGGAACGACTGGAGCAGCGCGACTGCATCAAATTTTGCCAGAAACTGGGCAACAGCCAGGTGGAAACCATTCGGATTATTCAGACGGCTTTCGGTGACGATCCTATGGGCATCACACAGATTAAGGAGCGGTACAACCGGTTTAAAGACGTCCGCACAGCGGTGGAGAGCGAGCCACGCTCCGGGCGGCCATCAACATGCTGAAATGACCAGATCATTTCCAAAGTGTACGTAGTGGTGATGTGGGACCGTTGTGTGACTATCCGAGAAATTGCGGAAGAGGTAGACATCAGCACTTTTTCAACACATTCCACTGTGACAGAAGATTTGGCCATGAAAAGAGTTGCAGCAAAATCGGCATGAAGCTGATGGCGCAGCAAAAGCGCCTTTGTGTTGAAGCCTCACAGGACATGTTGTGACATGCCCAGCTCGTCCACAATTTGTGGGATAGTCACACGACTGAAAAGCCACCGAAAGCCATCTGAATCTTCTAAATGGTGGAAGAGCTGGGCATGTCACAACATGTCCTGTGAGACTTCAACACGGTGGTGTTTCTGTTCCACCATCAGCTTCGTGCCGAAGCCATCGGCATGAATTTCACTGCAACTGTTTTTGTGGCAAAATGTTCTGTCACAGTGGAATGTGCCGAAAAAGTGCTGATGTCCACATCTTCCACAATTTCTTGGATAGTCACACGACGATCCCACATTACCACAGCATTCACTTTGGAATGATCTGGTCATTTCAGCATGTTGATGGCTGAACAGAGCGTGGCTTGCTCTCCACCGCTGTGCAGCCATCTTTAAACCGGTTGTACCGCTCCTTAATCTGTGTGATGCCCATAGCATCGTCACCGAAAGTCGTCCGAATGGTTTATAATCCGAATGGTTTCCATCTGGCTGTCGCCCAGTTTCTGGCAAAATTTGATGCATTCGCACTGCTCCAGTTGTTACGCCATTTTCCTTGCAAAGAAAAAATGACGAGAGACTACACCCATCCTCACACAACGGCTGCTTACAGGTTCAGGTTCAGGTTCAGGTAACTTTATTTGTACCCGTAGGTAGATTTGGCTTGCAGCAAACAGAAAACAGAAAAAAGGCGTCCATGTTAGTCAACACAACAACAACAATAAAAAACACTAAAAATACTAACAAAGAACATACACAAAACAAGTTAACAAACACCACCAAGGACTCACAACCTTAAAACCACTAAAAAGATGGTCAGCTTAAAACTAGTGTGCAAAGGACAAATAAATAAATAAGTATATAAATATCTAAATATAACCATATGCAAACCTACTAAGATGTGTTCAGTTGCACAATTGCTGCTGGGACAAAACTACTCCTGTAGTGTTTTGTTCTACACCTTGGGACTCTAAACCTACGGCCAGAAGGTAGAAGCTGAAATTCATTATCCAGGGGGTGGGAGTCATCAACTATAATGCAGTTGGTTATCCGCTGTAATGTTTAGTGTACAGGGACTCTAAACTCAGCTGCGATTCACCAATCAACCGACTGGACCATTTAATGATCTGACTCAGTCTGTTCCTATCCTTCAATGTCAAACTGCCAAACCATGCCACCAAAGAAAAAGCTAAAACAGATTCAATAAAAGCACGATAAAATAGTGTTAACATGGTTCGGCCAATGTGAAAATATGACAGTTTCCTGAGACAGAACAAGCGCTGATGTCCCTTCCTACACACCGCCTCACAGTTTGCCTCAAACTTCAGCGAGTCATCAATAATAGTCCCAAGGTATTTATAAGTTTTCACAATTCCAACTGGTTGACCATTCATTGTTGTGTTGCCAGGTGTGCTACCATTCTTCCTAAAATCAATGACCATATCTTTAGTTTTAGATATATTAATCTGAAGATATGAGTCCTCACGCCATTTAACAAAATGGTCAATTACAGGACCGTGGTTACTCTTGTTATCCCGCAGCAGACTGACAATCACTGTATCATCCGCGTATTTTAAAATGAACCTGTTTTTAAAAGTGCTTTGACACATACTGGTATAGAGAATAAATAACAGAGGTGAGAGCACACACGCTTGTGGCGAGCCAGTAGAAGAACACACTGTGTTTGATAAAATCCCGTTCACTCTAACTTTCTGTGTTCTGTTTGTTAAAAAGTCTAAAATCCAACCCACGAGATTATTACTTAATTTAAAATGTTCTAAAAGCCTTTGGGTTAAAATACAGGGTTGAATTGTATTAAAAGCTGAAGAGAAGTCAACAAATAAAAGCCGGGCATGACACCCGCTGCCCTCCAAATGCCTGAGAAGCAGATTAAGCAAAGTGAGTGTGGCATCCTCCACTCCTCTATTAGGCCTGTAAGCAAATTGTAACGGATCGAGTGCATGCATAGTATTTTTTAGCATTACCGACCGTACCAATTTCTCAAAGATCTTCATCAAAATTGATGTTAGAGCAACAGGCCTGAAATCATTCAAGGATGTAGGATTACTAGATTTAGGAACTGGGACCACAACAGCATCTTTCCACACTTTGGGGACATGCTGTGTTTCCAAGGACCAGTTAAAAATATAATAAAAAACTGGACTCAGCTCTTTTGCACAAGATTTAAGTAAATGGCCACAGATATTATCTGGACCATGACTCTTATTTACCTTTGTGCTAAGAAAAGCTTTTTCTATATCCCATTGGTGAAGGGAGAAGTGTTGAGAGTCACGGAGCCTGAGACCAAGTTCCTGAGTTTCCTTACTAAAATCAGATATGTTAAAACGATTAAAAAAAACAATTAAGAGCATTAGCTAGTTCAATATCTGAGTTGAAGCCATTTAAAGTAATATTTGTGCTGCTTTCCATATTTTGGAGGCCTGCAATGGCCTTCATACTAGACCAAGCTGACCCAAGATTATGAGCAGCCATCCTCTTCTCCAACTCAGACTTATAGGTCTGTTTTGCTTTAAGAATCTCTATTTTAAGCTCTTTGGTAACTAAAAGAAGGTCCGAGTCTACTCCCTTTTTAAAGACCTCCTTCTTTTTCTTTATACAAGATTTCACTGATTTAGTGACCCGTGGTCTATTATTAGGATAAATTTTAACTTTCTTACAGGGAACAATCATGTCTCTACAAAAAGTGACATAAGAACATATAACATCAGTGAGTTCATCCAGGTTATCAGAGGACTGCTTAAACATGTCCCAGTCAGTACAGTCAAAACATTCCTGCAAACAATGCTCAGAATCAGCAGTCCAAACTTTAACCTCCTTGGTTTGTACTTTCCCCCTCTTTAAAACAGTCTTGTAGGTTGGCAGAAGATGCACACAATTATGATCTGCAAAACCCAACGGAGGAAGAGGGAGTGATTTAAAAGCGTCTTTAATTGACCCATAACATAAATCCAAAGTCTTGCCACGCCTGGTTGGGCAGGTAACATATTGATAGAAGTTTATTAGGGTTTTTTCCAAGGAGAATTGATTAAAATCTCCTAAAATAAAATTCGGGGCATCAGGTGAAATGGACTGCAATTTTTGAACAACATTAAAAACAGTACTAGAAGCACAGGCAGCATTTGCCTTTGGGTGAATGTATAGTACTGTTATAAAACGTTGTGGGAATTCACGAGGCAGATAAAAAGGACGCAATGACACAGATAAAAGTTCAACATCTGGTGTGCAGACTTTCTCTCTGACAGTCACAGAGGTGCAGTATTGTTTGTTGACATACAAACATACCCCACCTCCTTGCGTTTTTCCCGTCACTTCAGTCTGACGATCAAGACGAAGCGGAGCTCAAAAACCATCGATGAGCAGATCGGCGTCTCGGTCTTCCTCAGTAAGCCATGTCTCTGTAAAGGCCATGACACAAGTGTTCCTGAAGTCCTTTTGAAAGTGGACATTTTCTTGAAGTTCATCCACTTTATTTCTCAGGGACTGAACATTTCCCATAATCACGACAGGCAAGGGGATCCTGGTAAGCTGCTGTTTACGCACACGCAGCCTCACACCACCTCGTCTCCCCCGCTTTCTCCTCTTCTTCTTTATCGAATCACCTTTGTTAAAAAACAAATAATGACAAGCAATACAAGCAAATGACACAATCGACAGGCGTGAAAAAAATCACACATGCGCACGAAGGTTCAAGGTTGGCTCGTGCAAGCACACGTGATTCAAATCCATCAGGTTTTTGAAAAAAATAAAAAGGTCCCATACTTTTCTAACAGACCTCGTAATCAGTGGCTAATTGTCAGGGGCACCATGGTGGCTTTGTGGTTAGCACTCACAGCAAGAAGGTCGTGGGATCACTTCCTGTCCTTTCTGTGTAGAGTTTGCATGCTCTCCCCATACCTGTGTGGGTTTCCTCCAGGTACTCCGATTTCCTCCCACAATCAAAAAAACATGGTTATTTAGGGTCAGCTCCTTTCTTTGCCCCTGACCAAGGCAGTGTCTCTACATCTGGAGTTGGTCCCGGGCACTGGACTGTGGCTGCCCACTACTTCTAGAGGTTGGATTGTGTCTAACTGTAATTAAGATGGGTTAAATGCAGAGGACGAGATTTTTTGTGAATTGTTTTGTAATTTGTGTCTGTAGCATGCCCCAAGCAGAGGGTCACCCGTTTGAGTCTGGTCTGCTTGAGGTTTCTTCCTCAGAGGGAGTTTTTCCTTACCACTGTTGCTCTGGGGGTTGGTAAGGTTAGACCTTACTTGTGTGAAGCAACTTGAGGCAACCTTGTTGTGATTTGGCACAATATATATGAAAATAAATTGAAATTTAAATTCTTGTATGTATATATATGTGACAATGACAATAAAGGCTCTATTCTATTCTGTTATACTAAATATGGTAACTGGACTGTATTTATATAGCACGTTTCCATCTGCATCAGATGCTCAAAGCACTTTACAATAATGCCTCACATCACCCCGATGCCTTCTGGTCTCAAGCCCAACGCCTTAACCACTAGACAATCACCTCCCCTAAATAGGTGAAAATGTCATTGGAACTGTATCATTGTATGGACAGAATCCCAAACAGAGAAGTAAATGTGTGCATTTTTACATCAGTAAATGTAGAGAAACTTATTAAAATAAATTATTAAACGAGTTTATCTTAGCTTTATTCCCATTTAGCAATGGCACCCTCCACTTCAAGTCACACTCCCCTAAATTCATATAAGCTGAATGTTAATGAGGGGCTCAGTCTTCTGCTTACAACAGATAATATGTATTGTGTTGCTGTTTATGAAGGTGTTGACAGCTAGCGCAATGCTGGATTGGTTATCATCATTTTGGTCCAGAGTTCAAAAGTGAACCCGCAAACATCATTAAACAGGATTCAGCTTGAAAAATCCCATCATTCTCTTCTCATTAAAGAAAGAAAAGCAAAATCTGCTCTGATAAGTCGGTTCTAAGGCTGGGAGATGGAGTGGAAACAATTCCGAAGCTATTCAATAATTAATGTTCAACGGGAATAAAGGAGAATAAAAAGAAAACACGCATGTTATATTTATATCAGTGTGTGTGAATAATCCATGTCACACTTTTCCTTGTATGTACATAGTATTACATAAAGTGGCTTGTTCCCTTTGTCCCTTGTACACAGGGGTTGTCTTTGTTAATTAGTGTAATTATATGTTTTCAGGCCATGCTTCGTTTTGCTAAAAATGTGGACACCAGTTAGACATCGGACTAAAGTCTGAGCCTCTCTCTCTCTGCTTATCCCCTAACTCTTTCTCCATGAGAGGGCAGGCGAGATTACTGTCCCGGCACCTCCCAGCTTGCTATGAATAATTGAGTGTAGAATAGTCCTTGGATGTTTACTTTAGTTTCATTATTGAGGAACCACCAACTCACAATCCTGCAGAAGCTGAGAATGAGTACGAGCAAATTAAGGAGAGCGAGAGTGACTGAAATGGACCAAAAAGGGAGGGGGAAGAAGGGAGTGTGACAGTAAATAAGAGAAAGTGCTGTGTGTGAGAAGCAAAGATGTTCATTAGTCAGAGTAGCTGTAAAGAAAATACAAGCTGAAGGTTGACCATCAGAAAGTTAAATGCCAACGATCACCATTAAAAAAAGCACTCTGGTAAAATTAGCACAAACCTTTTCATGTCAGTTTGTTTTATTCTTATCACCCTTTTGAAAGGCACAGTAATGAACTCACTGATATGAGACTAAATTTATCTAATGAAACATTAATTTGTTGCATTATAAAATAAAATAATTTGACATTAGTTTATTACATATAAATACCCTGAATGAATTATGTGTAATAATATATATAAATATATAAGTAACCAAACAAACAACATATTGAATGTAACAAAACAAATGTAATACTATAACAAAGAACCAAACAACAACAACATGTAACAATTAAAAATATTTAAATGAACGTAACAATTGTAACATAACGCAGGTAACCATCTTCATGTGTGCAATATCATGTCATTTATTTATTTATTGTATGGTGTGTGTATATACAGATACAGAGACAGTTATTGAAAGTTTTTTTCAAACCCAATTTATCACTATCACACACCTTGGACTTTTACTTTTTTGTGCCTTTATTTTGTGTTTTTATTTATTCATGTAGGGCATTGATATTTCATTCTGTGACAGCGTCTGTGATGTATTTTGCTGAATGACAATAACAACAAGTCCAAGTCTAACTTAAAAAAGTAATGAAAACAAAGCTGGTGATACACTACACAATGCTATGTAACTGCATTGTACAGCATTGTCAGGCTTTGGGTCCTGTTTGCTGGTTTTGGTTTGCTTATATTGTTTTGTCTCTTGCTGGGGTTTTTTTCCTGTCTGGATCTATCTGTCGCTTTCTCTGTTGTCTGTCTGTGTTTTCTGGTTGTGGGTGTGTCCTTCTCCCTGGCCACTCCTTCTTTCTGGGGCATTCCACACACACCTGCTCTCAATCTGTACCTCATCACCTGGGTGTACATAAGCTCCTTTGTTTGCCTCATTTCTTCGCCAGATTGTTGTGCCTTGTGCCTACTCTCTAGCTCTGTATTGTATTCTTGTTCTGCCTGCTTCACGTGTGTTACGACTACCTGCCTGTATCCTCGACCACGCCTACTGCCTGATGTTTCTGTTTGTATCACTCTTGTTGGACTGCCTTTCCGTGTACCGAACCTCGTTTACTGTTTCAGTAAACTGCTGTGTCTTACAGAGCTTGTTGTCAGAGTCCTGCATTTGCGTCCAGCCTATTCCGCCCTTCAGACCTGTCAGAACAATCTGGCCAACAATGGACGCAGCGGACTCTACGACTTTCCAGCTTGCAGTACGTCACCACAGTAAGCAACTTGCCCAGCAAGAGGATCAGCTCACCGCTCTTAGCACCGGTCTTGGTGAGTTAGCTCAGCGACAGGATGCTTTCATGACGTCCGTGAGCTCCCAGTTGGAACAGCTCCTGTCAAATCTTCCTATTCAGGCCAGCCCGGACCCAGCAAGAAGCAACACCTGCTCCCCGGTGCCACTTCCGCCCGCCGCCATGACGACCATTGCACCGGAAGCAGCCATCTGTACTCATCTTTCCCGCCCTGAACAATTCTCCGGGAAAACTGGTGATATCATGCCCTTTATCACGCAATGTGAGTTGCATTTTGAACTGATGCCCTGTATGTTCCTGTCCGATCGGACGAAGATAGCATACTTGATCTCCCATTTGTCGGGCCGGGCTGCGGCGTGGGCTACTGCGGAGTGGAGCCGTCAGTCGCCATCTTGCTCCTCCCTTCAAGCTTTCACCGCGGCGCTCGAGCAGATATTCCAGCACACACCGCCGGGACGCGAGGCGGCGCGCTCCCTACTGAGGCTCAAGCAGGGCACTCACCGAGTGGCGGATTACGCTGTGGACTTCCGCATCCTGGCCACCAAGAGCGAGTGGAATCCAGCTGCACTTCAGGATGTGTTCTTCCAGGGACTGTCCGCCGAGATTCGTGATAAGCTGATCGCCGCCGAATTACCCGAGGAGTTGGACGAGTTGATCGCACTGGCAATCCGGATCGACCGACGTTTGGCGGAACAATCTCGCCGCGAGCCGCCTCGTCTGCCCCGGCGTGCCTTCGCCTCGCACCCGAATCCCACCACGGCTCTTCACTCCAATGTCAAACGGCCTGGGACTAACGAGCCGACGCAGCACGGCCGCATGCATCTGTCGCAGGAGGAACGACAGCGGAGACGTGACGAGGGACTGTGTTTCTATTGCGGTAAATCAGATCATTTGAATGCTTGTTGTCCAGTCAGGGTTGCTTCTGCAAGACCTCAGGCCTTAGTACGGGTGAGTCACAGCTCTATTTTTTCTTCTAATTCGCAGAACAATATTCCTGTTCAATTGCAATCTGATCACAATTCAGAAATGGTGCATGCCCTCGTAGATTCTGGGTCTGATGCCAATTTAATATTACTCTCCCTCCCCAAGTCCTTGCACCTTAAATTGTTTTCCATCTCACGACCTCTGGCAGTCAGGGCGGTGGACGGACATGAGCTTGGGAGAATCACTCATCGCACTCAGTCCGTCCGACTAATTATCAATGAGAACCATGTGGAAACAATCAGTTTTTTAGTGCTGGATAAAATGACTCACTCCATCATTCTGGGGCATCCCTGGCTGCAACGGCACAGTTCCAATTTCGATTGGGCTAAGGGTACGATAACTGGATGGGGGCCTTCGTGCCCCGGAAAATGTTTAATCAGCCATAAGCTAATGCCTACGCTCGTTCAGACGGACCTGGCCGGGGTCCCGCCTTGTTATCATGACCTTGCAACAGTGTTTAGTAAATCTAACGCTAAATCACTCCCACCTCATCGTATGTACAATTGCGCCATTGACTTGTTGCCTGGGGCCAGTCCTCCCCGAGGGAAATTAAACTCGCTGTCCACCCCTGAACGTACCGCCATGCAGGCATACATACAGGAATCGTTGGATGCAGGATTAATACGGCCCTCATCGTCCCCTGCAGGGGCAGGATTTTTCTTTGTGGAGAAAAAGGATAAGACGCTTCGGCCTTGCATAGATTATCGAGGGTTAAACGACATAACTGTGAAGAACCGTTATCCCTTACCGTTGATGTCGTCCGCTTTTGAATCACTGGAGGGGGCTAAAGTATTCATCAAATTAGATCTCCGTAATGCTTATCATTTGGTCAGGATTAGAGCGGAGGACGAATGGAAGACGGTGTTTAACACCCCCTCCGGTCACTACGAGTACTTGGTGATGCCATTTGGGCTTACTAATGTGCTGGCTGTCTTCTAGAACCTAGTTAACGATGTACTACGGGAGTTCTTGAATAAGTTCGTGTTCCTATATCTGGATGATATACTGATTTTCTCCCCTGACCTAGAAACGCACACCCGGCATGTACGGACCGTGTTACAAACCCTTTTAAGGAATGGATTGTATGTCAAAGCGGAGAAATGTGAATTCCATAAGCCTACTGTATCCTTTCTGGGTTTTGTTATTTCAGAGGGCAAGATTCAGATGGATCCTGAAAAGGTGGCTGCAGTACGTGATTGGGCGGTGCCCAGTTGCCGTAAAGAATTTCAGAGGTTTTTGGGATTTGCAAATTTCTATCGCAAGTTCATCCGAAATTTCAGTTCGGTGGCTGCGCCACTTCATAATGTAACGTCATCGCTACGTGTGTTCAAGTGGACACCGGAATGTGACGAGGCCTTTAAGATCCTAAAGCAATGGTTCACTACCGCCCCAGTGCTACTCCTTCCTGACCCCGCACGGCAGTTCGTTGTTGAGGTTGATGCATCCGATGTAGGCCTGGGAGCAATTCTGTCTCAGATGTGTCCCACAGACAAACGATTACATCTGTGTGCCTTTCTTTCCCGTAAGTTGTCTGCCGCAGAATGTAATTATTGCATCGGCGATCGGGAGCTGCTTGCGGTCAAGGTGGCCTTGGAGGAGTGGCGACACTGGCTTGAGGGGGCACAGATACCATTCTTAGTCTACACTGATCATAAGAATTTGGCTTATTTACGTTCCGCAAAGCGACTAAATGCTCGCCAGGCTCGCTGGGCAATATTTTTCAGCTGATTCAACTTCGTGATCACTTACCGGCCCGGGTCAAAGAATGGTAAACCTGACGCCTTGTCCAGACAGTTTGATGACCCCAATGCTCCAACAGATCCCGGTAATATTTTGCCATCCACATGCTTTGTTCCTGCAATCACTTGGGACATTGAATCACGCATAAAGGCCTCACTTGAGAATGAAACCATACCTACCGAATGTCCTGCCGATCGATTGTTTGTTCCGGTTCCTCTTAGGGGGGCAGTTATCGAGTGGGGCCATAGCAGTCACTTTTCCTGCCATCCAGGTATTAAAAAGACTATGTTTATTCTCCAACAGCGGTTCTGGTGGCCTTGTATGAGTAGGGATGTTACTGAATTTGTTAATGCCTGTCAGGCTTGTGCCATGCACAAGTCCTCCACTCGTCCTCCTTCTGGGTCATTACTGCCTCTGTCAATTCCTAGACAGCCCTGGACTCATATCTCCCTGGACTTTGTTACTGGACTACCCCCTTCAAGGGGACACACAGTAATTCTCACTGTTGTTGATAGGTTTTCCAAAATGTGTCATTTTGTGCCTTTGCCGAAATTGCCTTCTGCCAAGGAGTTAGCAGAACTAATGCTCCAACATGTTTTTCGTCTCCATGGGTTTCCACAGGACATAGTCTCCGACCGGGGTCCACAGTTCATCTCGGGATTTTGGAGGGAATTCTGCCGTCTCCTAGGGGCCACCTCCAGTCTCACTTCCGGGTACCATCCGCAGGCAAACGGTCAGTCAGAATGGTGTAATCAGGAATTGGAGAAAGGTTTGCGTATTTTGTGCTCACAACATCCATCCACTTGGTCCTTACAATTGTCATGGATTGAATTAGCACATAACAGTTTACCGTCAGTTTCTTCTGGGTATTCGCCTTTTCACGTGGTTTTCGGTCATCAACCTTCTTTGTTTACCCCCGCTGATCTGCAGTCTCCGGTTCCGTCTGCCCTCAGTTTGATCGTTTGGTGCCAACAGACCTGGGAGCGGGCTCGGCGGGCGCTCGTCCGTTCTTCAGCTCTTTATAAAGCGGCTGCCGATTGCAGGCAGACCGACGCTCCGGCCTATACTGTTGGTCAGAAGGTGTGGTTGTCCACGCGTCACCTCCCGCTCCGTGGGGTTCCTCGTAAATTAGCGCCCAGGTTCGTTGGTCCCTTCCCCATAACTACAGTCATCAATCCTGTTTCGGTTCGTCTTCGGTTACCTGCTGCCATGCTCATCCACCCCACGTTTCATGTTAGCCAGGTTAAGCCTTATCGGTCCAGTCCGCTGTTCCCTCCGGCCGTTCCCCCTCCTGCCGCCCGATGGGTGGACGGGGGTCCGGTTTTTACGATTCGCCGGTTGCTTGCTTCGCACCACCGGGGTCGCGGTCTCCAGTATTTGGTGGACTGGGAGGGTTACGGTCCCGAGGAGCGGTCCTGGGTTCCCTCCTGTTTTGTGTTGGACCCCTGTTTGCTGGTTTTGGTTTGCTTATATTGTTTTGTCTCTTGTTGGGGGGTTTTTCCTGTCTGGATCTATCTGTCGCTTTCTCTGTTGTCTGTCTGTGTTTTCTGGTTGTGGATGTGTCCTTCTCCCTGGCCACTCCTTCTTTCTGGGGCGTTCCACACACACCTGCTCTCAATCTGTACCTCATCACCTGGGTGTACATAAGCTCCTTTGTTTGCCTCATTTCTTCGCCAGATTGTTGCGCCTTGTGCCTACTCTCCAGCTTTGTATTGTATTCTTGTCCTGCCTGCTTCACGTGTGTTACGAATACCTGCCTGTATCCTCGACCACGCCTACTGCCTGATGTTTCTGTTTGTATCACTCTTGTTGGACTGCCTTTCCGTGTACCGAACCTCGTTTACTGTTTCAGTAAACTGCTGTGTCTTACAGAGCTTGTTGTCAGAGTCCTGCATTTGCGTCCAGCCTATTCCGCCCTTCAGACCTGTCAAGCATACTGCAGAAGAACTGCAGAATATGGGGTTTGCACTTATGGTGGTCCACTATGTGCACCAGGTTGGTCCCATATGTAATCAGTGCAGAGCTCTAGAGTGATAGAAAGAAAAAAATATCTATAATGTTGACATGATTTATTACAATGAGTGCTCAATACAGTCGGTGTGAAAGATATAATCCTTGGCCTTTCTCGTCTCCTAATTGGTGGCTCCATCCTCAGCATCTTTCTCCCTATATACCCCTGGTCCCCCTCTTCTGCACCATCTCAGCAGGGTTCTTGTTACGGTGGGCGGCGCCGGGTGGTACCGCCCAATACAGTAAATTTCTGCCTGGCACTCACGTTCAAATTTGTTGTCCCATCCACCATGGATTTTCCAAAAAATGAACTGAAATGTTGCTGAAAAATGTACCAGTTCGATCACATTTCAAGCTTATAGAGTCGTACTTTTGTTTTATTTTGCAATTTCAATATTGCATATTGCAATATTATAATTGCAATATTTCTCATTTTCTTTGTATCTAAGCGCAAACAGCAGAGTTCAGCAGTTAGCTGCTTTCAGCGTTCTGTGAAGCCATAGAACGCTGAAAGCAGATCAGAGTGGTTAGAGGTGTGCCCTGCTCTGATTTAAAGGGAAAAAAATCCTCCAGAAAAATGTTTCATAATCCAGATTTGCTTCTGTATCGGCAGATGCTGATATACTCAGAAGAAAAACCTCTGAGCCGGTGAGAGCGAGGGGGAGGGGAGCAGAGGAGAGAGAGGGAGAGGAGAGGAGGAGCCTCAGTGAATCAGTGAAAGTAAAAACTGACAATCAAATCAGTCCAGGTTCAGCTCTTGTTCAGACAAGGCAATTAGAGGTTATATTGTTTGTTTGCTTTTTTTAAATAATCCCACTCAAACATGTTGGAAAAAAACTGTCATGACAGAAAAACTCTGCCTGCTTCACAGGATTAAAAGGTACAGTGTGTCATTTTTTAAGAAGAGAGCAAACGCTATATGCCCATCAAATATTAATCTGTTTATTTTATTAACATAGACTTTGACAGAAACATTTAAAAAAGAACTTTGGTATTCCAAATATTACAACATATGACGTTTGTGAGAAAAGTATCATACCTTTTTATTTTTTTCAAAAACTACATGGATTTGATTCATATGTTTTTACGTCAGCCAAGCTTGAACCTTCGTGCGCATGCGTGAGTTTTTCCACGCCTGTCGGTTGCGTCATTCGCCTGTGAGCACGCCTTGCGGAAGGAGTGGTCCACCCCTCTCGTCGTTGTTTCATTGCGAGGAAATGGCGGAATGATTTGGGCTTTTTTTCCATCAGAATTTTTTCAGAAACTGTTAGAGACAGGCAACTGGAAACCATTCGAAAAATTTATCTGGCTTTCGGTGAAAATTTTACGGGCTTCACAGAGAAAAAGGAGTGTTACTACAGCTTTAAGGACGCCTCACAATGGCGCACGGTGCGCCGTGCTCCGAGCCGCCATCGAGAGGCAGAAAACACCACATCATTTCTAAATAGATGGCTGTGTGGAGCCGGGACCGTCGTGTGCAATTTCTGTGGTTATCACAAGAGCTGGACATCAGCCATTTTCCGGCAGATTTCACTTTTAACAAGAGAATTTGTCATGGAAATCCGCGCGGAGGCTTCGCGCGTCACGACCGATTCGCTGATCGAGCGAGACAAAGGAACACCTCCGTTTAGGAGTGCCAGGGGACAAGTTGGGACATGCCCAGCTCTCCACAATTTCTCTTATACTCACTGGGTTGGTAAGC
Organism: Thalassophryne amazonica; assembly: GCF_902500255.1. NCBI lineage: Eukaryota > Metazoa > Chordata > Actinopteri > Batrachoidiformes > Batrachoididae > Thalassophryne > Thalassophryne amazonica. Next base: position 36,827,353 of record NC_047107.1, read on the forward strand.
ATTGAAAGCCAAGATAGGCGTTGTGAGGCGTGCTCACAGGTGAATGACACAAGCGTGGAAAAACTCACGCATGCGCACGAAGGTTCAAGCTTGGCTGACGTAAAAACATATGAATCAAATCCATATAGTTTTTGAAAAAAATAAAAAGGTCCGTTACTTTTCTCACAGACCTCGTACAGGTTTTTTTTGTCTATTATTCTTTCTTTCAATGCATCTATAAAACCACTCAAAATTAGTTTAAATAGGGCTTGCCAAGAACATTTTAGAGGTATAAAACCTTATAGCTTTAGGGGGCTCTGCCCCTTTGAGCCCCGCCACGAGTCGCAATCACATAATTTACCTGGCACTAAAATGGTTCTAGCTAGAACCCTGTATCTCAGTGTCACCTCCAAGTCGTCCTATCTGTGCTGTCCCTGCGATTCATTTATTCCAAATCCTGTCCATCCAAGTCACTCAATAAAAAAAAACAAAGCCCATGACATCTTCAGCTCTGCCACCTCCAACTCTGCCTCCTGTCTTTTTGTTTGTGACACTGTCTCTAAACCGTACATCATAGCTGGTTTCACTACCATTTTGTAAATTTTCCCTTTCATGCTTGCAGATATCATTCGACCTCAAATCACTCTTGCCACCTGTCTCCACCCACTTCACCCTGTCTGCACTCTTCTTCACCTCTCTACCACACTCTCCATTACTTTGAATAGTTGACCCCAAGTATTTAAACTCATTTACCTTCACCACTTCTACTCCTTCCAACTTCACTATGGCGTGTTTTCACATGATGTCACAAACCCAGAAGTTGGCCATTTTGCTGATACTCCAGGGTCCATGCTGTTTATACCAGCATCTATTGTTAGCGTTCAAATGCTGTCATGGCGAATTACTGTGTTGTTGTTGGCTGCCACAACCGGTCAGATAGAGAGAGACGGAACTGCATTATTATGGACTGTCAAAGGTGACAAGGTATCTTGACAAAGCTTGTGAAAAACTGTGCGAGAATGTAAAAGAGGATGTTCTACAATATGAGCTCTTTAATAATTCATATTTGATCAGAGACAATTGAATTTTAAAATCTGAACATTGAACAATAAATTCTGAATGAAAACATCATGAATCAAAGATTTTTAAATTGTTTTAAACCTGTCTGGGCTCTCTAAAGCTGTTAATTAAGGATTGTTAATGGCGAGAGTGAGGCCAGAGGGTGAATGTCACGTCAAAGCACAAAGTCCCATATTTAAAATTTCGGGCCCCTTCACACATAACACGAAAGATGCAGAAACCTGAAAAAAATCCGTGAACCAAAAATGAAATGGGGAACCGCGAAACGCTCCACTTACTGTCGAGAGGGACGCACAGTCAGACAGGCATGCATGATACTGCGGCAAGCGGCCGCTTCAGCCCGTGGCAAAAGCAATATATGTTTTTATGTATTTCCATGTGAGGACAGCAGGTACACACATGCACCTCACGGCGTAGAGTTGGAAGGTCATGTCCTTCATAACACAGTACGTGTTCTTCAGCTGTGACATCCAGGTCCAGAGATCTCAACAGCTGCTGCTGTTTGGGGCCAAGCCCACCTGTTCATGCAGCGCACAGAACAAAGTTTCACTTTCTGTTTCTGTGCTCTGTGATCATTTGTTTTATTTATTTGTCATGTAATTGTGTATGTAGTTATTGTAGTAATTATTTATATACCTGTCCTGTCTGTGGTCTCTGTGTTTGTAACATGCCATGTGCACTGAGCCATTATTTCCTCATTTCCAGCTATCCAAGTGTGGCTGGGCAGCGATCACACATGCACGCTATATGTGTTGCAGGGGGTGGGGGGGGGTGCGAAAGACACGCACACCACATGTGTTGCACAGGGGGGAGCGGGGGCCACGACACTCACACACGTGTCATACACACGCATGCAACATGTGTTGAGGGGGGGAGCCATCACTCTGGCATGCCACATGTGTGCTGCTAGGTTACGCTACACTCGTGTGGCACTTAGACATATTTCACAGACAGCTCGAATGTGGTTGCCTGCGGTCTACTATTGTGCCGGGAGCGCGAATAGCCACGCCTTTTCTAAGTGCCCAGCGAGCGGTGTAAGATGTTCGTGTGTGGAATTTGGATGACACCTACTGAGAGAGGGGTACAATGGGCACTCGTGGGGCATTCGCTGTCTTTCGGCTGCTTGTGTGTGCGAACGGTTGTGGCGACAGCTGTACGAGACATTTGACGCAACTCTGGTTTTTCACAGGTGGCATACAATTCCTCCTTCATGTGCCAGTTGACTTCATTCGTGTTATGTGTGAAGGGGCCCTTCACAATGACCATTATTAAAACAAGTTAATTTTGGTATGAAAAATATTTAACATGCATTTTACCTGTATGTTTTGCAATGAAGCAAGAAACATTAAGTGGGAGAACAACAAAGATAATCCTTGCATTGTGGATGTGCTGATAATGTTACTTTTGCATTTGTCCTCCACAATCCATGGCATTTTATCTCACACCCAGCCACAAACAAACTAGTTACAGGCATCCAAGTTTTTTGTAGTTTTTCAAGTCCTCTGACGAGGCTAAGTGGAAACAATGAATAATTAATATATTATTATTAATAATGTCCATGTACATAACACCAGGCAGTGAACTCTCATTCTTCGACCACACATATGATGGCATTTCATCCGATCTTCACAAATAATTAATTTCATCTTCATGTCATAGTGATTGAGCTTCACTGCAGAATCCATCTTTACCTCATGGGTGTCTCACAAAGTTTTGCAATGTTTTCGTGAACTTTCGCCATTGGAGAGAGTAGAAGTATACTTCCGCTGTCTATTGTTTACCCGTGAATGCCACCTAGATGGCCAAAATGGTTCTGATGTCAGTAAAAACATTCTATTCCACCATTCTATGCTCCCTCCACATTCACACATGTAATTTGCCTTGCTCCTACTGACTTTCATTCCACTTCTCTCCAGAGCATATCTCCACCTCTCCAAACTAGTCTCAACCTGCTTTCTATGCTTACGACAGATCACAGTGTCATCTGCAAACACCATAGTCCATGGAGACTCCTCCCTGCTCTTGCCCTTCAACATGTCCATCACCACTGCAAACAAGAAAGGGCTCAAAGCCTATCCTTGACATAATCCCACATCCACTTTGAATGCATCTGTCATTCCTACTTTGCATCTCAGCCCTGTCACATTGTCCTTGTACATATCATGCAACAATACTTCCTTGCCAGCCCAGAATTCCTCATACAACATGACAGCTCTTTTCTTGGCACCCTGTCATGAGCTTTCTCATCATCCATTGTGATGTTTGACTGTGGACATTCTGATTTTCCAATTGACATTGCCCAACCCTACAGTGTGGCTTATATGAAATAGTCCTAGGGCTCCTCATTCTGTCAATTTGCATGCAGATGGGTGCCTTAAAAGAGTGGAAAGGGGTGTTTTAATGCAGTGGGAAACATTCCAATGATGATGAATGATGATTTTGTGCCTTATTTGTTATTATTATTATTATTATTATTATTAAATAGTTCTCTTGTGTCACATGAAAAAATAAATACATTTGGCATTATGTATCAGCCATTGGCTGCCTTTTGTCTTTACAAAAATTCAGCATCAGTCATTGAAAATCCCTTATTGGTCAAACACAAATATCAAGGAAAGAGATGACTGAGTTGATCTCATGATCTTCATGACAGTGAACTTTTTTTCTTCATTTAATAAATCATAAGTATTCAACAGCACCTTTGCTTGCACAAGATAATTAATATGGATTGGGAAGAGCTGTCTGTGTATTTTTTCATCTGTGTATTGGTAACATTCCATGTGATCACACCATATAATTTAGCATTGCCAAAGCCTCTGTTGTGTGCAGTATTGATAGCATTGTTCCATGGGGTCACCTTGAGTATGATTGGAGGAAGTAAGGGAGGAGGAAGAAGGTGGGAGTGTGTTGCTGTTCCCAAGGGAGCCTGTTGTGAGATTAGTGACTGTGTACGGTCAGAAAAGATGATGGAGCAAGAAATGAAACAGAGGTAATGGTGGATATAAATGACTGAGAGGTCTGTTGGGAGAGACACAATGGCTTATATCCATTTCTTAATCATCTTTCCTGTGTCATATCTTCATCAATCTTTAGCCCCTGAAGGCAGACAACAACACTTTGGGTGGTGGGTGTATGGAAATTTGGCATGCTACTGCTGCAATGATAATTATGAAAAGAAAAGAAAAAGTATCGGACTCTGTACTGATTTGTTGCTGTTCGGGGTGATTTGAGCTCACCTATAAAAATTCTATATGCATCTCGCAAGACATTCTGGAAACTCACTGCTTACAATATTAGAGAAAGACACACATATTAACACATTGACATTCAATAACGAACACACTCAGTTGTAGCAATGCTCATTTAACAGATGGCTCCCAGATGTGTGGTTAACATTTATAAGGGGAATGGCAGAGATCCATTCCAGCAAATAATTATCTTGCCATTTAGTGGCAAATATAACAAATGTAGAAAATGCATAAAATTACACAGGGTCAAGAAGCAAGTATTTTAAATTCTGGAAAAAGTGGTTTCACGGCAGCTTGTGGACTACCTTACGGAGATTAATCTTTTTGAGCCATTGCAGTCTGCTTTTAGAAGATATCATTCCACAGAGACAGCTCTCACTAAAGTGGTGAATGATCTTCTACTTGCAATGGATTCAGACACCACTACAGTTCTGGTGCTGTTAGATCTCAGTGTTGCATTTGATACTGTGGATCATCATATTCTACTCAATAGGCTGAAGAATCATTTTGGGATTACTAGGAGTGCCCTTGTGTGGTTGACTTCATACCTGACCAGTCATTCTCACTGCATTTTGTACAATAACCTATAACCTTAGTGACATGAAATTTGGGGTTCCACAGGGGTCCGTCTCAGGCCCTCTGCTTTTCTCCCTTTATGTAGCACCCCTTGGGTACATATTGTGACATTTTGGCGTTACCTTTCACTGCTATACTGATGATACTCAGTTATACATGCCAATAACTGCTGGTAATTTCATCCACATAAATCCTTAAAGATTGCCTTGCATCAATGAGAAGATGGATGTCTAGCAATTTCATACTTTTAAACTCTGATAAGACTGAAATGATGGTTCTTGGTCCAGGGAGACATCAGCATCAATTTGACCAGTTAATGCTTAGCCTAGGCTCGTGTGTCATACATCACACTGACAAATTGAGGAACCTTGGGGTAATTTTTTATCCTACATTGTCCTTTGACGTCCACATTAGAGATATTACAAGGAGTGTTTTCTTCCACCTGCGAAATATAGCGAAGATTCGTCCTATCCTGTCTATGGCTGATGCTGAGACCCTGATTCATGCGTTTGTCTCTTCTAGATTGGACTACTGCAATATTCTATTTTCTGGTTTACCGCAGTCCAACATTAGGGGTCTCCAACTGGTTCAAAATGCTGCTACCAGAGTTTTCCTGTATGTTCATTTTGTGAATTCATCCATCCATCCATCCATTTTCTTCCGCTTTATCCGGAGTCGGGTCACGGGGGCAGCAGCTCAAGCAAAGCCGCCCAGACCTCCCGATCCACACACACCTCCTCCAGCTCCTCCGGGGGAACCCCAAGGCGTTCCCAAGCCAGCCGAGAGATGTAGTCCCTCCAGCGTGTCCTGGGTCTTCCCCGGGGCCTCCTCCCAGTGGGACGTGCCCGGAACACCTCTCCAGCGAGGCGTCCAGGGGGCATCCGGAAAAGATACCCGAGCCACCTCAACTGACTCCTTTCGACGTGGAGGAGCAGCGGCTCGACTCCGAGCTCCCCCCGAGCTACCGAGCTCCTCACCCTATCTCTAAGGGAGCGTCCAGCCACCCTGCGGAGGAAACTCATCTCGGCCGCTTGTACTCGCGATCTCGTTCTTTCGGTCATGAGCCAAATCTCATGACCATAGGTGAGGATCGGAACGTAGATTGATCGGTAAATCGAGAGCTCTGCCCCCCTACTCAGCTCTCTCTTCACCACGACGGTCCGATACAGCGACCGCATCACTACAGATGCTGCACCGATCCATCTATCGATCTCACGCTCCATCCGTCCCTCACTCGTGAACAAGACCCCAAGATACTTAAACTCCTCCACTTGAGGCAAGGACACTCCACCGACCTGAAGAGGGCAAAGCACCTTTTTCCGGTCGAGAACCATGGCCTCGGATTTGGAGGTGCTGATTTTCATCCCGGATGCTTCACACTCGGCTGCAAACCGCCCCAGTGCACGCTGAAGGTCCTGATTTGACGAAGTCAACAGAACCACATCGTCCGCAAACAGCAGAGATGAGATTCTGTGGTTCCCAAACCAGACCCCTCTATTCTCATTTTGTGAATTGTTTTGTAATTTGTGTCTGTAGCATAGCCCAAGCAGAGGGTCACCCCTTTGAGTCTGGCCTGCTTGAGGTTTCTTCCTCAGAGGGAGTTTTTCCTTGCCACTGTTGCTCTGGAGGTTGGTAAGGTTAGACCTTACTTGTATAAAGCGCCTTGAGGCAACCTTGTTCTGATTTGGCGCTATATAAATGAAAATAAATTGAAATTAAATTGAATTGGGTGTTGTGAGTAGAATTTTGAAGGGAAAAATGAATTTACTCCATTTTGCAACAAGGCTGGAACATAACAAAATGTGGAAAAAGTGCTGTAAGAACTTTCCGGATGCACCGTATGTCACTCGCCATTTGTCAAAGTATATTTGTGGCAAGTGTGGTGCAATTCTACAGTACAAAAGTGTCTCTACCATTACTACTACTCCTACTACTAAAGTGCTCATTAGCCTATGTCACTCCCCATATGTCAAAGTATATGTGTGCCACATTTGGCTCAATTATGCGGCACAAAAAGGGTTTCTCCCATGTGGCGTACGTGCACGTGTGCCACTGGACAGCTTCGCTGAAAGTTTGCTGGCACTGGGCTATGCTGTCCCATGCATCAGATGGAGCCTTTCCAGGGAACTTTAATTTCGTTTTTCTTTTTTGCTCACTTCAGCAGCCCAACACAACTCTTGACACTGCAATGGTTGGATTATCACATGGGATTTTTTATTTTTTATTTTGGGTGAGAGTTTTTTAACCACAGGCTGCGGTGCTGGCTTCACATCCATGTCCGTGCTGTGAAACACTCCTGAACCACTGTTGGAGGTGAGATTCATGTTCATTGATGCTGTCACGGCCTGGCACAACAGTTCCATGTCATATCTCCTACAGAGTTAGTAGTTGATCTTATATTACAGTGTGAGATCCATTCAGCTCCAAGCCTGACACATGCAATGATGCGTTACTGCGCACCACGGAGAGGTGCAGCTGCCCGTGTAATATACAGATATGATGGAGATAATATTCACATTTACATCACCCATGGGAAGGAATGGACAAATATCTGCACTTTAAGGTCTATTGTGGATATAACAGCCTGTTCAGATTTGCGGCGGCGTGTGCACAGTAGCATACTGTGCACATGCCAAATGGGGTAGCTTATGGACCCTGGACAAAGATAAGATCAACTTTATTTATCCCAAAGGACATTATAAATAGCCCTTCTGCATGTTTTATTTAAAAAAAACATGGTAGCATGCTTTGTCTGGAGAAGTAAAATTATGTGTTTTCAGGCTGCTAGAAATTTTATTTTATTTATTTACTTATTTATTTTCCATTTATGAGGGTTTCGTGGCAGAGTGATTTATTCTGTTTGTTGAACAGACCAACATTGTCTTCTGAATGAGCCTGTTGCAGACACACACACACACAGAGAGAGAGAGAGAGAGAGAGAGAGAGAGAGAGAGAGAGAGAGAGAGAGAGAGAGAGAGACAGACAGCGAGCCAAAGATCATGTAGTACAGGGATTAAAACGAGGGGTGACATGCTGTAATTTCAAGAACTGTTCGAACAAAGTCTCTGACATTCCACCATTGATCTATTAATAGAAACATGATTCAAACTAGAAGCACTCGGAGAGCGCAAACCTCCGCCAAGGCCATAGAGTCACTGACATCACATGGAATACCCTTTGGCAAGGAGACTTTTTCCACGTCGTTTCATGCATCTACCGTCATGTTTCAGATTCAGTGTTTAACCCTCTGGGGTCCGAGGGCATTTTTTGGACACTTCACTCGCCTGGCATAAATGTTTTATTATTGCTGTTAACAGCTCTCCCTGCATCCCACAATCAAGTTTTATGTTTCTTTTTTCAGGACAACCTGTACTTTCAAAATATATATGCTATAGTTGTGTTTTATAAGTGCAATATAGGTTTACAATCAGAAATAAGAAAGGAAAAAGTAAAGAGGAATAATTTTCCACACACATTTATTCAAAACACACAGCAAACTATAATAAACAACTGTTTTGGCACTTTATAAAGGTAATTTGGGCTCTTGTGTGAAAGACTGTACAACAAAAAGGTTCAAACAATAAATCCAAATGCACATTTTGAACAATATATACAAAATGATCTATGCGTTGTGTTTGTCTTCATCTCAAAGCAATTTCTGTCTGCTATTTCACAAAGGTCACATCACAAACTTCTACTATGAAGTTGACTGTGTGTTTGTTCTCTCCTGCTCTGAAAGCAACATTCACACTTTGAGGCTCATTCAGTTTGAGGAGCGGCCCCTCCCCCTCGCTCCATTGATATGGTAAACAGTGCTTTACGCTGGAGCGAGAGAGCTTGCCACAGGCTTATCCAGTAACAATCAGGAAAACTAGTACAGCAATCCTGATACTCACACACTGTTTGAGCACATGAGATTGTATGAGAGGCTCTCCGTCTGCTCCATCTAATCACCTTCACTTTCGCTGTGCATAATGGTGCAGGGTGCATTGGAGCAGCCAGGGAGCTATTCAAACGGGCCAACTCGTAACACCTCACTCCTAAAAACAATATTTGGTGTGTCACGTGAGGTGAATCTGCCCTATGAATGGATTTTGGAAAGTCATGTGATGGCGAACTAATTCCGATTGGACTCACATTGCTCACGTCATCACACAGCTTCTATGAAGAGTACAAAGATGGTGGACGGTGGCTCAAAAGTCCACGGAGTTATCTTTTCAGCAAAAATGTAAGTTTCTATCTCATATCATTAAAAAATAATTTACAATTTAATAAAGCTTGGTCTCAGCCATTGTATACGACGGCATCAGCCCCAGAGGGTTAAACCCTTACATCTTCAGCAAATGTATTTATGAAGAGAAACTGCATGAACTACACTTCTTTTTTTTATTTCTAATAACAATGAGGAGAAACAAATGCTAAATTATTGTTGTGTCGTAACTTAATTTTTGTTCAGGCTTTGTGACCCGACTTCATGAAGTTAGATGCAAAAATGTTGAAATTGGCCCTATTCTGCAATGATAAAGAATCCTTTAAAAAATTACTGGATACGGATCGTGTAATGGATCATTTCCAAAATTTAATGACTTCTAAGTTTGGCCAAGATACACCCCTGCTAAAAATTTCATTGAAATCCCTTGAGGATTTTTTGAGTAATCTTGCTAACAAACCAACCAACCAACAAACAAATGGATGCGACCGAAAACGTAACCTCCTTGGAGGAGGTAAAAACAGAGTTGCACACTGCACGTCCATCAACTCAGGAGGGATAGGGTGTGCAACAGTATGGTTGCATTTTAAATTTCAAAATTCTCCACACATTCCTTGTTCAGGAGCAGTCATGACTGCAGGCAAGCCAGTCTAAAAACATATAGCCCTTATCTTGAAATTCTGTAGCCTGCAGAATGTGGCTTTGTATCATGTTTTTGAAAAATGCATTGACATCCCTGGAAAAGATGTTATCTTGATAACATTATGTTTTCCATTTCTTCTAAACAAGATCTGAAATATTGATTTGTCAGACCACATTACATGTGGGGGCCTCCCTTAGCATCAGTGCACTTGGCCCATTAATGTTCAGGCTCTCTGCTATCCCTTCAAGGAAGAGGGTCACATCTTGAGCCTCCAGATACTTTTGTTTCCGGGTGAAGCTTCAACATAGCAGATCAGTTGTTTCCATCTCACCCTGTCATCTGCATCTTCCTCTGTCACACCAACCACCTGCATGTCCTCCCTAAACACATTCCTAAACTATTTCAATCTCTCCTCTCCAACTTTGTCTCCAAACTGTCCTACCTGTGCTGTCCCTCTGATATTTTCGTTGCTAATCCTGTCCAGACTTGTCACTCCCAACAAAAATCGCTTCAGCTCTGCTGCAAATATAGGACTACTCCCCGACACACACTTTTTTTTTCCAGACATATTTCCGGGTTGGAGGGAGGGTGGGAGGGGCACTGTCTCATATTCCGGCCTAAAAAGAAATTCTATGTAAGCCCTGAAACCTGTTGGTGCCAGTGGTTATTTCCAGATTCCTATGTGTCAATTGGATGAGAGCCTTTGACTCTCCTTGGATAGGACACCAGTCTGAAGCAGGTTACTTTGACAGCCAAGGATGTGACACCTGGGTGGATTTGGACTTATCCAAGGACACAGCCATGAGCGGGTATCAAACCCCTGCCCATATATCGGTAGGCCAGCTCCTTATCCAGTGAGCTACAGTAGTGTTCAGAATAATAGTAGTGCTATGTGACTAAAAAGATTAATCCAGGTTTTGAGTATATTTCTTATTGTTACATGGGAAACAAGGTACCAGTAGATTCAGTAGATTCTCACAAATCCAACAAGACCAAGCATTCATGATATGCACACTCTTAAGGCTATGAAATTGGGCTATTAGTAAAAAAAAAGTAGAAAAGGGGGTTTTCACAATAATAGTAGCATCTGCTGTTGACACTACAAACTCAAAACTATTATGTTTAAACTGTTTTTTTTTTTTAGCAATCCTGTGAATCACTAAACTAGTATTTAGTTGTATAACCACAGTTTTTCATGATTTCTTCACATCTCCGAGGTATGGAGTCACCCAACTTGTGGCACCTTTCAGCTGTTATTCCACTCCAAGATTCTTTAACAACATTCCACAATTCATTCACATTTCTTGGTTTTACTTCAGAAACAGCTTTTTTGATGTCACCCCACAAGTTCTCAATTGGATTTAGGTCCGGGGATTGGGCAGGCCACTCCAAAACATTAATTTTGTTGGTTTGGAACCAAGATTTTGCTCGGTTACTAGTGTGCTTGGGGTCATTGTCTTGTTGAAACACCCATTTCAAGGGCATGTCCTCTTCAGCATAAGGCAACATGACCTCTTCAAGTATTTTGACATATCCAAACTGATCCATGATACCTGGTATGCGATATATAGGCCCAACACCATAGTAGGAGAAACATGCCCATATCATGATGCTTGCACCACCATGCTTCACTGTCTTCACTGTGAACTGTGGCTTGAATTCAGAGTTTGGGGGTCGTTTCACAAACTGTCTGCGGCCCTTGGACCCAAAAAGAACAATTTTACTCTCATCAGTCCACAAAATATTCCTCCATTTCTCTTTAGGCCAGTTGAAGTGTTCCTTGGCAAATTGTAACCTCTACTGCACATGTCATTTAGTTAACAGAGGGACTTTGCAGGGGATTCTTGCAAATAAATTAGCTTCACACAGGCATCTTCTAACTGTCACAGCACTTACAGGTAACTCCAGACTGTTTTTAATCATCCTGGAGCTGATCAATGGGTGAGCCTTTGCCATTCTGGTTATTCTTCTATCCATTTTGATGGTTGTTTTCCGTTTTCTTCCACGCGTCTCTGTTGTTTTTTTTTTTTTTTTGTCCATTTTAAAGCATTGGAGATCGTTGTTGATGAACAGCCTATCATTTTTTGCACCTGCGTATAAGTTTTCCCCTCTCCAATCAACTTTTTAATCAAACTACGATGTTCTTCTGAACAATGTCTTGAACGTCCCATTTTCCTCAGGCTTTCAAAGAGAAAAGCATGTTCAACAGGTGCTGGCTTCATCCTTACATAGGGGACACCTGATTCACACCTGTTTGTTCCACAAAATTGGCGAACTCACTGACTGAATGCCACACTACTATTATTGTGAACACCCCCTTTTCTACTTTTTTTTACTAATAGCCCAATTTCATAGCCTTAAGAGTGTGCATATCATGCTTGGTCTTGTTGGATTTGTGAGAATCTACTGAATCTACTGGTACCTTGTTTCCCATGTAACAACAAGAAATATACTCAAAACCTGAATTAATCTTTTTAGTCACATAGCACTACTATTATTCTGAACACTACCTGCTCTACATATTTGGGCCAATATGGCAGTTATACTGAAATATGTTTTACCCATCCACAAATGATTGCAGCACAAGCCAAAATATCACCAGGCCTGCATATGCTTAATAAGCCATGGTAATGCACATTGTTCATAATAGATGAAAGTTAAATTTCTTTTTAGCCTCTATATTAAGGAAAGATAGGTTATTGAGATGGGGACAGTGGGAGAAACAAGGTTTTCCTTTTACAATGAAAGCACTGCTTAAAGGTCAAAGGGTAGAGATTCCTTACACGGGACTGACACTGTTTGGGGGGAGGTGGCAAATGAGATGGACTACAGGCAAGAGATGGGTACATGGATTGAAGGATTAATGAGATAGCTTCTCAAGGATTCAACACACGTATTCTCCTTTACACAGCTCCCACAAGGTGTCCTTCACATGTGTATGTGTTGCCACACATGTTAACACCCGCATGTGCATGTGCCTGTTGTAACAGAGCTAATCCAGAACAGCTGCTTTCAGAATTTCTTCATCATCCACCCCATAGGTAGTTGATTTTACCAGTAATGGCGGTAACGCGTTACTTAATAACGCATTACTCTAATCTGACCGCTTTTTTCAGTAATGAGTAATATAACACGTTATTCTTTCCACATCAGTAATCATATTAAAGTTACTTCTCTAAGACACTGTTAGTTCCTATTTTTTTATTTTATTTATTTATTTATTGTATTATGAGTCAATCGCAGCATTAAAACTGGCATGTGCAGGGGGAGGTCAGGGTTCGACTGAACCCCCCACTTCGTCCACTTTCAGCGTGCTGCAAGCTGTTCATCTACGGTTTTGTGCAGCAGCTCTGAGTTGAAAAAAACAGTTGTCATCTCTCAACCTGCAATGAGCTTTACAAAGATATTTTTACACTTTTTTTTTCTTTAAAAGGCTGAGCCACTCTGTGTTTCCTCGCTAAAAACAGCTGATCCGTGAAGCATTAACAACAAATACTAATATTTTTATAGCACCCAAATGCACCTAAAGTCTCTTTCTGAGGACAGCATGATATAAAAAGTGCTGATAAAACTTTCTTACCTATCATTCTGGTTGTGTTTTCTGCATAAATACATTATTATTATTATTATTATTATCCATTTTTTCTTCTTAGACAGCAAACCAGGGGTGAATCCAGACAGAAAAGGGGCATGGGGGAGACGCCACAACACCCTGAGATTAAAGTCCACTTTTGAAGACATTTTTTCATACTACTTATAATAATAATAATAATTTCAACAACTAAAATGTTTAGAAATAATTTAAATGTTCAAAAAATGTTAGAAAGAATTACTAATCTACATTGTTTATAAATGTAAGTTTTGCCATTACAGTGCTGTCATCATTTACATATGACGTCAGGAATGATGTCTTTATTTTACTTTTTATAAAACAAGTATTTATGTTCATTGAAGTCAAGAAAGGGTGACTATAAAGTGAGTATTTGCTGGGGAAAGTGTAATGCACGGACCCACAACAGGGGGCGCAAATGAATGGTCAATAGATAATCCAATAAATACAATTTATTGCGGCAAAAGTGCACAACAGGTCAAATACTGCTTTTAGACATTCAGTCACAAGATACAATAAGTGACGTGTGGGCAGGCCCGAGGGTAGGAGACGCCTATCCAGAGAAGAGCCGGGGCCCACAAGGTTCCGCCGCCAATGAAGACCTGCAGTATACTGAAGACGCCAAGTCCCGAGTCTCCAGGTGGCCTCTGCTTCCAGCTGTCAGATCCGGTACTGCTGGCAGGAACAAAAACAGGTTAAGGGTGGGTGTGTGGGCACTCAGTAAGCAGTCAGCAAAAATATGTTCTCACTGTAGTAGGGTGGGAAAAACACCTCCACCACCTACACAGGAAACACAGTTCGTGTAGAGCCTGAAAAGTACTACTTAGCCGGTTTGGAGTGAGGGGTGAAGACGTCACTCCTCCACTAACCACAAACCCAGCTCCCAGCTGGCAGTAGTAGACAGGAACTCCTGCAACACTCAGAAAAAGAGAACATGTGCGTACGGCACAGTCAAACGGCTGAGAGGTTACCTGAGAGGTAAGCTGATATCTCGGCAGAGATGTGGTGTCTCCTCCAGTCTTTTATGGGATGGGATGGTGATGAGATGATTACTGACAGCTGTTAGTCCTGGCTCCTGGGTGGTGACTGCGCCCTCTGGTGCCTGAAACCCGACAACAGGCAGGGCGCCCTCTGGCGTTGGCCAGCAGTACCTCCTCTTCGGGCGGCCCACACAACAGTATTGGCAAAACGGGTTATCATTTTCATGTTAAGGTGGCAGGGAGGGGTTGTTGGCACTGCAGCTGCTGAAAGTAACGTATAAAGTAACTAGTAATTTAACTTAGTTACTTTTAAAACTGGGTAACCAGTAAAGTAACTAAGTTACTTTTTCAAGGAGTAATCCGTAATTGGATTACTTTTTCAAAGTAACTGTGGCAACACGGGATTTTACACAGAATTATCTTAAAGATATCTGAGGCTATGCAGATTCTCACTCCTAACTCATCACATTTTGACATTCGGTCAGTGGCCGTTTTGTGTCACTATGTGACGAGTTAGGTGGAGTTTTTTTTTTTGTCCACAGCACCGTCAATTCTTTCTGATAACAGACAGAACTACCTGCTTCACTTGCACATTGTCAATGAACATTCATCTATGTTTGGGTTATGGTTATGGTTAACATTTCTCCACATGTCAGATAGTGACATAAAGGTTCTTCCCAACTTGTCACATATTGGGAACATTCATATCTCTTGGAGTTATAGTTATAGCTCTGGTTACTCTTATGGTTATGGTTATCATTTGCATTTCCCAGCGCATCACATAGTGTTGCAAAAGCATTTCTCAACTTGTCACTTACTTATCAATGGCGTTCAGTCAAATTGAACTGCTTGGGTTCAAATGTGATGAATTGGGTGTCAGACTGAGTTGGCAGAAAGGGATCTGAACTGTATATACAACCCCTGGCAATAATTATGGAATCACCGGCCTCAGAGGATGTTCATTCAGTTGTTTAATTTTGTAGAAAAAAGCAGATCACAGACATGACACAAAACTAAAGTCATTTCAAATGGCAACTTTCTGGCTTTAAGAAACACTATAAGAAATCATGGAAAAAACTTTGTGGCAGTCAGTAACGGTTACTTTTTTAGACCAAGCAGAGGGAAAAAAAAATATGGAATCACTCAATTCTGAGGAATAAATTATGGAATCACCCTGTAAATTTTCATCCCCAAAACTAACACCTGCATCAAATCAGATCTGCTCGTTAGTCTGCATCTAAAAAGGAGTGATCACACCTTGGAGAGCTGTTGCGCCAAGTGGACTGACATGAATCATGGCTCCAACATGAGAGATGTCAATTGAAACAAAGGAGAGGATTATCAAACTCTTAAAAGAGGGTAAATTATCACACAATGTTGCAAAGATGTTGGTTGTTCACAGTCAGCTGTGTCTAAACTCTGGACCAAATACAAACAACATGGGAAGGTTGTTAAAGGCAAACATACTGGTAGACCAAGGAAAACATCAAAGCGTCAAGACAGAAAACTTAAAGCAATATGTCTCAAAAATCGAAAATGCACAACAAAACAAATGAGGAACGAATGGGAGGAAACTGGAGTCAACGTCTGTGACGGAACTGTAAGAAACCGCCTAAAGGAAATGGGATTTACATACAGAAAAACTAAACGAAAGCCATCATTAACACCTAAACAGAAAAAAACAAGGTTACAATGGGCTAAGGAAAAGCAATTGTGGACTGTGGATGACTGGATGAAAGTCGTATTCAGTGATGAATCTCGAATCTGCATTGGGCAAGGTGATGATGCTGGAACTTTTGTTTGGTGCCGTTCCAATGAGATTTATAAAGATGACTGCCTGAAGAGAACATGTAAATTTCCACAGTCATTGATGATATGGGGCTGCATGTCAGGTAAAGGCACTGGGGAGATGGCTGTCATTACATCATCAATAAATGCACAAGTTTACGTTGATATTTTGGCCACTTTTCTTATCCCATCAATTGAAAGGATGTTTGGGGATGATTAAATCATTTTTCAAGATGATAATGCATCTTGCCATAGAGCAAAAACTGTGAAAACATTCTTTGCAAAAAGACACATAGGGTCAATGTCATGGCCTGCAAATAGTCCGGATCTTAATCCAATTGAAAATCTTTGGTGGAAGTTGAAGAAAATGGTCCATGACAAGGCTCCAACCTGCAAAGCTGATCTGGCAACAGCAATCAGAGAAAGTTGGAGCCAGATTGATGAAGAGTACTGTTTGTCACTCATTAAGTCCATGCCTCAGAGACTGCAAGCTGTTATAAAAGCCAGAAGTGGTGCAACAAAATACTAGTGATGTGTTGGAGCGTTCTTTTGTTTTTCATGATTCCATAATTTTTTCCTCAGAATTGAGTGATTCTATATTTTTTTCCCTCTGCTTGGTCTAAAAAAGTAACCATTACTGACTGCCACATTTTTTTTTTCTTGATTTCTTATAGTGTTTCTTAAAGCCAGAAAGTTGCCATTTGAAATGACTTCAGTTTTGTGTCATGTCTGTGATCTGCTTTTTGTCTACAAAATTAAACAACTGAATAAACATCCTTCGAGGCCGGTGATTCCATAATTTTTGCCAGGGGTTGTATGAGAGTTTAGTGGTGCTCTGGGTCAATTACATATCACATTACAGCCATACGTCCTGTTTTCCTAACATCTGGTGATGTGCTTGAAGTTGGTTCTCAAGAGTGAAGTCACTTTCCAGCAGTTCAGTTTATATTAAGTTATCCTGCTTCACCGGTTGCTGTCTCTTTTTCTCTCTCACTCTCTCCCTTTCTCTCAGATAACAGTTTTCCGCATGGGGTCAGAGGATCACCAAGACATTGACCTTGCCATCCTCACTGCATTACTTAAAGGTGGGTATTACTTTGTCTACAAGCTGCTCTTCGTAAACGAAGCATCATTTCTTGTGTGCTTTACGTACAGTATTTTCAATAAAAGCACACTGGTTTTACTTAGACATTTTTAAAGGTCAGCACGCATAGAAAAAAAAACAATAGATTGTTATCATTATACACTTGAGAGAGTTCTGTTTGAAAAAGAGAAATTGGTGTACACTTTCCTAATGAAAGTATACCTGAAGTGTAAAACCAAGCCCTGTGTTATCGCATTATGCTGAACATCACACTATATTAATTTACATTTTTTGAGCTTGCAAGGCTAAATTACCAGAGGTGGTATTTAGAGCAGACCCCCAAAGCTCTGCACATTCCACCACAGGAAGGGAGATGTTGTAAGAACTCCCACTCTATCACCTCTAGGCTGCTCACATCAAGACTTTTTGCCCTCCATTTAAGTTCAGTATCTTCTCCAATTTGCAACTCAAGGGACACTGCATTCAGACTGCCTGTATCCAGATGAATCCAAAATGTATGAAAAAGTCTCACTTTTCTATTTCACACAATCAAATAACTACCATTACTTCCTCTTATCCCCAGATATGTATGCAGATTTTCCCTGAAGAAAAATGAAACAATTCCAAATGCTATTAACATCTGGTTGATGTGGTTGAAGTTGGTTCTCTGACAGTTAAAAACTGCATTCAGCCAACTCAGAACTAGATCTTGATGATGTGTAATATAGTCTACCATGCATAATAAATATCTTTTTGGGGTATAGTCCACTCATATTCACAGTTTAAACTCCCATCATACTCAGCCACATTTCCACAACATCCATTAAAAAAAAAAAAAAAAACACTGGAAGAACACAAAAAGAACCTGTACAACTTATTAGAAACTCAGTAGACACTGTTAAGGGTGTGGTGTGTCATCTGTTGTCTTGGAGGATGTAGTCCTATTTTTTGACATGTTCAAAAACTATGCATTGAGGACATGGTCAAATCAGGACACAGTAAAACTTAAATAATGACATGTTAACTTAATTATTTATGGGATAAAACCAAAGAGTGGCATCTGTCATATTCTTTAAGCTGGGAACCTGGCAGGTACACATTGCTCTGGTATTAAGAAAGTTAATTAATGGACCTATGTCAACCTGTCTGCATGTTAAAAAAGCAGTTAAAAAATGGAAACCAATGCTCCCTGAGGTGAAGCAATGAAACAAAAAGGTGAACATTTGTCTTTTTCATGTGTATTTACTTTAATTTCATAGTTGTTTTCAATTCAGTTCCATTTTCTGTCTAAGCAGGGTGGACATGCAAGGTGAGCTAGCTTACGTATGCATGCTATGGCTGAGTGTTGCACTCTTTTAGTATCAAAAATACACTGAGCTCAACTTAAGACCATGTTTTTGCTGGTCTATTGTGGTAACGTGTTCTGCTGCCAGACAATACCAACACATCATAACCGTGCATAACCTATTTTGATTTGTGATTTACACAACATGGGTGCTGGGTCTGAAAACCACCACTTAGGTTTAAGCAGGAGACTAAACCCACTAGCAAGAACCAGTGGTGGGCCCAGCTAACCGAAAAGTTAGCTTTGATAACTATTAATCCGCTAACTGAAAAGTTAACTTTTATAATGCTAAACCAATAAATTGCTAAAAAAATTAGCGGAAGTTACCGCTAACCGTTAACTTTTAATATTGACTCGGTACACGGTCAGCTACTGATAAGCCAGTTTCAAGGTTAAGCGCTGCACGGGCTGCTGGGTAATTTCAAAGGCGATCACAAACACAAAAGGAACACATGAAAAATAAATAAATATAAAATAAAACCACAAACACTGTCATCATATTTATCAAAAGCAGTAAATTACAGCATTAGACATCACGGTTAATTTCTGTATTATATATGAGGTCTGTCCGTAAAGTATAGGTCCTTTTTATTTTTTTTCAAAAACTATATGGATTTCATTCATATGTTTTTACGTCAGACATGCTTGAACCCTCGTGCGCATGCGTGAGTTTTTCCACGCCTGTCGGTGACGTCATTCGCCTGTGAGCACTCCTTGTGGGAGGAGTCGTCCAGCCCCTCGTCGGAATTCCTTTGTCTGAGAAGTTGCTGAGAGACTGGCGCTTTGTTTGATCAAAATTTTTTTCTAAACCTGTGAGATACATCGAAGTGGACATGGTTCGAAAAATTAAGCTGGTCTTCAGTGAAAATTTTAACAGCTGATGAGAGATTTTGAGGTGATTCTGTCGCTTTAAGGACTTTTCACGGAGCGAGACATCGCTCAGCGCTCTCAGGCGGCGTCATCAGCCTGTTTCAAGCTTAAAACCTCCACATTTCAGGCTCTATTGATCCAGGACGTCGTGAGAGAACAGAGAAGTTTCAGAAGAAGTCGGTTTCAGCATTTTATCCGGATATTCCACTGTTAAAGGAGATTTTTTTAATGAAAGACGTGCGGGCGGATTACAGCGTCGGCTCGCAGCCGCCGCGACGCTCCGCCACAGGAAAAACACCTCTGTTGGAAGCCTTGAGGACAAGTTGGAACATCTCCAGCTGATAAACAATTTCTCATATACTCACTCCACTGAAAGCCATCAAAAGCCAACTGGATTTTAACAAATGGTTATCAACACGGAGGTGTTTTTCCTGTGCCGCCGCGCGGACCCGTCCGCACGTCTTTTATTAAAAAAATATCCTTTAACAGTGGAATATCCGGATAAAATGCTGAAACCGAATTCTTCTGAAACTTCTCTGTTCTCTCACGACGTCCTGGATTAATAGAGCCTGAAATGTGGAGGTTTTCAGCTTGAACAGGCTGATGACGCCGTCTGAGAGCGATGAGTGACGTCTCGCACCGTGAAAAGTCCTTAAAGTGACAGAATCACCTCAAAATCTCTCATCAGCTGTTAAAATTTTCACTGAAAACCAGCTTAATTTTTCGAACCATGTCCACTTCGATGTGTCTCACAGGTTTAGAAAAAATTTTGATCAAACAAAGCGCCAGTCTCTCAGCAACTTCTCAGACAAAGGAATTCCGACGAGGGGCTGGACGACTCCTCCCACAAGGAGTGCTCACAGGCGAATGACGTCACCGACAGGCGTGGAAAAACTCACGCATGCGCACGAGGGTTCAAGCATGTCTGACGTAAAAACATATGAATGAAATCCATATAGTTTTTGAAAAAAATAAAAAGGACCTATACTTTATGGACAGCCCTCGTATTTATAAACCATTCATGGAGCTACAGCTCACCCATATTGCGTTTGCAAACACAAAAGTGCACGAAAAATAAATAAATAAAAATACTGACTTTTGAGATGCTTACATACCGTTTTTGTCAACATTGTAACTACTTGTCTTCTCACCAGCGCTTGTGTTCTTTGACCTGTGAACTGGAAGTAGCTAGCTCTGTAGGAACTAACAAGTATGATTATGGGGTTTACAAACGTTTTTAAACGTTACATTTACTCACTTTACCAGCAAAAGAAATGTTAGTGGACTGAACGTCAGTGGAACTAAATTTAGCAGAAGCTAATTGGTCTGATGATGGTTTTCAAAGTTAGCTGAAAAGCTAATCCGCTAACAAAAAATGTTAGCTTTGCTAATTAGCGGTTAGCAGATTAGCGGAACTGTGCCCACCATTTGCAAGAACACGCACAGTGAAAAGTGAAAGTGAATTATTTTTCTGATCAGAGCTGTCACCACAGGGACTCGCTGGGGATTTGTGCATGAGTGCGGCACTGTGTGGTACCAGTTTGGTTAAGTGTGAAGTAACATGGTCATCTGACCAGGCGCAAGTTAACACTTGATGCTGACACCAGTGAAAGCCAGGTGTGGTGCAGCATAAAAGGTAGTTTTTTTAGAGTTCACAGGGGTGCATGAGGCAAGGTACACTCTGGACAGGATGCCAGTCTATCACAGGGGCACATATAGACAAACACATTCACACCCGCATGCACACCTACTGTCAGTTTTAAAGTTTCCATTTCACCAGAGCACCCGGAGGGAACTCACACGAACACAGGGAGAACATGCAAACTCCACACAGAAAGTCCCCATGTGGGAGGCGATCCAACAAACTTCTTGCTGTGAGGCAACAGCGCTAACAAAATACATAATGAAAAATTTTTATAAAATGACCACTCTTACGCAAAGGAAAACAAGACCATTGCAACAAAACCAAAGCAGATCTGAAGAACTGACAAAAAACAAACAAAAAACCCCCCCCTCTCTAACCTCAAAATAAATCCAACATAACCAATAACAACAGAAAGAAGCTATACATGGTATTTGTGCTGTGATGCACACTCCTTTGATGGAAGTTAGAAGTCTGCACTGGTATTAATGTTTTCATGGTTTGCAAACACAGTCACCAAAGAAGAACACATTTTTTCCCGTCCGTCCATTTGTGCTCAGCATAGGTCCTGTCCTATGACTGCACGGGTCTTCAAATTCACACCTTGGACAAGTTCAAAGATGGCTGACCTTGACATATAGAGGTTAAAAAAATCACATTCTCTTTCCTATTTTTATACTCATATGGCCGAGGGTATTTCATCATGGTGTTATATTTATGTCGGTCAAGAACGTAATAAAATCATCTGCATTTATTTATTTGTCTGTCTGTCTGTCTGTTAGCAAGATTACGTCAAAACTACACCATCTATCTATCTATCTACACCACAGATAGATATTAGACCATGGAAGACCCCATTAAATTTTGGAGGTGATCCGGATCCGGATTCTGGAACAAGTTTCACTTTAGTTAGGCTTTGAAAGATTACTTCAAAACTATTTCACAGATTCTCACCAAATTTGCACCACAGGTAGATAACAGGGCATGGAAGACTCCACTGAATTTTGGAGGTGATCTGGATCTGAATTAGCGGATGTCAGAAATCTCTGATTGCTCTTGTTCATATTATTATGTACTTGAATTAGCCAAAACAACAGAAAAGGCAGTAGGAGCAAGCACACAACGATCAGAGAGTCCAGCTGCAGGTCTGGGATCCTTCTGTTGCCTAAGATATACTTTAACTAAATGCTTGTGATATGTACATAAGCTGCTTTGGCGCTGTATAAAACTGTGGAATCACAACAGCAATTACAAATGAAAGAGTGAGAATGAAAACACAAAGATTTGCACTGATGACTAAGTGATTCTTGAAGGACATGTCTTTTATCAAAGATTGTACCAGTGTTTTCAGTCGAGGACAGAAAGCCAAAATGAATCTGAAAACCCAAATAAACAATTGACGTTGTGTGACTTCCAAAGAGCGTGCTCATGTTAGTTCAGCGGGTGCTAGCTCTCTCAGCCTACAGTCTCTCTGCAGGCAAAACTTTTATGCTAAGCAGCCCTTGTCACTTAACAACAGGGGTGCTGAATGAAAGAAAAAAAATGACCAAAAGTAAAAAGCAACATGCAAAGTGCAAACATAGCAATTAAATGCAGACATTAATGTTTTTCATCCTCTGCTGAACTCCTAGTTGGCTGCTTTCCATGGTCCAATACACACACTGAGTATCCACGGTTCCATACTTTCGATTAAATGGTAAATGGTAAATGGACTGCATTTATATAGCGCTTTTCCATCTGCATCAGACGCTCAAAGTGCTTTACAATTATGCCTCACATTCACCCCGATGTCAGGGTGCTGCCATACAAGGCGCTCACTACACACCGGGAGCAATAGGGGATTAAAGGCCTTGCCCAAGGGCCCTGAGTGATTTTCCAGTCAGGCAGGGATTTCAACCCATGATCTTCTGGACTCAAGCCCAACACCTTAACCACTAGACCATCACCTCCCCCATTAGTAGCACACTGCCATCTACTGGCCAGTAGATGGCAGTGTTCATGGCACATGTTCATGCCATGCGTTCGCTAAGTGTTGAATCACTTATCAAACAGAATTTTCAGTTTTGAAATTGCCTTTTTTTACAAATGAAAAAAATGACATATTTACAAATACAGATTTATTTGTAAAACCCACCACGTTTCCATAACTTGCATACCGACTAACCACTGACGTCAGGAAACTAATGTTCCCATAATGCATTGTGGTATGTGTGTCTAAACTCTAAAACCTTCAAAATTAGTGCATTACTTTAAAACTAAAACTTATAGCTGATATTTTCACTTTGTAAAACAACAGACGTGATGTTAATTTCAAAAACTTGTCTGGAATTAGTTTGTTGAAAATTTTAACCATAAGTCAAAACTATCTGACTGTGCATGACTTCAGTGATACACCAGCAAGTCAGTATGGTGTTAAAAGTATTTTTTCCCTCTTTTCTTCCTTTCTCTCTTCTCTTTCCTGTATCTCTGGGTCACAGGTCTCGTTTGCTGAGAGAATCCTGACCTGAGACAGAAGCACTGACTTGTTGTTGTGTCAGTAGCTGCCATTGCACTGAAGTTAATACTGAAAGTGATCGGTTTAGCTTTTGTATGTAACTTCCGCTAATTTTTTTAGGTGTTTATCTGTTTAGCTTTATAAAAGCTAACTAAGTTCACGGATTAACGGCTATCGAAGCTAACTTTTTGGTTAGCTGTGCCCACCTATGTCTGACATTTACAATGAATGATTCATTCATTAATTTTTCATACCCACTTATTCCAGTTAAGGGTCATGGGGTACAATGATTTTTTTTTTTTTTTTACCTCCGCCAAGGAGGTTACGTTTTCGGTTCTGTCCATTTGTTTGTTGGTTGGTTGGTTGGTTGGTTGTTTTGTTAGCAGGATTACTCAAAAAATCCTCAATGGATTTCAATAACATTTTTACCAGGGGTGTATCTTGGCCTAACTTAGAAGTCATTAAATTTTGGTAATGATCATGATCCAGAGCCAGTAATTTTTAAGGATTCTTTATCATTGCAGGATAGGGCCAGTTTCAAAATTTTTGCATCTAACCTCATGAAGACGGGTCACAAAGGCTGAATAAAAATTAAGTTATGACACAACAATAATTTAGTATTTGTTTCTCCTCATTGAATAAATTTGTTATTAGAAAATAAAAAAAAGTGGTGTAGTTCATGCAGTTTCTCTTTATAAATACATTTGCTGAAGATCTAAGGGTTTAACCACTGAATCTGAAACATGACGGTAGGTGTGTGAAATGACGTGGAATAAGTCTCTTTGCCAAAGGGTATTCCATGTGACGTCAATGACCCTATGGCCTTGGCGGAGGTTTACGCTCCAAGTGCTTCTAGTTTTTTTTTTTTTGTCTGCCTTTGTGGAGCAGAAGCCTCTTTGCTGCTGGAGCAACAGTTTGTCCAGCAGAATAAGTTAACAGGAAGGTTTTAAACATGTAAAATACAGATGCTATGAGCAGCCACTAAATTTCCTTTTGATAAGTCCTGTTGGGTGTGCAAACCTCACCTATTTACATATGCCTGCCCACAATTTTGCACACTCGGATGGACAAACCCTAAGACCCAATCCTCAGTATACGCTACATTAGTAAATCAGCATATACGAGTACATTTTTTGCAAGGGCTATGGTGTTTGTGCTATTTTACAGGGTACATGCTTAGGCATGTACCCTGTAAAATGCAATACGTGGATGGATGGATGGATGGATGGAACAATCTAAACTCTTTGTGCTGAATACCAATTTGGATGCACTGAGTGCGAGTACCAATTTGTATGCACCCCAAATGCACTTGCGTTATGTAGAGTGTGTCGACCATGCACCATAGATCATCAAGATAGGGCCCTTACACCATATGTACAACAATAAAGATTTATCATATTCAGTAACCAAAATACAGAAGTGAAACTCAAAACTGTTTAAACTTTTTTTTTTTTTGCATGGGTACCCAGTACTTGGTAACGTGCATTCCAAACCGAGCAGCCTATGTCTCCCTCTTATTCTGCTGCTGTCATCTAATCGACTTTAATTTCTTTGTACTATCTGTCCTTTTTAATTCATTTTGCTGCTTCAAATTGTGCTAGGAATGGCATTTAGATGAGAATGGACAAAAATGCTTTGAGGTAAACAGCGTCAGGGTCATTTTACATTCAGCTCTCATTCGGCGGCTGAGTGAATGAGACGTGTTAAAGCTTTTACTGTAAAATGAAATCACTCACATCCTGCCTGAAAGCTTTTTTTAAAAGCAACAGATTAGCCTCCTTCCCTGAGAAAACGAAGCGACTGCCTGAAGCTCGGCAAAGCACAGCAGAGGCAGGAGCAAGAATAGGAAAAATAAAGGAGCAACTGTGATTCTGTGTGTGTGAGAGTGAGTGAAGCAGGACAGAACCTGCAGCTAAACTCACAAGAATATAACAGTGGACAGTCTCCTGTAATTGATGCTCTGCTGTCTGAGGTAGTTAATGTGTTCACAATAGAGGCCATAAACTACTGTCGGCATGTCTCCCTCCAAGACGGCGGACATAAAACCACAGCTTTTGATTCCATAAAGTCCATGTCCCTTAAATATGCACATATGTCTGCTGACGTTCTGATTTAAGAGCTCTGCAGCTTGTCAACAGTTCACATCATTAAGTTTCTGTGACGCATTACAGGCTTTTACCTCAAAGTGTTGTGAGAATTTATGGAGGTGTGCAGCTCACGAATAGCCTCGTCTACATGCATATCATATTACAGTGTTATATATTATGTTGTTGAGCTCAGCTTGTTTGGCTTTTCTCACAGAGCAAAACGGGGTCCAAATACGGCTCTGTAAAACAAATCATTTAGGGCTTAAATTTTGCTTGGAGATGGTGGTAATTTCCTATGTGGTCTATCGAATAATTGCAGTTTTTTGTGGATATTTGCTCAGTTTGTGTGAAGTTAACATGCAGCGCCACCTTGGATTTGCTGTGAAAAGAAAGGAGAAGCCAAAGGGACTTACTATGAAGCATTAAAGGAGTCTTCATATTGAAAATGCTGTACCTGAACTTACTCATTCCCTCCTGCAGGTGCCAACGCGTCGGCTCCTGACCAGCTGAGTTTGGCTCTAGCTTGGAACAGAGTGGACATTGCCCGCAGCCAGATCTTTATCTACGGACAGCAGTGGCCTGTAAGAAATACGCACCATGTAAATTAGAACATATATTTGCCCAAACTGTTTTGATTCTGCAACCAATCCTGCTATGAACTCTGTGGGGAGACTTCGTAAGGCAAACTGCTGAACTGGCTTTAGATTTAATACTGTGGGATGTGGCAGAGTAATTTGGGGTTTAGTGACTTACTCAAGGCCAATTTGACATACAGACTACCTGAGATTAGTGTAATTACATGCAATATATCCAACTCAAAAGGCATTACGTTTGAATCAAGTCCTACACCGACCATGAGGCTCACTGTGCCAGTGCTTATCCTTGAATACTACTGCATGAAGCGTGTAACAGCCTACAAATTCTCCTGGATGGAAAACCAGTCCATTCCAGGTAAATTATGCAGCCAAGTCCTGAAACACACACATGGAATCAAACCATGGTCTATAGGTTGGTCATCCAAAACAACACAACTCAAGTGGCCCTGTGGCAAGAATCAGCATGAGAAGTAAATGTATGTTTGAAGCCCATTTGTCCGCTCTATCTCCACATTCTGTAGCATGAAGCGGATGAGAGTCTGTGACTCCCCCTGTGTGAGGTAACAGTTCAACACAGATTACTCCCTCAGACAAAGACCTGTGAGCAGGGAAGAAATTATAGATGTGAATTGAGAGAATGTACACAAAAAAAGGGGTCAGACAATTCTGAATGGAGGATGAAATGTGTGATAATACTGCAACAGACTTGCTATGCAGGGGGTGGGAAGATATACTGTTACACTGGTACCCATTTACAGCTGGACGGTCTAGGACAATGCAGATGAAGTGCCTTACCCAAAGACACAGATGGGTAAGCCAAAGCACATCCCAGAATCAAACCCCAGACTATACATTTGTTGTCCAACTGCTATGCCTCAGAGCCACCTGTGGCATGGGGGTTGGCATTAGCTGTAAAGTAAAATAATTCTTAATAATAATTTTTACTGAAATTGGACCAACTTTAAGTTTTGACCCCTGTACAAACTGAAACTAACCTTTGTTACCATTTTTGCTGTTTTACCCCATAACTCTAGAACACTCAGTCATAGATAGTCCAAACTATACCTTTTTGGAATTGTTATGATCAGACAAATAATAATACAATAAGATGCTTTTGTAGGGCGGTGTGCATTTTCAGAGGCCTGACATCCATGCCCAGTCACCCGCAATGACAGATATTTGCCCTCGTCTAACTCAGGCAAATATCTGTCATTGCGGGTGACTGGGCATGAACGGAGGGAATCAGAAAATGCACACCGCCCTACAAAAGCATCTTATTTGCATTATTATCACTTACTGAGATACACAACACATGGAATCACATTAACAATATTTAATGTCATTTCAAAACGCACGACACCGAACAAACGCATACATAACACCAACACACCCAACACACACTTCTCGCCTTTTCATGTTATCGTCTGCGGACAGTTCTTGGGTTGTGCATGCTATGACGTCATCACTTTATGCACAGCGGGCAGGTATCCCAATACCCGCCCGCTACTGCGGGCAGGTATAGACATGAGATGGCTGTATTACATTTTTGTGTAGGCCATGGTACACTGAGGCTGGATTCTAAGTATCATTTCGTCATCTTAAGTGGTACCGATTAGATCAAAATTGATGACTGGCTCATGAGTCACATTGAGTTTAAAAACAGAAATTATTTTACAAACAGTAAATACACTTGTTTTGATTGCATAACTTATTCCGGATAAAGTCTTATAGCAACAACACAATATAAGTTAAAAACATACCTTGCAGTATACCATTACTGTTTAATGCCTGTTTTTGCCCTGTGTCATTTACAGGTTGGTTCCTTGGAGCAGGCAATGCTTGATGCCTTAGTATTGGACAGAGTGGACTTTGTCAAGCTTCTGATTGAAAATGGAGTCAGCATGCACCGTTTCCTCACCTTATCAAGACTAGAGGAGCTGTATAACACGGTAATAATTTGCAAAAGTTTAGTCTGATCTGATTTGACATCATAAGGACAATGCACTTGGGATCGACAGTTTCAGAGAAAAGTGATGAATGATTTTTCATGACCATAATTACTGCATACTTAAAAGTATTCAATGAGGATTTTATATATTGGTGATTGTAATGATATTTTTTATGCTTTATTTGCTTTCTTACCCAACAGAGACACGGCCCATCCAACACGCTCTACCACCTTGTCAGAGATGTCAAAAAGGTATGACCATCGTTAGTTGCTTTAGCACTACGGCTGCGCAGGCACATCATTTGAGAATGTCAGCTTGACTGTGCACCTATAAGGAGAGATGTTCAACTCCATAGAGTCTGTGGTGCTTTGGTACAGTGTGTGTTGTTAGTACCTAGATTGGCTTTTCTCTTTTAGTTACTGCAGGCTGCAGTGGCTGTGTAGAGCTATGCATGACTTTCATGGCCGCCATGGCTCTTCAGCAGTTTACTTTGTTCTTTCTCTCAGACACACTGCCATGATAAACAAATACTACATTGATTAAACATTGATTTATCTGCACATTGTGAATTAAAGTGATCTGGGACCACAGTGGAACAGCTGTGAGGCATATGAAGAAGCCAGTGACAAGTCAGTATGTTTTCATTTCAGTCAACACATTCTCACTCCCACCTTGTCACAATTTGATGGAAAACGGTTTTTGTTGTTGTTGTTTGTTTTTGTCCAAGCTTCAACATGTGACAGGTTGCGGAGCCCCTTTTTGTGTTATTTAATGATGTATGGAGAAACCCTAATCTTAACCTTGACCATAACAACAACCCAAACATTGATGAATGTTCTCTGATGATGTGAAGCAGATAGTTTTTTGTGTTGACAGAGAGAAAAGATGCTGCTTTAAAAAAAAATGTGTTTCCCTGTGCATCACAAAATTACACAAGGAAGCTAGCTAACTTGTCACATAGTAATACAAAGGGGCACTGACCAAGCGCAAATACGTGACAAGTTAGGAGTGAGAATGTGTAGTTTTAGGGTCATTGACACATTTTTTTAAATGTGACTTTTATGTCAGATGAGGTCAGAACAGGTCTAGGAGCATGCACCAATACCGCATTTCACTGGATCCAGTATTTATGGAACTGCCCTAGGTCATGGCTGGTAAAACCCAAGCAGACAACCTGACCATTCCCACCACCTGACAGTAGCCATCTGTCTGCCTCAGTCAAGTGAAATATGGGCGCTCCCTTGTCCTTTTCCATTTGCTGGGGTCCTCAACTCAGAGCAAATGGATAGCAGCTAATTCTTGAGGAGTCTCTCCACATGGCTAAAACTTTGCCGACATTCCCTGGTAATACAAGTTGTACGCCTCATTGGAGTCTCCCTAAGCAAAGCTTTAGCCAACATACCTTAAAACTCAAGGATGCTCTTGAGACACCTTGTACCAGTGATGATCATATTGAGTTTTGATGGTCAGTCCAGGAAGCCACTGTATCTGAGTCTTGATCCAGGACAACTGGAAAGGTAGACAGTCCAACTTCTCAATCAACATCTTAAATACTGCAGTCAGGGCATTCACTGACTGAAAAGTCAAGACAGTGAACCTTTCCTCACCAACAAGAGTATTCAACTTGTTGGACTCCACGATCTTACACGATGCCCAGTCCTTGCAAGCATGGAAAAGAGTAGGATCCAAAACACATCT
Source organism: Thalassophryne amazonica (assembly GCF_902500255.1). Classification (NCBI taxonomy): domain Eukaryota; kingdom Metazoa; phylum Chordata; class Actinopteri; order Batrachoidiformes; family Batrachoididae; genus Thalassophryne; species Thalassophryne amazonica. The sequence continues at coordinate 36,857,232 of NC_047107.1, forward strand.
TTGATGGACACCATTATTCCCTTGAAAAAAGTCACAGACTGCACAGCACCTGTGTGTTGAACAGCTATGATGTCAAGCCACAAATTAGGAATCCTAGAATTCTCAGGATGTCTCATAAAGCATTCTGATGAAGCCAATCAAACAATGAAACACTGCTGATGTCAAGGTCTCTGCCCTTTTTTCTTTTCATTTTAAGAAAAAAATCTGGATTAACTGAAAGTCTAATGCACAGATTTCCACAACATTTTCTGAAGCATTTTGAATAGGAAATATTCAATTTGGGGGCATGTATGGATAAAAGGATGGAATGGGAATCATGTGTTTGCCTTTTCTACAGTCAGGTACATAAGTATTTTGGAGAGTGACATAAATTTTGTCATTTTGCTTCCATATACCACCACTGTGGTAGTGGTGGCTCGCTGAGTAGATGATGTGATTGTATGATTATAGATACCATGTTTGTAAATACAAGGATTAAATCATCACCTTTACAGCCAGTTTTCTTCAAGACAAGTTAGGAGATGGATACAAGTCACTGAATATGTCTTGGACTTCATTTACATCAATCATTAAGAAATGCAAACAGTATGGTAAGTCTGTTTGGAGTAGGTACTGAAGAAGCAGGCATCATGAAGGAGATGAATGAGAGAAGCCACCATGACACCTATGACCCTTCTAAAGCAAAGATTGGCTTCTGTTGAATCACCAGTTATACAACTTCATGGTGGAGTGGAACAGAGAAGGATTTTCTTAAAAACAAGCTGTGAAAGTTCTGTTACATTTTGACAGACTTTCCATGGGAGGTTTGAGCCTAGGTTTAATGGATTTTCTTGTATTATACTGAAACCAACTTGTGGAAGTTCTCTTGTTGAGATCTCCTTGTTGCACCTTCATGGCAATAAGACATTTAAGTAGAATTTAATATTCAGCACATGGTTGGATTCCAATTAATGGTGACAGTAGTGAGTTCAGCACCGCACCCATTACCACTGAGACATGTTCATTAATTAAAGTGTCACTGATGACCACATGCTCTTCTGGCAGCCAATAAAGAGGTTTGTTGTTGTAATCCCTTCTTTACCTCCCCTTTAAACACAGCTCTGATCTGAAGGTGGTGCAGTTTAAGTAAAACCAGAGCATATTACAAAGTTCCACACACTCATGCCAAACACGTTAATGCACGGCTTAACATCACCACATTCTTTTGGCAGAGCTGTGTGTTATTGTCTTTGTATAGCCGGGTGTTTGTGTGTCTTCGTTGTGTGTGATGCTTTAGAGTTTACTGCTATCCAGCAGGTTAAGTACCCATGTTGCTGCCATTTTTTTCTATTCAACATTTAGTTATGAGGACATAAAGAACAAGTTCAATATTTCACAACACCTGTCAGATTATAAAATGGTTACCAGCCAATCCTGTGATTGCTGTGTTCATCTTTGACCTATGCTTCATTTGCAAAAAAATACTTTTTTGAAAACAATACTTTCAGAAGTTAATAAATGAGTTAATGGAACAGCTTTGAAGTGAGTTAAAAAGAAAACGGTTGTGGGCAAGACCACTAAGGCACGAGGGTTGGACCCCAGGATGAAGGCAGCAAACACAGGAGGTTGGTGCAAAAGAACAGGTGTTTATTTCTCCAGGTGACAATGATTTTGCAAGAGTGAACAATCGTTCCAGGTGAAGGCAAATTCAAAATCCTCAAACAGTCAAAGTGAACAAAACAAACAAACAAAGTGAAAATCTAAAATCCCTCAACAGACAAAGTGAACAAACAAACGATGTGAGAATCCACAATTCTTCTACAGTCAAAGTGAAAAATGTGAAATCCAAAATTCCTCAACAGACCCGACAGTGAGAAGAACACTTACATACAGCTGACCACACAGGTACACGATGACAGAACGTGGATCATGAATGAACAAACGGGAAAATAACTGACCAGCAGTGAGGAATTGAAGAGGTGTGACTTAAGTATTGACTCAGCTGATGAACCAAAATGAAGGACAGATGTGTGATGGGGTCAACGTTCAAGAACCAACCAAAAGGAGAAATGAGCTAAAACAGAAAACTGAGAGGTAGGTGGAAATGAAACATAGCAAGATAGTAAAATATACAGAGGAAGTAACAAAACCAAAATTTAATCCCAAGTACAAGACACCAAAACCACCGTGGAACTCAAAAAGAGTAAAAGTGCAAACAGAGGTCAAAGTCCCTTTTGGCTCTACTGGCCTCTACTGGTGGTTGGCTCTCACTGCGGTATTGTATCACTTCCTGTTCTGGAGCACAGCGGTGTTTTGCTGTATCTGTTAGCTGTTTAATCTGCGTAGTTAGACTGATCTAGATAACTAGATAACAATTTGTTTCACAGTGTAATCTTCACGTGCCTTAACTAAAGCACTCCCTCTGCTGAATCACCTCTAAATTATTTACACATTATTCACTTTGTGTGTTTTTAGGAATCCGCTAGCTTAGCGCAGCTACTAGCTCTTAGCCAGTTTAGCATGGCGGCTTCTCCTGTCTCTCCCGCACTTCTCTGCTCTGGGTGTGAAATGTTTAGTTATTCCTCGGCCTCCTTTAGCAGTAATGGTACTTGTAATAAGTGTAGCTTATTCGTAGCTTTGGAGGCCAGGCTGGGCGAATTGGAGACTCGGCCCCGCACCTTGGAAAATCCTACAGCTAGCCAGGCCCCTGTAGTCGGTGCGGACCAAGGTAGCTTAGCCGCTGTTAGCTGCCCCCCAGCGGATCCCGAGCAGCCGGGAAAGCAGGCCGGCTGGGTGACTGTGAGGAAGAAGCGTAGTTCTAAACAAAAGCCCCCTGTACACGACCAACCCGTTCACATTTCTAACCGTTTTTCCCCACTCGGCGACACACCCGCCGAGGAACAAACTCTGGTTATTGGCGACTCTGTTTTGAGAAATGTGAAGTTAGCGACACCAGCAACCATAGTCAATTGTCTTCCGGGGGCCAGAGCAGGTGACATTGAAGGAAATTTGAAACTGCTGGCTAAGGCTAAGCGTAAATTTGGTAAGATTGTAATTCACGTCGGCAGTAATGACACCCGGTTACGCCAATCGAAGGTCACTAAAATTAACATTGAATCGGTGTGTAACTTTGCAAAAACAATGTCGGACTCTGTAGTTTTCTCTGGGCCCCTCCCCAATCGGACCGGGAGTGACATGTTTAGCCGCATGTTCTCCTTGAATTGCTGGCTGTCTGAGTGGTGTCCAAAAAATGAGGTGGGCTTCATAGATAATTGGCAAAGCTTCTGGGGAAAACCTGGTCTTGTTAGGAGAGACGGCATCCATCCCACTTTGGATGGAGCAGCTCTCATTTCTAGAAATCTGGCCAGTTTTCTTAAATCCTCCAAACCGTGACTATCCAGGGTTGGGACCAGGAAGCAGAGTTGTAGTCTTACACACTTCTCTGCAGCTTCTCTCCCCCTGCCATCCCCTCATTACCCCATCCCCGAAGAGACGGTGTCTGCTCCCAGACCACCAATAACCAGCAAAAATCTATTTAAGCATAAAAATTCAAAAAGAAAAAATAATATAGCACCTTCAACTGCACCACAGACTAAAACAGTTAATGTGGTCTATTAAACATTAGGTCTCTCTCTTCTAAGTCCCTGTTGGTAAATGATATAATAATTGATCAACATATTGATTTATTCTGCCTTACAGAAACCTGGTTACAGCAGGATGAATATGTTAGTTTAAATGAGTCAACACCCCCGAGTCACACTAACTGTCAGAATGCTCGTAGCACGGGCCGGGGCGGAGGATTAGCAGCAATCTTCCATTCCAGTTTATTAATTAATCAAAAACCCAGACAGAGCTTTAATTCATTTGAAAGCTTGACTCTTAGTCTTGTCTATCCAAATTGGAAGTCCCAAAAACCAGTTTTATTTGTTATTATCTATCATCCACCTGGTCGTTATTGTGAGTTTCTCTGTGAATTTTCAGACCTTTTGTCTGACTTAGTGCTTAGCTCAGATAAGATAATTATAGTGGGCGATTTTAACATCCACACTGATGCTGAGAATGACAGCCTCAACACTGCATTTAATCTATTATTAGACTCTATTGGCTTTGCTCAAAATGTAAATGAGTCCACCCACCACTTTAATCATATCTTAGATCTTGTTCTGACTTATGGTATGGAAATAGAAGACTTAACAGTATTCCCTGAAAACTCCCTTCTGTCTGATCATTTCTTAATAACATTTACATTTACTCTGATGGACTACCCAGCAGTAGGGAATAAGTTTCATTACACTAGAAGTCTTTCAGAAAGCGCTGTAACTAGGTTTAAGGATATGATTCCTTCTTTATGTTCTCTAATGCCATATACCAACACAGTGCAGAGTAGCTACCTAAACTCTGTAAGTGAGATAGAGTATCTCGTCAATAGTTTTACATCCACATTGAAGACAACTTTGGATGCTGTAGCTCCTCTGAAAAAGAGAGCTTTAAATCAGAAATGCCTGACTCCGTGGTATAACTCACAAACTTGTAGCTTAAAGCAGATAACCCATAAGTTGGAGAGGAAATGGCGTCTCACTAATTTAGAAGATCTTCACTTAGCCTGGAAAAAGAGTCTGTTGCTCTATAAAAAAGCCCTCCATAAAGCTAGGACATCTTTCTACTCATCACTAATTGAAGAAAATAAGAACAACCCCAGGTTTCTTTTCAGCACTGTAGCCAGGCTGACAAAGAGTCAGAGCTCTATTGAGCTGAGTATTCCATTAACTTTAACTAGTAATGACTTCATGACTGTCTTTGCTAACAAAATTTTAACTATTAGAGAAAAAATTACTCATAACCATCCCAAAGACGTATCGTTATCTTTGGCAGCTTTCAGTGATGCCGGTATTTGGTTAGACTCTTTCTCTCCTATTGTTCTGTCTGAGTTATTTTCATTAGTTACTTCATCCAAACCATCAACATGTTTATTAGACCCCATTCCTACCAGGCTGCTCAAGGAAGCCCTACCATTATTTAATGCTTCGATCTTAAATATGATCAATCTATCTTTGTTAGTTGGCTATGTACCACAGGCTTTTAAGGTGGCAGTAATTAAACCATTACTTAAAAAGCCATCACTTGACCCAGCTATCTTAGCTAATTATAGGCCAATCTCCAACCTTCCTTTTCTCTCAAAAATTCTTGAAAGGGTAGTTGTAAAACAGCTAACTGATCATCTGCAGAGGAATGGTCTATTTGAAGAGTTTCAGTCAGGTTTTAGAATTCATCATAGTACAGAAACAGCATTAGTGAAGGTTACAAATGATCTTCTTATCGCCTCGGACAGTGGACTCATCTCTGTGCTTGTTCTGTTAGACCTCAGTGCTGCTTTTGATACTGTTGACCATAAAATTTTATTACAGAGATTAGAGCATGCCATAGGTATTAAAGGCACTGCGCTGCGGTGGTTTGAATCATATTTGTCTAATAGATTACAATTTGTTCATGTAAATGGGGAATCTTCTTCACAGACTAAAGTTAATTATGGAGCTCCACAAGGTTCTGTGCTAGGACCAATTTTATTCACTTTATACATGCTTCCCTTAGGCAGTATTATTAGACGGTATTGCTTAAATTTTCATTGTTACGCAGATGATACCCAGCTTTATCTATCCATGAAGCCAGAGGACACACACCAATTAGCTAAACTGCAGGATTGTCTTACAGACATAAAGACATGGATGACCTCTAATTTCCTGCTTTTAAACTCAGATAAAACTGAAGTTATTGTACTTGGCCCCACAAATCTTAGAAACATGGTGTCTAACCAGATGCTTACTCTGGATGGCATTACCCTGACCTCTAGTAATACTGTGAGAAATCTTGGAGTCATTTTTGATCAGGATATGTCATTCAAAGCGCATATTAAACAAATATGTAGGACTGCTTTTTTGCATTTACGCAATATCTCTAAAATTAGAAAGGTCTTGTCTCAGAGTGATGCTGAAAAACTAATTCATGCATTTATTTCCTCTAGGCTGGACTATTGTAATTCATTATTATCAGGTTGTCCTAAAAGTTCCCTAAAAAGCCTTCAATTAATTCAAAATGCTGCAGCTAGAGTACTAACGGGGACTAGAAGGAGAGAGCATATCTCACCCATATTGGCCTCTCTTCATTGGCTTCCTGTTAATTCTAGAATAGAATTTAAAATTCTTCTTCTTACTTATAAGGTTTTGAATAATCAGGTCCCATCTTATCTTAGGGACCTCGTAGTACCATATCACCCCAATAGAAGGCTTCGCTCTCAGACTGCAGGCTTACTTGTAGTTCCTAGGGTTTGTAAGAGTAGAATGGGAGGCAGAGCCTTCAGCTTTCAGGCTCCTCTTCTGTGGAACCAGCTCCCAATTCAGATCAGGGAGACAGACACCCTCTCTACTTTTAAAATTAGGCTTAAAACTTTCCTTTTTGCTAAAGCTTATAGTTAGGGCTGGATCAGGTGACCCTGAACCATCCCTTAGTTATGCTGTTATAGACATAGACTGCTGGGGGGTTCCCATGATGCACTGTTTCTTTCTCTTTTTGCTCTGTATGCACCACTCTGCATTTAATCATTAGTGATTGATCTCTGCTCCCCTCCACAGCATGTCTTTTTCCTGGTTCTCTCCCTCAGCCCCAACCAGTCCCAGCAGAAGACTGCCCCTCCCTGAGCCTGGTTCTGCTGGAGGTTTCTTCCTGTTAAAAGGGAGTTTTTCCTTCCCACTGTAGCCAAGTGCTTGCTCACAGGGGGTCGTTTTGACCGTTGGGGTTTTACATCATTATTGTATGGCCTTGCCTTACAATATAAAGCGCCTTGGGGCAACTGTTTGTTGTGATTTGGCGCTATATAAAAAAAAAATTGATTGATTGATTGATTGATTGAAAATACATTTACAAGATTTTACACACCAGCACAGATAGGGGGTTGTCTTGTATTCAGGGTCCATTACATGTTATGTAACCTTAGTTACTTCATCCAAACCATCAACATGTCTGTTAGACCCCATTCCTACCAGGCTGCTCATTGAAGCCCTACCATTAATTAATGCTTTGATCTTAAATATGATCAATCTATCTTTATTAGTTGGCTATGTACCACAGGCTTTTAAGGTGGCAGTAATTAAACCATTACTTAAAAAGCCATCACTTGACCCAGCTATCTTAGCTAATTATAGGCCAATCTCCAACCTTCCTTTTCTCTCAAAAATTCTTGAAAGGGTAGCTGTAAAACAGCTAACTGATCATCTGCAGAGGAATGGTCTATTTGAAGAGTTTCAGTCAGGTTTCAGAATTCATCATAGTACAGAAACAGCATTAGTGAAGGTTACAAATGATCTTCTTATGGCCTCAGACAGTGGACTCATCTCTGTGCTTGTCCTGTTAGACCTCAGTGCTGCTTTTGATACTGTTGACCATAAAATTTTATTACAGAGATTAGAGCATGCCATAGGTATTAAAGGCACTGCGCTGCGGTGGTTTGAATCGTATTCATCTAATAGATTACAATTTGTTCATGTAAATGGGGAGTCTTCTTCACAGACTAAGGTTAATTATGGAGTTCCACAAGGTTCTGTGCTAGGACCAATTTTATTCACTTTATACATGCTTCCCTTAGGCAGTATTATTAGAAAGCATTGCTTAAATTTTCATTGTTACGCAGATGATACCCAGCTTTATCTATCCATGAAGCCAGAGGACACACACCAATTAGTTAAACTGCAGGAATGTCTTTCAGACATAAAGACATGGATGACCTCTAATTTCCTGCTTTTAAATTCAGATAAAACTGAAGTTATTGTACTTGGCCCCACAAATCTTAGAAACATGGTGTCTAACCAGATCCTTACTCTGGATGGCATTACCCTGACCTGTAGTAATACTGTGAGAAATCTTTGAGTCATTTTTGATCAGGATATGTTCTTCAATGTGCATATAAAGCAAATATGTAGGACTGCTTTTTTACATTTGCGCAGTATCTCTAAAATTAGAAAGGTCTTGTCTCAGAGTGATGCTGAAAAACTAATTCATGCATTTATTTCCTCTGGGCTGGACTATTGTAATTCATTATTATCAGGTTGTCCTAAAAGTTCCTTGAAAAGCCTTCAGTTAATTCAAAATGCTGCAGCTAGAGTACTGACGGGGACTAGAAGGAGAGAGCATATCTCACCCATATTGGCCTCTCTTCATTGGCTTCCTGTTAATTCTAGAATAGAATTTAAAATTCTTTTTCTTACTTATAAGGTTTTGAATAATCAGGTCCCATCTTATCTTAGGGACCTCTTAGTACCATATCACCCCAATAGAGCGCTTCGCTCTCAGACTGCAGGCTTACTTGTAGTTCCTAGGGTTTTTAAGAGTAGAATGGGAGGCAGAGCCTTCAGCTTTCAGGCTCCTCTTCTGTGGAACCAGCTCCCAATTCGGATCAGGGAAACAGACACCCTCTCTACTTTTAAGATTAGGCTTAAAACTTTCCTTTTTGCTAAAGCTTATAGTTAGGGCTGCATCAGGTGACCCTGAACCATCCATTAGTTATGCTGCTATAGACGTAGACTGCTGGGGGGTTCCCATGATGCACTGAGTGTTTCTTTCTCTTTTTGCTCTGTATGCACCACTCTGCATTTAATCATTAGTGATTGATCTCTGCTGTCTTCCACAGCATGTCTTTTTCCTGATTCTCTCCCCTCAGCCCCAACCAATCCCAGCAGAAGACTGCCCCTCCCTGAGCCTGGTTCTGCTGGAGGTTTCTTCCTGTTAAAAGGGAGTTTTTCCTTCCCACTTTCGCCAAGTGCTTGCTCATAGGGGGTCGTTTTGACCGTTGGGGTTTTTCTGTAATTATTGTATGGCTTTTGCCTTGCAATATAAAGTGCCTTGGGGCAACTGTTGTTGTGATTTGGCGCTATATAAATAAAATTGATTTGATTTGATTTGAAAGTGACATGAAACAAATACATTAAAAAAGGCATTCAATAATCACACTACAGAAAGAACTGCACCGTAACAAAACTAAGTCCAGGAACCCAAGTACAAAAATCAACATGGAACACAACAGGTGCGAGAACACAAGATAAAACGACTGAAACCTAAAGAAGACTGATGAACATGACAACACAAAGATGCGAAGAACATAATGACAACTCACACAGAGGATGGATCACAAGCGAGGAACAGATTAATCACAGGTACTGACGAAGGACAAACTGCCAGGAGGCACCACATGAATGACAGCCAGGGGAGAACACACACACACACACCCACACACCCATGTACATGAACACTTGGGAGAAAAACCAACCAGGACATAAACACTCACAAAATGACGCTGAGGGACAAAACTATACAAATATACAGACACGACATGGAACCAAACCCCTGAAAGAACTGCTATACAGTGATAACATCACATCTGTGACCTGCTTTTGTAACTGCTGGTACAACAGGTCTGAAGAATAAGAGCTAGTTTTGCGTATATTTTCTAATGTTCTGTGTTATATCAACCACCCATCAGTGTTTCAAGGATATTTCTGATCTGTTTGTTTATGGTAGTAGCACACAGTAAATGGTCCCTATATTATCACCACTGATACATGTTGCTAGTCATCAAAAAATGCCAAATTCCCTAAGTGCAATTTTAAGATTTGGAAATGACTTCATTTAGAGCTCAGTTACTGGTGTCCCACTGATGCCCATTTATATCCTTATCATTCATTAAAAACACGATTGTTCTCATGTAATGCAATTTTCACAGGTGACATGGGTTTGTGTCAGTGGGGGATTCATATTTGATGTTACAGTGGCACTGGTTCTTCCATAGTGTCGCCACTGTATATTTGCTGTAAGGGTCAGTGAAGCTCTCAGGTTTAATCTGATCCATTCATTATGTGGCTGAAAGGTGTGCTGCGAAATAGGGAGGGAAAAATCACAGACGGCTTGCTGGCTGCAGCGGTCGAAGCAGGAATTGGTTTTTCTGCAGACCAAATGAACAATGTTTTGTAGTCAAAGAAAGGCAACAATACAATCCAGATTCATGTGGCTGGAAGGGCTGCTTATTGAAAACAGACAAAAGCCTAAATCACTGGGTTATTGTCTCATATTGTATCATTAGCTGACTAATCAAATTGCAGGTCAACAGAACCAAGCTGAAAACTCTAAACCCAGCTGTAAATTGAATTATTATCCTCCACCTGCTTTAGGGCCAAAGGTTTGTGCACGCATCAGTCACAGTCACATCAATTTGAAGAACATTGATCAAAATTTCACTCTATTTAAAATGAAAATCCCAAAGGACAGTATCTCAAAAGAGTTGAAAGACTCTCTAATACGTCTATTCCATATACACAGCACTTGAATATTTCCACATTTTGTTATGTTAAAGCCTTTTTCCAAAATGGATGAAATTCTTTTTTGTGTGTGTGTGTGTGTGTGTGTGTGTGTGTGTGTGTGTGTGTGTGTGTGTGTTCTAAAAATTCTACACACAATGCCACAGCATGGCAATGTGGAAAAATATTTTTTTTGTTGGTTTTTTGTTTTTTTTTTTGCAAATTTATTAAAAATAAAACTAAAAATCACATGTACATAAGTATTCACAGCCTTTGTCATGAAGATCAACATTAAGCTCAGGTGCATCCTGTTTCCACTGATCATCCTTGACATGTTTCTACAGCTTATATGGAGTCTACCTGTGGTAAATAAAGTTGACTGGACATGATTTGGAAAGGCACACACCTGTCTACATATACAGTCCCACAGTTGACACAAATCTGGGGAAGGCTACAGAAACATTTCTGCTGCTTTGAAGGTCCCAATGAGCACAGTGGCCTCCATCATCCGGAAATGGAAGATGTTTGGATCCACCAGGACTCTTCCTGGAGCTGACCGCCCGTCTAAACTGAGCGATCAGAGGAGAAGGGCCTTAGTCAAGGAGGTGACCAAGAACACAATGGTCAATCTGTTAGAGATCCAGCATTCCTCTGTGGAGAGAGAAGAACCTTCCAGAAGGACAACCATCTCTGCAGCAGTCCACCAATCAGACCTGTATGGTAGAGTGGCCAGACGGAAGCCACTCCTTAGTAAAAGGCACATGGCAGCCCACCTGGAGTTTGCCCAAAGGCACTTGAAGGACTCTCAGACCATGAAAAACAAAATTTTCTGCTCTGATGAGACAAAGATTAAACTCTTTGGTATGAATACCAGGCGTCATGTTTGGAGGAAACCAGGCACCATCCCTACAGTGAAGCATGGTGGTGGCAGCATCATGCTGTGAGGATGCTTTTCAACTGCAGGAACTGGGAGACTAGTCAGGATTGAGGGAAAGATGAATGCAGCAATGTACAGAGACATCCTGGATGAAAACCTGCTCCAGAGCGCTCTTGACCGCAGACTGGGGCAATGGTTCATCTTTCAGCAGGACAATGACAGGACAATTTTTTAAAAAAGTAGGTGAAGGTCAGTCATCCGTGGGGAGCTTGGAGAAGTGCCACTGCTCCTTCGCATTGAAAGGAGCCTGCTGAGGTGGTTCGGGTATCTGGTAAGGATGCCCCCTGGGCACCTCCCTAGGGAGGTATTACAAGCACGTCCATCTGGGAGGAGACCCTGGGGAAGACCCAGGACTAGGTGGACAGATTATACCTCCACAATTGCCTGGGAATGCCTCGGGATCCCCCAGTCAGAGGTGGTTGGGAAAGAGAAGTCTGGGGTCCGCTGCTAGAGCTGTTGCCCCTGCGACCTAATCCCAGATAAGCAGTTGAAGATGAGTCATGAGTGAGTCAGGTAAAGGTGGACTTCTGGGTACCATATACATTATTCGGGATCTACTTTTCTATGAGCGGAGTCCTCCTGTGTCTCCTCTGCAACATAAATCCCATGAGAAGCATGTAGTGCTCCTCAAAAGAAGAAAGTTTTGTGGGAATAATGCAGTAGTAGCATTGTGGGCATGTACTGCCACATGCACAAAAACACTCATGTAACGGGACTTATATGTACCAGAGTGTATCTGGCAATGTCCAACAATACTCAGTCATCATCAGTTGGAGTCATTTGTAAATTGTCATGTAATTGTATGAATTTTGTCTGTTTTAATAAACCAAGCCCAGTTTCCTCAATTTTGGAATCAGGATGCAAATTAGGGTGATACATTAGCAATGGTAGACTCATCTTAAAGAATATTTTGTATACATTTTTAATATTGCATTAACAATTTGATGCTTCCTTCCTATAAATTAAGAGCTATGACACACGGCAGGAACATTAAACAAAACATGACAGCGACAACACTTATAATAATGAGAAATGACAACAAAAAACACTGTTTGAAACAACAAAGATCCCAGTGAGGACAGTGAAGAAAGTGAGAAAGGAAAACAACAATCATCCAATAAACAAGCCATGCTTATTAGAGGAGGTGATCAGCAGTGATTGCAAAAATATGCAGAATTTTATGAATTACTGGGTATAATGACAAGACATAAATTAAGTGAATGTACATGTGTACATGTACATGACTAAGGGCCCCGTCACACATGAATGAGCAGGAATCAAGCCGAATCAGCCGAAATGGGAGAAAAGCCAGACTTCGAGACGTAGTTGTGATGGAGAGATATTCCAACAGCTGTGTAGGAATGCAGTTTAAATACCCAGAATGTGGGTTGAAGCCACCTTGAATGATTTGCGCACATTCGGCATGCAGCAGCTCCCGAATGCAGGTGAAATGCGCTCCGAACACAGCACGAATACCCAGAAGGCAGGTCAAATGCAGCTGGAACACAGCACAAATCTCCCCAATGCTGGCAGAATGCAAAAGGAATATGCAGAATGCACCTCGAATGCCATACACATTTGGTCTGGTCGCCACCCGAAGTCTGGGTGGAAGGCAAGCAAGGGGAGGGGGTGTGGCAAAGAAAGCACTGTGGTCCATTATCTTATGAATGTCTGCCATGTCTCACTGCTGGATGTCGAATGACATCCAACCTGTGAACTGATCACATGTAACCCAGGGTCCCCTGACTACTGCAGTGCATGTGCTCATGTGTGATCAGATTATTATGGTCATCAGATCACTGACGTGCACACCCACAGCCATTATTACCAATAATAGGCACCAGTCCATGGTGCATTGCATTAAACCCATGATCAGGGGACCCTGGCTTTCATACATATATAGGATAAGGGCCCTTTCACACTATATATATATATATATATATAGATAGATAGATAGATAGATAGATAGATAGATAGATAGATAGATAGATAGATAGATAGATAGATAGATAGATAGATAGATAGATAGATAGATAGACAGACAGACAGACAGACAGACAGACAGACAGACAGACAGACAGACAGACAGACAGATAGATAGATAGATAGATAGATAGATAGATAGATAGATAGATAGATAGATAGATAGATAGATAGATAGATAGATAGATAGATAGATAGATAGATAGATAGATAGATAGATAGATAGATATACATACATACTGTATGTAGTATTTTGGCTCTTTTTGAGATGGTACTAATCCTACATTGAAAACTGTCCTCTGGAAGCATTTGTTAAATTTATTAGATTTTTTTTCTTCTTGCTCTTAAAAACAAAAAGTAAAGAGTCATCATGTAGACCAAAGGTTCTCAATTATAAAATAATGGTGCCAGTCATTCAGGAGCGTTTAAAAGCAATTCCATTAATTTCTGAAATCTTTCATGTTGTTTAAAGAGGCCTTTATCTTAGTGAATACAAACTGTTGACCCACCAAAAATCTGGCATAGTGAAGCAAAGTAAAATACATCTTAGAAATATAATATGCATAGTGTTTGGAAAATTGAGTTTGAAAAGATTTGGCCTTGCTGCATGTAAACGTCCACAACTGTACATATTTTCTATAGTCCACATTTCCACTGAATTATGTCTCTCTCCTGTATTTATTATCCTTTATTGTTTATACAGCCAGAGGTATAGCCATGAGATTGGTCTTAAATATGTATTCTACAAACCTTGCAGGAAATCTTCAAAGTAATTTGGCATCTGAAATTATACAGCTCAAGACTAATTGAATGAAACTCTGGGAGAAAGAAAGTGTGGTGATTACAATGAGGGAGCAGTTCAAAGGTTCTACTCATGAATGAAAAATTCTAAATGTCAAATTTAAAATGAATCTTCTTTATTAAGGTGACACTTTAGGAAAAAGACTTTAAGAGAGATATTGTCTGAGAGCTTTTGTGTGTGTGTGTCTGCACCTACCACTGCTTGGTGTTCGGTCTACTCACTGACATTGTGTGTTCTTTCCAAGCGAGAATATCCAGGGTTCAGTTGGATCTACTTCAAGGTGAATCTAATAATCCTGTTTTCTTTCATAGCCACAAAGTTAGATATGGATTCTGTGAATTGAATGTGTATGTCTGTGTCATTTGATTGTTTTCATGTATGAATCAGTCAGCAAAGGCTGCTACCTTTTAACACTGCCTGGTTTTCATAGGGAAACCTGCCTCCGGACTACCGCATCAGCCTCATTGATATTGGATTGGTCATCGAATACCTCATGGGTGGAGCATACCGGTGTAATTATACCAGGAAGAGATTCCGAACGCTATATCACAACCTTTTTGGACCAAAGAGAGTGAGTGATCCTTGATCCTTTACTGCCGTATCATCTTCCCAAAACAAAATTTTATCCCTCAGACTGAATATTTCAGAATGCCATCAGTTCCAGTTCTCAGATATACGTATTAGAGAAATGGCCTTCTCCACAATATTATGCCTGATGACAAAATATTGAGGAATATATACATAAAAAAGAAAAAAACTTTAGGCAGTTTCCCAGATGGGTATTAAGTCTAATACCACCCTAAACATCCTTCTATATCAGGTTAACACAAATCAGCTTTCTCAGTCATTGTTTGAAATAGTCTGAGACTTTGCCTAGTCCTGACTGAATGGCTACTCCAGGACTAAATTGAGTCTGAACAAAAACATCCCAGGGGAAAAGTTCAACTTCAGATTCATGTTGTGTATTACTTGGACTAGTTTATTGAACATCAATGAGTACCACCAGTTACATAATTTCTTAACGACAGAAGTGATCCATTGCAACATTTTAGATAAGTTAGTTTCCAAGATAGGTTTTTTTGAATGCAAGATTATTTCACATTTGGAACTTGGGCTTTCCCAAAGGTAAAGCCAAGTTAGTATAGGCCAGAGCTCGTCAACTCATTCCACAAACATCACCTTGAGCAGATGGAATACTGTTAATCAGTGAAATTACCTGGTGGAGTGGGTGGTTGCAAAGAAAATCTGCACCCTTTTGGCCCTTTCTGGAATGAGTTAAAGAGCTGTGGGGTCACAGATGAACTGAGTCATCTGTGACCCCAAGAGAATGGCCTATACTAACTTGGTTCCACAAACTAGTGATTTCTATGATTTCAGTAAACCGGCAGCATGTTAAGCAACTCAAAGGTTATGCACTAACAGTTGAGAAATAAGAGACGTTACATAAACTTCCCTAAGGGCTCCTTCACACATAACATGATTGAAGCCGACTAGCACATGAAGGAGAAATTGCATGCCATTCATGAAAAATCTGAGCTGCCTCTAACACCTCAAACACCTGTTGCTACAACTATTCGTGCACACCAACAGCCGAAGGACATAGAGCACCCTGTGAAAGACCATTCAGTCCCTCTCGCGGCAGGTGTCGGCCAAATTCCAGGTGACACACACGAACATCCAACACCGCTCGCTGGACACAGAAAATGCAGGGCTATTTGCACTCCTGGTACAAGAGTAGACAACAGGCGACCACATTCGAGCTGTCTGTGAAAAGTGTCAAAGTGCCCCACGATTGTGGCGTAACGTAGCAACACACCTGTGGCATGCTAGAGTGTTGGCTCCCCCCTCAGCACATGTAGCCTGCGTGTGTACAGCATGTGTGTTGCCCCCCCCCCGCAACACATGTGGCGTGCATGTCTGTTGCGCCTCCCCCAACACATATGGCGTGCGGGGAGAGGTATACTTGCATCGAATGCTGATATGTATGTACAGACATGATCACATGGAGACCATCCAGCCACGTCTGAGCGCACAAAGCATGGCAAAGCGCCTGTTAGCTGATCGCCTACCAGTGACTCCCTGACAGCTGGAAATGACAGCTCAGTGCACATGACGTGTTACATTACAAACACAGACATCAGACAGATGCCGGACAAACACATAATAAAACATACATAGAATAAAAATCACAGAATGAAGGTACAGAGAGTGAGCTTTTGTCTGTGAGCTTCCAGGGTCCGCTGACAGAGGTGGGCATGTCCCTCTGCAACATACAGCTGCTCAGATGTCTGTGCTCGCAACTCAGCTGGGGAACACCTGTACTGGCTTGTAGGATACGACCTCACATAACTTTACTATGAGGCATGGATGTCGGCTTGCCATCCTCAGGTGGGAATAAATTAAAACATATTTGATTCAGATGACTGGAGCATCAGCTCACCGCAAGGCTGGTAAATATCATGCCATGCAGGAAATCACCGCACGGGATGTCCCTGCGAAGCACATGTCACTGTGGGATTTCCCCACACTGTAATAATTTAAAAACAGATCACATTTGCAGTGGATCACTGCGCGCCGGACATGCCATGCCGGCTGATGTGTTCATGACATGAGAGCCCGGCTCTTCATGAAATGGGAGCCGCTTTTCATGAGACAGGAGCCGGCCGGTTTGAGCTTATCAGGTCATTTATATAAAACATAAAAGGGAGAACAGCGATCCACGTCATTTCATTACTTCCTGGTGTACGTCTAGGTGGAGGCTAAATGCGCTCTTTATAACAGGAATTAAGTATTATAAATTGTGGTGTTTTATTAATTTTTTACTCCGCTGCTGTGTGCGCGACTTTCCACGTGCTCGCACTGATTTTGTGCGTGCGAAGACGAGCGTGCATGGAACCGCTGCCATGGTATCATGCACACCTGTTCGACTGTGCGTTCCTCCTGACAACAGGTGGAATATTTCATTTTTGGTTCATGGATTTTCTTCCGGTTTCTCTGTTTTTGTGTTATGTGTGAAGGGGCCGTAATGCTGCAATCCAGGTTAACTGCAGGGTGTGCTTCCATAAAAATATAGAGAAAAAAAAAGTCCTTTACTCCAGACAGTGATGATTACAGGAAATATAAAAAACAGTTTTCCATAAATGGCGAAGGTGTATGCAATTCCCAGTTACAGTTTTCAAGTTGTTTGCATGTTGGAAAGTCACCAATTACGCTTTCTGGATGTCGGACAGGTCATGTCTGGGAGCCTGCATTATTGCTGCAGTTCACCACATCCACCACATAACTAATCCATCTTTGGTTCTTGATGCCAACAAGTCTTTCTCTAAATCTATTATAGTATAGATTGCTTTTATTACAGTTACATAAGTTGATTTAACACTGATACAGTTTATTTATCTCTTTATGAAGTGGGTCCGCCTGTATTTTATGATGCAAAATTTACACTATAAATCTAATATTAAAAGCAACATTAATTCCATCAAGTATGTTCACTTTGCATTTACTTAAGATTACGTTGGGAAAGTAACACAATTGGTTTCCAAACTTTTTTCACAAATACTCAACATGTTTGGATTTATCATGCAATGAAATGGATTCATCTCCAGTAACAATGTTATTAACATGCTGGTAATCAGCAGAGGTCAAACAAGACTTGTCCTCCACTTATTTCTCAGGTCAATCTGAAGTAGAGTCACAGCGCGGCACCTGTCATTAACCTAAAGCTTCAGTGTCATCTCACTGATTAACACTCTCATTTTTATTTATTTATTTATTTTATTTTGGCTATGGTGTGATTTTAGTTATTTTTTACATGACTAAACACAGTATACTGTATTATTTATGAATACATTAAATGCTGGCTTCACAGATAAGGATTAAATTGAGACAGGAGTAAATCTAGAATAATAAATCTGACTCAATAAACCCATCTAAGCATGAAAAGTCTTTATTGAAAGTAATTGTTGCAGGGTATTGTATAAATGAAGTAAACCGTCATATATTTACTGTGGAATTCATCAAGAACGCCAATGGATTAAAGGCAGGAGGAAAAATAAGAAAATAACTTTTTTATATTTTATTGTATTTTCATATACAAGGACTGTTTATCTATCTATCTACAGTTATATGCAAACGTTTTGGCACCCCTGATAATTTTCATGATTTTCCTTTATAAATCATTGGTTGTCTGGATCAGAAATTTCAGTTAAATATATCATACATCTGACAAACACACTGATATTTGAGAAGTGAAATGAAGTTTCTAGTATTTACAGAAAGTGTGCAATAATTATTTAAACAAAATTGGGCAGGTGCATAAATTTGGGAACCCTTGTCATTTTATCGATTTGAATACATTTTGCACTAATTATTGGAACACAAAATTAGTTTGGTAAGCTCATTGACCCTTGACCTCCTTACTATCAGGTCTGGATAACTGGTTCGGCTGGATGACTCTGACAACGAGATCTGTAGCTAAAAACAGTTTACTGAAACAGTAAATAGGGTCCGGTACACAGTAAAGCAGTCCAACAAGAGTAACAAAACCAAAAACATCAGGCAAAGGCATGGTCGAGGATACAGGCAGGTAATCGGAACACACGAGGCAAGCAGGTCGAGAATACAAATAGAGCTGGAGAGAAGGCACTAGGTGCATCAATCTGGCGAAGAACCAAGAGATCTGAGGGACTTAAATACACCCAGGTGATGAGGTGCTGATTGAGAACAGGTGTGAGTGGAATGAACCAGAAGGGGCCATGACTGGAGAGCAAGGGAAACACCCACCACCAAGAGTCAGCAGAGAGTTATTAACGAAAGAATAACTCTCTGCTGACTTTAATTCTCTGTCCCGAGAGAAAGGGACAGATAGACCCCAACAGGAAAAACCGCAGCAAGAGACTCAACAAAACCAAACTGAAACCACAAAACCAAAAACAAAACCCAAATCCTGACAGTACCCCCCCCCCCCCCCCCCCCCCCCCCACACACACACACACACACACACACACACACACACAGGTCTTACCCCAGACGGCCCAGGAGCAGCAGGATTAGCCGAATGAAAATCGCGAATGAGACCGGGGTCCAAAATAAAATGGAAGGGAACCCATGACCGTTCCTCTGGACCGTAACCCACCCAGTCAACCAAATACTGCACCCTCCGGTCCCGACGGCATGAAGCGAGCAGCCGATGGACAGAAAACACAGGCCAGAAACCGAAACGGCTGGAGGGCACAATGGGCTAGAACGAAATGGCTTAATGTGACTAACGTGAAAAGTAGGGTGAATGCGCATGGAGTTGGGTAACTGGAGCTGAACCGAAACAGGATTGATGACCTTAGTGATGGGGAATGGACCAACAAACCTGGGAGACAACGTACGTGGAGTCCCACGGAGGTAAATGGTTGGTGGATAACCAAACCTTCTGACCAACTAAATATACAGGAGCCACTGAATGTTTACGGTCAGCCGCCTCCTTGTAGAGAGCAGAGGAACGACCGAGGGCTCGTCGAGCTCGCGCTCAGGTTCATTGGCACTTAATGACCAGACTTAGAGTTGACGGAACCAGGGATCGTAGAACAGTATGAGGAAACAAGGAAGCCTGGTGACCAAAGATGACGTGAAATGGTGAAAACCCAGAGGATACAGACGGAAGACTGTTGTGTGCTAACTCTATCCATGATAACTGTGTGGACCAGGTGGACGGGTGCTGTGAACATAGAATTCGAAGAGCTTTTTCTAATTCCTTGTTAAAACGTTCGGTCTGACCGTTAGCCTGTGGATGGTAGCCGGACGTTAGACTGGAGGTGGTCCCAAGGAGACAGCAGAATTCCCTCCAGAACCCAGAAATGAACTGTGGACTCCGGTCTGAGACAATGTACTGAGGAAAACCATGGAGACGAAATACATGAGAGAGCATAATCTCAGCCAATTCTTTGGTAGAAGACTGTTTTGGTAAAGGCACAAAATGACACATCTTGGAAAGACGATCAACAACAGTCAATATAACCGTATGTCCCTTGGAAGGAGGAAGTCCGGTGACGAAATCCAGCGAAATATGTGTCCATGGTTGTCTAGGAATAGACAATGGCAACAGTGAACCAGCAGGAGGGCGAGTTGAGGATTTATGCATGGCACAGACCTGACAGGCATTCACAAACTCAGCCACCAAAATCATTGTTGAAGCACAAACATAGTCTTTTTAATACCCAGGTGGCAAGAAAACTGATTACTATGATCTCCCCACTAAGGGGGGCTGGAACGAACAATTTCCTGGTACGACAATCGGCCGGAATAGATCCTGTCTCCAGAGCGGCCCTAACACAAGATTCAATCTCCCACGTAATGGCAGAAACGAAACAGGAAGATGACAAGATGTTACCCGGATCTACAGGCGCGTCAGAGTTATCGTACTGCCTTGATAATGTATCTGGCTTGCCATTCTTTGACCCAGTCTGGTAAGTGATAACGAAATCAAATTGACTGAAAAATATTGCCCACCGTGCCTGACGTGCATTCAAACGTTTAGCTGAACGTAAATAAGCCAGATTTTGATGATCTGTGTAAACCAAAAATGGTACTTGTGCCCCCTCGAGCCAGTGTCACCACTCCTCCAAGGCCACCTTAACCGCTAGCAGTTCCCGGTCGCCGATGCTATCATTGCACTCCACAGACATCAATTTGCGAGACAGAAAGGCACAAGGATGGAACTGTCTGTCTGCGGGGCACATCTGGGACAGGATAGCTCCCAAACCATTATCCGAAGCATTGACTTCTACCATGAACTGCCGTGCGGGGTCAGGAAGGAGTAACATGGGGGATTCAGTAAACCATTGCTTTAGGACCCTAAAGGCCTCGTCACATTCCGGAGTCCACTTGAATGTCTGTAATGACGAGGTCACATTGTAGAGTGGAGCAGCCACAGAACTTAAGTTTCGGATGAATTTACGATAAAAGTTAGCAAAGCCAAAAAATTTCTGAACGTCCTTGCGACTACTAGGCACCACCCAATCACGTACCGCTGCCACCTTGTCGGGGTCTATTTGGATCCTCCCCTCAGCAATAACAAACCCCAAAAACAACACGGGAGATTTGTGAAATTCACATTTTTCAGGCTTGACATACAATTCGTTCCGTAAGAGAGTTTGTAACACAGTCCGAACATGCTCAGTGTGTGTATCTAGGTTGGGAGAAAAGATCAATATATCATCCAAATACACAAATACAAATTTATTCAGGTATTCCCGAAGAACATAATTTACCAGGTTCTGGAAGATGGCTGGTGCATTAGTAAGCCCAAATGGCATTACCAGATATTCATAGTGACCAGCAGGAGTGTTAAACGGCGTCTTCCACTCATCCCCTTCTCTGATTCTGACAAGATGATAGGCGTTTCGAAGATCCAATTTAGTAAATGCTTTGGCGCCCTCTAGTGACTCAAAAGCTGAAGACATCAAGGGTAAAGGGTAAAGGTTCTTGACTGGTATGTCATTTAACCCCCGATAACCTATACAGGGCCGAAGCATATTATCTTTATTCTCCACAAAGAAAAATCCTGCACCTGCGGGAGACGACCCCGGCAAGAGACTCAATGAAACCAAACTGATACCAGAAAACCGATAACAAAACCCAAATCCTGACACTTACATAGTTGAACCAATCACAAGAAAGGGTATTTAAGGTGGCAATTTACAAATGTTTCCCCTCTTTGCATCTCTTCTAATGAGTGGCAACATGGCAACATGTCCTCAAATCAACTCTCAAATGACCTGAAAACAAAGACTGGTTAAGTGGAAGGATACTAAAAGCTATCTCAGAGATTTCAGCTGTCAGTTTCCACTGTGAGGAACATAGTGAGGAAATGGAACACCGCAGGCATAGTACTAGTTAAGGTCCGAAGTGGCAGGCCAAGAAAAATCTCAGATAAGCTTAAGCGAGGGATGGTGAGAACAGTCATAGTCAACCCACAGACCTGCTCCAAAGACCTACAACATGATCTTGCTGCAGACAGTGTCTTTGTGCATCATTCAACTATACAGTGCACTTTGCACAAGGAGATGCTGTATGGTGCTGTAATGCAGAGGAAGCCTTTTCTGCGTACAGGCCACAGAGTTGCTTGAGGTATGCTAAAGCACATTTGCACAAGCCAGCTTCATTGATGAAACTAAAATTGAGGTATTTTGGACATAACAAGGGGCGGTATGCATAGCTGAAAAAGAACACAGCATCCAAGAAAAACACTTGCTGCCTACAATAAAATTTAGAGGTGGTTCCATCATGCTGTGTGGCTGTGTGGCCAGTGCAGGCAATAGGAATCATGTTAAAGTTGAGGGTCACATGGATTCCAGTCAATATCAACAGATTCGTGAATCAATGACAAAGTTGAAGTTGCGCCGGGGCTGGAGCTTTCAATAAGACAATGATCCTAAACACTGCTCAAAATCTACTAAGGCATTCATGCAGAGAAACAAGTACAATGTTGTGTAATGGCCATCTCAGTCCCCAGACCTGAATATTATTGAAAATTTGTGGTGTGATTTTAAGCGGGCTGTCCATGCTCGGAAAACAACAAACCTGAGATGTTTTGTAAAGAAGAATGCTGCAAAATACCTTCAACCAGAAACCAGACTGTCATTGGAAGCTATACGAAGCATTTAGAAGCTGTTATTTCTGCAAAAGTAGGATCTACTAAATATTGATGTATTTTTTCTGTTGGGGTGCCCAAATTGATGCACCTGCCTAATTTTGTTTAAAGAATTATTGCACACTTTCTGTAAATCCTATGAACTTCATTTCACTAATCAAACATCATTGCATTTGTCTGATATATTTAACTGAAATTGCTGATCCAAACAACCAATGATTTATAATGGAAAATCATGGAAATCATCAGGGGTGCCCAAACTTACATACCACTGTATGTATGTATGTATGTATGTATGTATCTATCTATCTATCTATCTATCTATCTATCTATCTATCTATCTATCTATCTATCTATCTATCTATCTATCTATCTATCTATCTATCTATCTATCTATCTATCTATCTATCTATCTATCTATCTATCTATCTTGTACTTCTGAGTGTATCCTAACATCATCTAATCAGAATCATAGTTGATTGTCAATTGTTGTATGTGGTAAAATGATGGAACATGAAGAACACGTAAAAAGAAAACTTCAACCACCTGCTTAGATGTGCATTCCATAAACAGTGGTGGTAGGCAGGGGAGTGCTGGGAACATTTTTCAGCCCGGGAGTTTCATATCCAACCGGCCCACAAACCGCCAGCGCACAGAGATAATAAGAGTTCTGCTGTAGCATTTAAATCCAGCATTTATGTGCTGACTGGCTGTGAAAATTGGGTGGGATATAATATAAAGTAAAAGTTAGTTAAAACAAGAACGGTATTGTTAACTCACCAGTACACCACCTAAGCAATGATGTCCCATACTGTAAGTAGCTGGAAGAGTTGGTACAGTGGTCCCTCGCTATAACGCGGTTCACCTTTCGTGGCCTCGCAGTTTTGCGGATTTTTTTATTTTTTTTTTTGTGCAATTTTGCATGCTTTTTTTTTTTTAACAGCGCATTGTGTTCTGCATCCTTATCAGGCGGGCCAGTCGCAGCATCGGTTGGCATCACCACGATTGCTCTCACTGCCTCCGATGCGCTTACAGAGACTGCGGGCTCGGTAAACACAACAGCGTGCCACTCACACTGTCCCCTGCTGTGCGCAGCTGTGTCAACTCTGGCAACAGGTCCAGAGACTACGCTCGCTGTTTTGATGCGAATGTTGACCGCAGCCGCAGAGCTCCGTAGCCACCGAGAGAGGACTTGGATTCTTTGCGGGTCCCGCAGCCGTACCTCCGGAGGTTAGGGAGGCAGTGAGGGAAGGGAGAGCGCGCGCATTGTGTTCTGCGTGTGTCTGTTTATAATCTTCTTGCCCAGAAGAAAAAAGAGTGTTTACACAGGAGAGAAAAGTGAGAAAATGTTAATGCCTGTTTGAGAAAAGTGTATAAAATGTGTAGTGAGGGGTTTTACAGCCTTAAAACATCTATAATAATGGTAAAAAATAGCGCTGACTACTTCGCGGATTTTGCTTATCACGGGTTATTTTTAGAACGTAACTCCCACAATAAACGAGGGACCACTGGACTACAAATGTTGATACGGCTGACATCCTGGCACCAACAGGCATATAGCCTCTTATGCCCGGCCCTATTTACCATTTCCCTCTTTGCTCTGTCTTCTTGAAAAAAATATCTCTGAGCTTTGCACACTTGGTAACATCTTCCTCCAAAGCTTTTCTTTTTCTTAATCTAGCTTTTTCAGCTCCACCAGGCTTTTTTCTGTCCATCTTTTCACTCACGAGCCACTCCTCCTATACTTGCTAGTAGCGTAAGTCCCATCTGAGCGCACAGGGCTTGATTGGACTGAACTAACTGTAATGAATGCATAGGGGTGTTAAACGTGTAATGGTATGTCCCTACTTTAGGCTTTGGAAAAGATAACAGCATTGCAAAAGAAGCAGTCTTAAGTTTTTTTTCTTGTGAATTTTTGTGATTGTAAAACATTTATAACACTTAATGTCTTCTCTTTAAGATACAGCAGACCAAGTGTCTTGCTGTGTAGCCTAACAGTTAGTGGTGGTCATATATGTATGCATATATTCACACCCCCTCACAACGCCCCCAGGTTGGACCAGCCCACCGGGAAAACTCCTGACTCTCCCGATTACCCGGCACGCAGTAGGCGGTAGGGTGGAATAGTGGTTAGCACTGATGCCTCACAGCAAGAGGGTTGTAGGGTTTCTAGCCACCCTTTCTGTGAGGAGTTGCATGTTTTCCCTGTGTTTGTGTGGGTTTCCTCTCGCAATCAAAATCATGATTATTTAGGGTCTGCTCCTTTCTCTGCCCCTGACCATTTCTACATCTGGAGTTGGGCGCTGGACTCTGGCTGACCACTGCTCCTAGTGGCTGGATTGTGTCAAACTGTAATTAGCATGGGTTAAATGCAGAGGACACATTTTATTGTATGTTCCTCTTTTAACCTTTATTTAAGCAGGTTTGTCCCATTGAGATCAAGATCTCTTTTGTAAGAGAAACCTGGACAATTATAAAGTTTCCAACCCATCTAACCCGCATGTCTTTAAATGTGGGATGAAACCGGAGCACTCGGAGGAAACCCATGCAAACACAGGGAGAACATGTAAACTCCACACAGAAAGGCTACAGGTAGGATTGAATCATATGACCTTCTTGCTGTGAGGCAACAGTGCTAACCACTAAGTCACTGTGCTGCCATGGCATGTATGTACAATGACAAATAAAGGAATTATTATTATATTAAAATGCTTATTGATGCAGAATCATAATAATTTGTCAAAGATGCTTTTGTGGCCTAATTGCAAAGGTGACATAATGTCTGTGCAGAAGTTCAAGCTCTTCTTTTTCAACTGTGAAACCATCTTGGTTTCTTTCAGCCACACTACTGGAAAATTCCCATCATCTTAAACCTTCACCTTGTATTTAGGCTGTAACATCAGAAAATTTCATCGAGTCCCTTTTAATTCTCAAAGAGCAGTTCAAAATAATTTTGGATATTCTTGGTTTACTGATATCACTCAAATCCCCAGTTACCTGGCAAAATTTGCTATGTGCTAAAGCCATGAGTGCACTGCTATTGTAATGCCTTGACACTCAGCCTTGGGGCCTTAAAGCTGTTTTTCCAGGCCTTGGCCTTGATAGTTCAAAGACATGGCCATACCAAGAAGATTCAAGGCATTTTCAAGACACATGGAATTTTGCTGTTTTAAAATACAATTTAGACACCTCAACAATGTGTAAAACATAGAATAATCCTACCGGGAGAAACAACTGCTGTTCTTGAACTTACTTTGATAATATACGGTGCATCCAGAAAATATTCACAGCACTTCACTTTTCTCAGATTTACATCTTTTCTAATTTGTCAAAAAAAAGAAAAAAAAAAAAAAAAAAAGATACAGTGACGTAACATTATTTTATGGTGACGTAAAATAAGATACGGCTGTAACATTTTATGTTACAGCCTTATTCCAAAATGTATGAAATTCATTTTTTCCCTCAAATTTCTACTCACAACACCCCATAATGACAGCATTAATAAAAGTTGTTTTGAAATGTTTGCAAATTAGTTAAAAATAAAAAACTAAGAAATCATACATACATAAGTATTCACACCCTTTGCTAAATACTTTGTTGATGCATCTTTGGCAACAATTACAGCCTCAAGTCTTCTTAAATATGATGCCACAAGCTTGTTGCACCTATCTTTAGGCTGTTTTCCTAATTCCTCTTTGCAGCAACTCCCACGTTCCATCAGCTTGGATGGGGAATGTCAGTGCACAGCCATTTTCAGATCTCTCCAGAGATTTTCAATCAGATTCACATCTGGGCTCTGGCTGGGCCACTCAAGGACATTCACAGAGTTGTCCTGAAGCCACTCCTTTGATATCTTGCCTGTGTGCTTAGGGTCATTGTCCTGCTGAAAGATGAACCTTCCCCCAGTGTGAAGTCAAGAGCGCTCTGGAGCAGGTTTTCATCCAGGATGTCTCTGTACATCTGCATTTATCTTTCCCTCAATCATGACTGGTCTCCCAGTTCCTGCTGCTGAAAAACATCCCCACAGCATGATGCTGCCACCACCATGCTTCACTGTAGGGTTGGTGCTTGGTTTCTGCCAAACATGACACCTGGCAATCACGCCAAAGAGTTCAGTCTTTGTCTTATCAGACCAGAGAATTTTGTTTGTCATGGTCTGAGGGTCCTTCAGGTGCATTTTGGCAAACTCATGGTGGGCTGCTATGTGCCTTTTTCTAAGGAGTGGCTTCCGTCTGGCCACTCTGTCATACAGGCTTGATCGGTGGATTGCTGCAGAGATGGTTGTCCTTCTGAAATGGTCTGCTCTCTCCACAGAGGAATACTGGAGTTCTGACAGAGTAACCATCGGGTTCTTGGTCACCTCCCTGACTAAGGCCCTTCTCACCAATTGCTTAGTTTAGATGGGCGGCCATCTCTAGGAAGAGTCCTGGTGATCTTCTTCCATTTACAGATGATGAAGCCCACTGTGCTCATTGGGACCTTCAAAGCAGCAGAAATGTTTCTGCACCCTTCACCAGATTTGTGCCTCGAGACAATCCTGTCTAAGAGGTCTACAGACAATTCCTTTGACTTCATGCTTGGTTTGTGCTCTGACATACACTGTCAACTGTTGGACCTTATATGTAGACAGTTGTGTGCCTTTCCAGTTATTTTCCAATCAAATGAATTTACCCCAGCTGGACTCCAATTAAGCTGTAGAAACATTTCAAAGATGATGAATGGAAACAGGATGCACCTGAGCTAAATTTGTTTTGCTTCATGGCAAAGGCTGTGAATACATGTGATTTCTTAGGGTTTTTTGTATTTTTTTTTTTTTTTCAAAAAATCTAAAGAAAAAACATTTTCACATTGTCATTATGGGGTATTGTGTATAGAATTTTGCAGGAAAAATGAATTTCATACATTTTGGAATAAGGCTGTAACATAAAATGTTATAGCTGTATCTTATTTTACGTCACCGTAAAATAATGTTACGTCACTGTATCTTTTTTTTTTTTTTTGACAAATTATATAGTGACGTGTAGTTATTCTGTCTTATTTTCTCACTCTGCACCGCTCAATGGCACAAGTGTGAAGGCAATTAAAAAAAATGTGCACACATCACAAACACCAAATTTCAATCTTTGTGCTCTTTTGTGCTTGTGCATTGGTGAGTGAGAGCGCTCATCTTTGTGCGCTTAGCTATCTCACTCTACATCAGCAATAGCAGCAGAAAAGCAGCTGGAAAGATGCACATAAAAAGAAAGTGAAGAGGCGCAATGTCGACTGAGCAAAAGAGGTAAAATGAAAGTGAAAGAGGGTGTCGCCCGCAATTCAAATCCATGATGTTGTAGATGAAATGAGCATGGGTTTGTCACACACAGGGAAACACACTCCCACATAAACACACATTAACTAAGAACAACGCTTTGAAAAAGACACAGATATCAAATGCCCCACATGAGAACGCTGCTATTTTTATCGACTCAGCTGATGGTTCATCAATGCATACGTAATTCATAGATGGTCTGCTTTATTACAGAACTCTACTATATGCACATACACACTTTAATAGCCATGAAGAGTTAATGTTTGTGGTATGTGTCTATCAGAGCAGAACCAAAGGAATTGCTGTGATAATTTTAAGGAAAACTACAAAAATAAAATACAGCAACCAACATTCTTTAAATTATTCGTGGTTTGTATCCTGTGTGTGCGACTGTAGCCTTGTGTCCTACCTGTACAATAAACTCCAATAAAATGCTGTCAATAATGTGTTCTTCTGTTTGCTTACATTGTTGTATTGTTGTTTTTAGCCCAAAGCCATGAAACTGCTGGGGATGGAGGTGAGTGCTAATTTATTCGTTTCTGCACAGTTTTTATTCACTTCAAAATCTATTCATTGTGTGTCAAATGCACACTTATCCAGCAATTTGTGCCTAGTAGTTAAGCACATGTCTTGTGCTTTTGAATCCCAGAACAGCATTCATTTTAGATGTCTATAAGTATTATTTCCACCAAGTTTGATTTATCTTGACCTATTGGTTTTTGAACTATACAAAAAAGTGTTTTTTTTTTTTTTGTTTTGTTTTGTTTTGTTTTTGTTTTTTGTTTTTTTTTTTTAGATTTTTTTCCTTGACTATGACATTTGATCAAATTATTCCAAAATCTAATGATCCATCTTGGCTTCGTGGTTGTTCAACCATGCAAAAAAATGTGTTTTTTTTTGGCTAAGATCTTCTTGACTTTGACCATTAATATTTTATTAAACCACTCCAAAATCTAAACACCTCTAGATACACTCTGAAAAAAGAACCACTGTCTGCAAAGGTGATGTAACAATTTGCGTGGATTTTTTAAAGTTATTTCAGATTAACTGCAGTAGTCTTGTGGTGGTAACTCAATTGAAAATTGAAATAACTTTAAAAAAAATCTGTGCAACTTGTTACATCAATTTTGTTTTTTTTGTTTGTTTGTTTGTTTTCTGCTTTTTTATTGTGACAGCAGGTTTTTTTTTTTTTTTAGAGTGTACCAATCAAAGTATTATTCCCACCAAGTTTGAGCCATCTAAGCTTCTTGGTTGCCGAGATATACAAAAATGATTTTTTTTTTTTTTTTTTTTTTTTTTTTTACTGTTTTCCTTGATCTTGATCTTTGACCTTTAACAAAACTCTCCCAAAATGTCACCAACCCTACGTATCTATCCGAGTAATATTCCCACAAAGTTTGAAGAAAATCCGTCTTGCCATTTTTTTGTTTTTTTACTTATCTTGTCCACAGTCCCACAGACATAGACACACACACCAGTGAAAACACTACTCTCCTCACCACTTCATTGATGTGCAACATAATAAAATGATCAACTTCAGTCACTCCAGTCCATCTAGCACAAAGTTTTACAAACATTTCAGAGGCTGTACAGTGCATAAGATCGGCGTCAGCGCAGCTCATTTACATTTAAATGAATATGTAATGACTGATCCAACATGGTTACACAGACGTTTGTGTCCTCACCTGTATCTGTGGTGCACACACTGTGAAATTGAGATCATAAAGCTTTATATCTCAGCTAGTGTCTAAGTGTTGCTCTGAAGCATTTATTTCTGTATACTGATCACGGCTGTTTGTTCCATCACTGTTTGAAATCCATCTACCCGTCAGTCTTTGGTTTTGCCTTCGTGCCGCGCTCTCTTTGTTATTCAGTAACTGTGGCGATTTGACCACAAAAAAGTGCTGCTATTATCATTTCACAGCTCTGATTTTACCCAAATATGAATTTGTTGTGTTGCAGTTTCCCTAAAATATCCAAAAATTCATCACTTGACTTACAAAATAATATGAATGTACGTGATTTTTGACCAGTATGCTGGAGGACTATGTTTTTACTTTTGTCTACAATAACTACTTAAACACAAGAGCATTTCATAAGTCATGTCATATTTCACCTGCCATTAACACAGCACAGCAGCATCATTGGAGACCAATGCACATGTCACATTGTACTTTATAGCCAAATTACTGTCATCTGCAGTGGCAGATGGTGGATGGCAGTTACAACACAAACATTTTTCAGTGTTAACCAGTCAGGCTATAATTTATTTAACTTAAAGATAAAACAAAGTTTTAGCATTTTGCATAACTGAAACAAAAACTATGGATCTAATGGTTGCTTGAAAAGTAAACTTTTTGTGATGTGAATGCTTATTTTCTTGCTGTAATATCACACAAATTATTCACATTTACCTAATATAAACCCGAGCATCTCTGCGCTGAAATAGTTCATCTGTTGCTGTGCATCTTTTCCTGTTTGATGAAGATAAATCAACTCCCGCTTTGTCATTGTTGTTTCCAAGATTTGAAAACTTTTAATGTTTGAGTGTGAGTGCTCGCAGCCTGTGTTGGCACAATTTTCCATCGTTCCTTCACACAAAGCAAGGGAAGGTGATGGTCTAGTGGTTAAGCGTTGGGCTCAAGACCAGCAGATCTTTGGTTCAAATCCCAGCCTGACCAGAAAATCACTGAGGGCCCTTGGGCAAGGTCCTTAATCCCCTAGATGGTCCCGGTGTGTAGTGAGCGCCTTGCATGGCAGCACCCTGACATTGGGGTGAATGTAAGGCATTGATGTGTAAAGCGCTTTGAGCGTCTGATGCAGATGGAAAAGCGCTATATAAATGCAGTCCATTTAAACATCCCTTTTAACTGTCTGCCACCAACAGTCAACATGTGACTGCAGCAGAACTGGCAGGGCCCTATCTTCTACCCAGTGCAAAAAATAAAAAAAAGTAAACAAAAACACAGAGCACAGCACAAGTGTGGTTACTAGTTTCTAACCAATGTGATTATCATTTTCATGCTCATGAAATGAAATCCCCCATTTTGTTCATATCTGGCATTAATACATATTTAAATTGTTCCTGCTAATAAGAGCTAGCTGAATCTATGCATAACAGTACAATTGTGTCCTCTGCAACAGGCTGTTTTGCAACAGTATCATTTGGTGAATTGCAATACTCTGTGGTGTCTTGATGGGGTGGAAAAAAATACATCCATCGGTATGTTTTCTGTTCACCTCCAACCATGTTGTAATTGGTCTCCACTAGGATGACATGCCAATCCGCAGAGGCCGTCAGAAGACCACACGGAAACGGGAAGAAGAGGTGGACATTGACTTGGATGACCCAGAAATCAACCACTTTCCTTTCCCCTTCCACGAGCTAATGGTATGGGCTGTGCTCCTGAAACGCCAAAAGATGGCGCTGTTCTTTTGGCAGCACGGTGAAGAAGCCATGGCCAAGGCTCTGGTAGCCTGTAAGCTCTGTAAGGCCATGGCACACGAAGCCTCTGAAAACGACATGGTGGACGATATCAGTCAGGAACTGAACCATAACTCCAGGTGGGTGCCGTAAACCACACACTTGCACATAGGAGTGTGTGCATGTACATACGAATACAGGCAGCACACACAAAAATGTACCTGATTTTTCAGCCTGACCAGGAATTCTCAAAGGAACCTTTCTGTGGCAAATGATTAATGCCAAGTTGAGGACGGAGTCTAGACAGGAAAAACATCTCCGGTACAATTAGATGCACACACACACACACACACACTAGTGTGCCTTCCTCCCTCCACACTGACCTGTTTCAGACTGCTCAGGCCCCCATGGGATATTAACGATATATATACAGTAAACTAATGACATCCAACATCATTAATTAATGATCTGCATTTTAGGTGGCAGTGATCACGGAGAGATGAAAATACTGGCTATAGACATAACTGTTAATTAGAGGAAAGATTTTAGAGACTATTTAAGAAACACACACACACACAGCTTTTGAGCAACTACTTTTAAGTGCAGTATTAGTTTCCAGACAGAATTTGTTCGGTTCCATTCACCCTTTCGAGGAGTTTAGGGACTCTATGTTTTCCTCACATTAAAGACCCTGTGATGTTGAAAATGTGTGTTAGTATATATTACTTACAGTGTAATGCAGTCTTTTATTGCTTTCATTTGAAATTTGCAAAGAATAATTTAAAAATGTTAATAAAATAAAACTCTCCATTCATTCATTATCCTTCTTTATATGCAGCAATATTAATATGATTTGTGACAATCCAGTGACTAATTGCTGTGTAGTATGGTGCATAATACAATTATGTGTACCTGTGTGCATGAGTAATTGGGGAATTTTGATGTTGGTCTTTATTGTATGCAAACGGACTTATTAAAAAGCAGAAAAGGGTGGTGCCTTTTGCTTATGTACAGTTTTATGCACTTATTTATGTCAGGTTATCTCTTTGTGTGTGTATTTTGTCACGTTAATATCCTCATATTTCCCACACTTATCTGCAGCAGTTAAGATTTTTCGCTTACTTCTATTAGTGGTGTTATTAGCATGGCCCCCAAAAATAAAGAAAAAAATTAATGTTTGCCCAATTTTAATGAAATGTCGTAAAGAGGTTGGTTTAGGCTTAGACAGGGTAACATTAACTTTGGGAGTAGCTGTACATAATGTAGTACATCTCAAAGCACAATATATGCATGTGGAGAGATAGCAGGGGTGGTGGCCAAGTGGTTAATGCGCTTGGTTTCAGTTTGGAAGGTTCTGGGTTCAAATCCCACCCCTGACACATTTCTCCATGTAATGTGGAGTTGCGTCAGGAAGGGCATCCGGCGTAAAACCTGTGCAGATCCACCTTGGATTTGCTGTGGCGACCCCGAGTGCAAACAAGGGAGCAGCCGAAGGGACTTACAATGGTTTGTGGAGAGATAAGTTTTATTTTTATGTCTTTAACATTGCAACATATGTAGATTTTCCTTTGTGTTTCTTTTTAAAAGCTTAACTAATAACAAAACAAGGGTCTGTAGATATTCACACTTTTTGGCCAATACTCTATTTGCTGAGGTGTGCACTTAGAGGTAACTGCTCGTGTGAGATATTATGTCATCAATTAATCATTTTTCACAGCACTTTATGAAAATGATGTTTCCCTGAAATAAATAACATCAAAGAGGTTGTACAAATTGGTTTTGGTTTTGTGGTCATACAATTGTTCAGTTATTTATTGGGTCAAGTTACGGAATCCAGAGATAGGCAAGGCATCAATGGGCCTCAGGACCTGTATAAGAGTGACATGTTCTATCCTTTTGTTGGCTTAATAACAGGGAAGCTCAAAAATAGATGAAGTGATTTTGATATGGATGGATGGATGGATGGATGGATGGATGGATGGATGGATGGATGGATGGATGGATGGATGGATGGATGGATGGATGGATGGATGATGGATGGATGGATGGATGGATGGATCCAGATCTCATATTTCTTTAGTTGGTTATATTAACAGATAGAAGTAAAATATACTGCTGTTCTTTCAGTAATTTGATAATTCAACAAGTCATGAAACCCACATAAAAAAATGATCTCATTAACAAGCACCACCTGACGCCGGAGGCGGTAAACGAGTGAATTACGATGTTCCACCTCCCTCTGACCTGTGAAAAGCATCTCACTCTCATATCAGTTTATGCGCCAACGATCCCCTCCGAAGACAATGCCAAAGAAGCTTTCTACAATGATCTCGCTCCAATAATTCAAGCGGTTCCTGCAAGCGACAAGTTGTTCGTGCTTGGGGACTTCAATGTACATGTCGGAAGAGATCGGAACATTTGGGCTGACGTGCTTGGTCCCCACGGAGTCGGAAACTGTAACTCGAATGGGCTCCTCTTGCTGGGCTCTGCTCAGCATTTGAACTGGTGATCATGAACTCAATGTTTTGGACTCCCCCAACGCCAGAAGATGACATGGCACCATCCAAGAAGTAAAAAATGGCATATCCTCCACTATGTACTCAAGCGTGCTAGAGATAAGAAGAATGTGCACATTACTCGTTCTATGCCAGGCACTGACGATTGCTGGACGAACCACCGGCTCCTTTTGTCAAAATGCAAGTCCACCATCCGTAAACCTCCTACGTGTCCTACCTGCAGCATTCCACAGCATCGAGTTTACCTGTGACAAGCTCCAAGATCCTGCAGTGGCCAAATCTTTTGCAACTTCTGTCAGAAAAAAAGTTGAACACTTAGAAATAGCAGCCTCAGCGTCTGTTGACAAGCAACGGCTTGCGCTCCGAAGCACCATTTCGGATGCAGCAACTGAAATTGTTGGGTTCATAAAGCGGAAAACCCCAGACTGGTTCAACGAGAACGACACCAAGATCTCCAGGCTTGTTGACACCAAGCACAAAGCTCAGATTGCTTTTGCTGCTCGTAAGACCCGGAGCAATTCTCGAACTCTTCGAGCCGCTTCTTCCCTCTGCCAACACCACATCCATGAAATCAAGAACGATTGGTGGCAAGGAAAAGCATGCGAAATCCAAAGCTATGCAGACGGCAGAGATATGTGATGTTTCTACTCAGCGACTAAAGAGTTCTACAGCCCGAGAACATCTGTGGGAGCTCTGGTGGATGAAGATGGTGTTCTCCTGACGGAACCAAATGAAATCCTGGACCGATGGATGAGACATTTTCACAGCTTGCTCAACGAGAACTCGAGCACAGTTGAGGAGCTCCTGGATAATATGCCAAAACACCCTATTCGTCATGAACTAGCTCTTCCCCCAATTTTTACGGAACTCGCTCAAGCGATGCGCTGTATGAAATCTGGAAAGGCACCTGACAATATTCCCTTTGAACTTTTTGACAAGAGAGGTCTCTTCTTGAAAACTCGCTTGATGGACCTGATTTTTTGCATTTGGGAGATGGAGACAGTTCCTCCAGACTTCAAGAACGTGAATATTGTCATCATATTCAAGAAAGGAGATCGTTCTTCCTGCAGCAACTACTGCGGAATATCTCTCCTGAGCACTGCGGGGAAAACCCTCTCTACTCTTCTATATGCGTGCAAAATGTGGACCCTCTACGATTGTGACATCAAGCGTCTGGAGCGCTTTCAGCGATCCAAACTTCGGCAAATTCTTCGAATTAGCTGGGAAGATTTTGTTATGAATAATGAAGTTCTGGCTCGTGCATCACTCCCGAGTATAGAGTCTGCAATTCTCCGTCACCGCCTCCGCTGGGCTGGGCACATCTCTAGAATAGGAGAAACTCGTCTCCCTAGAGTCACCCTTTTTGGTGAGCTTGCCCAAGGCGATCGCCCCCGTGGTGGGCCTAAAAGACGCTTCAAGGACCAGCTTAAACAGTTTCTCAACTCCACTGGCATCCCCAATGATACCTGGGAGGAAATTCCCAGCGATAGAAAGAAGTGGCATCTTGCAACACGTGAAGGAGCGATGAATTTTGAGAACCAGCGACGAAAGAGACGAACAACGACGTCAGGAGCAGAAAGAACGACAACAACTCCCGCGCCCACCTCCCCATATCCCCTGCATGTCCTGCTCAAGGCTCTTCTATGGCTACCTCGGTTTCCGGAGTCATCAGCGGGTGGCGCACCCAGGAAGATGAAGTAACTGGCGAAGTTCCCCTAACTCGGAGTCGAGCGGGGTGCCGCCGCCGCCGCCGCCGCCGGGTCAAGCCAGCAAATGTTCAAATACTTTTTTACATTGCAAATAAGGGTCTTTTCAGGCTTGGAAGACACTTGAATAAATACCATCCTATATTCTCATACTGACATACGATCTGACTCATAGTTCCTTTTTCCAGGCTGTGGCATGCACTGAAACAAAACATAATAGTTGAACCAACTTAAATGAATTAAGTGTATCATCATCAAATATTTAAATATCTAAATGAATTAAGTTGTTTGAACTTAAGTTTGCAAGTTACAGTTGAGCTAACTTACTAACTTAAGTTCAAACAACTTAATTCATTCAGGTGTTACCAATTGAAACAACTTTTTAAGTTGGTTCTTTTTCAGTGTGGCATTCCTGAATAAATAATTCAGGTTGCACTTAATACACATATGGAAGACCTACACTTTTTTTTAATGTATTGCCTTTTTTATTTATTTATTTTTTTGAATAGCACTTCTTGGAAGATTTTACACAATGACAACTACAATTATTACTGCTACTACCGGTACTCCTAATAATACTACTACTAATAATAATAATAACTAGAAGCACTCGGAAAGCGCAAACCTCTGCCAAGGCCATAGGGTCACTGACGTCACATGGAATACCCTTTGGCAAAGATACCTATTCCACGTCATTTCACGCATCTACCGTCATGTTTCATTTTCAGTTGTTAAACCGTTAGATCTTCAGCAGATGTATTTATAAAGAAAAACTGCATGAACGACACAAGTTTTTTTCATAGTGCCTGTATATGACCGCCATATAATTTTGCAGGGAATTTGGCCAGCTGGCAGTGGAGCTCTTAGACCAGTCCTATAAACAGGACGAGCAGATGGCCATGAAGCTGCTAACATATGAGCTGAAGAACTGGAGCAACGCCACTTGTCTGCAGCTGGCGGTCGCGGCTAAACACAGAGATTTCATCGCTCATACCTGCAGTCAGATGCTGCTGACCGACATGTGGATGGGACGCTTACGCATGCGCAAGAACTCTGGCCTAAAGGTAAAGGATGTAGGGTAACTTGCATGTACAGCAAAGAAATATGAACTCATTTTACATACTGATAAGAAGATAATGAAAGACGCTAGCTTTTACAATATGTACTTTCGGTGCAGATAAATATCTTAACAAGAACGCAGTGAGTCACTGTGAAGATATCAAGAACATATTGACCCAGTGCAAACTTACTGACCATCATCGCTCCAAACCTTACGCAACCCCCAGCAGAAATGTAACAATGTATTAACATGGGTTAGAGCGTTTGGAATCAGTAATATGATATAACCTACATATTTCGAAGGTATATAAAAACAGCTATATATTAACTAATACAACCTGTTTCTACATAAAACACCTAAAAGTCAGAATCATGCTAAATTGTTTCTGTGCTTTTGAAGTTTGGTGGCTTACAGAGAGGTTTGTATTAAAACGCCCAAGCTGCACAGTTTCTTTCCAAGGTATCAAGTGCTGCTAGTATTTTGCCAGGTTCTAATTGATTTTGCTGTATGCACATGGAACTTGAATTACAGCACCAGTATAGTAACTTATAGGGAGTTGTGATGGCTTCCAATCAGATTTCTGATGAAAATCTAACTTCCAGCATTGCTTTCTATCTGTTCTATGTTCTGACAGAGCATTATTGTTTGAGACAACTGCATTTGTCTTTGTCTTCACTGTATAATGTATGTATTCACAGTTACAGTATGCAGACCAAAGAAAAGCAACACAGTCAAACACATTAGTGGATTGATTAAAAGCCTCCTTTGACAAAAATAACTAATGTCAAAGAAGTGGTGCAGCTTTGATTTGGTTTTTTGTTTGTTTGTTTGTTTGTTTTTTGGTGCTTGCTATTGTTCTATTGCAGTCTAATCTAGTCTACTATACTATATTCTATACTATCTACTACTGTATTCAATTTATAAATGAAATTGAATTGAATTGAATTCAGGACAGGAATAAGAATGAGCATTTAAGAAGAGCAATGCAGGGTAAAAGAGTCAAGATTGAGAAGGTTTGAGCACATGCAGAGGAATGATATGGGCTATATTAGGAAAAGGATGCTGACGTTGGAGCTGCCAGGCATGAGGAGAAAAGGAAGACCAACTAGGAGGTTTATGGAGGCAATGAGGGAGAAAATGCAGATGTGTCATGTAACAGAAGAAGATGGATGATCTGCTGTGGCAACCCTTATAGGAAGCATTTTGTTTTTGTGCAATTCAGAGCCTGGATTTTGTTGATCTGGGGCCTCTTGTACAAAGACTTGCGTGGACTTTCTACTAAAAATTCACGTAGGCCAAATCCCTGAATCTGACGTAAGCATAAATACAGGGTGGGCCAATAAAATGTTACCCACTTTTTAATTTGTAGGCAATTACAACAACCCACAGACCACTGAGGCCTTGAAGACCAACATCACAAACTTGTGATGACTGTGAATATGCGTGTTGCAGCTGTAATCCAAAGAAGAGGAGCGTGGATTGAACATTTCATCAATTATTGAACTGTGCGGAAAACAAGAGACAAAGTGGGAAACCTTTGGTATCAAATGTTAATTTGATGCTTCTGTTACAAGTCTGTAAATAAAATTTTTGAATAAGTTCTCATTTCAAAAACGTGTGTACGATCAAAAAGTGGTAACATTTTATTGGCCCACCCTGTATATTCAGATGTATCAAAGTGTGCGTAGGCATGAATTCATGCACGTTCTGTTTGTACATCCCAATGAATGTGGAATTGAGTGTGGAACCAAACTCCTCCCTGGCCACGCCCCATTTAAATATGCAATTTCATGTAAACAGGCCCTTTGAGTAGCGAGTCCCCACAACCTCACATCAGACAACATGAACACAGAAAAGGAATTATACTACGGGTGACTGGAAATTTGTGCAAACATGCAGGGATAGTTTATTCAGTACACTGTTAAATGGATTAATCATGAAACTGGAAAAATGTTCGTGGGAGCTACAGAGCGAGTGTGTGTGAGGCCACACACACACATGCAGAACGGCGCACACACACTGACATTAAAAAGGTGAGGCACACCTCCACTGACAATGTGACATTCACAATTTACACACGCGTTTATGGACAAATACAGGAAGCCTCTTAAGAAGCTCTGCAGCTCACCATCGAGCAACATTAAAAAATACATTAATAATAATAAAACCATGCAGCCTCCACATATGATTTGAACATTGATGGAATGAAAGTTTCCTATTAACAGAATCAAATTCATCATGTGATGGCACCTTTATCAATCAATCAATCAATCAATTTTTTTATATAGCGCCAAATCACAACAAACAGTTGCCCCAAGGCGCTTTATATTGTAAGGCAAGGCCATACAATAATTATGTAAAACCCCAACGGTCAAAACGACCCCCTGTGAGCAAGCACTTGGCTACAGTGGGAAGGAAAAACTCCCTTTTAACAGGAAGAAACCTCCAGCAGAACCAGGCTCAGGGAGGGGCAGTCTTCTGCTGGGACTGGTTGGGGCTGAGGGAGAGAACCAGGAAAAAGACATGCTGTGGAGGGGAGCAGAGATCGATCACTAATGATTAAATGCAGAGTGGTGCATACAGAGCAAAAAGAGAAAGAAACAGTGCATCATGGGAACCCCCCAGCAGTCTACGTCTATAGCAGCATAACTAAGGGATGGTTCAGGGTCACCTGATCCAGCCCTAACTATAAGCTTTAGCAAAAAGGAAAGTTTTAAGCCTAATCTTAAAAGTAGAGAGGGTGTCTGTCTCCCTGATCTGAATTGGGAGCTGGTTCCACAGGAGAGGAGCCTGAAAGCTGAAGGCTCTGCCTCCCATTCTACTCTTACAAACCCTAGGAACTACAAGTAAGCCTGCAGTCTGAGAGCGAAGCGCTCTATTGGGGTGATATGGTACTACGAGGTCCCTAAGATAAGATGGGACCTGATTATTCAAAACCTTATAAGTAAGAAGAAGAATTTTAAATTCTATTCTAGAATTAACAGGAAGCCAATGAAGAGAGGCCAATATGGGTGAGATATGCTCTCTCCTTCTAGTCCCCGTCAGTACTCTAGCTGCAGCATTTTGAATTAACTGAAGGCTTTTTAGGGAACTTTTAGGACAACCTGATAATAATGAATTACAATAGTCCAGCCTAGAGGAAATAAATGCATGAATTAGTTTTTCAGCATCACTCTGAGACAAGACCTTTCTGATTTTAGAGATATTGCGTAAATGCAAAAAAGCAGTCCTACATATTTGTTTAATATGCGCTTTGAATGACATATCCTGATCAAAAATGACTCCAAGATTTCTCACAGTATTACTAGAGGTCAGGGTAATGCCATCCAGAGTAAGGATCTGGTTAGACACCATGTTTCTAAGATTTGTGGGGCCAAGTACAATAACTTCAGTTTTATCTGAGTTTAAAAGCAGGAAATTAGAGGTCATCCATGTCTTTATGTCTGTAAGACAATCCTGCAGTTTAGCTAATTGGTGTGTGTCCTCTGGCTTCATGGATAGATAAAGCTGGGTATCATCTGCGTAACAATGAAAATTTAAGCAATACCGTCTAATAATACTGCCTAAGGGAAGCATGTATAAAGTGAATAAAATTGGTCCTAGCACAGAACCTTGTGGAACTCCATAATTAACTTTAGTCTGTGAAGAAGATTCCCCATTTACATGAACAAATTGTAATCTATTAGACAAATATGATTCAAACCACCGCAGCGCAGTGCCTTTAATACCTATGGCATGCTCTAATCTCTGTAATAAAATTTTATGGTCAACAGTATCAAAAGCAGCACTGAGGTCTAACAGAACAAGCACAGAGATGAGTCCACTGTCCGAGGCCATAAGAAGATCATTTGTAACCTTCACTAATGCTGTTTCTGTACTATGATGAATTCTAAAACCTGACTGAAACTCTTCAAATAGACCATTCCTCTGCAGATGATCAGTTAGCTGTTTTACAACTACCCTTTCAAGAATTTTTGAGAGAAAAGGAAGCCATATGTGTGCAGTCAGTAGCTCCGATTACATTCGGAAAACCGGCTCTTGTGCCAAAATGTGCTGTAATATTGGAATGTACCTGATGACATTTGGATGACTGTGGCTCGGCGCAAGGTTGACTGGCACACGCCTGACCAATCAGCCAGCTCACACTGGAACGCCCCTGATGTCAGAACGCCCAGCGTGGTCAGCTCATGTGTGGGCACAGATGACCCCTGGGTCCTTGCCGTATTGCTGCTCTGGGCCGACCGCAGTTCTGTGCGCACCTCCAGTAACAGTGACCTTGTTAATCGAAATCGGTTTCAGAGCTAATTATCCTCATTTGGAACTAAATGCTCATGTTCCCTGAGTACATGCTCACATCGGATTTCACCATTTGCAAGGTGCTGTAACAACACTTATGCAGCCGCTATTAGTGCCATTTTACACATCACATTGCGCATGGTTTTATATCCATCCATATAACTGCAAACACGTGGGTGTGTTAAATGTTCATCAGTGTGTCTCTGATGTGCACATCACTCTGATGACTTCTTGTTTTCACACTATTAACGGTCCCCTGCGTCACCTGTACATGTCGGAGATGGCAAAATAGCTGCAGAAACGTGCGTACTCCAGCTAGGATTTTTGCATGATGCACTGCACATTTTCACGCTCAAGTCACTTTTGATACATCTGCACGTGAACGTGGAGACAGGCGTACGCCAGGTTTTTTTTGCATATGCACACATTGTACATGAGGCCCCGGGTGAGCAGTAGAGTTATCTTAAAAAAATAGGATAGAGCCTAGGACAGAGATGAAATGAGCCAGGAGGTAATTTTGATCTGGGTGTCTCTCTTTGGAGGATTTCTGAGCATACCCAGCTTGGAGGAGGCTGCAAGGCAGACCTAAAACATGCTACGCAGTAAATTTGGCAGAGTAAAATATGCTCTGCTGGGATAACATTTGGTCCCAGTCTAAATAGAATAAAATATACTCTATTATAGAGTGAAATCAGCTCTACCGCCTTGTCAAATCAAGTGTTTCTGCTCCAATAAGAGTTGATTATACACTGTGATAGATTTGATTTAGCACTGTGATAGAGTATATTTAAATGTATTTGGACTGAGACCAAATGTTATCCCAGCAGAGTAAATTTTACTCTGCCAAATTTACTGTGAATATACCTTATGGTGATCTCCTGGGTTACCATAATTATCCAGCTGAAGCTGTAAACTAACACTGGAACAAGGGTGGAAAAATGCATATTTTAAAAAGGACAGGCCAACAAACAAAATACAGATCAGCTAAGTGATAACACAGTGAAGTTAACTGGTTTTACAACAAATGTATGTTGCAGTGTCAACTCAGCAAGCTCTCAGTGGATACTGATGTCAGTTTTAATCAAGAGCAAACTGTCAGCAGTATATGTATTATAATAGCTAAGTAGCCTCTGTGTGTGTGTGTGTGTGTGTGTGTGTGTGTGTGTGTGTGTGTGTGTGTGTGTGTGTGTGTGTGTGTGTGTGTGTGTGTGTGTGTGTGTGTGTGTGTGCGCCCGCGCGCGTGTGTGTGTGTATGGTTTCGGTCATGCAAAAACTGGGGAGGGCTGACAATTGTTGTTTGCCATGCTTATGTATTTTGGCTCAAAGATGAACTCTGTGAAAATAGAAAGCTGATAGGACACATATTTTTTGAGAAATTAACAATCTTAGCTGACCAGTGAACAATGGCTGCTGTGCTGCAATGTGCCACTGGTGTTCAGGGTTTTGAGTTTTTAAATGGTGTTATTGTGCTTTGTGGTAGTTTAACAGTGTTGTTAGTGTTATTGATTTATTGTGTTTTTGTAGCTGAATTGGTTTAATCGGTTTACCTAAGTTTCATGTTGCTATAACCATGAGTGAGAATAGAATTTGAGAGTATCTGACATGCTGACTAAACTCATAACGTCATCAAAAAGCACAACCTGGTTATTTGATCCTATACCAACAAAACTGTTTAAGGAACTGTGGCCCACTCTTGGGCTGACTGTCCTGGAAATTATTAATCTTTCTTTAACTTATGTGTTGGGAAAGTGTAGTGACACGGACCCACAACAGGGGGCGTAAATGAACAGACAATGGAAGGAGTCAAATTATAACACTTTACTGTTGTGAATGACACAACTAAACACAGCAGATTACAGAATGTGCAAAAGTCAATCAATAAGGTGTCGTGTGGGCAGGCTCGACGATAGGAGATGCCTGTCTGGAAACGAACCGGAACCACACGATTCCCACTGCCACCGAACCCGAGGAATACTGGAGCCGCCAAGTCCCGGAGTCCCCAGGTGGCCACCTTCACGGCGTGTCGGATCTGGTACTGCTGGCAGAAAGCAAAGACAGTCAAGGGTGGGTGTGTGAACACCCAGTAACAATCCTGGTGGGAATTCCACCTCCACCTCTCACTCAATACTTGCAGCGATCCCTCAGAGGAAAAAGAGTGCCGTCTTGCACAGCCTCCACAAAAAGGACCGGTACTCCTGCAAACACTCACAATAAACTGATTTACAAAATATCACAAAAAGGCTGAGGATATTACCTCTGGTAGAAGATGATATCTCGGCAGTGTGGTGGAGGTGTCTTCCTGCTTTTATTCCAGATGTGGATTGGATGATTAGTGACAGCTGTCACGGATGATGGGTGACAGCTGTCACCACGGCTTGTTCCTGAGGCGGCAGCGCCCTCTCGTGCCTGAAGCCCGCACTTCAGGCAGGGCGCCCTCTGGTGGTGGGCCAGCAGTACCTCCTCTTCTGGCGGCCCACACAACACTTATGTATCTGTTCCTAAATGTTTCAAAGCTGCAGTGATTAAACCATTACTTAAGAAACCTAATCTTGACCCTAGTGTAATGAAAAACTGTCAGCCGATGTCAAATCTATCATTTTGGTCTAAAATTCTGGAAAATGTGGTGTCACGGCAGCTTGTGGACTATCTTACTGAGAATAATCTCTCTGAGCCACTGCAGTCTGCTTTTAGAAAATATCATTCCACAGAGACGGCTCTCACTAAAGTGGTGAATGATCTTCTGCTTGCAATGGATTCAGACAGCACTACAGACCTGGTGCTGTTAGATCTCAGTGCAGCATTTGATACTGTGGATCATCATATTCTACTTGATAGGCTGGAAAATCATTTTGGGATTACTGGTAGTGCCCTTGCATGGCTGACATCATACTTGACCAGTCCTTCTCACTGTGTTTTGTAAAATAACACTACCTCTAACCTTAGTGACATGAAATTTGGGCTTCCATAGGGGTCCGTCTTAGGCCCTCTGCTTTTCTCCCTTTATGTAACACTCCTTGGGCACATATTGTGGCGTTTTGGGATTACCTTTCACTGCTATGCTGATGATACTCAGTTATACATGCTGATAACTGCTGGTAATCTCATTCACATAAATCCTTAGAAGATTGCCTTGCATCAGTGAGAGTTGGATGGCTAGAAACCTCATACTTTTAAACTCTGATAAGACTGAAATGGTGGTTCTTGGTCCAGTGAGACATTAGCATCAATTTGACCAGTTAACACTTAGCTTAGGCTTGTGTGTCATACATCACACTGAAAAGTGAGGGACCTTGGGGTAATTTTTGATCCTACATTGTTCTTTGACCTCCACATCACCTCCTTTCTTCCACCTGCAAAATATAGCGAAGTTTCGTCCCATCCTGTCTATGGCTGATGCTGAGACCCTGATCCATGCGTTTATCTCTTCTAGATTGGACTATTGCAATGTTCTATTTTCTGGTTTACTGCAGTCCAGCATTAGGGGTCTCCAATTG
This sequence comes from Thalassophryne amazonica, assembly GCF_902500255.1. NCBI lineage: Eukaryota > Metazoa > Chordata > Actinopteri > Batrachoidiformes > Batrachoididae > Thalassophryne > Thalassophryne amazonica. The sequence goes on from NC_047107.1 coordinate 36,901,715, forward strand.
GTTCAAAATGCTGCAGCCAGACTTTTGACATGAAGCAGAAAGTTCGACCACATTACACCCATTTTGGCATCCCTTCACTGGCTTCCTGTCCCAGTGAAATCAGATTTTAAGGTACTGCTATTACTACTAGTCTATTAAATTGTTCACAGACTGGCACCTCCCTACCTAGCTGAACTAATTAAACCTTATATACTGGCCTGACTTTGCGTTCTCAGGGTGCAGGACTACTTGGTGTCCCTCGGGTGAATAAGAAGTCTGCGGGTCATAGAGCTTTCTCTGATCATGCCCCTGTGCTGTGGAATGATCTCCCTGCGTCAATAAAACAGTCAGATTCCGCAGAGACTTTCAAGTCCAGACTTAAGATGCACTTATTTTCCCTTTCATATGGCTAGCATACTGGCATAGTTTAGTTCTATCCGTTTTACTCTTTTAATTCCTTTTATTAGGAAAAGGAGTGGGCCACGGCCTCAACTTTATCTAAATTCTGGGTCTTTTAGTGAAGCTTAGGGCTACTGGCCGGCGATCACCTTCGTATTTCCTGTTTTTCTTGTTGTTTAATGCTGACAAATTATACTATATTTCTTGTCTTTCTGATGCCTGATTCTGTTTTTTCTCTCTGTTTAAGGTGCAGCTCCATCCACAGATGGGTGTGGTATTTGTGCTGGAGACCTGTGCACCAACAAGATTTCCTCTATATTCATTTTGTGAATTGTTCTGTAATTTATATCTGTAGCATGGCCCAAGCAGATGTTCACCCCTTTGAGTCTGGTCTGCTTGAGGTTTCTTCCTCAGAGGTAGTTTTTCCTTACCACTGCTGCTCTGGGGGTTAGTAAGGTTAGACATTACTTGTGTGAAGCGTCTTGAGGCAACTCTGTTGTGATTTGGCGCTATATAAATGAAAATAAATTGAAAAAATTGAAAGTGAGTTCAGTTTCATGTTGGTACCATGACTGAGATGTTTGGTGGTTGTAATGTCTTCAGCCACTGTCTTTGTCAAATTAAAACCACCTGCTTGCAACAGCTGTTCGTACGTGCGTGCGTGCATGTGTGTGTGTGTGTGTGTGTGTGTGTGTGTGTGTGTGTGTGTGTGTGTGTGTGTGTGTGTGCACGTGCGTGCATGCTTTTAACTACTTTCTGGACTCACGCTGCTGCAGCAGATGTCGTAAGTCATCTTTGTATTAAAAGCGTGAGTGTGGCGAGTGATTTTAAGTTCAGTGTAAGTACATAATATATTTGTAAATACATTAAAAATACATGACACAAGAAACTGAAAACACTTATTTCCATTGTGGTCCATTTAAAAATCTAATTACAAAATAGAAGTACAAATAATAATAGTGTATCTGATAACAACAACCTAAAAACAATGTATAAATAAATTAACATTAAAAATTACATAATTAACAGGAAATAAAAGGTTTGAGTTCTTCTTCTAAAAATTGCTGAGGTCAAAGGTTCTAAAAACATTTAGGACTCACATGCCATTCCAACTCATTATACAAGCTTTGCTTAATTTATTACCACCAATAGTGTCAATACCCATTCTAGAGCCCATGGATCCCCACAGGCAACACGCTAGTCTAATCATATAATCAGACAGATAAAAGTGGTTTGTTTTAATAGCAATGGTTAAAAAATACAGTGATGCCATGGAGCTGAAGGAAACATGTTGTTGAAAAAAAAAAAAAAAAAAACTATCACTGGGAGGTGTCAAATTGATGAAAGTTTTATTTATTATTTATTTTATCAGGACAGTTTAGGTGAAATCATTTGCAAAGATTACATTTTCTCCATTTTAATATGATCAATAAATCTTTTAATTATGATAATCTTGGATCATAGTGCTTAGCGTTAACATCAGGTAAAAACAGAGCAAAATAGATATTAATGTTGACAAAAATTTCAAGTAAATTCCAGAAAACGAAAATTTATGAAGGAATCAGCTTCCCCTGGTACTGTATCTCAGACAGCCAAAGTTATCTGGGATGATGATGATGAGGAGGAGGAGGAGGAGGAGGAGGAGGAGGAGGAGGAGGAGGATGAGGACGGTCCTTGTGTGTGTTGAATATGTCCAAATCATGCATCCAGAACTTTCATTTAGAGCCAACAGAAACAAAATAATTGGTATTAATTACTTGGAAAGATGTCACACATAATTTATATTTGGGGTCATATGGTGAACATCCTTTGGAATGAAAAGGGGACTTTTTAGACTGGTGTTTGAGTTTGGGGGTTTTCAGATGCCTGGCAGTGGGGTGATAGGAGCCAGCTGCTTAGATCAGAGAGGTTGGAGTTATTTATAATGAAGAAGTGCCCTGGGAGCTGCTGAGAGGTTCACACTCATTCATTGACAGAGTGAGAGGGGGATGATGGTACTGGCTAGCTTCAGTGAGCATAACACACTATGTGTTAAGCATGATTTGGCATTTGCAGCAGGAAGTGAGAAAGAAATGGTGAGGACAGAAAGTGTATGCATCTAAGGAAAGCTCATAGAGGCAGAAAGACGGATGAGAAACAGCAGTCAGGACAAATAAGGTCAGGAGTTTGTGATGCACAGAGAAGAATGCTGTCAAAAAATGTATGCACATTTTGATGTAAATGTAGTTGTGTGAACGGTCAGTTAGAAACCCCTAATAGGATCCTTCCTTCTAACTGGAGGCTCTATGAGATGCAGTAGGTTCTTCATGCATTAGTAAATGTGAAAAATTTACCGTTGACTCCTGGATACGGCAGACAGAGACGACAATCAAAGCTGAGATACCACATTAAGAAATTAAAATCAAATTACTGAGTCGTCACTTCCCTTCTTACTAAATGCATCCAAGCTCATTCACACTCACACACCTACGGCCAACTTAAAGTGTCCAATCCATCTACCCTGCATGTCGTTGGAGGTGGGAGGATACTGGCGCACCTGGAGGGAATCCACGCAAACACGGGAAGAACATGCAAAATCCTCACAGACCAGGTGAGAAACAATCCCATGACCTTTTTGCTGTGAGACAGCAGTGCTAACCGCTAAGCCACCGTGCTCCCCAAATCATGAATGTGTACCATGATTACACATATCACTGTTATCATATTTCATTGTCTTTAAGAGCTGGGTGTGATGGAATTTAGAAGGTACTGAAGAGACAGGATCTCTAGTCAGGAAACGGGTCTGCATGCAAAGCGTCAAGAGTAGCAGTCATCCACCTCAGCTCCCTGAAAAAAAGCTGAGCACCTCAATTCATTTATACAGTGCCAACTCACAATATCAGTCACCCCAAGGTGCTTCACAAGTGTAAAGTCAAACCTTACTCACCCCGTGAGTAAGCACGTTGGCAACAGTGGTAAGGAAAAACTCCCTTGGGTGTTTTTTGATAATACAAAGAAACCTCAAGCAGATCAGTGCCAGAGGGGTGACCACCTGCAATGGCCATACTCCCTTTTTGTTCTTCTTCTTCTGTCGGCCGCTCGTGTTAGAGGTCACCACAGCATATCAACTGTTTCTATCTCACCTTCTCCTCTGCATCTTCCTCAGTCACACCAACCACCTGCATGTCCTCCCTCAGCACATCCATGAACCTCCTTGAGCCTCCCGATTCTCCTCTTGCCCAGATCCTCCTTGCTCAGCAGACCCCCTCTACACCCTGGCTGCGCCTAGAAATTCTGTCCATAAAAATAATGAACAGAACCGGTGACAAAGGGCAGCCCTGGCGGAGGCCAACGTGCACTGGAAACAGGTTTGACTTACTACCGGCAATGCGAACCAAGCTCCTGCTGCGGTTATACAGGGACCGGATAGCCCTTAGCAAAGGACCCCGGACCCCATACTCCCAGAGCACTCCCCACAGATATCTTGCAGATATCCTTCCATCAAAAATCACTCCTGCCACCTTTTCCACCCACTCCAACCTGCTTGCACTCTCTTCTTCACCTCTCTTCCACACTCAGTTTATTTCATTTATACAGCGGAAAATCATAACAAAGCTGCCTCAAGGCACTTCACATGTGTAAGGTCTAACCTTACCAACCCCAATGCACATCCTCCATTTCTTTGGATACTTGCCCCCCCACCTCTGCCACTGGGCTCCCTCTCATTCACACACATGTACTCAGTCTTGCTCCTACTGACTTTCATTCCCCTTCTCTCCAGAGCATCTCTCTCTCTGTTTATCTTTCACACATACACAACAAATAAACAAAGCATCCAGTGGTCATAGTAACCATTTGTCAAACAGTTAAGTGGGCTCATCATAGTTAACTGACAGTTCTGTCCGTGATAAAACCTCTGCAATGACCAGAAGTTGTACCACCTCCTTTTCCATGTCCATCCACCCAATCTCATCTGTATCCCAGAAGATAGGCCATACCGCTGTACCCAGACACTCACAAGGCCAGTTCAGTTTTGGTGTTTGCTGCCTGTTGAAATCAGGGAGGAAAAACTAGGGTAACATTTCATACAAACCAGACTTGTGAAAGTTTTGTATTTTCCACCACTTTTTACTTTAATTTCTCATTTTGAGACCAACACACCTTTGGGCAAACATTTAACCCTTTAATGGTTAACTCAACCTTTTGGTAGATCATATTGATATCTAATACATTCTGCTGCAAAATGTGAGGATATTACAGAGTCAAGTACATGAATACTTGCTTTTTACATATTGTGGGCGTTTGGCATGAAAATGACAATGGTGTTGGTTGGAAAGCAGGAATAACGCTAGTGCTGAACTGTGCACTATTTTAAACCAAGTGCAAGACGCTTACTGTGCATTTCCAAATTGATTTGTGCCGTTTGAACAGATTCCTTATGTTCTCCCAACTGATGAAGCACTCGGTTAAAGGTTTTGGTGCATAGATTTTGCATCACAACATTGATGTCCTGGACATTTCCTGTGACTTTCCACTGAGCTGTAACATGGACAACACACTGTACTGCTGGAGGTTTCTGGTCAACAAAAATTACTTCACATGATCAAAAAGAATATCTTGAAAAATGTAGTATTTGTTGTTATGTATTTGAGAAAGTGGAGATTTTATATATCTTAGAGTTGTTAAATATAACCTAAATTCTAATCCAATTACATTTTTTTTCGCAAATTTAATTGGTTAATCGTGTGAGATTTCAGACCGTATAATATCGGGGTAACGGTGGCAAAATATTTGACTGTTTCATATTTGGATGTATTACTCCGCGCCCTGACCAGTGTTCTGACAAGATGTCATTCCTGTCCTCCACACAACAATAACAGTTGCGCAGTTGTGCACATGCGCATTATTGTCAGGACAATATTGTCGGGACACGGAACTGTCTATTTATGTGACGAGACACACAATTCAACAGAACACCGGCCATGCTCGCTGCTAGTTGTTAGCGCTGTTAGCTGAGAGTGAGAGAAAGTCGTGTACCGACACCACTGCTGAAACAGGTCAATTTAATCTACCATACGGAAGTATTGATGTAGATTCTGATACAAAATTAACTTTTCACATTTGATGGATTTGATGGATTTCACTTTTGTTGGATTACTCCGTGCCCTGACCGTTGTTGGAACAACGCTGCCTCATGGTAAGCTTCGCCGACCGAATTACCTACAGAAAAATAAACTGCAAATGATGGAATTGGATTAGAATGTGAATAACCCCCTCTGATGATTTGCGAACTTTCATGCTGTTATATGGTTGCAAATATCCATTTTACCAGATCTGCTAACGCGTCGCCATAAAACTCCTTTTTAAAGCTCAATTTGCGACTGTATAACCAGCATGAATGTCCACAAATCATCAAACACAAGAGGGTTATTCCCTTAATGTTTCAAGCAATTTTTAAAATTTTAATTTTCATAATTATGGCCTCCACCTCCAAAAAAACTGAATATCAGAAAATTTGAATATTTAATTTCAAGTCATTATTTATCTAATATATGAGGCTGACCATGCACGTGTGTGTGTATGTGTGTGTGTGTTCGCTATGCACAGCCACAGTAGTTAAGCAACCAACACCAGACTTGCTATGTTGACTTGGAGCACCAAGGGGGAGGTCACTGGGGCCCTTAGGATAAAAGCGTATGGGTGCTTTAATTACAATCATGACCCGCTCACTAGAGCCCTTATTTTCTCAGTTCAGTTGATACTCAGGTCAGGTAGCAAACATCACACTTTACTTAGTGTGTAGTAGACGTTTTCACTCCGAATGGCCCATTGTGTGCCATGTGCAAGTCAAAGTGTGCGTTTTTGCAATTATGCCTCCTAAGAAGTCACAGGGATAGTCACTGAAAGTGGTTGGGCTAACTCTGGAGACACCATGCTTCTTACACAGCCAGCTATATGTAGGATGCTCCCAAGTTGATCACCCTGACGGACCTTTCATTTGTGCACCTCAGGGGCACACTGAGATCATTACATATATCCCACAGCATTGCAGTGATATGACATGCTATCACCATTTTATCATCTTTCACTTCAGTCTCATGAATACCACAAATTGCTCTATGAAAATTAATAATGACAACATACATACTATGCAATGCAACTTACTACACCTTAACTAAAGTGACATGAAATATACAGTGACATTCTCTATTACCTGTGCGTAGAACAAGTAACTCAGCTAGTGCAGTATAAATACTATGAATCTCTTTGTCTGGTTTAGGCCACACAATCACAATCATGGGGAAGACTGCTGACTTGTTAGATGTCTAGAAGACACTCATTGATACCAGGGTAAGCCAGAGAATGACACTGCTGAAAGGACTGCTTGTTCAGAGTGCTTTATCAAAGCATATTCATAGAAAGCAGACTGGAAGTGAAAAGAATGGTAGGAAAAGATGCAAAAGCAACAAGAATGACTGCAGCCTTGTGTAACCCAGGTATAAATAGAACCAGATTAACTAAATTTTCAGTTTAAATAAAAGTATTGTAATTATTTTGTGAAAGAAAATGTATGCATACAAGATAAGATAAAAATAGTGAATAGTTTTAATGATTTTTTTTTGTAAGGGTGGGTCCAAATTTAGTGGTTAATATTCCAAAAACAAAGGGTGATACTGCAGTTGGAAGTCTAATCATGGACAATGTGAACAGCATCTTTCTTGGCAAGGTTGAAGAGGAAGAAATACTGAACATTGTTGGAGGTTGTGTAAGCAAGAGGTCAACAGATTGTCATGATCTAGACATGTTTATAATTAAGAACATTATTGAATCAGTCCTTGTACCATTTACTTATATTTGGAATCTGTCATTTTCAATGGGAACTTTTCCTGATAGCATGAAAAATAGATTTAAAAATAGATTTAGTATTGTTGCAATCACTGAATCTTGGCTTAAAGATGATCTCATGGATGAAGTTCAAATGGAGGGATATGAGCTGTATTTTGTAAACAGAAGATATAAAAAAGGCGGTGGTATTGCTCTGTATACAAAAACAGATCTGATGTGTACAATTGTTGAAGAAATGACAATTATGAATGATGTCATAGAAATTGTAACAGTGGAACTTGTACATGAAACATCTAAGAATATTTTAATTAGTTGTGTATACAGAGCACCAGATTCTTGTGTTGTGAAATTTACAGATAAAATAATTGAATTATTCCATCAAATTAAAAACAAAACGGTTTTTATGTGTGGGGACTTTAATATTAACATAGAAAGCTCCAGCTGCCAAAGATTAAGTGATTTTGTGAATACAATGTATAGTTTGGGGTTATTCCCCTTGATAACAAAACCAACCAGAATTACATCGCAAAGTGCAACGGTAATTGATAATATATTTACAAACAGAACAGATGAAATTATCAAGAATGGGATCTTCATGACAGATATTAGCGACCATTTACCAATTTTTTCAATATTTAAATATAAAAATAGGTACAACAAAAAAACTGATATAAACTTTAAAAGAGATAAGTCAGTAAAAGCCTTAGAGGCATTAAAATATGACCTTAAAAATCAAAACTGGGAAGAAGTTTATGTCAGTGATGTTAATGTAGCATATAACTCATTTATGAAAATATTGATGAAATCATACAATAAAAATTGTAAATTAATTGAAATTAGTAAGAAAAGAGTAAATAAACCATGGCTGACAAAGGGAATAAAAAATGCTTGTGCAAAGAAAAACTATTTATACAGGTGCTTTTTAAAATTGCAAACAAAGGAATCAGAACATAAATACAAAAAATATAAAAATAAACTATTAACAATAATTAGGAAACAAAAAAAAGATTATTACAGTGAAAAACTAAATAAGAGTAAAGATAATATGAGGGTAACATGGGGAATTATAAAAAGTGTGATTGATAGTGATGGAACGAAAGAAACTATTCCAAATTACTTTGTTAAGGAAAATAAAGAGATATATGATATAAAAGAAGTTGCAAATGGGTTTAATGATTATTTTTCAAATGTAGGGTCAAGTCTGGTGGGAAATAAACCAATAATAGAAGATAAATTATGTACATTGGTAAATACGGTCAATAGTATTTTCCTGGACAATGTGGAAAAAGATGAAATAAGAAATATTGTAAAAAACTGTGTAAGCAAAAGATCAACTGACCATGAAGATTTAGACATGATGACTGTAAAAAGTATAATAGAAATTGTTATTGAACCATTTACTTATATTTGTAATCTGTCTCTGTCAACTGGGGTTTTTCCAGATGAAATGAAAATTGCTAAGGTAGTCCCATTATATAAAAATGGAGACAAACATAATTTTTCTAATTACAGGCCAGTATCATTGCTTCCACAGTTTTCTAAAATTATGGAAAAAGTTTTTGTAACAAGATTGGATAAATTTATTGAGAAACATCATATTTTAAATAATGCTCAGTATGGATTCAGAACAAAACATTCGACAGCTATGGCAATTATGGAACTAATAGAGAAAATATCAACAACAATAGATAATAAGGATTATTTTGTAAGTATTTTTATTGACCTGAAAAAGGCTTTTGATGTTATAGACCACTCAAGATTGCTCCACAAGTTACAACAATATGGAATAAGAGGTGTTGCACATCAGTGGGTAAAAAGCTACTTAGAAAATAGAAAACAGTTTGTTCAGATAAATAATACCAAATCAGAATTGTGTAACATTATTTATGGAGTACCACAAGGATCGGTACTTGGACCCAAACTGTTTATTTTGTATATCAATGATTTTGTGAATGTATCCAATGTGCTTGGCAGCATTTTATTTGCTGATGATACAACGCTGTTTTACTCTGGATCAGATATACAGGAAGTAGCACAAGTGATAAATACAGAGTTGGAAAAAGTTAAACATTGGTTTGATATAAACAGATTGTCACTAAATATTAATAAGACAAATTTCATATTGTTTAATGATAGAGCGAAAGAAAATAATGTGTCATTACAAATAGATGGAATGGATATACAAAGGGTAAAAGAAATGAAATTTTTAGGAGTCATGATTGATGAAGATCTTACATGGAAGTCACACATAAATTACATAAAAGGAAAAATAGCGAAAGCCATTGCTGTTTTGCATAAAGTAAAATATTCATTAAATAGTTATGGTTTATTAACATTGTACAATTCATTGATTGTCCCATATTTAACTTACTGTGTAGAAATCTGGGGATCAACATATACAACCTATATACAACCTTTATTTATTTTGCAGAAAAGAGCTTTAAAAGTGATTAGTAACAGTGGTTTTAGAGATCCATCTAATCCATTGTTTATTAAGTATAGGGTACTTAAATTTCATGATTTAGTTGATTTGAAAATATTACAAACGATGTACCAAGTTAATAAAAATACTTTACCAACAAACATTCAAAATATGTTTGAAAAAAGAGTAAGTAGTTATAAATTGAAAGGAATAGAAGTCTTTAAAAAACCAAGATTTAGAACCAAAGTAAAGGAAAGGAGTATTGCAGTAAATGGTGTCAAATTATGGAACAATCTTAATAAAGAAATTAAAGAATTAAGGTCGCTTAAATTATTTAAAAAACATATTAAATTAGATGTATTAAGTAAGTATGAAACTATGAAGTAAGTCAGTGGGCTGCAAGAAAGTCAAAAAAAAAAAAAAAAAGTAAACTTAATAATGTTTGGAGTGTCTTAAGTTTAAATGTAACCTGTCAGTGATGTAATCTATTAATTTCTGGTCATAATTATGAAATGGGTCAGTGGTATGTGACAAGTTAAAGAAATGCAATCTGTTAAATAATGTTGACTATGATGCTGTATATTGAAAGATTGTATTGTTAAAAGGGGCAGAAATCATAAGACTTGTTCTTCTTTCTGCTCCTTTTCATTCTGGTATTGTGGTGCTTTTGTTTTTTGCTTTTCTGTTTTTCTTTTAAATTAATGAAATAAATATTAAAAAGAAAAGAAAGAAAGAAAACAGCTAAGGTAATTCCACTATATAAAAGTGGGGATAAACATGTTTTTTTCCAATTACAGACCAGTTTCCTTGCTTCCACAATTTTCCAAGATAATAGAGAAATTATTTGTAAATTGATTGGATAAGTTCCTTGATAAATATAACATTCTAAGTAATAGTCAGTATGGTTTTCGTACTAGTCACTCTACAGCCATGGCAATTATGGAACTAACTGAAGAAATATGCACTGCAATAGACAATAAGGATTTTTTTGTGAGCATTTTTGTGGACTTCAAAAAAGCTTTTGATACCATTGACCATACTATACTTCTTCAAAAATTAAACAAATATGGAATTAGAGGGGTTGCTCATAAATGGGTATCAAGCTATCTAGTCAACAGAAAACAGTTTGTACAGGTAAACGATGTAAGATCTGGATTATTAAGTGTTACCTGTGGGGTACCTCAGGGGTCGGTTCTTGGACCAAAACTTTTTACACTATATGTCAATGACATTGTTAATGTATCTAAGATGTTACGTTGTATTCTCTTTGCTGACGATACCACATTTTTCTATTCTGGTAAAAATTTACAACATGTGTTAAGAGTAGTCAAAAATGAATTTATGGGAATAAAAACTTGGCTTGACATTAATCAATTATCGCTTAACTTTGATAAAACTAATTTCATGATATTTAGTAATAGAGATAAAAGTACGAATACCCAAATTATTATAGATGGTGTAGGAATTAAGAGTGATGGAAACAAAAATTCTGGGTGTCATGATTGATGAGAACTTGAGTTGGAAATCACATATTAACTATACAAAGAACAAATTATTAAAAATGATTGCTCTACTACACAAAGTCAAAGAGATGCTAGATGAGAATGGACTATACTCATATATATTATACTGTTCTGTGATTGTTCCACATCTGACCTACTGTATTGAAATATGGGGAAATGCCTGCAAAACATTCACACATTCACTTTTCATTTTGCTTAAAAGAGTAATAAGGATAATTAGTCAGAGGCATTATAGAGAACACACGAGTCCAATATTCCTTCAGTTACATTTGTTGAAATTTCATGACCTGGTTGATTACACTATTCTCCAGGTAATGTTTAAGGCTCACAAAAAAAATACTACCAACTAACATCCAAAACAAATTTGAAAAAAGAGAAAGCCAGTACAACTTAAAAGGAACAGAGATATTTAACAAACCAAGATTCAGAACCAAATTGAAGGAACGTTGCATTTCTATCAAGGTAGTCAGTTTATGGAATAATCTGAACAAGGAAATTAAAGAAGCTAAATCAAGCAATATATTTAAAAAGGCAGTTGAAATTAATATGATTCAGAAATACAACCTGATGTTGTAATTCTCCTTAGACATTGCTGTTTTGAAAAAAAACGACGGGCCACTTGAATTTTCAATAGGCAGCCACGTAGGGGTCAATTGAAGAATTACACAGGGGTTAAAATATAAAAATGCTCCAATCATATTGAAAACTATACCACATTATTTGTCTGATCATGAAGATTCTAAAAAGGTATAGTTTGGACTATCTATGACTGAATGCTATGGAGTTATGGGGTAAAAACCTTAAGAATGGTGACAAAGGTCAATTTCAGTTTGTACAGGGGTCAAAAGTTAAAGTTGCTCCAATTTTACTAAAAAATGGTGCAAATTGTTGATTGAGCTACTTGGATTAATAAATGGAATGTGTTGAATGCTTGGTCTCTAAAGTAAAGGTCAAATAATGTTGACGTCCATTGAATTCTATGACATGTGACATATGTTACCCCGTAACGTGACAACCAAGCATGTTACATTTTGCAAATTATTCATTTTTGAAACCCTATTAACTCAACCAATGACTTGCATCACCTTTGAACAAAATTGGAGCAACTCTAACTTTTGACCCCTGTACAAACTGAAACTGAATTTTGTCACCATTCTTGTTGTTTTTACCCCATAACTCTATAGAATTCAGTCATAGATAGTCCAAACTATACCTTTTTGGAATCTTTACAATCAGACAAATAATGTGGTATAATTTTCAATATGACTGGAGCATTTTTATATTTTGACCCCTATGTAATTCTTCAATTGACCCCTACGTGGTCGCCTATTGAAAATTCAAGTGGCCCGTCATTTTTTTCAAAAGAGTAATTCTAAGGTGTACTTTTGCCATATTTTGTGCTTGTATCACCATTTGAAGGATTCCTCTGTAAATATTCTGTTATATGCTGCACTATAACAGATCCTGCCGGGAAAAAATGTTGTGGGAGAGACAACTGAATACATTATCAATCTTTTGATATTGTTTGGTAAATTCCATATTCATAAATGCAGAGTATTGAAAAGGAATTTACATGGACTTCTGGCTGAATTTGGACAATATATAAGAAGACTCCGCCAAATGTCACAAAACTGTCACGCTCTATTAGGAACTTTTTAAAGAGAATTAATACTTTTGTTATTGTACAATTTTTTTTCTATCTCTTTCTATTATAATGATAATACTGTGAATGTTATTGTGGCCTTGTCCTTTGTTTATTTACTCTTTGTTAATGTATTTGAAATAATATTTTAAAAAAAACCTTTGTGGGAGAGACACAAAAGTGAGTAAAAACCACTGATTTCTATTTACTCAATAGATTGGAGGGCCGGGGCGATCTGCTCATTTGCTGGCTGTTGCCAGAGTGCCGCCATCTTAGTTAGCATCTGACAACCAGGCATAAATAGAAATCGATGGACATAATCAATGTTTTCAAGAAAGCTTCACCATAAATCTGCATTTTCTGTACTTTTACTGTGCTGTTGCATTTATTAAAACTCAGTCCCACATTTGTACAGACACTATTTGTCAAAACAAATACAGAACAGGATCACATTTATATAATTAACTTGAATGAATTTGTTAGTCCCAGTCCAGTTGTTGTGACAAGTTCACCTGGAGTTATGAATTTTATTTATACTATCCTGACCACTGATGTCATTATCTTAATCAAGATAGAAAATAATACCATCAGTTTGTCAAAGAGAATCATATTTCAACACATTTTGTATGCCACATCACGAGATAGTCTGATCATTAATTAATTTCATTATGAAGCTAAAATAAAGATGGAAAATAATCAGGGGTGAAAGTAAGAGCTTTGCACGCTCGCGTCATATTAAAGATGTTAATATTAAAGACTGTTAACTCAGCCACATGGGGTGTGCAGCCAGTACATTCTGAGTGCCGGTCCCAAGCCCGGATAAATGAGGAGGGTTGCGTCAGGAAGGGCATCCGGCGTAAAACAAGCCAACCCAACTATGCAGACTCAGAATCGAATTCCCATACCGGATCGGTCGCGGCCCGGGTTAACAACGTCCGCCACCGGTGCTATTGCCCAACAGGGTGCTGGTGGAAATTGGGCTACTGCTGGGCGAAGATGACGAAGAAGAGGAGGAAAACGTTGCCACGAACAGTGGGAGAAGAAGAAAACTAGAAGGGTGGAAATGAGAGTGGGGACTTTGAATGTTGGTAGTATGACTGGTAAAGGGAGAGAGCTGGCTGATATGATGGAGAGGAGAAAGGTAGACATATTGTGTGTGCAAGAGACCAAGTGGAAGGGAAGTAAGAGCAGGAGCATCGGCGGTGGGTACAAGTTGTTGTACCATGGTGAGGACAGGAAGAGAAATGGTGTTGGGGTCATTTTAAAGGAAGAGTATGTTAAAAGTGTGTTGGAGGTTAAGCGAGTGTCTGACAGGGTGATGAGTGTGAAGTTGGAAATTGAAGGGGTGATGATGAATATCATCAGTGCATATGCCCCACAGGTAGGTTGTGAGATGAAGGAGAAAGAAGATTTCTGGAGTGTGTTAGATGAGGTGGTGGAGACTGTGCCCAAGCATGAAAGAGTGGTGATAGGAGCAGACTTCAATGGGCATGTTGGTGAAGGGAACAGAGGTGATGAGGAAGTAATGGGTAGATATGGTATCAAGGATAGGAATGGGGAAGGACAGATGGTAGTTGATTTTGCAAAAAGGATGGAAATGGCTGTGGTGAATACCTACTTTAAGAAAAGGGAGGAGCACAGGGTAACATATAAGAGTGGAGGAAGGTGCACACAGGTGGACTACATTCTTTATAGGAGATGCAAGCTAAAAGAAATCACAGACTGTAAGGTGGTAGCAGGAGAGAGTGTCACTAGACAGCATAGGATGGTTGTTTGTAGGATGACTTTAGAGGTAAAGAAGAAGAAGAGAGTGAGAGCTCAACAAAGGATCAGATGGTGGAAGCTGAAGGAGGAAGACTGTTGTGTGAAATTTAGCGAGCAGGTGAGAGAAGCACTAGTTGGAGGGGAAGCAATTTTGGACAACTGGAAAAGTACTCCAGATGTGGTGAGGGAGACAGCTAGGGCAGTACTGGGTATGACATCTGGACAGTGGAAGGAAGACAAGGAGACTTGGTGGTGGAATGAAGAGGTCCAGGAAAGCATAAGGAGAAAGAGGTTGGCGAAAAAGTTTTGGGATAGTCGGAGAGATGAAGAAAGTAGACAGGAGTACAAGGAGATGCGGCGTAAGGCGAGAAGAGAAGTGGCAAAAGCAAAGGAAAAGGCATATTGCGATCTGTACAAGAAGTTGAATAGTAAGGAAGGAGAAAAGGACTTGTACCGATTGGCCAGACAAAGGGACAGAGCTGGAAAGGATGTGCAGCAGGTTAGGGTGGTAAAAGATGCACATGGTAATGTGCTGACAAGTGAGGAGTGTGTGCTGAGAAGGTGGAGGGAATATTTTGAAGAGTTGATGAATAAAGAAAATGAGCGAGAGAAAAGGCTGGATGATGTGATGAGAGTAAATCAGGAAGTAAAAGAGATTAGCAAGGAAGAAGTGAGGGCTGCTATGAAGAGGATGAAGAGTGGAAAGGCAGTTGGTCCAGATGACATTCCAATGGAGGCATGGAAATGTCTAGGAGAGATGGCAGTAGAGTTTCTAACCAGATTGTTTAATAAAATCTTGGAAAGTGAGAGGATGCCTGAGGAGTGGAGACGAAGTGTGCTGGTTCCTATTTTCAAGAACAAGGGTGATGTGCAGAGCTGCAGTAACTACAGAGGCATAAAGCTGATCAGCCACAGCATGAAGTTATGGGAAAGAGTAGTAGAAGCTAGGCTTAGAAAACAGGTGAAGATCTGTGAGCAGCAATATGGATTCATGCCGAGAAAGAGCACTACAGATGCAATGTTTGCTCTGAGAATACTGTTGGAAAAGTACAGAGAAGGACAGAAAGAGTTACATTGTGTGTTTGTGGACTTAGAAAAAGCTTATGATAGGGTGCCAAGAGAAGAGTTGTGGCATTGTATGAGGAAGTCTGGAGTGGCAGAGAAGTACGTTAGGGTAGTGCAGGACATGTACAAGAATAGTGTGACAGCGGTGAGATGCACAGTCGGAATGACAGACTCATTCAAGGTGGAGGTGGGATTACACCAAGGATTAGCTCTGAGTCCTTTCTTGTTTGCAGTGGTGATGGACAGGTTGACAGATGAGATCAGACAGGAGTCCCCATGGACTATGATGTTTGCAGATGACATTGTGATCTGTAGTGAGAGTAGAGAGCAAGTTGAGTCTAGTCTGGAGAAGTGGAGATATGCTTTGGAGAGAAGGGGAATGAAAGTCAGTAGAAGCAAGACTGAGTACATGTGTGTGAATGAGAGGGAGCCCAGTGGAATAGTGCAGTTACAAGGAGTAGAAGTGGTGAAAGTAGATGAGTTTAAATATTTGGGGTCAACTGTTCAAAGTAATGGAGAGTGTGGTAGACAGTGATGCCGGTAACGCGTTACTTAGTAACGCGTTACTCTAATCTGACCACTTTTTTTAGTAACGAGTAATCTAACGCGTTAATCTTTCCAAATCAGTAATCAGATTAAAGTTACTTCTCCATGTCACTGTGCGTTACTATTATTTTTCATTGTGGGTCGATAGCAGCATTAAACTTGGTCTGTGGGCAGGAGGTCGGGGTTCGACTGAACTGCCCACTTTAAGTGAGCTGTGAGCTTTTCATCCATGGTTTTTTGCAGCTGCTCGACTCGTCATCTCCTCTTAAAGCACGGTGATCAGCACACCTGCACTGAGCTTTACAAAGACATTTTTATACTTTTATTCCTCCTTTATTTAGAGCTGAGCTGAGCCGCTCCATATCTGCACGTTAAAACAGCTGATCCTCCGCGACGCGTCAACAACTAACACTATTTTCCACTCAAATGCACCTAAACTCTCTTTCTGAGGACCACATGATGTGAAAACACAATAAAACTTACTTACCTGTAAATCCGGTCACGTTTTCTGCATAAATAAATGTTATCCATTCTTTGTGCTCAAACGCCAAAGTAGGGGCGAATCCAGATGGAATGGGGGCGTGGGGGAGGGATGTGCCCCCCTCACAACACCCCTAGATTAAAGGTCCAGTTTTGAAGCCTTTTTTTACTACAACTACTAATACTACTTAAAATAATATTAATTTCGACAAGTAAAATATTTAGAGAGAATTTAAATGTTAGAAAAATGCTAGAATGAATTTAATAGTTACATTTATAAACAATGTAGGTTCGAAATTCCAAGTTTTACTGTTACAGTGCTGTCAACAGTTAAATATGAGGTCAAGAAAGAGGTCTTTATTTTACTTTTTATAAAACAAGTATTTATTTTCATTGAAGTCAAGAAAGGGTGACTATAAAGTAAGTTTTGGCAAAACAGGTATCATTGTCATGTTGAGGTGGCAGAGGGTTGTTGTCGGCAGCTGGGAAAAGTAACTAAAAAAGTAACTAGTAATCTAACTTAGTTACTTTTACAATTGAGTAATCAGTAAAGTAACTAAGTTACTTTTTCAAGGAGTAATCAGTAATCAGTAATTGGATTACTTTTTCAAAGTAACTGTGGCAACACTGGTGGTAGAGAGGTGAAGAAGAGAGTGCAGGCAGGGTGGAGTGGGTGGAGAAAGGTGGCAGGAGTGATTTGTGACCGAAGAATATCAGCAAGAGTGAAGGGGAAAGTTTACAAAACAGTAGTGAGACCAGCTATGTTGTATGGTTTAGAGACAGTGGCACTAACAAAAAGACAGGAGGCAGAGCTGGAGGTGGCAGAGCTGAAGATGTTGAGATTCTCTTTGGGAGTGACAAGAATGGACAAGATTAGGAATGAACATATCAGAGGGACAGCTCAGGTGAGACAGTTTGGAGACAAAGTCAGAGAGGCGAGATTGAGATGGTTTGGACATGTGCAGAGGAGGGACCCAGGGTATATAGGGAGAAGGATGCTGAGGATGGAGCCACCAGGCAGGAGGAGAAGAGGGAGACCAAAGAGGAGGTTCATGGATGTGCTGAGAGAGGACATGCAGGTGGTTGGTGTGACAGAGGAAGATACAGAGGACAGGGTGAGATGGAAACGATTGAGCTGCTGTGGCGACCCCTAACGGGAACAGCCGAAAGACAAAGAAGAAGAAGAAGAATATTAAAGACTGTTCTTAATCCACCTGTGGCGCCACTTTACTCAATGTCCCAGGTTAGGGCGGATACAAAACATGAGGCGGGCAAAATTGTCCCCGGATCAACAGGCACGTCTACCAGGTCCCCCAACCGAGATAAAGTGTCAGGTTTACCATTTTTAGTGCCCAGATGGTAGGACAGAGTGAAATTGAAACGACTGAAAAATATTGCCCATCGAGCCTGGCGGGAGTTAAGACATTTGGCAGTGCGGAGATATTCAAGATTCTTTTGATCAGTGTAGACTATGAACGGGAATTGTGCCCCCTCCAGCCGGTGCCACCACTCCTCCAAAGCCACTTTAAACGCTAACAGCTCGCAGTCGCCGATGCCATAATTAAGTTATTTTTTTGACAAAAAGGTGCACGGATGCAGTCTGTTGTCAGACTGGGATAGAACGGCACCCACTCCTACATTGGAGGCATCAACTTCCACGACGAACTGCCATGCGGGGTCAGGGAGGAACAGCATGGGAGCCATGGTAAAGCGATTCTTTAGGACCCTGAACGCCTCATCGCACTCCGGTGTCCAGACAAATGGATGGAGGGATGAGGTGACCGCATGAAGGGGAGCTGCGACCGTACTGAAACCACAAATAAATTTACGATAGAAATTAGCGAAACCTAGAAACCATTGTACCTCCTTATGAACCGCCCACTCTTGAACTGCCACCACCTTTGCGGGATCCATCTTAATTTCCCCCGCGGAAATTACAAAACTTAAAAAGAGACCATGGATTTATGAATTTCGCATTTCTCAGCTTTTACAAAAAGCCTATTTTGCAGTAATGTCTGTAATACCTGGCGAAAATGTCGGGTGTGGGTGGCCAGATTGGGGGAAAAATATGAATATTGTCCAGGTAAACAAAAACAAACTTATTTCAGAAGTCACGTTGCACATCGTTGACCAAGTTTTGGGAAATGACAGGCGCGTTCATGAGTCCAAATGGCATCACAAGATATTCATAATGACCGGAGGGTGTGTTAAAGGCCATCTTCCATTCATTGCCTTGTTTTAATCCTGACCAAATGATATGCGTTCCGCAGATCGAGCTTAGTAAAAACTGTGGCTCCTTCCAGTAACAAAGTTTTTTTTTTTTTTATTCAGCACACAAAATATTCAAATAGAAAAAAATGAACAATTCCACAAACAAACACAGACAAAACTAGTGAGTCCGAAAGGGTGTGGGCTGAAGCAAAGCTTATTAGCGCCCACCCCTGCTAGTACAAGTCCAACAATTCTAATCAGTCATATTTACATAAATACAAATTCACTACTACATGTCGACACACAGACATACACATCAATATACTATTCACTTATAATTATATTTATATAGTACCAGATCACAAGAAAGTCGAATCAAGGCACTTTACGCCAGTAAGGACTAACCTTACCAACCCCCAGAGCGAGCACTAGGCAACTGTGGTGAGGAAAAACTCCCTATAAGGAAGAAACCTCAAGCAGACCAGGCTCTTGGGGGTGACCCTTTGCTTGGGCTGTGCCATATATACCTATATACATACATATATACTTTACAAACATAAATATATACATACATATACACAGTCACTTATATACATATACATATACACCTACCCATATCTATATATCTACATACGCATATACATACCCACACATTCAAATATACAATAAGTCCCACTTATAAATTGAACATTCCATATGAATCAAATTATATTTGCTTCTTTATGATACTTAGACATGATGTTCTTTTTGAGTAGTTTCTTAAATCTTACTAAGGTACTACTCATTCTAACCTCTGTTGAACATTTTTTCCATTTCCTCACCCCAACCACAGACACACAAAAACCCTTTACATTTGTTCTTACTGGTGGTTTCATAAAAAATGCACAACCTCTTAAACTATATCTGGATTCCCTCAATCGGAACAGACTCTGGACATGTCTCGGTAAGGCTTGGTTTTTCGCTCGAAATAAAGTTTGAATTGTAATGTAATCGACCAACTCTATGAATTTTAATAAATTTAAAGACACAAATAGAGAATGAGTTGGTTCACGATATTGTTTATTGCAGATGATTCATATGGCTCATTTTTGCAAAAGGAATATTGGATTGGTATTTGATTTGTAAGTGTTTCCCCATGACTCAACACAATATGTCATATATGGTACCATCAGAGAATGATATAAAGTAAGTAACCCTTCTTGCGGCAGTAGGTCTTTGGCTTTATACAAAATGGCTATAGTTTTTGACAATTTTGATTTCACATAATTTATATGTGGTTTCCAGCTAAGTTTATTATCAATTATAACACCTAAAAATGTATTCTCTGTTACTAACTCAATTTCCTTATTGTTTATAGTTAAATTTTTACATTTGGGTGCCTGTTTATTTCCAAATATAATACATTTAGTTTTCCCAAGGTTGAGTGACAACTTATTAGCGTCAAACCAAACCTTACATTTTTCCAGTTCTTTCTCCACTATGTCCAGAAGCTGTTCAAGATTTTCACCGCTACAGAACACAGTTGTATCATCCGCAAAAAGGACACATCTCAGTGAACTCGACACCCAACTTATATCATTTATATAATCTCCTCCAGCAGAAGACTGCCCCTCCCTGAGCCTGGTTCTGCTGGAGGTTTCTTCCTGTTAAAAGGGAGTTTTTCCTTCCCACTGTAGCCAAGTGCTTGCTCACAGGGGGTCGTTTTGACCGTTGGGGTTTTACATAATTATTGTATGGCCTTGCCTTACAATATAAAGCGCCTTGGGGCAACTGTTTGTTGTGATTTGGCGCTATATAAAAAAATTGATTGATTGATTGATATAGATTATAAACAACAAAGGACCCAGCACTGAGCCCTGCGGCACCCCACATGTGACATCCCTGAGTTCAGAATTTGTATTATTGAACTGAACATACTGAAATCTGCCTTGTAAATAACTAGCTATCCATTCATATGCCAGACCTCTGATTCCATATTTCTGCAGTTTAATTAATAGTATTCCATGGTTAATTGTGTCAAACGCTTTCTGTAAATAAAAAAAAACACCTATTGTTGTATTGTTTATTGTCAATTGCAGTTGCTATACTTTCCACAAAGTCCATCAAAGCATGTGATGTAGTTCGAGACCTTCTGAATCCATATTGTTCTTCACAAATGATGTTATGCTTCAGTAAATAATAATTTAATCTTTTAGCAAATATTTTTTCCAAAATTTTGGAAAATTGTGGCAGGAGTGATATAGGTCTATAATTAGAAAATGTGTGTTTGTCACCAGTTTTAAACAGAGGAATTAGATTTGGCTATTTTCATTTGAGAAGGAAATTTATCCGTACTTAGTGACGTATTGCAAATATAATTGAACGGTTTTACTATACAATCAATAACTTTTTTTAATAAAGTCATATCCAAATTATTAAAATCAGTCGATTTCTTACTTTTTGAACCATGAACCAGATCAAGTATTTCCCTTTCATGAGTACCACCAATGAACATTGAAACAGATTTGTTAAACGTTGAATTATTTACCCAGAAGTTATTAGTTGATGAGTCAATTTTACTGGCAAGATTTTTACCCACATTAACGAAGTATTCATTAAAGTGTTCAGCAATAGACTCGTCGTTATCAATCGTGATGTAGTTGTTACTCTGAAAAAATGAAGGATAATCTCTAGTTACTCTATTCTTTTTTACTATTTCATTTAATATGTTCCATGTGTTTTTGATGAAGTAACTCATTATAATATATTTTTTTTCTGAGTCTCATGATATTGATTAACTTATTCTTATATGTTTTATACTTACTTTCAGCTTCCTTAGTTTGTAGTTTTATGAATTGTTTATATAGTACGTTTTTCTTTTTACATGCCATCTGAAGCCCCTTAGTTATCCATGGTTTGTTGCTATATTGATTTCTATATATTTTGTCAACAAATGGACAGTGTTTATTATACAAACTGGAAGAAATGGAAATGAAAGCATCATATGACCTGTCAACATCATCAACAAAAACATCTGACCAATTCTGACTTGATAAATCCTCCCTTAAATTATCAGTTGTTTCAGGTGTTACTTTTCTACTCATGAATTTGATATTGCTTCGATACATACAACAACCCTCCAATGCAAAGACTGAGAAAACTGGCAAGTGATCACTGATATCACTGACCAGTAGTCCCCCACTAAGATTACCGGATATAACGTTAGTTAAAATATTGTCAATGAGAGTTGTTGTATCCATAGTTATTCTGCTAGGATGAATGATGGTTGGAAACAGTCCTAAACAGTACAAGGTGTTTATAAATGAGGTAATTTGTGGATGATTGTGAGGGTTTAAAAAATCTATATTGAAATCTCCACAGACAAATAAATGCTTATTTCTGTTGATTTTGTTGTACATTCCTAAGATAATGTCTTCAAAGGTGTCAATATTTGTCCCAGGAGCTCTGTAAATGCAACTAACAACTATGTTTTTGGAGTTTATAGATGTAATTTCTATGGTAACATATTCCATGATGTTGGCCACTGTAAATGACATGTTTTTAATGAGTTTACAGTTATAATCTGACCTTACAAACAATGCAACGCCTCCGCCCCTTCTCGTCTGCCTGTTAACCAGGAACAATTCATAACCATCAAGATATACCAGATCTTTATTATCCTCATTTAACCATGTTTCTGAAATTGCAATAACTGAAAAACGTTTTATGGATGTTTTCAAACAATCATTAATAGTGGACAGATTACGAGAAAGACTTCTGCTGTTGAAATGTATAATTGAAAAATCTTCATCATTGATTTTATAATTTTTGAATTGTTCTTCTGTAAAATATTTGCACTGTCTCACAATATTCTCACTGAAAAAGGTATCAGGATCATTTTCAGATTCGAAGGGGTGGTTAGCAGAGTTATTATAATTAAATGTATCTAGACAGAGCTCCTGGGCAGAAATAAACAGATCATTATCCTTAGTCATTATGTCTCTCTTGTCTCCGGGTGTAGATGATGTGGATGAGTGGGTTGCTCCAGTCTGCATCATGGTGCTGTGAGGTGTTTGAGTCCTCATACCTATTGTTCATATTTGTCCAGCTCCTCGATGTTCCTTATTGCCATGACTTTTGCTTGTTCTGGTGATCCGTTCAGTTTGATGAATATTTTACAGTTTGAAGTCCATGTGTGCTGGATTTTTCCCTGTTTCTTTAAGAAGCGTGCTTTCCTGGCGATGTCGGCATTCCATTTGGTGAGATGTTCATTGATGAATACGTTTGTCCCTTTCAGTTTTCTTCCTTGTTTTAACAGTGCTGTTTTGTGTTTTCTGTTGATGAATCTCATGATGACGGTTCGTTTATCACCGTCATTTCTCCGGGGCAGAGGGTGGCACGCTTCAATGTTATTTAAATCCTTTTCTATACCTTTAGATAGGAGGAAATCAACAACCTGTTTTTCCACAGAGCTGACCTCCTGTTCACTGGGATCCCCTCCGCTCTCATCTGTTACCGCCCGTGCGTAGGACCGTGGTTTGATCTGAAGACCGGTGATGATGACGTCGTTGATTCTGGTGTACTGCTCCAATTCAGCCACTCTATTTTCCAGCTGCACCAGATGCCGGTCTTTCTCGGCGTTCTGGAGCCGTAATGCCTTCACCTCCTCCACCAGATCCATGATTGATTTCTGTTGCTGCTTCACAACAGAAATCTCCTCTGATAGAAAGTCCAGAGATTTTTTAATATCGTCACCTTCCTCCGCTGTCAGAACCTTCTTAGGCCCCATGGTCGGCTTATGGGCAGCTTGACGATCGCCGATGTTAACAGCCTGCGTTGTTTGTCACCGGGATGGATCTGCACTGCGCTGGTGCCACACGGCCTCTGTGTTTCCGCGCTGATGGATCCGCGGTGGCTGCACAAGGCCTCGGGGAAGCGGCACTCGTGACGCGCGGCTTTAATGACGCAGCGCGCGGCCTCAGTGAATTCACCACGTTGGGCGGGCCTCGGACGTTGTTGCTGTCCAGTCACGGGGCTAAGTTGCCAGTTGAGGTGGTATTCCCACTGTCCGGGTTGGCAAACACCGGCGTGGCAGATGGCAACTACAAACACCACCTCTGAAAACTCAGGTACAAACTTTTTGCAGCTCACTCTGACGACACGCAGCTCTCTAGTGACGACACGCAGCTCTCTGATGACTCTGACTGACTCTAACTCAAATAGGGAGGAGATTAGAGGCAGTGGGTAAAGATTTTTTACTGTGATTTCATTAAGACCATGGTAATCGATGCAGGGGTGGAGTGTCTTATCCTTCTTTTCAACAAAGAAGAAAACCGTCCCTGCAGGCGACGACAATGAGCGAATCAAGCCAGCTGCTAAGGACTCCTGTATGTACTCATTCATAGTGCGGCGTTCAGGTGCGGACAGAGAAAAAAGCTTTCCCCGTGGCGGAGTCACTCCGGGGAGGAGCTCAATGGTGCAGTCATAATCACAATGCGGTGGTAACGATTTAGCTTTTGCTTTGCTAAAAATGGCTGCGAGGTTATAGTAACACTCAGGAACCCCAGCGAGATCCAGGTTGACTGCAGAATGCAGTCAGATTAAGGCAGACATACATTAATACATGTTGGTCTCAAGAAATAATCTCGCCCTTAACACAATCAAAGTTGGGCCCATGATGTTGTAGCCAGGCGTGCCCCAGTATGATTGGGTGAGTCATATTATCCATTACATGGAAACTAACTGATTCAGAATGAGTGTGAGAAATTAACATTTTGACCGACTGAGTGCGCTGAGTGATTTGACCAAGAACGTGACCATCCACGGTACGTACCACCAGGGGGTGAGACAGCTTAAACATCTTAAGGTGAAGGGACCTGGCGAGAGAGGACAAGATCAAATTGGCATCAGAACCAGAATCTACAAAAGCAGATACGGCTATAGCGGAGTGGTCAGATATTAATTTGGCTGGGATTATATTCTGAGTCGAAACAGAGGAGATGGAATTAAGACTTACCTGTACCTCTGGTCTTGGCCACACGGTAGCGGTGGATCGGTGGATAGCGGTTTCCTCAGCGGGGGTGGTCCTGCAGGCTACGGTCAGTACGGATGGCCAGCGTTATCAGCTCATCCAAATCATCTGGCAAGTCGATGGCTATTAATTGGTCCTGAATGTCGGCTGACAGACCCTGGAAGAAAACATTGAGAAGGGCCGCCAGGTTCCATTCAGTTTTAGCTGCTAGAATACGGAAGTCTATGGCGTAGTCTGTTACCGGCAGCTGCCCTGCCTCTGCCTCATGAGGGAGCGTGCTGCCTCATGCCCCAAAGCCGTGTGCTGGAATACCTGTTTGAGAGCAGTGGTAAACGCTTGGAGGGAAGCACAGGCGGGTGATTGATGACCCCACTCTGCAGTTGCCCAGGCAGCTACTTGACTGGACAGGTGAGTGATCATTTAAGTGATCTTTGTTCTGTCAGTCGGGAATATGGGTGACATCAGCTCAAAGTGAAGCTCACACTGCGTTACAAATGGTCTGACATCGCCAGTTTCACCGGAGAAATGTTCAGGTTGCTACAGCTGATTGCAAACCACTGGGACTGGTGCAGGAGCCGGAGCAGCTGCTAATGGCCCCAGTGGAGGTGTGCTGGAAACACCGGTGGCCGTGTCCGACGAAGAATGAGGACTGAGTTGCGCCAGAAGCTGACTCATCTGCGCACTGACTGTCAACATGAAAGTATCCTGGCATTTAGCGAGTTTGTTAAACCCAGAACTGAGCGTAGCAAGCTGGTCTTCCTGCTGCGCAAGCTGCTGACTGTGGTGACGTACTGCCAGCTGAAAGGGATCTGAGCCTGCTGTGTCCATCATTAGCCAGATTGATCTGACAGGCGGTTTGTTTAGGACACAAATGCAAGGCTCACACAAACAGCTCTGGTTTAAAAACTTTAGTGGTGTGGAAAGCAATGGTCGGTACATGAGAAGGCAGTCCAAAAAACACAGCAGCAGTAATATAATCATCAGGAATAAGCAAAGTCGGGCAGGAGGTCGAGAACACGATGAGGCAGACAGGACTATGGAATATAAAACCGAGAGCTGGAAAGAAGGCACAGGGTGCATCAATCTGGCAAAGAAACAAAGCAGAATGAGGAGTATACACCCAAGTGATGAACTGCAAATTGAGAGCAGGTAAGCGTGGAAAGCACCAGAAGGAGGGCATGACCAGGGAGAGAAAGAAACACCCACCATCAAGAGAGACAGGAAGACACAAGCAGGAAAAAGTCCAGCAAGAAAATAAACAAACGGGAAGGTAACCAACAGACAAAAGCAGATAAAATCAAATCAAATCAAAATCAAATCAATTTTATTTATATAGCGCCAAATCAAACAGTGAGAAATGCATCCATGAGAGGCTCGCGGCACAAGGCCAAACTTTTCTGAGAACATTAAACATGACAGTGCTTGAATAGGTCATAATGATGAATTGGTTGTAAAACAGACAAAAGTTTAGGCAGTGGTGGAGATCCATTTCCATAGTTAATGCTGCACATAACCAAAACCTGATTGGCCACCAGGACACTGGGCTTAACAAGTTTTCATAAAACACATGCAAACCAAAGGCTTACTTTACATGCTCCTGCTTGAACCAGCCCAGACATGCCCTTGTGTGTTATCACTATGATTTAACCTTTAGAGTCCTAAGGGTATATTTTCTTGATTTTTACCATTCCTGAAGATATTCTCATTTTAATGTACTTTCTGGGAGTATAATGCCTATGTGTTGCATATCAAAATGTTCAGAACAAGGCCAGCTTTCCTAATAGGAGAAATATAGTTGTTTAGAACACTGTGTAAAGATATGATCAATTAATAGATATGTAATCAACAGTTGACCAGGATGCAGGAGTGCATCATTAGGGCTCTCCTAATGTATAAAAGACTAACTGAAAATTATGTTAAAATATGTCAAAATGGCCCAAAGCAGGAAGTTCCTTGTCGTTATTACAACTATAAACTTCAGAGCTGAATATGTAGTACCTATTATGGAAAAACTGACAGAATGTTACTGTAACTGGCTCACTGTCTGACAGACTGATGGCATTAATCCTCTACTTGCCCTCCCACTTGCAGGGGAAATTGAAAACAATAAATACAGCGAATGTTGAACATTTTCCCTTTTAAAAATACTCTCAAAATACACTCAACAAAAATATAAACGCAACACTTTTGGTTTTGCTTCCATTTTGTATGAGATGAACTCAAAGATCTAAAACATACACAATATCACCATTTCCCTCAAATATTGGTCACAAACCAGTCTAAATCTGTGATAGTGAGCACTTCTCCTTTGCTGAGATAATCCATCCCACCTCACAAGTGTGCCATATCAAGATACTGATTAGACACCATGATTAGTGCACAGGTGTGCCTTAGACTGTCCACAATAAAAGGCCACTCTGAAAGGTGCAGTTTTGTTTTATTGGGGGGGGGGGATACCAGTCAGTATCTGGTGTGACCACCATTTGCCTCATGCAGTGCAACACATCTCCTTCGCATAGAGTTGATCAAGTTGTCAATTGTGGCCTGTGGAATGTTGGTCCACTCCTCTTTAATGGCTGTGCGAAGTTGCGACGACGAACTGGAGTCAGGTCGAGACCCCGATGAGGACGATGAGCATGCAGATGAGCTTCCCTGAGACGGTTTCTGACAGTTTGTGCAGAAATTCTTTGGTTATGCAAACCGATTGTTTCAGCAGCTGTCCGAGTGGCTGGTCTCAGATGATCTTGGAGGTGAACATGCTGGATGTGGAGGTCCTGGGCTGGTGTGGTTACACGTGGTCTGCGGTTGTGAGGCTGGTTGGATGTACTGCCAAATTCTCTGAAACGCCTTTGGAGATGGCTTATGGTAGAGAAATTAACATTCAATACACGAGCAACAGCTCTGGTTGACATTCCTGCTGTCAGCATGCCAATTGCACGCTCCCTCAAATCTTGCGACATCTGCGGCATTGTGCTGTGTGATAAAACTGCACCTTTCAGAGTGGCCTTTTATTGTGGGCAGTCTAAGGCACACCTGTGCACTAATCATGGTGTCTAATCAGCATCTTGATATGGCACACCTGTGAGGTGGGATGGATTATCTCAGCAAAGGAGAAGTGCTCACTATCACAGATTTAGACTGGTTTGTGAACAATATTTGAGGGAAATGGTGATATTGTGTATGTGGAGAAAGTTTTAGGTCTTTGAGTTCATCTCATACAAAATGGGAGCAAAACCAAAAGTGTTGCGTTTATATTTTTGTTGAGTATAGTTAAGAGAGAGCTGCTTCAGCATTAAGAAGTGCCCAATAACACTGACTTCCATCCTCTTTCTCCTCTTCATGTTGTGCATAATTAGAATAAATTTATTTTACACTACCTAGGCACAAATGCAATGTGATGGTTGGTTTTTTCAGACACTGTCTTACTTTTCTTAGCACTTCCCATGGAATTCTTATGTTTCCTCAACGTTCTGTAGGTAATTCTAGGCCTGCTTCTCCCGCCATCCATCCTGAGCCTAGAGTTCAAGAACAAGGATGAGATGTCCTACATGCCACAAGATCAGGATACTTATCTGCAGGAGAAAGAGGAGGAGGAACCTGAGAAACCGGTCAAGGAGAAGGAGGAGGAAGACATGGAGTTCACAGTAAGATCTTACTGTGAGGCGCAGTACAACTCCGTGGTGAGAGAACCCACCTCAGCCTAGCATCTCAGCAAATCTGACACAGTAAAACCATCAACATACCAAGATTGTGTGTCCTTTGGGAATATCTTTTGTGGGCCAAACACGGTTTTACAGATTGTTGTTGGTGTCCACAGAGAACCGGATACGCGTGTGCACTCAGTCCTCTACACAGACATACTTGTTTTTCGTATTCTGGCCACCTGGACCCTTCCAGCCAAAATCTACTTTCCCTGTTCCGTGTCATCTCAACAAATGCTCGTGGAGTTGTAGCGTCTCAGTCTGTCGCCGTTTGTGGGTTCCTCATGTGTGTTTTTCCTTCAGTCTCTCTCCTTGTCCTATTTCTCTCAGCCTTTCCTTTGATCCTTCCGACCCCACTCTTTCTTTGCCTTGTGTTTCTTGATTTCTTTCACTAGTTCTTTACCTGTCTCTTCTAGCTCTTTCCCCTTCTCTCCAAGTTCAGTTCTGATTGAGGTACAGTACTGTATGCCAGCAAAGTGCTGCCCCTCACTCTCTCCCATCAGTGACGGCCTGCTGCAGCATACCACTCAGCATGTCTGCTGCTGAGCACGGGAGGCCCAGGCTTTTGCATTATATAACCACAACTGCCTAAATCATGCACAGTCTGAGCGCCTTCTCCCAGCTCACAGTGGAAGAGTTGGTACTGGCCCATCGGCATTAGACATGGATGTCCAGCAGAGTTAGGGCTGGTTCCATTTCAGTACAGTCAGTTTTAAAGGTGATGCCGGGATTCTGGTTGTGTGTTGAAATTGATGAGAGAACGTTAACGTGTGGAATATTATACAAAGCAATTTTACTACACAACTGGATCTGAGGTAATCCCATTTAGTGATTGCACTGAATGCCTTTCAGCACCACTGTACATACTTTTCATCTGCATTGACCGCAGCCAGCTAGCCAGAGCAATACTTCAATAAATATGCCGCTTTACTTGTCGTCCTAAGGGCAGCGTGGTGTTAAACAAAGCACCCTGCTGCCAAGGGATGCATTTGCAATAAACCCTTCCTATGCCCTGGCTGCTGACTGTACAAATGCACCTTCAGATAATTATGAATCACACAAAGATTCATACTGAGAGACATGCAGCTACACCACAGGGGGAGATTTTTTCAGATGCTTTAGATAAACCAAACTTCAATGAATGTCAATGGGGATAAATGATACACACAGCGATCTAAATTTGTCCAGCCTTACCTTATGGTGTTATCATCATTTTATATGTTTAGTGATGTCACAACATCAGCCAACTTATCGCCACATGCTTCAAACGTGTAATGCTCTTCCGCCTGTTTACTGCTATTCACTCACTGACTGCCTCATTCGACAGACCTGTGCAACTGGGGATTAAAGCATATTTCTAATAAGCCAATCACATGGCAGAAATGCAATGGATTTAGGTGCATGGGCAAGACAATCAGTGAGGAATCACAGCAAGATCCCCAAAAGAACCACAACATATGACCATTTTAACAGATTTTATTGAGCAACAAAAACTTAGCAGCAGCAACACAATGACAAATTATATAGATGGCCAAGACTCAGGCTCAGGTTTGGTGCACAATAATCAGTACAAGATGGCCTCAGCTTCTCTCACGGGGAAACACACAAAAATGTAATCAAAACCCAGGCAAGGTTCAGTAAACAAAGGTTTGATTTATTGTGCCAGTCTTTCAGGGAGTTAAGCAGTAGAATGATCCAAAACACAAAAGGAATTCAATAATCATGAGATTTCTTACCACAAAGTCCATACAGCAGATGAAAACAGGAACCCAGAATGGCACCAAGGTTCGAGAATGCAGAGTCCCAAACAGTGAAACTAGATCACATGACACTCAGCAAGAAAAGTGGTCTGTAACGGTAGCAAGGTCAGGAACACGGAGTCATGGAATGGTAGAGAGCAGGGAAGAACTTAATACAATCTGGCAATGAGGATTTTCATGAAACATAGAATAATTAAAGCTGGAAGTGGGTGGACACGTGAATGTGGAGGTCAGTAATCAGGAAGTCAAACTAACAGAAAGAGATCATCAAAATTAAAGCACGACAGGGAAACACTACTAGATTACACAAAGGGAAAACTAAGAGAAATAACTTAGAGTAACTATAAGATGGACAAAGAAAAATGTGACTGGAGATAAAACATGACCTATGACAGGATCTGTTAGAGTTTAAATCAATCATCAAAATGATAACGAAAGGTGATTTGACACTGACTATTGTGTGGTTGTTGGTCCCACATGGTACAATCACCTCTCAGATTTCCAGAGAATGGTCTGAATAAGAAGCATCCAGTGGGCAGCGGTTTTCTGAGCAAAAATTATTTATTGATGTCAGAGATCAAAGAACAATGACCAGAGTGGTTTGAGCTGGTAGAAAAGCAATAACTCACCTAGCCACTTGTTAGAACCAAGAAATACAGATGAGCTTATGTGAGCACACAACAATGTTTCCAGGACCTAGTTGTGTCTGTGGACGTTTGTCCCTGAGGCCCTTTGTGCTGATGCTTGTGCCTGGATAGTGTAGCGTGAAATGGATTAGAGTCTGCAGCTAACCCTGGACAGGACTCTAGTCCATTGCAGGTTCCTGTGCCAGCCAAGGCTGGTACCTATTTACAGCTGGGTGGACTTGGACAATGCCGATGAACTGTCTTACTCAAGGACACAGACAGGTAGCATGACTGTGAATCTATGCTGTGAAAAATTATGTTGAACTATTTCTGAAGACAAATTATTTTATTTGCAAGGTGTATCTAATGACGTGGGCAGTGAGTGTACAGTATATCATAATATAAAGTGAACTCCCTCAGAGATCTGGTGCGGCTTTTACATAAACCATCAGCCATACTAACACCAGGCTTTGAGCCCTCTCTCATGGATAATGAAATGTGTCTAAGCCAAGAACGAGATGAATCTTTTTACTTTTTTCCTCTGTTCTTCTTGCTGTCATTATGTTGTCTTTGTTTTGGTCATCACTGTGGTCTGAGACACTATCCATGAGTGTTTAAGTCTCTGTCATACTGTGTCAGCAACACTCACCAAAAACTCAACATCATACACATTTCACAGTTTTGGAATGATGACATTGCCTGTGCTTGCTTCTATAATTATAATATTAAAAACTTTGCAGTCCGTTATGTAATCATTTCATATTACTCTTTCCTTTTTCTTCTGATTTTGTTTGTATTTCTTGACTCTCACCATCCCACCTGCACTTTTCCCCGTGCTCCTCTCACTTTCTCTTTCTCTCTTTATTTTTTCTCTGCCTCCATCTTTTCGATCTGTCACATTTTCCTCTTCCCACTCGCTGTGTGTGGTGTGCGTTTCCTAGGCCATGCTGGGCAAGGTAACCACGGAGACATCCAGAAAGAAAGATGTAGAGGAGGTTCAGAACCGTCACCGCCTCATTCCCATGGGACGCAAGATCTACGAGTTTTACAATGCTCCAATCGTCAAGTTCTGGTTCCATACGGTCAGTGTCTGCTTAAACGTTTCCATCTACATCAACAACTCCTTGTTGTCACAGCGAGTACTTGCAGTGTTTTTTGTGAGAGTCACAGGCTCTCTGCAGTCTGCGTTTATTTCCTCAGTCACTCCATCATCATTAGCCTCCTGTTCCACACTGTCATTGCAAGGCTTTACTGGGGCAGGACAGTTGAGGAGGTAAGGGACCGATGAAGACAACATTGACAGGAAAGGAGAGGGAGGGAAGACAGAGAAAGGAATAGATAATAAAATAACGCCCCCATATGCAGTGGTAGTGTGAGGGTATTATCATTTTTGGTCTCCTTTACCTGTGCGTGAAGTAACTGAATGAATTTTGATGCTATTTAGATGAAAGTTGTTGGAATGATGGAGAGTCAGCCAAGGACAAAGCAATTTAATTAGGGAAAAATCAGTTAAAAGTCAAGGTCATAAACCAAGGTCAAAATTTCACTCAGATTCTTTTACAGCAGTGGATACTATATTTACAGTAACTGTTATAAGGAAATTGTTCAAGATCCACCTATGGTTACTGTCAAACACTAATACAAAGAGATATATCACCTTTCTGTTGGTCATATGACCTTTGACCGTGGGTAACCTTTAAAGGTCAAACTCAAAGTCTTAGCTGTTTAACTCAAACTGTTTGAAGCCCATATTGATTAAAAGTGGTTGCAGAGTTGTGTGTTAGTCAACGATAAAGTGGTTCGGTCTTGAACAGAAGTGATCAAATGTCAAGGCCCCACAATGGACTGCACAGCACACACACACACACACACACACACATATATATATATATATATATATATATATATATATAGATATATATATATATATATATATATATATATATATATATATATATATATATATATATATATATATATATATGGACCAATGGATGGAAGACCCTTTGCAATACCCGATGACCATATTTTGGTCTCAGGTAAACATGGAATGTGACTGCTGTGAAGGGTTTTTACATTTTTTTTCACCTTCAGAAACCATGTAGATAAACGAATTTGCTTTTTGAGTAGGCTATGACTTCATTCAAAGATATTTGTGTCGGAACCAAAATCTGAGTTCTAGTTGTAACCATAGACTGGACAAAGCCTGCGTGACATCATCCATTGGTTTTCTATAGAGACCCAGAACAGCTGAAATCACCCCTTTTTTGGGCATTGCCATGTCTCACACCGATTCATGATGAACTCCTTAATGCATAAAGGGGTGGAGCGTGACTGGCTCCGTGTGTGATGAAAAAAGCCTGAACATATCCCTCTCTCTGAGTCTGAAGTGCTAGCTAACAGGTTAACTTCAGTTCAACTGTTTATAAATCATATTTTTGGGGACAATGCGGTGGTTCTCCTAGCAGTTTACTGTAGTGTGGACAGTAAAAGTTGGATTTCCTCAGTAATCGTGCATTAACTGTACCTCCAGACAGCTGCTAAAAGTGCTAACACTGTTAGCATACAACATTAAATAAGATGAGTTTGTAAGACGAAGCTGAGTTTGAGTCAGCATCAATATTGCAACAGTTCATTGCAGTATTAATACAATAACATGCTTTTGGAAGGTGGTACGCATTTTCAAGAGGCCCGGCGTCCATGACCAGTCGCCTAAAATGACAGCTATTTGCCCGAGTTAGACAAGGGCGAATAGCTGTCATTGCAGGCGACGGGATGGACGGAGGGACTCAGAAAAACACATACCGCACGACAACAGCATATTTGCATTATTATCACTTTTTGCTGAGATACACAACACGTAACGTGTACATAAAAAGTTGGCTCACTTAACTTCTGCCTTGTCGCCTGGCGCACGCTGCTGTTCAAATTCAGCAGTGCGTCCTCATCAAGCTGGCTGCTTTCGCTGCTGTTCATTGTCGTACTATCCATGAGAAAATCATCTGGAATATCCATATTGGGACCAAAACACACTTCTCCCCTTTTCATCTTTTCCTCTGCGGACAGTTTTTTTTTCCCCCTCTGCGGACAGTTCTTGGGCTGCACGCTAGGATGTCATTTGTTTACGCACAGCGGGCGGGTATAGCCAGATACCGTCGACGTAAATCTGTGATACCGGCCTAGCAATGCCCCGGTAAAGTGATAATAATGTCCATTAAGGAGTTTCACACCAACAAGAAGCCGTATTATTCCAAGTATTTGTAATGAAATACTCAGAACAGACACAGCAACAACACAGCAGCAAGTGGCCTCTGCCAGCGGACTCTGACTTACGGTCAGAGGATACAAGAGGAGGAAGTGTCAATAAACCCAGCAGCTGTCTATCAAAGCAACCACGCCCAAATATATACAGAACTTTATGGTTTAAATTGTTGTAAACTAAGAAGTTAGAAAAAATTCACCTGTGCACAGTCATCATGGAGGAGGAAATTATCTATAGAGACCAAAACCAGTGTACCATGCTGTAAACATGATTATTTCTGCTCTAATACCCCCATCACACTAGAGCAGGAATGCTGTACGAATTGACATTCTAACTACATTACTTGACATTCGATGCTACATGCAGTTTGTGCTGCATTCGAACTGCACTCGAACGCCTCGTACTGCATTCCTACAGCAGTTGGCACATTCATGTGTCGCTTGTGCTGGAAAACATACAAACAGAGGTGGAGCTGGTCGTACTGCATTTGTACTGCCGTAGGAATGGACATTCGAATGGCAGTCATGCAGTTTGACCTGCAGCCGTACTGCACTCGACCTGCAGCACAAATTGCATGAATGCTGTACAAATTGACATTCAAACAACATTCCTGCAATTTGTGCTGCATACGAGCTACATTCAATTTCCGCTGACAGCATTCATGTGGCACTTAGGGAAATATGCCAAATTGGCAGGCCAACACGAACGTAGAGAACAGGCACGGGCACGTGCTACAGTCAAACTGATGAGGAATAGTCGTACAGTGGTTGTACCGCTGTCTGACTGCTAGACCAAATGGCAGTCAAAATGGCATATCAACTGCCATCTGACATGGAAATCCACCAGCATTCGGAGCAGTCTGTCCCTATTGTGCCCCCAATGTTTTGCAATCTGCATTTAGGCTACAGTGAACAATAACCATTTATTTCTACAGTTTCATGTCCTGATCATTGTATTTTCTATTTTTCTATGTAGTGTTTAGAGACTGCTCAGTAGTGTTTTTAATTTTGATTGACTCGGGGCACAATCTAACAATATAGTTCAGTTTTGAGCGCAGACTGAACCAGTGGTGCGTCAGGAATTTTTGCTGGGGGGCTGAGGGGAAGCCGGGTGTAAAAGTTGGAGAGCCTCCACAAAATGTTGTCAAAATGAACGATATATAGTAAATTGCTTTATAAATACCAAGGTATATGTTTTAGTCAAAATGTGGTATCAATGCGCATGCATCACTTAGAATGATTAGAAGTTCAGTAAACTTGCACATAGGTATAAATAAAGATAAGTGAAGTTTTAAGAGTGGCTGTAATAAATATTTAGAAAACCTACATTTTTGGAGTATGGAGTTAAATTTGTCTCATTAATACTTGCAAATGCACAGAGGGTGATTTACAAATATCCTTTGATTTGTACACGTGCTTTGTTATCCACAAACACAAATTTCTGATTTGTAACTTGTGTGTGGGTTTTTACAAATAAATGTTATTTGCAAAACTGAAAATTCTGTTTGAAGGGTGATTCAGCATTGGTGGATCACCAAACACACACATTCATCACTTTACTCAGTTACGCAATATTGAGACATTCTCAGCGCAAAACTGCAGTTGAGAACCATAAATATGTCAGTCACTATTCACATTATTGGCAGAATTTTATTGGGGGGGCTGAGGGGGGCTTGGCTCATTATTGGGTGGCCTTAAGCCCCCCCAAGCCCCCCCTTGGCGCCGCCACTGGACTGAACTCTTTTGAGGTGAAAGTTTGGTTTTGCAAGAAGAGTGGTATTTTGTGAATGTGTCTTGAAAACTGGGTTTTGTGTTCACAGTTTAGAGAAAAGGAGAGCAGCTTTTGAGAAATGTGTCTTAGCAATTGAGAAAAACTGTAATACCTATAGTTAATCCCCCTTTTGACAGATATGTGTTAGATATCATTACATAATAGCCATGTAATTCAGTGACAGAGTTGGAACCATGGCTCCATCCATGAGACAGTGGGGCCACCGGCGCATTGTACATGGACTCCTGATCCTGTCACTCAGACTGGTGGGCAGCACGGTGGCACTACACACAGTTGATACAGAGAGAGCGGGCGAGAGAGAGAGAGAGAGAGAGAGAGAGAGAGAGAGGGCAAGAGAAAGGGAAACAAGGAGATTGAATTGCTGTTACTTTAGCTATGTATAATATAACATATTTTATAGGATTGTATGTCTTTACAACAAAAGCACAATTTCTACTATTATTTCAATCCCACATCTCCTGTTTGCACATTAATTGGCAGCACAGTGGCTTAGTGTTTAGCACTGTTGCCTCACAGCATGGGTCATGGTCATGGGATTGATTCCCACCTGTGGCCTTTCTGTGTGGAGTTTGCATGATCTCCTTGTATTTGCAGGGGTTTCCTCCGGGTGCTCCACTTTCCTCCCACATTTAAAAACGCGCAGGTTAGGTGAATTGGAACCTTTTTAATTGCCCAGGTCTCCCTTGCAAAAGAGATTTCGATCTCAGTGGGACTAACTGTTGGGAAAGTGTCGTAACACGGACCCACAACAGGGGGCGCAAATGAACGGACAATGGATAAGAAAAGGAGTAACAATTTAATGTTGTGAAAGAACACAACGGAATACAAACAAGAATAATGATGCCAATTATATACAGGAGGACTGTGGGCAGGCTTGAAGATAGGAGACCTCGGATGAACGAAGAGCCGGGGCCCACACCGCTTCCACCACCAACGGCCTGAAGAACACCGAAGCCGTCAAGCCCTGAGTCCCCAGGTGGTCTCTGTCCTCCGTTGTCGGCCCTGGTACTGCTGGCAGACAAGAAACAGAAGGTGGTGAGTGTGAGTCCTCACACCCAGCAACCTTTACAATTAATTCCTCCGGGAGGGATAACCTCCACCTCCAGGTACGTCTTCACTCGTGCAGCTCCCGTTTGTCCCTCTTCTGGGTCTTCACGGGCATGCGACTGCACACAGAACAATATTAGATAATCAGTAATCACAGCAGAGAAGATTACCTCTAGTCGTAGAAGATTTCTCGGCGAGGAGGTGGAGTTGCCGTCCGGCCTTTATGGTGATGGTGATGAGATGAATGAGTGACAGCTGGTGCTGAGGATGAGTGACAGCTGTCACTCCCAGTGGCTCTGGCGCCCTCTTGTGCTTGAAGCCCGCACTCCAAGCAGGGCGCCATCTGGTGGTGGTGGGCCAGCAGTACCTCCTCTTCAGCGGCCCACACAACAGGACCCCCCCCTCAACGGGTGCCTCCTGGCGCCCGACCAGGCTTGTCCGGGTGTCGGTGGTAGAAATCGACCAGAAGGGCCGGGTCCAGGATGAAGCTCCTCTTCACCCAGGAGCGTTCTTCGGGTCCGTAACCCTCCCAGTCCACCAAGTACTGAAACCCCGACCCTTCCGACGGACGTCCAGGAGCCGACGAACAGTCCATGCCGGCTCCCCGTCGATGATCCGGGCAGGAGGTGGGTCGGGTCCAGGGGTGCAGAGTGGTGAGGTGTGGTATGGCTTGAGTCTAGAGACATGAAAAACCGGATGGATCCGCAGTGAAGCCGGGAGTGTCAGCTTCACTGCGGCCGGACTGAGGATCTTGGCGATGGGGAATGGCCCAATGAAACGGTCCTTTAGTTTTTGGGATGTCACCTGGAGCGGGATGTCCTTGGTGGATAACCACACCTCCTGCCCCGGTTGGTATGCAGGGGCTGGGGAACACCGGCGATCTGCATGGGTCTTGGCCCTCGTCCGGGCCCGCAACAGGGCAGAGCGGGCGGTCCGGATGTACTCCAGGTTCCGGTGGTCCGTAAAAACCGTGAAAGGCCCCGTAGCTCCCTCCAACAGGTGTCTCCACTCTTCCAAAGCCTCCTTCACCGCGAGGAGTTCTCGATTGCCCACGTCATAATTCCGCTCAGCGGGGGTCAACCTGCGGGAATAGTAGGCACAAGGATGGAGAACCTTATCGGACTCCCCGCTCTGGGACAGCACGGCTCCTATTCCTGAGTCTGAGGCGTCCACCTCCACTACAAACTGGCGAGTAGGATCAGGCTGCACCAGAACTGGCGCAGACGAAAACCGGCGTTTCAACTCCTTAAACGCGGCCTCGCACCGGTCCGACCAGGTGAAGGGGACTTTAGTGGA
Source organism: Thalassophryne amazonica (assembly GCF_902500255.1). Taxonomy (NCBI): domain Eukaryota; kingdom Metazoa; phylum Chordata; class Actinopteri; order Batrachoidiformes; family Batrachoididae; genus Thalassophryne; species Thalassophryne amazonica. The sequence goes on from NC_047107.1 coordinate 36,940,064, forward strand.
GGTCAGGGCGGTCAGGGGGCTAACAACCTGACTGTAACCCTTAATGAACCTCCTGTAGAAGTTTGCAAAGCTGAGGAACTGTTGCAGCTTCCTACGGCTTTTTGATTGGGGCCAATCCCTCACCGCCGCAACCTTGGCCGGATCCGGGGCGACGGAGTTGGAGGAGATGATATACCCCAGGAAGGACAAAGAAGTGCGGTGAAACTCACACTTCTCGCCCTTCACAAACAGCCGGTTTTCTAACAACAGCTGTAGGAGCTGACGTACATGCCGGACATGGGTCTCAGGGTCCGGGGAAAAGATGAGTATATCATCCAGATATACGAAGACAAACCGATGCAGGAAGTCCCGCAAGACGTCGTTAACCAATGCTTGGAACGTCGCGGGCGCATTGGTGAGACCAAACGGCATGACCAGGTACTCAAAATGACCTAACGGGGTGTTAAATGCCGTCTTCCATTCGTCTCCCTTCCGGATCCGAACTAGGTGGTACGCATTCCTAAGATCAAGTTTGGTGAATATTTTGGCTCCATGCAGGGGTGTGAACACCGAATCCAAGAGGGGCAATGGGTATCGATTGCGAACCGTGATCTCGTTCAATCCCCTGTAATCGATGCATGGACGGAGTCCGCCGTCTTTCTTGCCCACAAAAAAGAAACCAGCACCCATCGGGGAGGTGGAGTTCCGGATCAACCCGGCGGCCAAGGAGTCCCGGATGTAGGTCTCCATTGATTCACGTTCCGGACGTGAGAGGTTGTACAGTCTACTGGACGGGTACTCAACGTCCGGAATCAAATCAATGGCACAATCGTACGGTCGGTGCGGTGGAAGAGTGAGTGCCAGATCTTTGCTGAAGACGTCAGCCAGATCATGGTACTCCACTGGCACCGCCGTCAGATTGGGAGGGATTTTAACCTCCTCCTTAGCCGTGATCCCGGGAGGAACCGAGGATCCTAAACACTCCCGGTGGCAGGTTTCGCTCCACTGCACCACGGCCCCAGACGGCCAATCGATCCGGGGATTGTGCTTCACCATCCAAGGAAAACCCAAAATCACTCGGGAGGTAGAAGGTGTCACGTAAAACACGATCTCCTCCCGGTGATTCCCAGACACAACCAGGGTCACAGGCTGGGTCCGGTGTGTGATTAACGGGAGTAGAGTGCCATCTAGTGCCCGTACCTTCAAAGGCGAAGGCAGAGCCACCAGAGGGAGCCCCACTTCCTTTGCCCATCTGCTATCCAACAGATTCCCTTCGGACCCCGTGTCCACCAGTGCTGGGGCGTGAAGGGTTAAATCCCCACTCAGGATTATCACTGGGATTCGTGCTGATTTGCGGGGTTTCCCCGTGTACATGTTATGGCCCACCCTTAGCCCAGTTTCTAAGGATGGGCATTGGTGTTTGACCATTTGGGGCAGTCTTTTAACATGTGTTCACATGAGCCACAGTAAAAACATTCCCCGCGGGCCAGTCTCCTTTGTCTGATATCAGATCTCACTTTGGCCCTGCTCGTGTCCATAGCTTCGTCAGCAGGGGGAGCTGTTGCCACACGGAGCCCACTGGCAATGGAGCGTGGGGACGACGTCACCCTTTCAGACCCGGAAGAGAGAGGGACGGCTTGTGCCCGGCCACGCCCCCCGGCCTGCTCCCGACGGTGTTCATTCAAGCGGTTGTCTAAGCGTATAACCAGAGTGACAAGCCCGTCGAAATCCTGCGGTTCGTCCTTAGCCAGTAAATGCTCTTTCAGTACTGGAGACAGTCCGCTTATGAAGGCAGCGCGGAGCGCAACATCATTCCAACCCGACCTCGCAGTCGCGATGCGGAAGTCGACAGCGTAATCAGCTGCGCTCCGACGCCCCTGTCTCAGTGACAGCAGCACGGTCGAGGCGGTCTCGCCTCTGTTGGGATGATCAAACACATGTTTGAATTCCCGTATAAACCCAGCGTATGACGTCAGGAGCCATGACTTCTGTTCCCAGAGCACTGTAGCCCAAGCGCGTGCCTCACCTCGAAGCAGATTAATTACATAAGCCACCCGGGTGGCGTCTGATGCGTACATAACTGGACGCTGTGCAAAAACAAGCGAACACTGCATTAGGAAGTCTGCGCACGTCTCCACACAGCCTCCGTACGGTTCGGGAGGACTTATGTAAGCTTCAGGGGACGGTGGGGGGGGTAGTTGAACGGCCAGTGGAACATCTACATTAGGCCCCGGGCCAGCAGGAGGAGACACTGCAGCGACGCTCGACTCGCGTGCTTCCACTCTGGCGGTGAGAGCCTCCATCCTCTGATTGAGGATTGCATTTTGCTCGGTTACTAGCTGTAACTGAGCAGTGAAAGCGGTAAGGATTTGCTGCAGATCACTTACCACGCCTCCTGCTGACGCCTGCGCTCCTTGTTCTCCCATTGGCTGTTCAAGCTGTGGTTGACGCCCCTCGGGATCCATGACGAGTGGCCGAGAAATCCTGTTGGGAAAGTGTCGTAACACGGACCCACAACAGGGGGCGCAAATGAACGGACAATGGATAAGAAAAGGAGTAACAATTTAATGTTGTGAAAGAACACAACGGAATACAAACAACAATAATGATGCCAATTATACACAGGAGGACTGTGGGCAGGCTTGAAGATAGGAGACCTCGGATGAACGAAGAGCCGGGGCCCACACCGCTTCCACCACCAACGGCCTGAAGAACACCGAAGCCGCCAAGCCCTGAGTCCCCAGGTGGTCTCTGTCCTCCGTTGTCGGCCCTGGTACTGCTGGCAGACAAGAAACAGAAGGTGGTGAGTGTGAGTCCTCACACCCAGCAACCTTTACAATTAATTCCTCCGGGAGGGATAACCTCCACCTCCAGGTACGTCTTCACTCGTGCAGCTCCCGTTTGTCCCTCTTCTGGGTCTTCACGGGCATGTGACTGCACACAGAACAATATTAGATAATCAGTAATCACAGCAGAGAAGATTACCTCTAGTCGTAGAAGATTTCTCGGCGAGGAGGTGGAGTTGCCGTCCGGCCTTTATGGTGATGGTGATGAGATGAATGAGTGACAGCTGGTGCTGAGGATGAGTGACAGCTGTCACTCCCAGTGGCTCTGGCGCCCTCTTGTGCTTGAAGCTCGCACTCCAAGCAGGGCGCCATCTGGTGGTGGTGGGCCAGCAGTACCTCCTCTTCAGCGGCCCACACAACACTAACCTGGTTAAATAAAGGTAAAATTAAAAAATACTGTAGAATATTGTTGACTGTATGTACATCTTCTTAATTTTTATTTTTTGCTCTATGTAACATTTGCTTTGACAACATAAATATATTTTTCATGTGTCAACAAAGCTCCACTGAAATGAAATGAAATGAAATCAATCAATCAATCAATCAATTTTTTATATAGCGCCAAATCACAACACACAGTTGCCCCAAGGCGCTTTATATTGTAAGGCAAGGCCATACAATAATTACGTAAAACCCCAACGGTCAAAACGACCCCCTGTGAGCAAGCACTTGGCTACAGTGGGAAGGAAAAACTCCCTTTTAACAGGAAGAAACCTCCAGCAGAACCAGGCTCAGGGAGGGGCAGTCTTCTGCTGGGACTGGTTGGGGCTGAGGGAGAGAACCAGGAAAAAGACATGCTGTGGAGGGGAGCAGAGATCGATCACTAATGATTAAATGCAGAGTGGTGCATACAGAGCAAAAAGAGAAAGAAACAATGCATCATGGGAACCCCCCAGCAGTCTACGTCTATAGCAGCATAACTAAGGGATGGTTCAGGGTCACCCGATCCAGCCCTAACTATAAGCTTTAGCAAAAAGGAAAGTTTTAAGCCTAATCTTAAAAGTAGAGAGGGTGTCTGTCTCCCTGATCCGAATTGGAGGCTGGTTCCACAGGAGAGGAGACTGAAAGCTGAAGGCTCTGCCTCCCATTCTACTCTTACAAACCCTAGGAACTACAAGTAAGCCTGCAGTCTGAGAGCAAAGCGCTCTATTGGGGTGATATGGTACTACAAGGTCCCTAAGATAAGATGGGACCTGATTATTCAAAACCTTATAAGTAAGAAGAAGAATTTTAAATTCTATTCTAGAATGAACAGGAAGCCAATGAAGAGAGGCCAATATGGGTGAGATATGCTCTCTCCTTCTAGTCCCTGTTAGTACTCTAGCTGCAGCATTTTGAATTAACTGAAGGCTTTTCAGGGAACTTTTAGGACAACCTGATAATAATGAATTACAATAGTCCAGCCTAGAGGAAATAAATGCATGAATTAGTTTTTCAGCATCACTCTGAGACAAGACCTTTCTAATTTTAGAGATATTGCGTAAATGCAAAAAAAGCAGTCCTACATATTTGTTTAATATGCACTTTGAATGACATATCCTGATCAAAAATGACTCCAAGATTTCTCACAGTATTACTAGAGGTCAGGGTAATGCCATCCAGAGTAAGGATCTGGTTAGACACCATGTTTCTAAGATTTGTGGGGCCAAGTACAATAACTTCAGTTTTATCTGAGTTTAAAAGCAGGAAATTAGAGGTCATCCATGTCTTTATGTCTGTAAGACAGTCCTGCAGTTTAGCTAGTTGGTGTGTGTCCTCTGGCTTCATGGATAGATAAAGCTGGATATCATCTGCGTAACAATGAAAATTTAAGCAATACCGTCTAATAATACTGCCTAAGGGAAGCATGTATAAAGTGAATAAAATTGGTCCTAGCACAGAACCTTGTGGAACTCCATAATTAACCTTAGTCTGTGAAGAAGATTCCCCATTTACATGAACAAATTGTAATCTATTAGACAAATATTATTCAAACCACCGCAGCGCAGTGCCTTTAATACCTATGGCATGCTCTAATCTCTGTAATAAAATTTATGGTCAACAGTATCAAAAGCAGCACTGAGGTCTAACAGAACAAGCACAGAGATGAGTCCACTGTCTGAGGCCATAAGAAGATCATTTGTAACCTTCACTAATGCTGTTTCTGTACTATGATGAATTCTAAAACCTGACTGAAATTCTTCAAATAGACCATTCCTCTGCAGATGATCAGTTAGCTGTTTTTCAACTACCCTTTCAAGAATTTTTGAGAGAAAAGGAAGGTTGGAGATTGGCCTATAATTAGCTAAGATAGCTGGGTCAAGTGATGGCTTTTTAAGTAATGGTTTAATTACTGCCACCTTAAAAGCCTGTGGTACATAGCCAACTAACAAAGATAGATTGATCATATTTAAGATCGAAGCATTAAATAATGGTAGGGCTTCCTTGAGCAGCCTGGTAGGAATGGGGTCTAATAGACATGTTGATGATTTGGATGAAGTAACTAATGAAAATAACTCAGACAGAACAATCTGAGAGAAAGAGTCTAACCAAATACCGGCATCACTGAAAGCAGCCAAAGATAACGATACGTCTTTGGGATGGTTATGAGTAATTTTCTCTCTAATAGTTAAAATTTTGTTAGCAAAGAAAGTCATGAAGTCATTACTAGTTAAAGTTAATGGAATACTCAGCTCAACAGAGCTCTGACTCTTTGTCAGCCTGGCTACAGTGCTGAAAAGAAACCTGGGGTTGTTCTTATTTTCTTCAATTAGTGATGAGTAGAAAGATGTCCTAGCTTTACGGAGGGCTTTTTTATAGAGCAACAGACTCTTTTTCCAGGCTAAATGAAGATCTTCTAAATTAGTGAGACGCCATTTCCTCTCCAACTTACGGGTTATCTGCTTTAAGCTACGAGTTTGTGAGTTATACCACGGAGTCAGGCACTTCTGATTTAAGCTCTCTTTTTCAGAGCTACAGCATCCAAAGTTGTCTTCAATGAGGATGTAAAACTATTGACGAGATACTTTATCTCACTTACAGAGTTTAGGTAGCTACTCTGCACTGTGTTGGTATATGGCATTAGAGAACATAAAGACGGAATCATATCCTTAAACCTAGTTACAGCGCTTTCTGAAAGACTTCTAGTGTAATGAAACTTATTCCCCACTGCTGGGTAGTCCATCAGAGTAAATGTAAATGTTATTAAGAAATGATCAGACAGAAGGGAGTTTTCAGGGAATACTGTTAAGTCTTCTATTTCCATACCATAAGTCAGAACAAGATCTAAGATATGATTAAAGTGGTGGGTGGACTCATTTACATTTTGAGCAAAGCCAACAGAGTCTAATAATAGATTAAATGCAGTGTTGAGGCTGTCATTCTCAGCATCAGTGTGGATGTTAAAATCGCCCACTATAATTATCTTATCTGAGCTAAGCACTAAGTCAGACAAAAGGTCTGAAAATTCACAGAGAAATTCACAGTAGCGACCAGGTGGATGATAGATAATAACAAATAAAACTGTTTTTTGGGACTTCCAATTTGGATGGACAAGACTAAGAGTCAAGCTTTCAAATGAATTAAAGCTCTGTCTGGGTTTTTGATTAATTAATAAGCTGGAATGGAAGATTGCTGCTAATCCTCTGCCTCGGCCCGTGCTACGAGCATTCTGGCAGTTAGTGTGACTTGGGGGTGTTGACTCATTTAAACTAACATATTCATCCTGCTGTAACCAGGTTTCTGTAAGGCAGAATAAATCAATATGTTGATCAATTATTATATCATTTACCAACAGGGACTTAGAAGAGAGAGACCTAATGTTTAATAGACCACATTTAACTGTTTTAGTCTGTGGTGCAGTTGAAGGTGCTATATTATTTTTTCTTTTTGAATTTATATGCTTAAATAGATTTTTACTGGTTATTGGTGGTCTGGGAGCAGGCACCGTCTCTACGGGGATGGGGTAATGAGGGGATGGCAGGGGGAGAGAAGCTGCAGAGAGGTGTGTAAGACTACAACTCTGCTTCCTGGTCCCAACCCTGGATAGTCACGGTTTGGAGGATTTAAGAAAATTGGCCAGATTTCTAGAAATGAGAGCTGCTCCATCCAAAGTGGGATGGATGCCGTCTCTCCTAACAAGACCAGGTTTTCCCCAGAAGCTTTGCCAATTATCTGAAATGACAGACAGACAGAGAGAGAGGGTGAGACAAGGAGAGAGACAGGGGGGGGAATCCAACCCAGGAACTGTCATGTGTACAGCTCATGGGTAGGAAGTCACTGACACCCAGCAGTGCTGCCAACCCCCCCCGGCTTGCTTTCCATCCAGACACAGTGCGGCATTGTGGGGTTTTGTGCTGTGCTGTTTTAATTCCATGTCTTCTTTTATTTTATTCTCTTTTTAGTTTTTTATGGGGGAAGGTTTAATTTCACGTTGACGTGCACTCTGAGTGGTCCACCTGCTCCGGTGCTGCTGCACTCCTAATTGCGCCAATCATTCGTGCTGGCTCCTTACCACATTCTGGGTATTTCTTACACAGCTGTACAAATGTCTGTCCCATACGACTGCAACTCCAATTCTGTTCTTTTTCCCACTTTATGTGATTTGTACAGCATTCATGCTCTCGTGTGACTTGGCCTTAAAGTCGGACATATGAACATGGAGTCTTATGGGAAAGTGCACTGTTTTGGAGCCAGACTCAAGTAGCCACTCAAGGAACTGCAAGAAAAATGACTTCCACTTTTCAGCCAAAATTCAGGCTCAAGTGTTGCTGCTTGATTGTAATACAATGTTGAGTTAACTTAACCTCATCTTCTGTGAGAGCCCAAAGGTAGGAGAACAAGTCAGCGCTACTATCAGGCCTGAAGTTGAGAAAACCTGTGTCATATTTTTAAGTTGACTCAACTTTTTATTTTTTACAGTGTTGGAAGTTTTTTCCCCTTCACTTTCCTTTCCTGAAACATCTAAAAAATAGTCACAGTTAGGTTGTCTAATATAACACGTGACAGCATGTAAACCAACCAGAAGAATGTTTAGAATTTTTTAGAAATCCTTTATTGTTTGTCCCAGTGCAAACACCATAACACCCTGCGGTCCATGATCTGGCTGTGAGTAAATCAAGCGCACCCTATCCCAGGGTGCATTTACGTAGCACACATTTAACCCTCTGGGGTCCGAGGACATTTTTTGAACAGTTTACTCACCTGGCATAAATGTTTTATTATTGCTGTTAACAGCTCTCCCTGCATCCCACAATCAAGTTTTATGTCTCTTTTTTTTTTCAAGACAACCTGTACTTTCAAAATATATATGCTATAGTTGTGTTTTATTAGTGTAATAAAGGTTTACAATCAGAAATAAGAAAGGAAAAAGGAAAGCGGAAATAATTTTCCACACACATTTATTCAGAACACACAGCAAACTATAATAAACGAGTAACACATCACTCCTAAAAACAATCTTTGGTGTGTCATGTGAGGTGAATCTTCCCTACGATTGGATTTTGTGACGGTGAACCAATTCCAATTGGACACTCACATTGCTCACATCATCACACAGCTTCTATGAGGAGTACAAAGATGGTGGATGGTGGCTGGAACGTCTGCAGAGTTTTGCAACTTTTCAGCAAAAAAAAAAGTACGTTTCTATGTCATATCATTAAAAAGTTATTTAGAATTTAGTAAAGGTTGGTCTCAGCCGTCGTATACGACGGCGTCGGCCCCAGAGGGTTAAGCCATGTTAATCCTCTCCTGATATACAATGTCTGAGCTATGTTCTGTGATGCTGGAATAAAAGTACACATAATCATGAAAGAGCCACACAATTTATTTGGGAGATGTTTTGAACTAAACGGCTTTCTGCCAAACTGTGCCAGTAAAAGTCCTGCGCCAGGTGTTAATGTCCAGCATGTACTGATCAAAATCATTGCACAGACACTTCAGAGTGATTTCAAGATGACTTACACACATTCAATGAGGAGAATAACATGTGTTTCAGATGACATGCTGTTAGATGCGTTTATGCTGAAACTACGGTCCTGATTGGTTTTGAATGTGAGTTTTTGGCAAGCAGCCCTCTGGTCTTAACACAACTATGTTCTGTCTCTCAATGTTTTACCGGTACATAGTTCCGGACCGTACTGGCTTACTTTCACCCCTGCATGTAAGAGGCTGAAATCAGAAGATTCAGAGTAAATAATCAGCTATCAATATAGCTGTTGATTAATACAATAGATGATCCATAATCAATGAATCATTTTATCGATTAATTGTTGCAGTGTTCGGTGGCTTAGTGGTTAGCACTGTTGCCTCACAGCAAGGAGGTCATGGGATCAATTCCCACCTGTGGCCTTTCTGTGTGGAGTTTGCATGTTCTCCCCGTGTTTGTGTGATTTCCCTCCAGGTGCTCTGGTTTCCTCCCAAATCCAAAGACATGCAGGTTAGGTGAACTGGAAACTTTAAATTGTCAGTAGGTGTGAATGGGTTTGATTGTCTATGTGTGGGTCTGTGACAGACTGGCGTCCTGTCCAGGATGTACCCTGCCTCATGTCCTGTGACTGCAGGGAGAGGCTCCAGGTCCCCGCGACCCAATCTTGGATAAGCGGTTGAAGATGACTGAGTACTGCAGCATTAACATATATTAGACAGAGCTCCATGACATTCACCTGCAGGTTTTCTGAAGAGCAGGTTTGAAGTTCAAATGGGGCAGTTAGAAATGTCACCATCTTGACTCCACCAAACTCCCAACCAACCCATAAATCCCCTGTTACACAGGAATGGAGTCTCTTCTACATCCATTGTGCGAGCAGAAAATTGTGGACGATGCCAGATGCTGAAGGAATGCACAACACATACCAAGGTCCTACAAGGCACGCTCAGTGGAAGCACACAGGATGCCATGGTTGCCGTGAAGTATGGAGACTGTTCCAAACAAATGCAGAAGGGACACCAAGGCTGGAGGATGCACAAGGAATGCACAGATGACGCCGTGGATGCTGAATGAACGCACAATGTTCAGGGCTGTTGTAAAGCCCAAAATGAGTTCCTTGTCAGCTGATGTCCACTGATTTTGTCAGAAAGCTTTGTGCATGTTCAAAACTTTGAGCAGAGATCAGTCAGGGGGCTTTGTCTTCTACTTATCCTGTGGCTCTCTGATGGCTCATTCTGGACTTATGATTGGCCAAAACTCTGGTATCAATTCAACACAATTGGAAATGGAGCATAGCTCCATGTTTTGATGAAAAAGACAGATCTCTCTCTTTCTCTCTCTCTCTCTCTCTCTCTCTCGCTCTCTCTCTCTCTCTCTCTCTCTCTGAGCATGAGCAAGACCAGTATGACCTGGGTGGGACAAATGACACCTGAATATGCCCCCATCTTGGAGTCCATAGGAAGCGATTGCCAACAGGCTAACTGTAGGTTTTTAATTGACCTTTTTTGTTTTGTGTGTTTTGTTTATTTTTGGTTGTTAGTTTTTTTGCAGATTGGGCAGTGGTTTTCATAACAGGTGGCTTGGGCTCAGGTAAAAAAAAGTATGACCCGCATAGTGCATTAGTAATGATTACACTACCAGTGGATGCAATGTCACCAAACCACCAATACCTGCTAATTAGTGCTAACAGAGAGCAAAGCAGCTAGCAGGCAGCTAGCAGGTCCCTGGTCTCTGGACCCCACTGACTGGTGCATAGTTGTCACTCAAAACAATGAATATTGACCATGACATGCACAGCAGTGAGTGTCTTTGTCATGTATTCTCTCAAAGAAACTTTCATTTTCCACACCATCATCCACTAAAGCACCTCTTTATATAACCAAGAGGTTTTGCTGTTTGTTTTAACTGAGAAAATAGTTTGATCCTCTTGTGCTTCATCCCATTTTTCTCTTCTTTCTTTCTTTCTTTCTTTCTTTCTTTCTTTCTTTCTTTCTTTCTTCTCTCCCCTCATGTTTCCTCCGTTCTTTTCTGCCCTACAGGTTAAGTAGCCATATGCCACTGTGAATTTCTTTATTGCTTTCCCAGCACAGATGATAGGTTTTCCTGAGGGTGTAAAAGTCATTATTAATGCATTTTGCTTACACTCCTCATGAAACATTGTGCCTCTGCTTGGGCCAGTATACTCACATTTTCCAAACCTATCACATTAACTAACTGAAGGCAGTCCTGGTCACACATGATTAAAATCATTTTGTTGGCTAGATTCAGGGGATTCTTGAACCAAGCATGAACTGGAAGTGAGAAACTGTCTTGAGTTTGCTTGTCTGCAATTATATGGACAGCAACACAATTTTTTCTTGTAATTTTTTCTCTCCACAACTGCCACAATGGAAATGAAATGAAACACTATGTGCTTGTGGTGTTGACTTTTAGCTTTAATTCAAGGGGTTTGACAACATGTTACATTAATCATTTAGGATTATTCTGTATTGTTAATACAAATCATCACTTTTCCAGCCAGTTTTCTTTGGACAAGTCTGAAGATGAATACATGAACACATCACAAACACTATGGTACTGTGTGGTAAAATTTGGGAGGTGATGGTCTTGTGGTTAAGTGTTGGGCTTGAGACCAGAGTGTCCTCGGTTCAAATCCCAGGAAAATCACTAAGGGCCCTTGGGCAAGGTCCTTAATCCCTTAGTTGTTCTCGCTGTGTAGTGAGCGCCTTGTATGGCAGCACCCTCACATTGGGGTGAATGTGAGGCATTATTGTAAAGCGCTTTGAGCGTGTGATGCAGATGGAAAAGCGCGATATAAATGCAGTCCATTTACCATTTATGGTGGGATGGAGGTTACAGCAGTTCGCTTGTGACCAGAGGATCGTCAACTCACTGAGGTGCCCTTGAGCAAGGCTTTTATAATTTACGACTGCGGTTGGCAATCTGCCTTGAGCCGAATTCAATCCGGATTTCATTCCAGGTGGATAGAGTTCATACCTGTCTTTCAGATGTGACTCGTTTGACACATGCATCCAAACTCAATCTGGCTCAAGCCAAACTCGAACCATATGTGTGCAGATTAGGACGTCAGAGCGCAGGTGTGTGCTTGTGTTTTGTGTATGTGTGTATCTGGATGATTAGAGTGCAGGGGTGTGCATATGTGTGGATCTGAACATCACAACGCACCTGGCAGAATTTCTTAGACAGAAGGCACCTCAAAGAAAAGCTGCATTCACACGTTGGCAGTAAGTGGGAGATGGAAAACCGGATGTTCCGTTGTTTACAAAGAAAGGTTGACAGAAAAACAAAGCAGCCGTACACAACAGCTATTACTGTCAAAATGTAAAAATTTTCAGCTTTTGCTGCTTATCGCAGTGACAAAAAAATGGATGTGGTTTAATTTTTAACAAGGAAGAAAAATGTATTGCGAGAGCTGGATTATTTAAGTGCAGAAGGTCACCTGGTTTTAAAAAAGCAAACATGAATAATTTGTGTGACATTTCAAAAAGGAATTCATTTATAACCTTCCAAAAATTGAACTTTGAAGTTGCCATCAGAGCCAGGTTTTCCTCTTTTAATATAACTCTGCAAAATGCTAAATCTTTGTTGTATCTTTCAATTAAGTAAATTATTTACTGTGTGGCTAGCAAAGAAAAATGACTGAATTTTATGTCATCACCTGCAGTCTGGTGTTGCCAAAGACAGAAATTCTGCTATAATGGCCGCTGTGATGGTTTTTCTATCAGCGACATGTGAATGTAGCAAAAGAAGGTGATTTGCTGTCCTCACCATTGCAACCACACTGAACGTCACCACAGTGGAGAGGACACTGTGGACACATGAATATAGTGAGGAAGTAGTCAGTCTTTTGTTCATGGTAATGAGTCATTCACATCATCAGGAGAGGCGTCAGTTCCATCGTAAGGAGGGACAGCTACCCTGCCATTAGGAGGGTGCTAACAAGAGCACTAATTAAAGCAATTGTTTAGTCACTAGCCAATAGCAGTCTGCCTCTTGGTAGGGGGGTCTGGTTAGGTTTAAAACTCCAGCTTGTGTGGCTTCTGTTTGTTCTTCTCTACAAGGGTCTGACAGAAGTCAGACTACCAGAACAAGAATTTTAGCTGAGGAAGCTTCTGCGATTTGAAGCGAAACATCCTCACGTCAAGCAACCCAGTCCAGTCGAATATTCAAGCTTCTCTACTATAGTGAGGAAGTACAGTAGTGTTCAGAATAATAGTAGTGCTATGTAACTAAAAAGATTAATCCAGGTTTTGAGTATATTACTTATTGTTACATGGGAAACAAGGTACCAGTAGATTCTCACAAATCCAACAAGACCAAGCATTCATGATATGCACACTCTTAAGGCTATGAAATTGGGCTATTAGTAAAAAAAAGTAGAAAAGGGGATGTTCACAATAATAGTAGTGTGGCATTCAGTCAGTGAGTTCATCAATTTTGTGGAACAAACAGGTGCGAATCAGGTGTCCCCTATGTAAGGATGAAGCCAGCACCTGTTGAACATGCTTTTCTCTTTGAAAGCCTGAGGAAAATGGGACGTTCAAGACATTGTTCAGAAGAACAGCGTAGTTTCATTAAAAAGTTGATTGGAGAGGGGAAAACTTATACGCAGGTGCAAAAAATTATAGGCTGTTCATCTACAATGATCTCCAATACTTTAAAATGGACAAAAAACTAGAGACGCGTGGAAGAAAATGGAAAACAACCATCAAAATGGATAGAAGAATAACCAGAATGGCAAAGGCTCACCCATTGATCAGCTCCAGGATGATCAAAGACAGTCTGGAGTTACCTGTAAGTGCTGTGACAGTTAGAAGACGCCTGTGTGAAGCAAATTTATTTGCAAGAATCCCCCGCAAAGTCCCTCTGTTAAATAAAAGACATGCAGAAGAGGTTACAATTTGCCAAAGAACATATCAACTGGCCTAAAGAGAAATGGAGGAATATTTTGTGGACTGATGAGAGTAAAATTGTTCTTTTTGGGTCCAACGGCCGCAGACAGTTTGTGAGACGACCCCCAAATTCTGAATTCAAGCCACAGTTCACAGTGAAGACAGTGAAGCATGGTGGTGCAAGCATCATGATATGGGCATGTTTCTCCTACTATGGTGTTGGGCCTATATATCGCATACCAGGTATCATGGATCAGTTTGGATATGTCAGAATACTTGAAGAAGTCATGTTGCCTTATGCTGAAGAGGACATGCCCTTGAAATGGGTGTTTCAACAAGACAATGACCCCAAGCACACTAGTAAATGAGCAAAATCTTGGTTCCAAACCAACAAAATTAATGCCTTGCAGATGTGAAGAAATCATGAAAAACTGTGGTTATACAACTAAATACTAGTTTAGTGATTCACAGGATTGCTAAAAAAGTAGTTTTGAGTTTGTAGCATCAACAGCAGATGCTACCATTATTGTGAACACCCCCTTTTCTACTTTTTTTTTTTTTTTTACTAATAACCCAATTTCATAGCCTTAAGAGTGTGCATATCATGAATGCTTGGTCTTGTTGGATTTGTGAGAATCTACTGAATCCACTGGTACCTTGTTTCCCATGTAACAATAAGAAATATACTCAAAACCTGGATTAATCTTTTTAGTCACATAGCACTGCTATTATTCTGAACACTACTGTATGATGTCATGATCACTGAGTCAGCAGGAGTATAGCCAGATTTGCGTTCAGACCTTGGTGAATCCCACTCAAATCCTGCACCTATCCTGATAGATGCTGTTGAGTGAATAGAAAACAATCTGGATTAAATTTGATTTTCACCATTTAGATTCAGACAAAGCCCACTTGAACGGAATTGCAATTTCCACTCTGAATGGAGTTTAAGTTGGTTCCAGTGTGCAGTTGAGTTGCATAGTAGCATGCTGTCATCACCGTGTGAGTAGGTGACTGCGAGCATCTGCATCAGATGGAAAAGCCCTGTACAAATGCAGTCCACTTACATACCGTTTAGCTGTCTGGAGTAGACTGTTCTCAAAAACTGAGTGACTGTGCAAAACAGGATACTAATGAGGAAAGCCGGAAGCCACCAAGACATCCAGACAGCTGTGAAGGAGATACTGGCATCTGTGGCTGTGATTTCAGAAACTGTGCAAACTTTTGTCTGTTGCATCACTGATTGGGTGGCATAGAGAAGGCTTTTCTTAACTAGAGATTGTGAAATTTTAGCTCCAGTTTGCTAGAAGGTACATGTGAGATCAACCTCAATGAAGCTGTATAACTGGTGGTAACTGACAAATGTTCCATTATCCACAGTTTCTCCAGAGACAGTCATTGAAGTATGTATCTAGTTCAGTACAATAATTGCATTAGTATTTCTTAATTACATCTGCCAAGGACGTAATAAAATCATCAGGATTTATTTATTTGTCTGTCTGACTGTTAGCACGATTACATCAAGACTACTGTGTGGATTTTGAGGGAATTTTCACCCCAGATAGATATTAGACCAAGGAAGACTCCATTAAATTTTGGAGGTAATCCAGATCTGGATGCTGGATCAAGATTTCACTTTTTATAAATTTTGAAGGATTACGTCAAAACTACTTCATGGATTCTCACCAAATTTGCAACACAGATAGTAGACCTGTTCAAAATGTGAAATGTTACCAAATCTTTTGGGCCACATGTTGTTCTTCTTCCACTAATAAAATAAAATGTCTGTGCCAAATTTTATTGTAATGGGCCATTGTTTAGGGGTCCCTCACAAAGCAAAAGTTTTCCCCAAACAAGCAATGTAGTAATCCAGTAATTCCAGTCATGTTCTCCTCTGGGTGACCAATCAACCACCATTTTTTGCGATTAGAAGCCATCACATGTACCCGTAAAAGAAAAATAATGGCATCAGTCTTCTCCCGTTAGGGTGACGTTGCCTTGCCAGCGGAGTGAGAGGAAAATGTGTCACTCTGGGGAACCTCTAAATCTTATCTGATTGAGTTCAGATTTGGTCTGCACCTATAAAACCCCAAGTGTATGTGGCCCGAAGTCTCTCACAATTTTTATTATTTCACTATATAACATATATAACAGCCCTAACAGATAGATATTAGGCCATGGAAGACTCTTTTTTGAGGTGATCCAAATCTGGATCCAGATTCTGGATCAAGATTTCCCTTTATACGAGGTCTATTAGAAAAGTATCCGACCTTATTATTTTTTTCAAAAACCATATGGATTTTTTCATTGTTTAGGAATGGCTCAGAGACTGCTGTGTTGTGTGTTGGGGGGTGTGGCTGGATATTTTGGTGTTCTTTTCTTTTCTTTGCTCTCCAGGTGGCATGAGAACTGATTTGTCTGTGGAGAAGGTGCTGGCTGAAGAATTCTTCACCCTCATCAACATCATGTGCAGCACCTGTGAATGGTGCTCACATGCAACCTTAAAGACTTTCAGCTGAAGCAGATAATTGGATGGCGTTCTGCATTTAAGTCATGTGTGATTCAAGCAGAACTGCCGGGAACTCGACCTTGTGATGTTCGTTTGTGAGATGCTGAGGACCGCACCTGGGTTTGAAACACCGAGCCCGTGAAGCAAGGAAGGGTGAGGGACACATGCTGTCAGCACACATCAGAGGTGATTAAGTGTTTGACTAATTGTTAATAGTAACTTGGTATTTTGTTACGCAGTATACTTGAATTGTGATGAGAATTGTGCAGCTTCCTTCTCACTGCTGTGGCGTGCGGACAAGTGATCCTCCACCTGTTGTGAGAAGCTGCTCATTTGCATAAAGCTTAAAATACAGACCTGAATGTGTTGCTGATAGTGTGTGTCTTTTGAAGGATATTAGTTGTAACTGCTGACTTACCTCACCTCTTCTATGCTTCGCAGAGAGTCGGTTTGTCGTGTCCACCTGGGGGGTGTTTGGCGGTGGTAGTGGGTCCAGGAGCGCCGGGCTTCGATCCTTTTGGGCGCTGGAGAGCGTGCCAGCCTTCACTCCACCAGAAGGACGCTATTTTGTTTTTTTTTACACTTTGTTGTGCACCAGCGGGTGAAATAAATACATTGTTTTTTGGAACCGCTTTCTGGTTATTTTTAGCGCTGTGTTCCGTCTGACGCAGGTCCGCTCTTCAACCCGCGTCGACACATAACAGTAGTTCCCGGCCATTCCATAATAGACCCAGTGGCAGAGGCGGTTAGAAGCCCGTCTGGGCTCACTTAATTGTTAATTTTTATGTGTTTTTAGGTATTTTCTGTTTGGGTTGTTGGGTCGTTTTATTTTGTTGTTTTTTATTTCCCTACATCCCTAACCCCAACCTCACTTGCTCCAAGACCGTTTGTCTTGTGGGTTGTGGGGTGGTGCAGGTTGGTCACGCTGAGCATTCTCAGAAGACCTCTGCACCTAGGGGGGGGGTGTCAGGGGCGTTTTTCTTGGTTTGGTTAGGGCCCGGTTCCACTCCAGCCTCGGTGAGCCTTTGTACCGTTCGTCATTGGTGTTGCAGGGGTGTGGTGCAGCGGAGACATACCTCAGTCGGAGGGGTGGGCCGAACTGTTGCTGTTCGCCATTTCGGTAGTTCCACCCCTCCCGAGAGGCTGGGGTATGGTCGAGTTGGGGCACCGGACGTATTTCTGGTTCTCCGCTGCGCCTTGGGGTTGGGGCTGGGTTAGTTTTTCCTGTTCCCTTCCCCGGCTTAATGTTTTGAGCCGTTCGCCAAAATTGAGCCGCCGAGGGGCTCTGGGAGGGACCTGGGGTCTTTCGGGGTGCCGGGGAGGGTAACAGGGTTTACGGTCGTTTTATATCCCCCCGGGGTTGTTTTTGGTAGTCCTCCGGGGGTTGAGTTTTGATTTTGTTCTGTTTCCTTCCGGGTTCCACCTCCAGGGTTGATGGGACGGTCCTCTGGGGGGGAATTGGCTTGGGGCCAACTAGCCAAGTGTGGCCGGGTCTGGGGTTCCGGGGTTGTGGGGAGGGTACCTCCTGGGGTTGATGGTACGGTCCTCTGTGGGGTGCCGTTTGCTCCATGTATACCTGGGGACCTGTGTGGGATTCTGGTTCTGGCTGTTCCTCCTGGAACTGGTGGTAAAGGCCTTCTGGGGGGGGTTGGGCTCTGCAGGTCGTTCTGGGGGGGTTGTTTGTTATTTTTCTTTTATGCATTTATGTTTGTATTGTGTTTGTGGGGCTGTGTTGGGTTTTTGCATTTGGGAGTTTTTCTTTTCTTCCCGGGGTTTGATGGGATGGTCCCCTGGGGAGGTTTTGGGTGGGTTTTGTGTTTTTTCCTGTGTGTTGGATTGTACTGGGGAATGTTTTGGGGCTTTTGTTGATGCCAGCCGGCCTTCCAGCTGCGGTGCCCTGTCCTGCTGTCTGTGGTGGACCTTGGGAGCGTGGTGCTGTCTGCTTCCTGACGAGGACCCCGGAGGGAGGTGCTGTTCTCGGGCCTGGTCTGTTCGGTCGCCGGGAGGCTTCCCGTTAAAGGGGGGGTACTGTTGTGTGTTGGGGGGTGTGGCTGGATATTTTGGTGTTCTTTTCTTTTCTTTGCTCTCCAGGTGGCATGCAAACTGATTTGTCTGTGGAGAAGGTGCTGGCTGAAGAATCCTTCACCCTCATCAACATCATGTGCAGCACCTGTGAATGGTGCTCACATGCAACCTTAAAGACTTTCAGCTGAAGCAGATAATTGGATGGCGTTCTGCATTTAAGTCATGTGTGATTCAAGCAGAACTGCCGGGAACTCGACCTTGTGATGTTCGTTTGTGAGACGCTGAGGACCGCGCCTGGGTTTGACACATCGAGCCCGTGAAGCAAGGAAGGGTGAGGAACACATGCTGTCAGCACACATCAGAGGTGATTAAGTGTTTGACTAATTGTTAATAGTAACTTGGTATTTTGTTACGCAGTATACTTGAATTGTGATGAGAATTGTGCAGCTTGCTTCTCACTGCTGTGGCGTGCGGACAAGTGATCCTCCACCTGTTGTGAGAAGCTGCTCATTTGCATAAAGCTTAAAATACAGACCTGAATGTGTTGCTGATAGTGTGTGTCTTTTGAAGGATATTAGTTGTAACTGCTGACTTACCTCACCTCTTCTATGCTTCGCAGAGAGTCGGTTTGTCGTGTCCACCTGGGGGGTGTTTGGCGGTGGTAGTGGGTCCAGGAGCGCCGGGCTTTGATCCTTTTGGGCGCTGGAGAGCGTGCCAGCCTTCACTCCACCAGAAGGACGCTATTTTGTTTTTTTTTACACTTTGTTGTGCACCAGCGGGTGAAATAAATACATTGTTTTTTGGAACCGCTTTCTGGTTATTTTTAGCGCTGGGTTCCGTCTGACGCAGGTCCGCTCCTCAACCCGCATCGACACATAACATGCTGCTTTGTTTGATCAAAATTTTTTCAAAACTGTAAGGCACAACTGAGTGGACACCATTCGATAAATTCAGCTGGTTTTCGGTAAAAATTTTAACGGCTGATGAGAGATTTTGGGCTGGTAGTGTCGCCGTAAGGATGGCCCACGGTGCCTGACGGCGATCTGCGTTTCGAGGCGGCAGCGTCTCACCGTTTCAAGTTGAAAACTTTCACATTTCAGGCTCTGTTGACCCAGGAAGTTGTCAGAGAACAGAGAACTTTCAGAAGAAGTCGGCATGAGCAGTTTATTCGGACATTCCATTGTTAACGGACATTTTGTAATGAAAGAACGTGCGGGCAGAGTCGCATGTCGGGCCGGACCCGACCGCGGGGGGTTGCGACAGGAAAAACACCTCCGTTGGAAACCATAACGGACAAGTTGGAACATGCCCAAGCTGTTAAACAATTTCTCAGTTACTCACTTGTTGAAAGCCATCAAAAGCCGCCTGAATTTTACAAATGGTTTTCAACACGGAGGTGTTTTTCCTGTTGCGGCGCACACAGATTCACCGAGTCGTCACGGAAACGACTCGGCGAATTTGCGCGCACGTCTTTCATTAAAAAATGTCCTTAAACAGTGGAATGTCCGCATAAAGTCCTCATGCCGGCCTCGTCTGAATCTTCTCTGTTCTCTCACGACGTCCTGGGTGAATTAAGCCTTAAATTAGGATGTTTTCAGGTCTAAACAGGCCGACGACGGCGCCTGGAAGCGCTGCAGGACGTCCCGCTCCGTGGGAAGTCCTTACAGCGACAGAAACACCCCATAATCTCTCATCAACCGTTAAACTTTTCACCAAAAACCAGCTTAATTTCTCAAATAGTGTCCACTCGGATATTCCTCACAGGTCCAGAAAAAATTTTGATAAAGCAATGCGCGCCGTCTCGAGCAGCGTGTGAAACAAAGGAATTCAGCCGAGAGGGCGGGACCACATCTCACTCAAGGTCTGCCCACAGGGAAATGACGTCACTGACACGCGTGAAAAAACTCACATATGCGCACGAGGGTTCAAGCATGATTGGTCTAATCGCACGCCATTCAAATCCATATAGTTAAAAAAAATAATAAAAGGGTCAGTTTATTATCTAATAGACCTCGTATAGTGTTTGAAAGATTCCGTCAGAACTACTTCACAGATTCTCAACAAATTTACACCACAGATTGATACTGTATTGGGGCATGGAAGATTCCACTGAATTTTATTGGTGATCCAGATCCAAATTGGTGGATGTCACAAATCTCTGATTGCTCTTGTATTTATAAAATTGAATTCCAAGACATATTCAGTGACTTGGTAATGCTTAATATGGCTTACCTTGGAGCATCACAGAGTCTTCTATCCATCCATGTGATCCTCTGAGATCCCTCCTGGACTGGCACAAGCCAAGTACTTTTTGAAGCATCATGTTGACAAGTTCTGGAGAATGTTCCTTCTATGAGTGATCTGACAATTATCACTGACTTAGAAGTTTGGTGATGATTTACTGAAACACTGCTTTCACCATGTGGATGTTTTTTGAGCCATCAGTTGTTGTGACCACTGAACTCTGTATGTGTATGGTTGCTTCACTGCAACCTTTTTGTCTTTCTGTCTTTGCATATGTGACAATTCGTTGTTGTGCTTTGTTTTCTGTTATTGTGTTATTGGTGTTATCCCTAAAGCAGATGGTCACCTCAGTGAGTCTAGTCTACCTGAGGTTTCTTCCTGTAATCACAAAATGGTGGTGGTGTGGGGGGGGGGGGGGTCTGACCACTGTTACCAATGTGCTTCCTTAGAGGATAGGTAAGGTTAGACCTTACTCATGTAAAATGCCTTGGCGTGACGTGATTTGGCGGCATATAAATAAACTCAAATTAGTGCATCCATCTCTTGGCTTGTCTAAATAAAACTGACAGGAAAATTGGTGATTTGCATTTGCAATAATTGTTGTATTTAGTTTGTATACTGTGTATTTTTTTTAAATGGCTGTAATTGTTAAATGGTCAGTCTGTTATTTTTGTTAATCCCCTTGAATTAAAGCAAAAAGGCTACACTACAACAACATATGACTTCATTTTAACTCCACTGTGATGTTGTATGGAGACCAAATGCAAAAACAACAAAAAAAAAGCGCAGACCTCTGCCAACACTAGTTTACAATTTCACAAATTTTTATCTTGGGAAAAAATTCAAGGTCAAAGCCCTTTTAGAAGTAAATTTTCATAAGCTAAAATATAATATAAAGTATATACAGATATATGTAGATCAAATACGTATATGTAGATCAAAAGGTCTTTTCAATGTTATAAAGAATCAAATATCCACTAAATCCACAATACTGATCAGATCCAGCTCAAACTTTGTCAAACGATAGTGAGTGTCAGTCTGCATCTTACTTTCAAACATGAGAGTGACTGAGGCACTTTTGATTGAGATATAATGCAAAATCTACATCAAATGGGCTTTTCAATATTAAATTCAAATGCCTACAAAATCCACAATCTGGATCAGATCAAAATCAAACTTTGTCAAATGATAGTGAGTGCCAGTCTGCACCTCACTTTCAAATATGAGAGTGATTTGGGGCATGCTTGATTAAGGTATAATGTAAAATATACATTTAATGGTGTTTTCAACGTTAAATTTAAATAGCCACAAAATCTGTAATCTGGATAAGATCTGGATCAAACTTTTTCAATTGATAAAGGATACCATCCTATATAATGCTCTCAAATATGAAAGAATGATCTTTTTCGACAGAGGTATGAATTTCTGAAAATTTGTTCAATGTTAAAGGATAAGGAGTTTTCTAATTTTCCAAGATTTTTCATGACTTTGCCCTTTTACCTTGAAAATTGAGTCACTTCTTGTCTATCAGGATATGAATGTTCAGTAAAAATTTCATAATGATATATAAAAAATTGTGGCTTCCAGCCTGTTCACAAACAGCGAAACAAACAGGGTTGATAACATAACCTCCTCCAACTTCATCCGTGGAGGTAAAAAGCACTTTTCTAACATTAAAGTATTTAAATTGATTAACTACTTTCATTAGTTTAAATACTACAATAATTGTTGATGTCATTATGATATTATAATATTATTTATGCCATCAAATAATGAGTTAATCTCTCAGTAAGCTTTGTAATGGTATTGTGGCACAATAATGGTTGGGCTTGGTTGAGTCCTGATTTTTAGGAAAGTGAATCATTTCTGATTCTTTAAGGTGATTTATTCAAAGTTACTGTATTAGACTTCCAGTAATGTGAGGTTCAACAAGTAGACAACGGACAGATAAATGATTTTCATCAACATAAATTTTCCTGCATTGTTAGAAAAAATTAGATGTAGTTGGGATGGCGATGAGCTGCAGCACACAAAGAAGAATAATGAATGTGGACGGCTGAGGTGGATTTAAATAGCTGTACTCACAGGAGACACATAATGGACATTTTGGGGCTAAATGTGGATGTAGAGCAGTCAGGTGTCCTGCCATCAAATCTCTGCTATCAGGGAGCTACACGTGTTAAAGTTCTGAGAAATGCTTTCAAGAGCCAATTTAGGAGAAAAACTGTCTTCACTAAAAATGGAGATTAATTTAGTTTGTTTTGTTTTTTTGTCAGTCACCTGCCATTTATAATGAATTGTGGAGTTCTCAAATGTTGATATGGAACAGCTGAGCCTGTCGCACACTAAAGACTGATTGATCACATCAATACTCAGAGCCAATCAGCCACATAGTTTAAAGATTTAAAGTCTACATCTGCCCATCATATCATTATATTTAAAATTTATGCCTTACAGTTTTTTGATGGCATGATATTCATCAAAGACTAAATCACGTTACATCAAAGCTGACTTCATTTAAACATTTTCCTGCTGCACAAGTGTGAAGACTTCATCCTCCCCTACAGCCATATAACTACAGACGATGTTACAACAAAATAGTTAAAATGGAAAGTAAAAAGTAATCCAAACCTTGTAACAAGGTACCAATCATAGATATGATCAGTGATGGGCACAGCTAACCAAAAAGTTAGCTTCAATAACAGCTAATCAGCTAACTGAAAAGTTATTTTTTTATAAAGCTAAACTGATAAACCACCCAAAAATGTATCGGAAGCTGCAGCTAACCGATAACCCATAACTTTCAGTATTGCTTCCAGTACTAACAAGCTGATTTTGAGTTTTAACACCACGGCCGCTTCTGGTAGCATCAAAGGCAACCACAGACCCAAACAATGAGTCAGCACTTATGTCTTTGTGCACCCTGCTGACTGCTGGAAGCTCCTGTTTACTACATATCTTACAGCAGTGAAGCAACTGAGAGAAGCTAAGCTCAATTCTACACACACAAAACAAGCCATTATTCTTTAACAAACTACAGCAGTGCTGCAGTGAGGCAGAGCTCTTGGAAAATAAAGCAGTTTTAACTTATAGTTTTGATTTAAAATCATCAAATTAGCCCAGATAGAATAACTCCATTAATGTCAATTATGTCATTTGTACAAAGTTAAAATATAACACATATCTTTTAATTTTAAATAACGCAGTAATTCTGAAGTTTTGTAAGAAACACAGACAGATGTCAAAGGAATTATGGGTACATGAGCCTCCGCTAACACTGATTGGTTGACTCATTCATTCTATGTGAAAAACAACACGTTAATGTGAGATGTGTGTGTGTTTGTGTTTACATATAAATGTGCTTTTGTAAAATATGCCTTTTTTATTTGTAAAAAAAAAAAAAAAAAAAGCCATTTGGTAAAGCCAAAAGGTCAAGTTGTGATAGACAACCGTCTGATATAACCGGGGTCAAAATAAATAGAACACTGCCATGTACTGGCGTCCAGATGCTCATACTGCCATGAACACTACTGGCCAGTAAATGTCAGTAGAGACCGTGAAAACGTGCCAAAACAAAATTCCAGATAATCCGTGTCTGCTATGTTTAAGCTGCGTGGAATTTAATAAGCACAAACTGAATTTCAGACATCTTGTATATATTACTCTGGAACAAAGACGACAGTGTTTGACATAAGCAGGACTCTAAAGAGCAAAAAGAAGCGATTGCAACTCACAATGATTCCAATTGAAAATAATCGAGAAGCAACCTGGGCTTCCTCTGGCATTTTTACATAAAACAAACACAATAACAACGTCTATAAATCCAGGGAATATATTCACAAGAGTTTTAGGCACAATATACAAAGAGTTTAATGCTGTTGTCTGTGTGGAGCCTGATCAGAGTATCTCAAATGCATTTCTTCTGTCATGAATGTACTATGACCCATAATGCACCTGGACACAGCATGTCCACAGTAAAACCTTCAAAATTAGTGCATTACTTTAAAAGTAAAACATATATCTAATATTCTCAATTTATAAAACTTAAGATGTGACATTAATTTAAATAACTTGTCCGAAATTAGTTTGGTTAAAATTTTCACCATAAGTTAAAACTATATGCCTCTGGATGACTTGGGTGATATTGCCAACACATCAGTATGGGGTCAAAAGAATTTATTTATTTATTTTTTTTGTGGTCAAAAAAATCAGTCAAATTAAGCAAAGGTCTCATTTGCTTGTAGAGAATAGAGCAGTTTCTCCTGGAACCAGCTTTCCTCTGTTTGCAAAGGATAGAACTGTACATCTTCTACAAAATATTTAAGGTAAAGGCTATACGCCCAACCATTGGACAGATAAGTCATACATTGAACATTACACGCCCAGCCATTGGGCAGATAAATATAATGTCTTATCTTATTTGCCCAACCGTGATCGTGTATTTGACATGTTTTGTGCATCTAAACTACGTTTTTTACACCACTTTTTTCGTCTTTAATTACTGCAAAAACAGCGCCGTGGATCAAAACAGACAAACTTCATAAGCATTTTGAATGGAAGCCTGTTAACGATGACGAAACAGTTTTTGAACAAAATGCTGCTTGTTGGCGGTAAGATGGCGGTGTTAGTTTGACATAGTTCCCTGGGTGTGATGAGCCAAACAGAACCGCTTTAGATCACAGCCCCTCCACGGGGTGCGAACCCTCCCGCAGCCAGTGAAAAAAATATCCACCTTTTTCCCTCCCGCGTTGAAACCGGAAGTGAGCTTACAAGCACGCTCATTGGTCGGTTGTGGTTGGGCGTATATGCTCGCATATTTACTTTATTGATCCAAAGGTTGGGTGTATAGCCACTCCAAATATTTAACAGGTAGCTACTCAAATCTTTGATTTCAGACTTTGTAAATGTTAGTAACTGTTAAGCTGTTAGCAGTCTAAATTTTATCGGACCAAAATTTATCGGAAGATAATTAATCCGCTGATGGTTTTCAAAGTTATCTGAAAAGCTAATCCGATAATGAAAACATTAGCTTTGATAATCAGCGGTTAGCAGAACTGTGCCCACCACTGGATATGATGCAAAGAAAAAAAATTAAACTACTGATACCTTGAACAACATTGACGAGCCCCTTTCATACTGGTGTATTTGTAGAGCTGCGTATTGTGGTGTACCACCTATGCTGAAATGAGCTGCTCTATGCCCACTTTTAGCAGCTCTAGACACAATTACTGTGGTAAGGCTTCACTAACGTTATGTGGTCATACTGCAGCACATTGTTTTTGTGTCACTGGTGTCTCATGGTACTGTTCAAATAAAACTAGCCCAGTGTTCTCAAGCTGATTCCTGGAAGGACTAACAAGTTTTCATTCTGACTGATTCACTGATGAACCCATCCCCTGGCGTTAATCAGTGAAATCACCTGGTGCAGTGTGTGACTGCTATGAAAACATTGATTTCAGCCCTTTCTAGAACAAAGGTTGAGAACAGTAGATTAGTCTGATATATAACTACCGGTACTGATTTTAAGGATGCACCAATCCACATTTTTTCACTTCCGATCCCATTCCTGAAACGTGAATTTGTATATCTGCCAATACCAATATTATTCTGATACCAGAGCTCTGTTTGTTTTAATATTATTATTATCATTGTTGATTTTATTTGAGGATATTTTGTATCCCAGTTATACAGCTTCATGATGAAGTGGTATAGAGAAAGATTTTCGTAAAAAGAAGACTTGAAAGATCAGCTACAATTTGCCAGAAGGTACATTTAAGATACAAGCCTAGATTTGATGTTTTGGTGAAAGAATTAAGTACATTTATTTATTGTTGGGTCAGTGGCTGCAGTGTTGTCTCTTGAACACTAGATGGCACACCTGCTCCAACTACATGAAACGTTTTCAGGACAGTCACTGAAGCCCTTTTCCTCATTTTTGAAATGCAACAAAAGTTACCAAAAAAATAAATAAATAAATAAGTACTTAATTTACTCATATTTGAAGTCAGTCTGAGGAAATCATTGTATCCTGGCTGATTTTGTCTTTCTGCTCTAGTTAAAAAAAATCCTTGCATTGTTTAATGTGGCGCTTTGATTCAGGTTGCAGTGGAGCGCCCGCCTCTTGGTTCAAAAGCATTGCAAACATTTCACGTTGCTGTCTTGGCTTTGCGGTGTTCAGATGACATGTCAGTGATAGAACTCCTCAGTGCTCGCCTATTAGCTGTCTGCTAAATGCAGAAGAGACTCTCCTCCCCGCACTCTGCAGCAAAGCATCACTTGTGGTCACAGACATTTCACAGAGTTTTCCTGTATCGGAAAACTCTGCAGGTTTTATCGGAAATTTCCGATCCATGAATTATATTGGTATCAGAAGCCAGTATCGATATTGGATCGGATCGGCCCCATCCTTAACTGATTTGAAATTATATTAAATATCTCAATTTATATATACAGTGCTGCATTGTTGTCTCACAGCAAAAGGGATGTGGGGTCACTTCCCCCCTTGTGGCCTTTCTGTATGGCATTTGCAAGTTCTTCCCGTGTTTGCATGGGTTCCCTCCAGGTGCTCCGGCTTCATCCCACATCCAAAAGACATGCATGTTAGGTGAATTGATAACTTTATCTTGACCGTAGGTGTGCATGTGGGTGTGAATGTGTTTGTTTGTCTATATGTGGCCCCGGGACAGACTGCCATCCTGTCCAGGGTGTACCCTGACTCACACCCTCTTCCTACCGGGATAGGCTCCAGCCCCAGGATTCAGGCATTATAGGAAGGAACTACAGAGACCAGACTCATTGGGATGGCCATCTGCTATGGCCATACTAACAAGACACAACAAAAACACAGAAGCATCAGAACATGTTGTGTTAGAACTGTCACAGCTAAGCAACCACAACATTTTAGTTTTACTAAAACTGTCCTTTTTGCTTTTTCATTTTTCCCCCTTCTAATTTTAGTTTTAAAAAACACTTTAGTTTGATGACTCATATTATTATTATTTTAAAGCATAAAATAGGATTTTAAAAAGGAATAGTTTGCACCATCTGTTTTGCTTAGCTAACATATTACGAGGCAACATATGTCCTAAATTCCAATGGACATCAACCTTGTTTGACCATTACATTTGAGACCAAGCATTCAGCATGGTGAAAACTATTCCATTTGTTAATACTATAAGCTCAACCTATAATTTGAATTGCTTTTTACCACAATTTACAACTTCAGCTTTTACCCGTGTACAAACTGAAACTGTCCTTTGTCACCATTTTTGCTGTTTTTACCACATAACTCAATAACATTCAGTTATAAAGAGGTCACACTGTACCTTTTAGGCATCTTTATGATCAGATAAATAATGTGGTTTACATTTCAAAAGGATTGGAGCATTTTTAAATTTTGACCCCCTGCGTAGTCCTTCTCAGACCCTGGCTGCAATTGCCACCCTGTGATGGCCATCCTACATTTTTGTGTAGGCCATGGTTTACTTAGGCTATATTGTAAGTTCAGTTTATTCCTATTAAGTGGTAAAAACTCAATCAAAATTGGCTTCTAGCCCATAGACTAAGATGCTGAGTGACATTATCCACGTTGACAGTGTAATTTGGCATCTGTATTATAGCATGCAGGGAGCAGACATTTTATCTTGAGCATCAATGTTTGCCAAACTTTTGTGGTTGTCACTAAAGCAAACCATAAGTAGCTAGATACCTGGAAAATTCAAGAATGCACACATTAAGACATAACCAGAGTGTATGTCCACACTAAAGTCCCTCATATGTTGTATTTGGATCTAGATGGCATATGTGGGCTATCTGATGTTGTTCAACTACATTGTTCTGGTGAAGATGGACCTGTGGCCTTCTCCTCAAGAGTGGATCGTGATTGCTTACATCTTCACCAATGGCATTGAGAAGATGAGAGAGGTACAGTGCAGTTTAGCGACTGTAATGCAGACATGTTCTTTTTTCCCAGAATAAATATGGCTAATCTATATATCTGTGAACATGCAAATCTGAAGACAAAATAATCAGTAATTCATCACTGCTCTTTCAACTGAAGATGGTCACCAGGAGATTGTTATGACCATATCAGCAAACAACCTGTAAAATAAAGGGCACACTGTGATGGGATCGATGACAGCGAAAGCAAAAGAGACAGGAGGAAGCACAAAGGGATCCTGGTAGAAAACAAAGCCAGGGTAAAGGAATGAAAAGCAAAAGGAAAATACTTGTATTTGACTTTAGTGGGTTCCTCAGTCTGACTCTGTTGTTCTGTAAGTGTATAAAATGCATTAATCATTGTGCCACATCATCTCAGCAACACACCAGTGGTTCTTCACACCACTGCTTCGTGTTCTGCTGAGCTCATACTGCCCTCTTCTGGGGCATACTGTTTCATGCATGGAGTGGTTTGGTTTCCAAAATCAAAACATTCTTCATGGAAAATATCCATGGTTCTTACTCTTTGTGGATTTTTTTTTTTTTGCTCCTATGAGTGTAAAATTAAAGAATGAAGTATATTAATTTCATCATATAATAAATGTATTTGAATAGCACTTTACAAAATACAAAGTGCTTCACAACAATAAACAACTTAAAAACAGCAGAATACAAAGTACACATGATCCACAGTACAAAGTTAAGACAAAGTTACAAATTACAGACCCTCAATGAGTATATGGAGTGAAGAACACGAGTCTTCAGTCTGGATGTAAACATCTCCCCTGAACTGGACTGGCTTATCTCCATCGGTAGACTATTCTATAGCAAAGTGCACAAACAGAAAATGAACAGAAACTACCCACTGTTTTCATATGAAACTTGCGCACACAACAAAAAACATCTTGTGATTGCACCGCTTGAGTCGGTACGTATGATTCAACCAGCTCAACCAGCTTGTTCCCCCAGTCATATAAAGCTGTAAGTCATATGCATATCGATGAAAAGTAATCCCATAGCTACGTATGCGTTTTCCTCGAGGTGTGAAATACAAAGAGAATAATAGGCCAAGAACTGACCCTTGAGGAACTCCATGCCTCACAGAGAATTTTTTTTTTAAGTGATAAGATTTTGCCTCATGTTCTGTTCTGATTGTTGATTGATATTTAGTGATTCATCTCAGAAAAATCATTGTGACAGCATTATAACAGAGCTACATAAGCAATGATTTCTAGCTAAAGTTCATGAAAATGGCTGATGCTTTGTAATACAAGATATTTGGCTTCATATCTTCAGTTGTTTGTAGGAACGCTAATGATTTCCTCATTTTTCCTCAACCTTTCTGTGTTTATTTTCCTCTCATGTCTTCTTTCTCCCCAAACCTCTGTTAGATCCTGATGTCAGAACCAGGGAAGTTGTTGCAGAAGGTGAAGGTTTGGCTGCAGGAGTATTGGAACATCACAGACCTTATGGCAATACTCATATTCTCCGTTGGCATGGTTCTGCGTCTCCAGGAGCCGCCACTCATGAGCTACGGCCGGGTCATCTATTGTGTCAACATTATATATTGGTACATCCGGCTGCTTGACATCTTCGGAGTCAATAAGTATCTGGGTCCCTACGTGATGATGATTGGAAAAATGGTGAGAAGTTGTCAGTTGGTCTTCCTACCTTCTCTAGCGACTCGAGTTTTCTTTTCATTACATCTTACGGATGACCCAGTCCTATCTCAAAGATTGATATCAGCACTGATCAATGCATTTTTTGATCAATCAGCATCAATTTATTCAGCAAGAGTCTCACTCAGATTTGTTTCTTAAGCGACACATCAACAGAGCTGATACCCACCCCTGTATTTAACGATTTCTAGCTCACCAGCAGTGTTGTTGCACATTTGAGAAACTTTTTAAAAGCATCATCATAAAAAGCATAAAAAGCACTATATATATTTACTGTTCACATTGATACACTATGCTTCTAATACACACTAGGCAGGGTTCTAGCTAGTGCAAACTTACGTTACGGCCCATTACGCTATAATTTTGGACCGTTACGCTTATTTTCAATACAGCGTAACGGGCCTGTAATCAACCGTTTCTGCAGCGCGACTCCAGTTTGAAGCATGAATCAATGAAGCAATGCTTTGATTCAATGGCTCGTGGCTCTTTGATTCGCTGTTCTTCAGAAGCAGTAAGTCTGCTGTTTATCCCCTCTCAAAGCCATTAAAATATGAGTCACTTTTGTATGGATTAAAGTCAATAACTGGGACTCTTGTCTTGTTGCAGTCAACAAAGGAGAGTCATTCTCCATTCCGTTGGCACAGCTCCAAATGCTGCATGGCTCTCTGCTGAGACAGAGTCCGCTCGGAATTAATAACTTCAAAACGAATTGCCATTTTAAATAAAATGACACCTCTTTACAAATGTTGCAATACAGACAATAAACTACAACCGACTAAATCAAGAGCTCAGCTCATAGGTATGGAAAGACATTCATGCCAATAATAATGTCTGAAAGGAAACGCTTTTGACAAAAACAGATTTTATTTCTGTTTATGTCCAGAGATCAAGGATCCACCATGTAGAGTTTATTATGTCCAGAGTTTAAGGATCCAGTAACCAATTTCATATTTATTTACTTTAAGACTCAATAAAATGTTGTTCAGTTTCAATTTAATCAGCTTATAAAGCGCCAAATTACAACAAAGGCCGCCTCAAGGTGCCTTACACAGAACAGTTCAACATAAAAAAATAAAATAAATAAATACAAATTCAAAAATTCAAATACCTAATTAAAAACAGAAGTAAAATAATAAAACATAACAAAATAAAAGAAAGAGAATAAAAATAGGTTTTAAGTCTTGACTTAAAAATGTCCATGGACTCCGACTGCCTCACTGAGGACGCTCTTATCATGTCCACATCTACTGCTCCAGCGTTTCCAGCCTGACATGCGTGTCTTGTGGACACGCGTGCTGCAGGACAGACATCTTGTGGAATAGTGCTCACATGTGTGACATGACATTCAGATTGCCCACTGCGTGTTATGATGTAACGGTCCGTATCACCTGTGGCAGTCTGTCAATGTGTGCGCTGTGTGTTCGCTTGCTGAAGCCCATCGCAAAAGCGATATATGTTTTTATGTATGTCCACTTGAGGACAGTAAGCAGACACATGCGCGTAACAATGTACAGTTGTAAGTTCCGTCCTGTGCTCTCCAGCTGGGATGTCCAGAACCAGAGATTTCAACAGCTGTGGCTCTCGGCGGCCACACCCCCTGTCCATCCAGCGCATACACACCAACCTGTCACTTTGTGTCTGTGTTATGTGAGCTGTTAGTGAGTCTCTGGTCAGCAGCTGACAGGCACCTCACTGTGCTGTGTGCGCTCCGACCTGCCTGTCCAGGCCCCATGTGATCATTTCGGTTCTGTGCAGCATACATATAAGCATTTTATGGAAGTATGCCCCCCTGGCACGCCACATGTGTTGGGGGGAGCAGTGGGAGACACGAACCACACCTACGCCACATGTGTTTGGGGGAGGGAGGGGGGGTGGCGCGACACGCACACATGCATGCAAATGAGTGTGGCTTTCTGGAAAGCCACACTCATGGCAAATTTCACATCCAGCTCAAACGTAATCGTCTGCTGACTGTTTTCATGCTAACAGCATGAATGGCCACATATTTTCAAAGTGACAGCGCACACTCTGTCTTACAGCTGCTGGTGTGTGCAAATAGTTGTAGCAACACCTGGACGAGGCGTTGGAGGCAGCTCCGATTTTTCATGATTGGTCTGCAATTCCTCCGTGTGCTTGTCGACTTAAATTGTGTTATATATGAAGGGGCCCTAATACATACTTTGGACTGATTGTTATGTAAAGTACTGGCACATGACTATATAGTGCATGTTAATTCAGTCAGATCTTGATGAGAGACAAAAAAAAAAAAAATAGATCAGTACATCCCTAGATCTGTCCTTGCTGCGTCCTTAAGACATTTTCCTATGATTGTATCTTTACAACTTCAATTTATTTGTGGCATGCAGGTTCTGCTCTAATAGAACAGAACCTCATTGTTTGATCTCAGAGTGTGCAAGATCAGAGCCTGTGATGTGTACATAACAACGTGAATACAAAATTACAGAGCAAATCAAATGCCCAAATCCTACCTGGTGCAAGACTGCCTTTGACATGGATTGGCCATAAATTCTCTTTGATATGAAAATGACCAATTACAGAGTAAAAGAGAGAGGAGGGGAGATTGTGACTTGCATCTAATGATGTATTCAGTTTGTTTGATCTGATGCTGCCGTTTAAAAGCATATCAGTTTACCACCATTTAGTTTTGGTCAGTGGGTGTCTTTGATCCCCTACCAACCAG
Source organism: Thalassophryne amazonica (assembly GCF_902500255.1). NCBI lineage: Eukaryota > Metazoa > Chordata > Actinopteri > Batrachoidiformes > Batrachoididae > Thalassophryne > Thalassophryne amazonica. The sequence goes on from NC_047107.1 coordinate 36,972,803, forward strand.
CAAGAATTCTGGCTCACATAGACCTGGTAATTTTTCTTTAAGAAGCCCTCTTATTCTGCACTCTTTACATGTATTAATTGCACCTGTTTGGACTTGTTACCTGTATAAAAGACACCTGTTCACACACTCAGTCAATCACACTCCAACCTGTCCACCATAGCCAAGACCAAAGAGCTGTCTAAGGACACCAGGGACAAAACTGTAGACCTGCACAAGGCTGGGATGGACTACAGGACAACAGGCAAGCAGCTTGGTGAGATGACAACAACTGTTATGATTATTTATTAGAAAGTGGAAGAAACACAAGATGACTGTCAATCTCCCTCGGTCTGGGATTCCATGCAAGATCTCACTTTGTGGGGTAAGGATGATTCTGACAAAGCTCAGAACTACACAGGAGGACCTGGTCAATGACCTGAAGAGAGGTGGGAACACAGTCACAAAAATTACATTAGTAACACATGATGCTGTCATGGTTTAAAGTCCTGCAGGGCAGCAAGGTCCCCCTGCTCAAGACAGCACATGTCCAGGCCCGTTTGAAGTTCACCATTGACCATCTGGATGATCCAGAGGAGGCATGGGAGAAGGTCATGTGGTCAGATGAGACCAGAATAGAGCTTTTTGGAATCAACTCCACTTACCATGTTTAGAAGATGAGAACAACCCCAAGAAAACCATCCCAACCGTGAAGCATGGGGGTGGAAACATCATACTCTGGGGGTGCGCTTCTGCAAACGGGACAGGATGACTGCACCGTATTGAAGGGAGGATGGATGGGGTCATGTATTGCGAGATTTTGGCAAACAACCTCCTTCCCTCAGTAAGAGCATTGAAGATGGGTCATGGCTGGGTCTTCCAGCATAACAATGACCCCAAACACACAGCAAGGGCAACTAAGGAGGGGCTCCGTAAGAAGCATTTCAAGGCCCTGGAGTGGCCTGGCCAGTCTCCAGACCTGAACTCAATAGAAAATCTTTGGAGGGAGCTGAAACTCCAAACTTGAAAGATTTGGAGAAGATCTGTATGGAGGAGTGGACCAAAATCCCTGCTCCAATGTGTGCATACCTGGTGAAAAACTGTAATTGCAAACAAAGGCTACTGTACCAAATATTAACATTGATTTTCACAGGTGTTCAAATACTTATTTGCAGCAGTAACATACAAATAAATTATTAAAAAAATCATACATTGTGATTTCGAGTTTTTTTTTTTTTTTTAGATTATGTCTCTCACAGTGGACAATGCACCTAAGATGAAAATTTCAGACCCCGCCATGATTTCTAAGTGGGAAAACTTGCAAAATCGCGGGGTGTTCAAATACTTTTTTTCCTCACTGTACATAGTCATCTGTTTAAGAAAAGACAGGTTTGATGAAAAATCCATGAGAATAATCATTTGAGCATCCCTCCACCGTGGCCCAACTGTTGACCACATCTGAAACACTAACTGAATCAAATTGAAATTGCAGTGAACAGACACCATACCTTCCAGTTTGTAAAAGGTGCTATGCATGAAATTCTTAAACATTAATAAATCAGCCAATTGTGAAGATACAGTGGCACAATGTCATTTACAGAAAATTAAGCAATGCTCCCTCTGTGTGTGTTGTAATCCAAGCTTTTCTGTTCATTGTTTACATTGCAGGACTGGCCATGCACATTTAGTGCATGTGGGTGCCCCTCCCTATCTTTATAAAGAGACAGTAGCAAACACCCACATAGCTCTATGCATTAAAGATGGCAGACAGTAGGGACTTTCCAGAAATTCCTCCTGACAAGAAATCATGGTCATAGGCTAAAAAGCCTTCTTACCAAGAATGGGGTCAGGCTAGAGTCAACAAAGGTCCATGTTTTCCCACACAGAGAAGTCTTTGAGTTGTAAAGGGACTCCTAATGAGGTTTTCCAAATGAGGTTTTCTTCTCCTTGATGTGGAGGTGGGATGGTTGGAGGAGGGTTGTTGAAAAATGGCTGAGGAGGTACTGAGATGTTGATGTCACTGCAACATGTAGCAGCAATAAATAATTTATAGCGCCTTTGATGTAGTATGCAAATTAGTTTTAAGCTACTGGTAAAAACTAAAAATCTGACCATTTCAGAGGCGATCTTTTACTCTTCAATTTACATCCTAATTCAGAATATCATCAAAATGTAATAATTTCTTCTTCTTATAACAACCAGTGTCCCCACTAAATTTCAGGAAAAAGATTATTTATTCATTTCCAAATAACACTTCAAAGAGACAAACAGAAGGTGGCAAAAACTTAGTACGAACAGAAAATACAAGAAAGCTGCAGCTTTTTTAATACACTGAAGATCTCATTTTAAGTATTGAGTTTAAAACTTGATTCCTTCCTGAAAGAAGCAAAAGTCTGACCAACTCATACTATGAGGACTAATAATTACAAAATGCTATTCATCAAACATGTTGAACTGCTTCTTCAGGTATTCTCTCTTTCATCAGTCATATTTCTTCTTTGCTGCCTAATTGTATTTGATCCTCTTTTGTTAAAGATAACATCCCTCTTTCCTACAAATTTTGTAGCCTCATTATCTTCTCTGCCTCTTTTACCTCCATCAGATGATCGACATGATGTATTTTGTCATCATCATGTTGGTGGTGCTGATGAGTTTTGGGGTAGCACGGCAGGCCATCCTCAACCCCAATGAAGACCCATCCTGGATGCTAGCCAGGAACATCTTCTTTATGCCTTACTGGATGATTTATGGAGAGGTTTTTGCCGACCAGATTGACCGTAAGTTTGGGCCTGTGGTATTGATTAAACTTTGTTGTTATTGTTGTTGTGTTTTTAATTAACAGGGGAATTCTCTTTATTTCTACGCAGTACAGGATTACAGTACATGTAATATTCATTCCACTCAGAAAAAAAAAAAAACCCAAAAGATTTAATAAATATTAAAATCGTGGCCCTACAAGAAACACTGACTTTACAGTTTTTAAATGCCATTAATCATATAATATGTGCAGACAAAGATTATTATAAGAAACACGGTCACACTAGTGTTTTAGTAGCAAAATTTAATTTCAATATAATTGAGACAGATCCATTGATTGATTCATAGTTCATTTTAGTCTACTGAGTAAAAATATTTGCTTGGGTAAACAACATCGATATTTATACCTATGACAATCAAAGGTATAGTCGGGTACTAATATAAAAATCACCTTGTCCCCCCATGTGTCTGTCTATCTGCCTGTCCATGGGTCTTAAAAAATAAATTCTAGTCTGATCTCTTTAAGAGCACATAATTTGATGAATTTGATAATCTAACTCCTCCTAAAGTGGTATTTGAAGTTCAGTGAAATGTCCTATAAAGTTGTGCATGTATAAAAATTATTATAGTGTGATTTCGCCAAGGTGTGATATTTGGACTTTTGTTGTTTTTGATACATCATATTTGTCAATGACCTGTATTGCCAGACCTGTGGAGCTTTTCAATACAGAAGTTGAGTACTTTGCTAATTTAAGTGTTTCCGCACAAAAGATTTACAGACGTGGTACATACAAAAGTAAGCTTGCAAAAGTATTCAGCCCCTTGATATTTCACGCATTTTAATTTGTTTGTGGCATTTCAAATACAAAAAGTAAATCAGGCTTCTCAATATAAAATTTCTAAAATTATGTGCCTTAGACTCAAACTGAAAGTAAATCTCTACAATTTGATATAAATTAATTAAAAATATAAAAGCCAAGATGATGGGTTGCATAAGTAATCAGCCCCTTTGGTATAATACTTGTAAATAATCAATTTTATTGCTAGTTTTTTCAGAGGATGGATACACATGAACATTTCCAAGTCACTGAATATGTCTTGGACTTTATTTACATCAATTATGAAGAAATACAAACAGTATGGCACTCTATGATAAATCTGTGTGGAGTAGACAGTTCTTAAAAACTGAGCGACTGTGCAAGGAGGAGAAGAATGAGGAAAGCCACCAAGACACCCAGACAACCCAGAAGAAGTTACAGGTTTCTGTGGCTGTGATTGGAGAAATTGTGCATAGTGCATGTTTTGCATTTTGTATCCCCAGTTATACAGCTTCATGATGAAGTGGTACAGAGGAAGATTTTCTTTCACCAAAATTTTAAATCTAGACTTGCATCTCAGATGTACTTTCTAGCAAATTGTAGCTGAGCTTTCAGGTCTTCTTTTTAATAAAACCCTCCTCTGTGCCACTTCATCATTTAAATGCATCAAATTAAAATGCATGACTGGTAAATGGACTGCATTTATAAAGCACTTTTCCATCTGCATCAGATGCTCAAAGCACTTTACAATAATGCCTCAGATTCACCCCGATGTCAGGGTGCTGCCACACAAGGTTCTCACTACACCCCGGGAGCAACTAGGAGATTAAGGACCTTGCCCAAGGGCCCTTAGTGATTTTCCGGTCAAGCTGGGATTTGAACAAAGGATCCTCTGGTCTCAAGCCCAACAGCTTAACCACTGGACCAGCCCCTTGGTGAAATAACAAGAGGCTGAATACTTTTGCAAGCCACTGTATAACACCTGCAAGCAACTAGTATGACAGGGGTAACATTTAATTTCACCTAGTTTACATTAGGTTTATTATTGATGGACTTTGGCACAGCGATTCATTTTAAAGGCCAATCACAAGCCTCTTGATAGTGCTGATCTTGGGGAGCATCTGAAATACCACAAGCTATCATATTATATTGTCATGTGACATTTTAGAAACTTCGTCTCTCTGAAAATATAAACTGTTTCAGCCACACTAAGGGCCCCTTCACACATAGCATAATTAACAACGATTCAGGGTGAATGACATTGAAACAGCCCAAATGAGCGAACCCTGAAAACATTGACCCGACATCGGGAGGGACACACGGCCAGGCAGGCGTGAATGATCCCGCTGCGACTGTTTCGTGCATGCATGCATGCGCATCTGAATGTCATGTCACCCATGTGAGCTATGTTACACTTCCTGCGGTGTCTGTCCTGTGGTGACACGCGTGACATTCAGATTGCCTGCTGCATGTTCACATGATCTGATGGTCCATTTCACATGGAACAGCCTGCCGAGGTGCAACGTGTGAGGCCGCTGCAGCTTGGCGCAAAGGTGAAAGATGTTTTATGTATTTCCACATGAGGACAGCAGGCACAGACACGCACCTCACACAGGACAGTTGTGTCATGTTTCCCAGTTGTGATGTCCAGGACCAGAGATCTCAACAGCTGCTGCTGTTTGGGGCCATGCCCCCCTGTCGTTCAGCGTCCAGACCAAAGTGTCACTCTCTGTTTCTGTGTTATGTGGTCATTCATTTTAGTTATTTGTTATGAAATTGTGTATGTAGCCATTCTAGTAATTATTTATATACCTGTTCTGGCGATGGTCTCTGTGTTTGTAATGTTACACGTCGTGTGCACTGAGCCGTCATTTCCAGCTGTCAGTGTGGTGATCAGCTGAGAGGCGCCTTGCTGTTCTGTGTGCGCTCAGACGTGGCTGGCCGGCCCCCATGTGATCATGTCTGTACATACATGTCAGCATTTCATGCATACGTGCATGCGCACACATGCAAGACACACGCACGCCACGTGTTGAGGGGGGAGCCGACACTCTGGCCCGCCACATGTGTGTTGCTTGTCGACGCCACACAACACGAAAGTGGTTGCCTACTGTCTGTTTTCGTGCTGATAGCGTGAATAGCACCACATTTCCTAAGTGCTCCGTGAGTTGTATTGGATATTTGTGTGTGGCACCTGGAATTTGGCTGACACCTGCCGAGAGAGGGATCGAATGAGCACTCGCAGGGCACTCTCTGTCTTTCCGCAGCTGGTGTGTGCGAATGGTTGTAGCAACAGGTGTACGAGGCGTTAGAGGTGGATCTGATTTTTCACGAATGACATGCAATTCCTCTTTCGTGCACTAGTCAGCTTCAATTGTGTTATGTGTGAAGGGCCCCTAAGATGAGCTAGAATGTCTAACACAGGCAGACAAAAAACTGGGAAGGGTTTGAGGTGCACGAGCTCATACTGATATGTTAAAAACATCCATACGAAACTCAAATGAATATCAGGACATCCTTCTGAAAAACAGATGTACAACCCCAATTCCAATGAAGTTGGGATGTTGTGTAAAATGTAAATAAAAACAGAATACAATAATTTGCAAATCCTCTTCAACCTATATTCAGTTGAATACACCACAAACACAAGATATTTAATGTTCAAACTAATAAACTTTATTGTTTTTGTGCAAATATTTGCTCATCTTGAAATGGACACCTGCAACACTTTTCCAAAAAGTTACCACTGTGTTACATTACATTTCCTTCTAACAACACTTAATTAGCGTTTGGGAACTGAGGACACTAATTGTTGAAGCTTTGTAAGTGGAATTCTTTCCCATTCTTGCTTGATGTACGACTTCAGTTGTTCAACAGTCCGGGGTCTCCGTTGTCATATTTTGTGCTTCATAATGCGCCACACATTTTCAGTGGGCGACAGGTCTGGACTGCAGGCAGGCCAGTCTAGTACCCGCACCCTTTTACTATGAAGCCATGCTGTTGTAACACGTGCAGAATGTGGCTTGGCATTGTCTTGCTGAAATAAGCAGGGATGGCCCTGAAAAAGATGTTGCTTGGATGGCAGCATGTGTTGCTCCAAAACCTGGATGTACCCTTCAGCATTGATGGTGCCATCACAGATGTGTAAGTTGCCCATGCCATTGGCACTAACACACCCCCATACCATCACAGATGCTGGCTTTTGAACTTTGTGCTGGTAACAATCTGGATGGTATTTTTCCTTTTTTGTCCAGAGGACACAACGTCCATGATTTCCAAAAACAATTTGAAATGTGGACTCATCAGACCACAACACACTTTTCCACTTCCCGTCTGTCCATTTCAAATGAGTTCGGGCCCAGAGAAGGCGGCGGCGTTTCTGGATCTTGTTGATGTATGGCTTTCCCTTTGCATGGTAGAGTTTTAACTTGCACTTGTAGATGTAGCGATGAACTGTGTTAACTGACAATGGTTTTCTGAAGTGTTCCTGAGCCCACACATTAAGATCCTTTACACAGTGATGTCGGTTTTTAATGTAGTGCCGCTTGAGGGATCGAAGGTCACGGGCATTCAATGTTGGTTTTTGGCCTTGCCGCTTACGTGTAGAAAGTTCTCTAGATTCTCTGAATCTTCTGATTATATTTTGGACTGTAGATGATGGAATCCCTAAATTCCTTGCAATTGAACATTGAGAAACATTGTTCTTAAACTGTTGGACTATTTTTTGATGCAGTTGTTCACAAAGTAGTGATCCTTGCCCCATCTTTGCTTGTGAACGGCTGAGATTTTGGGGGATGCTCCTTTTATACCCAATAATGACACTCACCTGTTTCCAATTAGGTGTTCTTTGAGTATTCATCAACTTTCCCAGTCTTCTGTTGCCCTGTCTCAACATTTTTGAACTATGTTACAGGCATCCATTTCAAAGTGAGCAAATATTTGCACAAATCAATAACGTTTATCAGTTTGAACATTAAATATCTTGTCTTTGTGGTGTATTCAGAGTATTTGCAAATCACTGTATTCTGTTTTTATTTACATTTTACACAAAGTCCCAACTTCATTGGAATTGGGGTTGTACATTGCTTGTAATCAGTTGTAAGATAAGACATGATACTCAAAATAAATTCCATCAAAATGAGTACTAAATTATTATTCATGTTGTAATCATACTAATTAGCAGACTAACTAGTCTGCCACTGCCACTGCAATGACTTACCAAGGATAGCTAACTGCGGTAAACTAGCTTGGCTAGTTATCTTGCAGCTGTCACATAGTCAGTTGCATTAACTCAATGGTAGGCAAGAAATGTTTTTTTGTGACTGAGTTCAATGAATAATCTTAGACTACTACCCAGTTGACAGTTTTACTGACATTAGATATTAGTGAAGTGAATGTTGATCGGCTTCATACTGACAGCAACAAAGCAGCAACAGGTCCTGAAATGACTAGACTGAACAGGGCCAAGACTGCAACAGGGCCTGAAATGACTGAAATGCAATTTCGCCCATTGATTGTGTGAAATCAACTTGAATTTCCATACCCTAGTGTGACCACTTACTGGCAACTGTATATAGACAAAATTTGTTTGTACAGTATATCTTCTAACATCAGTTTTAAACTTATGTGTTTTAAATTTCTGTCCTGCACAATATTTCATATAACTAACTTGATGACTCTATAGAGTGTGTGATTTGTGTCTGAGAGGAAATGTCTTTACAGTGTATTTGTGTGTTGTTTTGTTAATGATTTATATGTTAATCAATATGATTGTGTGTGTAGAATTTGAGGAGTGGCCCAAAGAGAAGAGATCTGAAATAATGTTTTCATTCTTTGTTTCAGATATGCATAGTAGGAAGTTACAGCAAAGGCTCAATGAAAAACTCTGGCTTGGTGAAAATTACTTTCGAACTCACGGAACCTGGCGTAATAATGGTCCATCCCACATTGCCCAGTGCTGTCAAAATTCCAGTAAATCTTTAAATATAGAACTCAAGTTAACAACATCCTCACCTCCTTCATCGTCATTAACGCCATGCCATGATCACTCCTACCACTAGGGGCCACTATAGACAAAAGTGTGCATGCACTTCAACAAGGTTAAAGTTGCCTTTGCATTAAGTATCTTAGGTCAGTGACTGCATTTGTACAATTTGAAGTGAATATGAGACAGTCATACGAGTATTTTCCAAATCTGGCAGAATTAGCAGTTTGACCTAAGGTTATATTCTGTCAGCAACTTTACCCTGACCAATTTTGGCACTGGCTGGCAAACACCCCTATTACATGGCAGAGGTGCTTTTCAAATGTGTTCTAACATTTTTGTGACATCATTTTTTGAAATATCGAGAGAACCTGTCAAAGTGTTTGACCTTGATGTCCTCTTGTTATTTCTTCAAACTGCTGTTTTGTTAGACTTTCAGTTTGCTTTATTTTGGAGAAATTGTGCTGCCATGTTAATGCCGTTTGTCATAAATTATATCACCCTCACTGGAGCATATTTCTTGTAAAATCAGAATGTATCCAAAATGTAAACATACAAGTTTATCTATGAAGGCCATGGCACGCAGGAATTAAACACACTGAACGCTCACACTACAACATATTTATCAGCCATATTTCATCATCTGTAATCTGTTTTTTCACGTGGTTCAGTTGACAGTTTTTAATCCAAATTGTTCAGGTGAAAATTGTCACAACAGCAAAATTACTTCAGTTCTCTATCTTTGGGCTGCATTGATGAGCATGACTGAATTTGACAGGCAAACAAAGTAAGAGCAAATACTGCTGAGTGTTCCCCATATGCACCGCAGCAACTGAACCATCACAGATGGAAAAAACATACTGTGTATCCAAAATGCATTCCCCAGTGATTCAGAGCAACCAACCATTGCTGACTGAAGCTATGGCTTACTGACATAACAATATATTTTAAACATCAATTACATGTTTAAATATATTGAAAATGCAAAATGTGCTGATACATAATGAATGTGTTTCTATCTTTTTTTCGTTTTTTAGAAGTTCATTTATGAACATGAGCCCCTCCCATTACAGTATCCACTCCTTTCAGTTCCCCCTTTACAAATAGAAGCATAAATAAAAAGTTATGCTTCTTGGTTGTTTGCAAAATATGAAGTTAATCATTTTTAGTGTTTAAAGGTCTTATCGTTTGCTAGTTGGTGTCTTGGGTGTGTGGATAATACACCCTCAGATGTTTGCTGGTTGGTTTCTTTTAATTTGTCTTATTTTCTTATTGCTATTATTTGTACTGACTGTGTGTTTACTGCTTTGTGTGAGTGTGCATGTCTGTTGTATTGGTTGTGCATCCAACTTCGGTAAAAAGCATTTCATATTGGTTTTTAATTTTTATATATCAAGTTGTGTCTTTCATTAACTTTTGCATATGTGCTTATTTGTTTTGTGGTGATGTTTAGCCCCTTGCGGGCAGAATGTCACTGCAGAGGATGGGGTGGTGGTGGCGCTACCTCCCTGTAAAACAGGTGCATGGATCGTCCCAGCCATCATGGCCTGCTATCTGCTGGTGGCTAACATACTGCTGGTCAACCTACTCATTGCTGTGTTCAAGTACGTAATCTTCAGTTATTCCTTGCATTACCTTTTCACTTGGAATAGGTTTTAAGTCTGATTTACAGTGAATTCAGACCTCAAAATCAATTTCTTTAGGCAACTGTAACAGACCTATAAAATTTGGGAGAGAAATATTGACATAAAGAAAAAAAAAACTACATTTTAGCATTTTGTATGACCACAGACAGTATTACAGTTTTTTTTTACTGCATGTTGCATTTGCAGTTGTGGACATAAATTTATATACACCTTGGCTAAAATAATTTGTCGTTAACTGCATATATTCCATTTGATCAAACAATATACAGTATGAGATAAGTACTGAGAGTCAATTATAATGTCTTCTTATTTCTGGATAAAGTTATTTTAACATAATGGTTAAAAAACATGTAGCTGTGGGTTCAGTTTCTGGTTATGCTATCTGACACTATGCAGAGACATTTCATTTGTATTGTCCTAGCCTTGGTTGGGGAAGTGAGCTGTTTTGAATAGCATCCCATCCAAGGGGAGTGGTAGGCTTTGAGCCACTTCATTCTACCCAGTCCAATAAGCACTGGCACCAATGGACCTCAGGGCCAACATGTACTGTGGAAGGCACAGTCAAAGACCCCCTCAGCAGAGAACCACACTGATCTAAATTGCAACTAGCTTTTATTCGCAGACATCATGGAAAAACAATTTAATGTGCAAACAGTCTATTCACAAATGTCATTCTGGTGGAAATAGAGAGATGAGTAAAGGTACCTTGACACTTGCGTGGCAGTGAGCAAACTTGTCGTAAACTGTGCGTGATCTGTGTGCCAGTGTGCCAAAAAAAAAAAATGGAACTGTTCAACATTTCTGGCAGTCATTAATTCCATGTCACTTGCGTGAACTAGTCCTGCGCATTGTGCAACCTATTCGAAAACACTGCGTGTCAATGCATGTTATTGCGCTCAGGGCATCTGAACAATTATGATGAGATGTTACATCTATAATAAACATAACTTTACAGATACATCATCTAACTCAAGAGAAGGAATGAAAATGCAACTGTTTTACCAATCTATTACTGTATATATTAAAATAATTACCTTTTAGACAAGATTCCAAATGCATTTTCCACCACACAATGAGCACAAAACAGCTCATAGCTGTAGATAATTTGTGATTCTGGGAGCAGTGAGAGAATGGTTTCATCAGTCAAGTTCTGAGAGTAAATGCGTCATCTGCTACGAAATGATTATTTTATATACTGTAACATCAAGCGGAACAAAAGTGTCTGTGAGACATGACATAAAGTTGAGTTATACAATGAGTTATTACCTAAATAAGAGCATAAGGGGGAAACAACAGCATGGATGACAATTCACAAGAAGAACAGGTAAGTTCTGAAAATATGATAAGCTATATATTGATGCAAGAATTACAATGGCAGAAAATAAGAGTATCCAAGAGAACAGGTAAACAACACCAGAGATAACGTACCTCCCTTACTCCCTCTTTTTCTTTTATGTTACACAGCATATTGTAGTTAAACTCAAATAACATAATATGACTCATATAAGGATAAATACTATGGATCTTCTACCATACATCAACTGTAAGGTGGAATGATTCATATTGTGAACAGTTTGTTACCTTCTCCATTGTCTTTCCATCATTTGGGACCAATCCAATCTTTGTTACCTATCTGTATATATAACTATGTAGGCTATAATGTTTGCTACATGGTCTGTAATCTAACCTTGCTTTTGGAGAGGTTTTCATTGAGTTACATCTTATAGTAAAGTCTGGTGAAGTTTTCTCAAAGGTGGTTGACTTGAACATAGGTTTGCCTAACTTGTGGTGGGTGTACTTGATCAAAATAGAGGCTTTCCTTCACTTGAGGAACAATTCTTATCTATCACCCTTAGTATCGGTGGTCTTTTGGTGTTTCTAAAATCACCAATGTATGCTGTCTTTTAAAGAATGTAAGATCTGGTTGATTTCACCAGACATTCATTACTTCCCCAGACCCACTTATTCCAATTAAGGGTCACGTTGGGGCTGGACCATATCCCAGCAGTCACTGGGAGAGAGGTGGGGTGCACACTGGACAGGTTGCCAGATGATTGGAGGGCCACTGTAGACAGACAAACACATTCACTTTGGTAGTCAATTTACTGTTTTTTCAATTCACCCAATCTTCTGTTGGGATAGGTGTCAGCCACCTCGTGACTTGTAACTGGAGTAAACAGGAATACACAATCAATGAATTCACATAATTGGCATGTCTTTGGAAGTAGGAAAGTAAGAAACCGAACCACCCAAAGGTAATCCACACAAACACTGGGACAACTTGCAAATTTCACACAGAAAGGATCAGGTCGAAAGAGTACCTGGGTTCTTCTTACTGTGAGGCAACATTGCTAACCATTAAGTCACTGTGCCGTCCACCAGACATAATGTTTTTGATTACTTCTTCAAAAGTTTGTCAAGAGGTTTATTTACCTTGACAGTGACATTCACCTCTCTGGGATGTTGGCCTCTGACATAGAGAAAACCTTGGTAAGAGTTTATGGTATTATGACAAATCAAGACACCTGTGTTTGGCAATGCAGATATCTTTGCAAAAGAAACAAAGTCCAAGACCTTAGCGTCTTGGTACTTCCTCCATTGCAATATTGTTGTGAGACAAGCATGCTAAACAGTGAGCGTGACCATAGTACCAAAGACCAGATGTCTTTGGTACTATGTCTCTTTGAAAGATCTTTAGGTATTGCTGGAATTACTTAGTTAGTTACTTTGGGAGACTAAAATGTGAAGTATTGTGAGGGAACACCAACTGTGACATTATTGCCATGTGGCACATTTCCCTGGGCATGATCAGTACTGAGGATGCCAGGAACTGGAAAAAGCCAAGGACACACCCATGTCTTACCTGGTTGTCTGCTTGGATGGTTGCCAACCATGATGTAGCACGATAGTGTGGTTGATGACATTCTGTACCAGTGTATGCTGGTAGACCTGATCTGACCTTACTATAAAAAGGATGTAATTTTAATGTCCACCTGATTTGAGTATACAGTAAATAGCACCATATTTACTATTTGCTTTCATTTATCTGATTTTCTATTGTCCTGAACATACCTGGCTTAAACCTACATCTGTCCTCCCCTGAAATGAGGCCTGCCCACTGTTGTACACATTTAGTCATGTCTCTTGTGATGTGACGCAAGGTGGGGGTGTTGCTCTTATTTATAAAGCTAGGTTTAGTCTATTAGCTGTTGGGGGTCACAAATGTAATTCGTTTGAATATCTGATTCTCCGCTCTGCCGATGATGCTACGTATTGCCAAGGTCAGAAGAATAAAAATCAGCCGTATTAATTTGTCACTGTATATGGACTGTATATAGACCCCCTGGCAGTGATTAAACCGTTACTTAAGAAATCTAAACTTGGCCCTAGTACAACCCCTGGCAAAAATGATGGAATCACCGGCCTCAGAGGATGTTCATTCAGTTGTTTAATTTTGTAGAAAAAAAGCAGATCACAGACATGACACAAAACTAAAGTCATTTCAAATGGCAACTTTCTGGCTTTAAGAAACACTATAACAAATCAAGAAAAAAAGATTGTGGCAGTCAGTAACGGTTACTTTTTTAGACCAAGCAGAGGAAAAAAATATGGAATCACTCAATTCTGAGGAAAAAAATATGGAATCACCCTGTAAATTTTCATCCCCCAAATTAACACCTGCATCAAATCAGATCTGCTCATTGACATTGACCCTATGTGTCTTTTTGCAAGGAATGTTTTTGCAGTTTTTGCTCTATGGCAAGATGCATTATCATCTTGAAAAATGATTTCATCATCCCCAAACATCCTTTCAATTGTCCAAAATATCAACATAAACTTGTGCATTTATTGATGATGTAATGACAGCCATCTCCCCAGTGCCTTTACCTGACATGCAGCCCCATATCATCAATGACTGTGGAAATTTACATGATCTCTACAGGCAGTCATCTTTATAAATCTCATTGGAACGGCACCAAACAAAAGTTCCAGCATCATCACCTTGCCCAATGCAGATTCGAGATTCATCACTGAATATGACTTTCATCCAGTCATCCACAGTCCACGATTGCTTTTCCTTAGCCCATTGTAACCTTGTTTTTTTCTGTTTAGGTGTTAATGATGGCTTTCATTTAGTTTTTCTGTATGTAAATCCCATTTCCTTTAGGCGGTTTCTTACAGTTCGGTCACAGACGTTGACTCCAGTTTCCTCCCATTCGTTCCTCATTTGTTTTGTTGTACATTTTTCAATTTTTGAGACATATTGCTTTAAGTTTTCTGTCTTTGATGTCTTCCTTGGTCTACCAGTATGTTTGCCTTTAACAACCTTCCCATGTTGTTTGTATTTGGTCCAGAGTTTAGACACAGCTGACTGTGAACAACCAACATCTTTTGCAACATTGCGTGATGATTTACTCTCTTTTAAGAGTTTGATAATCCTCTCCTTTGTTTCAATTGACATCTCTCGTGTTGGAGCCATGATTCATGTCAGTCCACTTGGTGCAACAGCTCTCCAAGGTGTGATCACTCCTTTTTAGATGCAGACTAACGAGCAGATCTGATATGATGCAGGTGTTAGTTTTGGGGATGAAAATGTACAGGGTGATTCCATAATTTTTTCCTCAGAATTGAGTGATTCCATATTTTTTTCCTCTGCTTGGTCTAAAAAAGTAACCATTACTGACTGCCACAATCTTTTTTTTCTTGATTTCTTATAGTGTTTCTTAAAGCCACAAAGTTGTCATTTGAAATGACTTTAGTTTTGTGTCATGTCTGTGATCTGCTTTTTTTCTACAAAATTAAACAACTGAATTAACATTCTCCGAGGCCGGTGATTCCATAATTTTTGCCAGGGGTTGTATATTGAAAAACTATAGGCCGATATCAAATCTGTCACTTTGCTCAAAAATTCTGGAAAAGGTGGTTTCACAGCAGCTCGTGGACCACCTTACTGAGAAAATCTTTTTGAGCCACTGCAGTCTGCTTTTAGAAAATATCATTCCACAGAGACAGCTTTCACTAAAGTGGAGAACGATCTTCTGCTTGCAGTGGATTCGGACACCACTACGGTTCTGGTGCTGTTGGATGCGTTGGATACAGTGGATCATCATATTCTACTTGATAGGCTGGAGAATCATTTTAGGATTACTGGGAATGCCCTTCCATGGTTGACCAGTTGTTCTCACTGTATTTTGTACAATAACACTACCTCTAACCTTAGTGATATGAAATTTGGGGTTCCACAGGGGTCCGTCTTAGGCCCCCTGCTTTTCTCCCTTGGGCACATATTGCAGTATTTTGGGGTTACCTTTCACTGTTATGCTGATGATACTCAGTTATACATGTTGAAAACTGCTGGTAATCTCAACCACATAAAATCCTTAGAAGATTGTCCTGCATCAGTGAAAAGCTGGATGTCTAGCAATTTCCTGCTTTTAAACTCTGATAAGACTGAAATGATGGTTCTTGGTCCAGTGAGACATCAGCATCAATTTGACTCGCTAACGCTTAGCCTAGGTTCGTGTGTCATACATCACACTGACAAATTGAAGAACCTTGGGGAGATTTTTGATCCTGCACTGTCCTGTAACCTCCACATTAGAGATATTATGAGAATACTTTCTGCCACCTGCGAATTATAATGAAGATTCATCCCATCCTGTCTATGACTGCTGCTGAGACCCCGATTCATGCATTTGTTTCCTCTAGATTGGACTATTGCAATGTTCGATTTTCTGGTTTACTGCAGTCCAGCATTAGGGGTCTCCAATTAGTTCAGAATGCTGCTGTCAGACTTTTGACATGAAGCAGAAAGTTTGACCATATTACACCCATTTTGGCATCTCTTCACTGTAAGATCAAATTTTAAGGTTCTGCTACTAACCTACACATTGTTTATGGAGTAGCACCTCCCTACTTAGCTGACCTGCTTAAACCCTACGTACTGGCCCAGGCTTTGCATTCTCAGGGTGCAGGACTACTTTGTGTCCCTAGGGTGAATAAAAAGTCTGCAGGTCACAGAGCTTTCTCTTATTGTGCCCCTGGTCTGTGGAATGATCTCCCTGTATCAATAAAACAGTCAGATTCTGTAGAGACTTTCAAGTCCAGACTTAAAACACACTTATTTTCCCTTTGGTATGGCTAGCATACTGACAGAGTACTATGTTTTTACCCTTTTAAATTAATTTATTAGTAAAGATAGCGGGCTGCGGCCTCAGCTTTATCTAAAGACTGGGTCTCTTAGTGAAGCTTTGGGCTAGTGGCCGGCGAGCACCTTAGTAGTTCTTCTGTTTTATTTTTATTGTTGTTGCTTAATGCTGACGAATTATACTGTATTTGTTGTCTTTCTGATGCCGGATTCTGTTTTGTTTTTTTTTCTCTGTTTGAGGTGCGGCTCCATCCATGGGAGTGGGTGTCTTCTTCTGCAAGCCTCCCATACTGTGCACTGGCATGGACTCCCAAAATTTCCTGTATATTCATTTTGTCAATTGTGTCGGCAGCATGGCCCAAGCAGAGGGTCACCCCTTTGAATCTGGTCTGCTTGAGGTTTCTTCCTCAAATCATCGCAGGGAGTTTTTCCTTACAACTGTTGTCTGTGTGCTTGCTCTAGGGGTTGGTAAGGTTAGACCTTACTAATGTGAAGCGCCTCGAGGCAACTTTGTTGTGATTTGGCACTATATAAATGAAATGAAATATTGTGTAGATGTTGGACAGAATTAATATTATGCAATTTACCCACTATTATATTTAAGGAATTAGTGGATGTAATATACGTGTGATTTTCTGTCACCTTAGTAATACATTCTTTGAGGTGAAGTCCATCTCCAACCAGGTGTGGAAGTTTCAGCGCTACCAGCTCATTATGACCTTCCATGAGCGCCCTGTGCTTCCTCCACCCCTTATCATCTTCAGTCATATAACGATGGTCCTCAAGCACCTGTGCTGTCGTTGGCGCAAACATGACGATGACGAACGGGACTATGGACTGAGTGAGTGGCCAACAATCACTATACAAGCTTGATAAACTCAAGTCGAACACACCAGTGTTGTCAGCTACATTAAAATGGCAGCGATTGAGTCACACTCTGTTGGTATAACAAAATGACACACCCGATTAGTTTGAATTAATCAAGGTAAGGTTGTTTGTGCTCATAATACACTCCCTCCATCTGTTCACCACCCAACCCTTTCACCCACAGAGCTTTTTATCACAGAGGATGAGCTGAAGAAAGTCCACGACTTTGAGGAACAGTGTATAGAAGAGTACTTCAGAGAAAAAGATGACCGATTCCACTCATCTAATGATGAAAGGATCAGAGTTACATCAGAAAGGTTGGAAACGCAACCCAACAATCTTCTAACTGCAATTTAAATCAATGCACCAAGTCTGTGGGAACTTTATTCAGTGGTGTAATATATCTCAGAAGATGTGAGAGAAGGAAAATATTTACACACTAACCATGCAGTCAAACAAAGGTGTACATGGTGTAAGATGAGGCAGATGACTTGCATTGTGAGGGAATCACAGCTACAACATTTTGACCATGTGGCACATTTCTCTGGGCGTGATTCAACACATAGGTGACTCAGTGCTTATGACTCCAGCAGCTGGAGAAGGCCAAGGACACATCTGTGATACACCTGGGTGTGGTGGATAGATGGTTACTTTCAGGAGGTGTGGATGGACTGGCTGTCTGCCTGGGCAGTTGCCAGTCAGGACTCAAGGCAGTTGCCAGTCAGGACTCAAGGCAGTTGCATTGTATGGTGATTGCGGTTACAAGAGTCACGTGTGCATGCTCCCAGACCTGACCTGATATGCGTTATATAATTCATGCCATATAATGTCCTCTTTTAATTTTTCTACTTTGGCTGAAAACACTAAATGCAAAACAACACAAACACAAAAGGCAGAATCAGGTTAGTCACTTCTACCTTGCATATGTTGCATTTACACAACTGCTTCAAATACAAAAACTGCAATCACACAAAGCACAGATACTTTAAACAACATGTTATTTCAGTCAACAAACTCATGGACTATTTTAGTATTTATGTAAGTCCAGCAGATGATGTTTGTCATCAAACCTCCGACTTCGTCAATGGCCGCCACAGGTATGCTTGCACAGAGGGAGATTGGGGAGTAACAGTATAATTTCTTCTCATTTTGGATTACAGTCAGAGCCTTAAGTAGGACGCTGAAGTGCAGATGGTGGAGATTAAAATGCAAGTTTGTTGTGAATGCTGGGATATTTACAAGTGTCAGTGAAGCAGCCATTATATTGTGTGACTGAGTAGGAATTAGGGAGAATATTTTTCAACCAGCAAAGATTAAATGACTATAGGTTGTATCTGATAATCCTAAATAGAATATGTTGTGATTAGTGCTGTCTCAACTGGATTGTGCTGTTTGCTCCACTCTCAGTTATATGCATTTAATAAAAGTTTTAAATTGCCATTCCTGCCTCCGAGATGACCATCTTCTTCCATTGCTTTCTTCTTGGTGTGTCAGGGTGGAGAACATGGCAATGCGCCTGGAGGAAGTAAACGAGAGGGAGCACTTCATGAAGGCCTCCCTGCAGACTGTTGACATTCGTCTTGCACAAATGGAGGAGATGATTGGACGAATGGCTGCAGTGCTAGAGCGTGTGACGGGCGTTGACCGTGGTGAGGGCCAAAAAGCACGTTCGCGGACTTCTTCTGACTGCACAGACTCAGCATACATACTCCGTCAAAGCAGTTTCAACAGCACAGAGGGCAATGCCTACCGCTTACAGGAAGCACTGGAGGGAGTAGCAGAGGGCTCCATGTCCCCTCCTTCTCCTACTGGCATGGCTACACGGACAAGGAGCCACTCATTTTATGTTGGAGGTGGGCGTGGGGTTGAAAGAGCAAGTGCACCTGAAAGAGCTGACAGCTTCTTCAAAGAACGATCACTTAGTCTCCACCGAGCCAACAGCTCACAATCGGTGTCCTCGGGAGCCGCCACCAAGGAATCAAAGCCCCTCCCCTTGGCAACGCTTTCAGTCTGCCAACAGCACCGTCCATCATCATGCATTGATATCTATGTGTCAACATCTGAGGAGGTAGGGCCTGCTGAGGTCTTCCTGAATCCACTCCGTGTAGTTCCACCCCTACAGAGAGACTCCTCAGTCCAGTCTGATACCATGGAGATGGTGCTGCAGGCAAGCCGGGACTATAGCAGTGCTACCACAAGTGGGCTGGGTGAGAGGTTCTCAGAGATTGGGGCGTGCAGCAGCGTAACAGCTGGAGGCATGTTTGATGATAGTGCGGCTGTTGATTTGTCACTGTGCTCAGCTCATCTCTTACCAGACACCGTATTACCAACTTGGGACATAGAACCTTCACCTCCGCCTTCAGCAGGGCTGCTTGAGCGCTCCAAGAGCAGCCGCTACCTCTCCACAATAGGTACATCTTTCCTGGATGAGCCTCCTTTGGTCAAATCCCACAGCCTCATGTTCACACCAAGAGGCTGCTACAGTGGACTCGGGGCAGGAGTCCAGGTAAAAGCAGCAGAGTACACCAGCATCACGGACTGTATTGACACACGGTGTGTTTCATCTCCCTACACTCCTGTAGAACGCTCTCACTCTCCTGGAGCATCCACTTCATTCCCCTTTGACAAACCCCCAGAAGTGGCTTGCTCTCATCCTGAAAGAGAAGCAGAGCTCAGTCACACAGAGTCTGATCCAGAGGACCCTGAAGACATGATTCCGGTCCATGATGCTCCTCATCTTGGTGGCCTTAGTGGACCTAGCGGGGCCCCTCTCTGCTCCCCCTTCTCCAGACTGGAGAGAGCTAACAGCTGTTCTTCAGATGACTCCCATCATTCTCTCACGCTGGCTCCTCCGCACCGGAAGAGCCTGTCAGTGAGTGAGAGGATGGAGAGAGGACCGAGTTTGGGAGCAGACAGGGGACCTGTTCCAGGTGGCCGGGGTTTAGGAGGAACCAGGAATCCATTTCTTCGGAGCAAGTCTGGAGCTCGGCCTGAACCAGCCAAGACAGACAGCCTTTCCATGAAGAAGTTGGCTGCCCCATCAGCTTTTCGCAGCTTTGAAAGACAAAACTACACATGACAAGGCCACTGGTCACCATCACAGTCACACTATGGAAGGATCAGGAGAGAAAACTGAAACAGCCAAGGGCAAAGTGAAAGTAGGACGAAGTTGCCCATAGATGCAGGACTAGTTTTATAATTTCTTCTCTTAGGTTTTAGGTGAGAAAAGGTATTAAAAATGGGGTTCCAAGTCAGTCCTGGGGAGCAGGAGAGAGATTGGTGTGCCAGTCAAAAACAAAACAGCTACTGTATGGATCTAAACTAGTTTTACCAATGGAAAGTATACACACATGGACAAAAAATCACTGGTACACCTATATTTTATGTATGCATTTTAAATAAAAGCAAAGAAGGCAATTTTATTTAATCAAAATATTTTTTTAAATGTCCAAAGTTATTTGGCAACAAAACAAAATGCTTTCATAAAGTGAAACAAAATATCCTGACATAAAATGTATGCAAGACACAATTATTGGCACCCTTTGATGAATTAACAGTAAATCATCACTTTTACACCAGGTTTTCTTTAAACATGTCAGGGGATGGCTACATGGAAATTTCCAAGTCACTGATTATGTCTTGGATATCATTTTCATCAATCTTTAAGAAATACAAACACTATGGTACTGTGTGGTAAATCTGGAAGACGCATTTCTCAAAAACTGAGTGACCATACAAGAAGGAGACTAGTGAGGGAAGCCACTAAGACACCCAGGACAACTCTGAAGAAGTTATAGGGGTCTGTGGTTGTGATTGTAGAAACTGCACACAGTGTAACTTTTAACTGTTGCATCACCAGCTGTACAACTTTATCGAAGAGTGGCGCAGAGAAGGATTTTCTTAAAAAGAAAATGTCAAATTTCAGCTACAGTTTGCCAGAAGATACATGAGCGATGCAAACCCAGATTTTACCTATTTTGTTTTATGAAAATCCTTCTCTCCTTCACTTCACTATGAAGCTGTGTGTGGTACTGCAACAGACAAAAGTTGTACTTTCTCTAGTCACAGTCACAGAAGCCTATCACTTTTTCAGAGTTGTCTTGGGTGGCTTTCATCACTCATTTCCTTCTTGCACAGTCACTCAGTTTTTGATAGCTGCCTCCTACAGACAGATTTATCATATGGTACCATACTTTTCGTATTTCCTAAAGACTGACGGAAATGAAGTCCAAGACATATTTAGTGACTCGGAAATGTTCATGTATCCATCCCCTGACTTGTCTAAAGAAAACCAGTTGTGTTGACTTACTGTAAATCTACCAAAGGGTGCCAGTAATTGTGTCCACCATACATTTTATCTCAGGATATTTTGTTTCACTTTATGAAAGCATTTTTGCTTTGTTCTTGTTGCCAAAAAAATTTGGACATTAAAAAAAGATATATTTTGATTAAACAAAACTGCTTTGTTTGCATTTATTTCTGACCGTACATTAAAATGTGTACATAAAATATAGGGGTACCAAAAATTTTGTTCACGTGTGTATGTGTATTGTATGTCTTCCACACATCATCTTTATATCAACTACACATCCTGTCACTGTTTTATATAAAATATCAATTGTGTTAGTCAAAGAAAGTTGCTGTAAACTAAGAGAAGCTGTCAAGTCTGATGTAGTCATACATGGAGAAAGATGATGGTTGAAAAAAGAACAAAGCTTAGGCATCATTACTATCAAAAAACTTTCACTTTATTGAAAATGTCCTTAACAACACTCTGTTGGATGCCAGCAATATCAAACCCAGAAAAATTGCCTGGATCCATCACGAATCATGATGAGTAGAATCTTCGTTGCACTGAAAATTATTGCTGTATAACACTAACAGTTTACCTCTGCATTAGCAATCAGTTGTGCTTCTTTCTTTTAAGGAATATCAAGCATCTTTGAGATTCTTTCACACACTGTAGCTTCATTTATTAGCCTTAAACGTGACTCGCACACTGACTAACATGACACTTGCAGTCAGCTATAGCGCTGCTTGAAAGGTCCTTTCTTTGCCCAGTGCCTCCAGTCTGAACCGCCATGTGTTAGGAGGCTATATGTGCGGAGTTTGTAACAGAAAATATTGTGCATAATAAGCTGCGTGAGGGTGGAAATCAGCTGTCTGCAAAAGGCAAGTCTGAAAAATGTGATGTCATGACAGGTCTGTATCTGGAAGGTGATTGAGCAATCAGATTTATAGGGTTAAAGACAGGGCTTAATTTGAGGGGGAGCAAGCCGGAGCGCGCTCCCGAACCTCCCACTTTACAAATTAAGCACTGGTTAAAGATAAAGTCCTCTAAAGTTAAGTGCATGCAGATATTCCCATGTACGCACCGTGGAAAGTATCACTTATAGGAGAGGAACTTGAGAGTAGGCATTTTTCAGGAAGTTTTAACACGTGCAATTGGGAAAATAGGGACAAGAGGGCGCTGTGAGCCTCTTTCAGAAGTAATGCTTGATATGTGAACCTGATGGGAAACGTCCGTACCTGCTCCAGACACCCCACCAAAAGAAAAAAGCAATCGTACCTGTCATGTAGGCCCAGCTTCCTTCAGGTTTTGGCAGTGGCATTATGCTGCATAGGTTTTATGATAACCTTTAACTCACGAATCTGTCCTTCCTGTATTCCAAAACTCTCACTCTTTCATGTTTCTCCTTTATTTTTGTGTTTGTGTCCAGTGTTAGCTGCTGAAAAAGAAGGGTTTCAATAATGTATCTGCCCATTCCCCAAACTTGTCATGAATTAAAGAGAATACAAGAATGTCCGTTATAGCCCGTTCAAGGGATATTGTTTCAACTTTCAAATAAGCTGTCATGTATAAGCATTTTGTCAGAGATTTATGAAAGATTAAGTGGCATAAAGGAGAAAAATTATCGAAATGTGAAAGTCAAGACCAGTGTTTTATTTTATCTGAAGAAGCCAAGGAGGATCATGATGGCCTTCTGTGAAATTTTTGTAAGATAAGATGAGTGAATTTCATAGCATAGCATTATTGCAGTTATTTTTGTGTTGTTTTAAATTTCATCAATACTGAATCAGTCATGTTGTATTTATTTTGAAATTCATTGTTCATTGATATTTTCTTGCTCATTGTTGATAATCCTAGTAAAAGCCTGCTTGAAATACTAAATCAATATTTATGATATTTTTTTGTCAAATTCTAAGTATTTTCTAATTAATCTTTTAAATTTAATAAATAATGACCATCTACAAGCACTAACTACTGATGTATTATTATTGTATACACAGTTGTCTGATATATTGTACATTTGAATCATATTTAAAGTAGCATTTATGTTATGTTTTCTTTGGTAGCATATGAGAATTTTATAATGTAAAGTTGACACGGCAATGTTGTGTTGCCACTGTACCAAACTTTGGGTGCCTTTTGGCCATGGATGACATATGTGAGGACTGAAACTATTCAGAAATCTGTAAAATTGATCATCTTTGTATTTTCATAATCATCCAGTCCGTATATTAATCATTATTTTAAATAAGTGGCTTTTACAGTCATAGACTTCTGTTAATCTCTTTCAACACATCTGATGTATGGAGTGGGTATTGTTTTAATTGCAATACTGAATAATTTGTTGTAAGAATACTTATTCTGATTGAACAGTACCTGTAAAATGATGTTGTTGAGGAACGTATTTTCAAAGTTGAGGCGGAAAAATATTTGCATGATACTGGGAGAATAAGAATGGACAACCCTCAAACATACGAGTGACACATTGCAGATGTTCTCCATGTTGTTTAAAAAATTTGTATCACAACAAAATCTCCATATGCATGTTAACTGCAACACCAACTGTAATTTAATCTTCAGCCAACCAGAACCCACCAATCACATTGTCTATTAGAAGCCATTTGGTCTTGGAAAAGCTTCTCCTGATGACCAGCAATTGTATTAATTAGACAACTACGAATTCATATTGAGTGCTTCTAATCACACTGTTGGTAGACATAATGATATCTTAAAATATCTGCAAAAAACAGTTTGACAAATCAAAACTTCTTTTGAGATACGTACAGTGGGGAAAATAAGTATTTGTCCCCCTGTCAGTTTTGCAGGTTTTCCCACCTACAAAGAATGGAGAGGTTTGTAATTTTTATCATAGGTACACTTCAACCCTGAGAGACAGAATCTAAAAAAAAAAAACAATCCAGAAATTCACATTTTTAAATAATTAATTTGCATTTTATTGCATAAAATACGTATTAGAATCCCCTAGAAAAACAGAGCTTAACAACTGGTACAGAAACATTTGTCTGCCATTACAGAGGTCAGATGTTTCCTGTAGTTCTTGACCAAGTTTTCACACACTGCAACAGGGATTTTGGTCCACTCCTCCATAATGATCTTCTCCAAATCTTTCAGGTTTGGCGTTTCAGCTTCCTCCAAAGATTTTCTATTGAGTTCAGGTCTGGCGTCTGGCCAGGCCACTCCAGGACCTTGAAATGCTTCTTACGGAGCCCCTCCTTAGTTGCCCTGGCTGTGTGTTTGGGGTCATTGTCATGCTGGAAGACCCAGCCATGACCCATCTTCAATGCTGTTACTGAGGGAAGGAGGTTGTTTGCCAAAATCTCACAATACATGGCCCCATCCATCCTCCCTTCAATACGGTGCAGTCATCCTGTCCCATTTGCAGACGAGAACCATGCTATGATGTTTCCACCCCATGCTTCATGGTTGGGATGGTTTTCTTGGGGTTGTTCTCATCCTCTAAACATGGTAAGTGGAGTTTATTCCAAAAAGCTCTATTCTGGTCTCATCTGACCGCATGACCTTCTCCCATGCCTCCTCTGGATCATCCAGATGGTCACTGGTGAACTTCAAACGGGCCTGGACATTTGCTGGCTTGAGCAGGGGGACCTTGCTGCCCTGCAGGATTTTAAACCATGACAGCATCATGTGTTACTAATGTAATCTTTGTGGCTGTGGTCCCAGCTCTCTTCAGGTCATTGACCAGGTCCTCCTGTGTAGTTCTGAGCTTTCTCAGAATCATCCTTACCCTACAAAGTGAGATCTTGCATGGAATCCCAGACCAAGGGAGATTGACAGTCATCTTGTGTTTCTTCCGCTTTCTAATAAATAATCATAACAGTTGTTGTCTTCTCACCAAGCTGCTTGCCTGTTGTCCTGTAGTCCATCCCAGCCTTGTGCAGTTCTACAGTTTTGTCCCTGGTGTCCTTAGACAGCTCTTTGGTCTTGGCTATGGTGGACAGGTTGGAGTGTGATTGATTGAGTGTGTGAACAGGTGTCTTTTATACAAGTAACAAGTTCAAACAGGTGCAATTAATACAGTTAAAGAGTGCAGAATAAGAGGGCTTCTTAAAGAAAAATTAACAGGTCTGTGAGAGCCAGAATTCTTGCTGGTTGGTAGGGGATCAAATACTTATGCAACAAAATGCAAATTAATTATTTAAAAATTCTGCATCTTTTTTTTTTTTTTTTAGATTCTGTCTCTCACAGTTGAAGTGTACCTACAATAAAAATTACAGACCTCTCCATTCTTTGTAGGTGGGAAAACCTGCAAAACTGACGGGGTGAAATACTTATTTTCCCCACTGTATATGTACAGTGCTCTCACAGATGTATCCAGTGATCATTGGACATACTGTATGTGTCATTCAGTTTTGACAAACCAAATGATCATCTCAGTTACATTTTAGATAAGTCTGATTATTGGGTAGGTGTGATACACCGCTGAGTTGTTAAATTTCAAGCTCAAAACAAAATCCATTCTTGAGACGTACGTTTTAAGATATCTATAAAGGAATCATAAATGCATTCCAGGTAGATAAAATGTATTTATTGGAATATTTAAGTGTTATTGCAACAAGTAACAAAGAAAATTCACAATATCTCCACAAATAGTTTAAAATACAGAGCTGTGCAAACTAATAATAATAATAATTGTTTTATGGTTTTTACATTAAAAAAATCATAAAGCAGAACACTCTGAGTACAATGAAGCATTAAAACCTAAACAAAACAAATAACTCATGTTACCAACCTTTACCTTTAAAACTACATTATTTTCTAATGTAATATCCCATGGTTTTACAATCATTATATTTGAGTACAGCAGTAGTTAATTATTATCCCATTTGTATCCTATTTGTATTGGAATAATGCATTCAAATGCAAACTTACAATATAATCAGATTTTTATTAATCTGAAACATCTGTCACTTTTTTAAGTAATGTATTTCTTTCTTGAATTAATTAAAAAGTGGTTGTAAGAAATAAATCATATAGTATCCATAACTCTTGATTAGATTTGTGTTAAATGCATGTTATTTTTTTAATATATAAAAACATCAAAAAACATTTATACAGAAACACTTTTACACAGTACGGTATCTACCACTACATTTTAAACATGTCATATCTTGATTTTTTATAACCAATATTCAAAGCATACTAAACTGTGAAGCATAAAGTGTGCTTGATCATCTCAACATAATGCAGATATTGTGGAATTCAGCTTCTAATAATTATGTGGAGATATCTGAATGTCTCACTGTAAATGAACAAAACTGATTTGAAGATGTCTTTATTTAAAGGAAACTGTGATTTTTAAACTTGGGACCTATTTAAAGATATTGTTGAAGCCAACATTTCGCCCATGACAAAAAAAGTGATAGTCCACCCAGTATTGAGCTAGAAGGCAAACACAGTCATGGACTATATACAGCTATATAATGGAAGTATGCAAAAAAATTATAAGTGTCTGCTAGATTAGTGAGGGTCTCTGCAGAGGTAAACGTGCATGTTTATCACAGTAAATTTAACAAAACTTTTTAAAATAACTGATTATGCAGTCAGTGACTTACCTTAGCCTTCTTCCTGTTTGGTGACACTGCTCTCCATTAAATTCACACAAGTGGAATGTTGAAGAGTGGCTTGATCTTCTGCTCAGCGTAGGAACGAGCCCTCATCAGCAGTTGAATTGTAGGGATTTAGTAGAGCACCGTAGCGTGTATTCATTTTAAAAGCTTTTTTTTTTTGTTACTGAAGTGAACATACACATGTAGTCCACTTGTCCACATAGGTTTCCACTGTATAGGTATTGAACCTCTGACTGTGTAAGAGTTCAAACTCAATACTGGATCTAACTTAGTAATTGTTATTATTGTTTAGTCCTGAAACGTTGAACCTAAAAACATCAGGTTGAAAAATCCTACAGTTACCCTTTAAGATTGTCCACACAACTCAATCATTCACGCTTACGAGTCCAAAAGTAACTAGATATACCCTTTATTTTGGGTTTGATCATGGTCAAAATGTGATTGTACTTATGTTTTAAATTTTATGTTGTTATAAAGCATTTAGATAGATAATGTGAATCCTGTTGATATTATTACTATTAAAAGTGCTTGCCATATGACACACAAACTACACTGTACAGTAGATATACTACTTATATCCTACATATGTACATTTCACTTTAACTGATTGGAAGGAGCTAGTAATAACTAACCCACTTAAGGGGTAATTGCAGTACCTACAATGGCAAACAGGGTGGTGTAGCCCATTGAGTTTAGCCAAGGATGATTTTTGCAATTTCCTCAACAATGATTGAATTTCCAGTGTGTTTTTGAAAGGAAGTGTTGACCCCAAGTCAGTGCTCAGGGACAACTCCACCCCAGTGATGAAAGCTAGCAAGTTGATCAAGGACTTATCTTGGGATGAATGAAAGTACAAAGGAAAGAAACTTGAATTTCTCTTCACTAGAAGGTTTTCAATATAATCACTGTGCTTTACAAGTCTTGTGAGGAGTTGTGGTTTTCAGAAACAGCAATAGAATACGACTGAATGTCTTCATCGCTTGTCAACTTTGTACGCCTACAGGAATCAAGGTTTCTCAGACGAGGGTTTTTTTTCCTTTATATTGTTTTTTAGTTTTAAAGTGAATTATGTATTCTAGAGAGGGCTTTGGTCATTGCTCGTGATTGACCCTCACATGCTGAACCAAACCAAACTTTGCCAAACCAAATGGAAACCAGTTGAGTTGTGCGTTACTCATCTGTTGGCTTCATGCCACAGGTGCCACAGTTCAGTTTCACACAGCTAAGCCTGGAACAGCTGTGCAAGCGGCGGTGTAACCCATATTTTTGTTTGTGTTTTAAATCCTTATAGTAAGGAATATGAGATTGAATTCACATCCGTGGCACTTGTAAACTTGTATGTACATGATTTTATAAATGCATTTGTTACAGATCGACATGGTTGTTGTGCGAGCTGTCAATACCTCCAGTCACATGGAGGTGTGTGTGTGTGTGTGTGTGTGTGTGTGTGTGTGTGTGTGTGTGTGTGTGTGTGTGTGTGTGTGTGTGTGTGTGTGTGTGTGTGTGTGTGTGTGTGTGTGCGTGTGCGCACCTGTCTGTCTCCTAACAACGGAGAAGCATGCCAACACAACACAATCCAACAGAATCCCAGTGTACAGTATTTTTTAAATATTTTCCTGCTCTGTAGTTTACAGTTTTGTAGAATTATGAGATGATAATATATTTACTTCCGTCCTATGATGACCTGTGACTCGAAAGCTAAGAAACACACACACTTGTTTTTTCTGCAATAACTACTGATGTGTTTTTACAATTAAAAGGGATTTATCACCCTTCTGGTCATACCGTATTTAATGCATGCAGTTCTTCCACTCAGAGTATATGGACCTGTGAGAAGGACTGATAGGCAGATATCGAGAGATTATTATATGAAAAATCAAAGTAGTGCGTACTTGGATGCAACTATAAATCTGTATTCTTCAGTGTGAATAGGATCATGTCTGGCATGCATTGTTAAATAAACAAGTTAAAAACATTGCTCTACCGTGTCTTCTGTCTTTGGATTTTATACTTTAGGCAACAAATTTAAAAAGAAAAAGATTTCTGTCTTGTGTGAGAAATGCACTTTACAGATGAAATAACATCCTATTGGGATTGTAATTTGTTGTTTAAAGGCCACCACATAATCAGTAGTGGTGTGCAATACTGCAAGATTTGGTATCAATCCAATACCAAAATACAAGACTGGGATCACCAATACTGATGCTAATACTTTTTAATATTTAAGGTGGATGCATCATTAAATTGCTAAATCTGAATGAATTTTCTTGACTTTTAAGTGTTTTTGTGATTTCTCCTTTGGACTATTAATTACTTAAAACTCAGGACAGAATTTGGGCAAAGTTTATAGGTAAATAGAATATACTTTATGATCATAATTAATTTTCTTCAGAAACAATAGAACAGTAACAAAACAATTTTTCCCAGTATATTGTCATGTCTGTATTTTTATTTATTTTATTTTATTTTTTGGTAAATGAACAAACTGCACAAAATTGTCACTTGAGAACAAATTAAAACAATTGCTTTTATTCAGGTAGAGTATTCAGGAACTACAATACAAAAAAATTTATTAAATTTCCCCCTCCTTTGCACTTCTTTTCTATATTTTTTTCTTCAAATAAACAAAGTGTACAAAATTATCACTCCACAACAAATGGTATAAAACAAGCAGAATTTCAATAGATTGTGTTTTCAGGAAATACAATACAAAAATAAAACACAATTTCTCCCCTTCAGCGCACTTCTTTTCTGAATGCGGCAGTGCATACAGGAGAAAAGCTGAAACGAAAGTATCAGTCTCATTGCATCCAATGATGCACTGTTTCTTTCTCTTTTTGCTCTGTATGCACCACTCTGCATTTAATCATTAGTGATCGATCTCTGCTCCCCTCCACAGCATGTCTTTTTCCTGGTTCTCTCCCTCAGCCCCAACCAGTCCCAGCAGAAGACTGCCCCTCCCTGAGCCTGGTTCTGCTGGAGGTTTCTTCCTGTTAAAAGGGAGTTTTTCCTTCCCACTGTAGCCAAGTGCTTGCTCACAGGGGGTCGTTTTGACCGTTGGGGTTTTACATAATTATTGTATGGCCTTGCCTTACAATATAAAGCACCTTGGGGCAACTGTTTGTTGTGATTTGGCGCTATATAAAAAAATTGATTGATTGATTACTCTGGTATTGCTCAATAGCGATACCAACGTTGGTATCTATATGATCGATATTTGGATCAATCTACCTATCACAAATAATCACATCTGTGATTCTCAAACTGCTACAGCTGTTACGGTTAGGGGTCCAGACGGGACCGGACCGGTACTTGGCAAAGGACTTAAATGCAAGGGAGCAAGAAACAGGACAGAATATGAATGAAAGGAGATTTATTAACACTAAACAATGAAATAAAGGTGGCCTGCTAAGGTGAGAGTCAGCCAGCTCATAGCAGTGGAGATCTGGGTGCTGCAGGATTCCGAGCCAGTCTTGAAGGAGAATGTCAACTAAGGGCTCAAGGACCAGGACCAGGTGGAACACTCGCCTCTGAAACCATGAACTCTTAGGAATAAAGACACACAGGGTGAGTGAATGCACTCGTAATGCTGGAGCCTCAAAACAGTCGCAGTTCATAAAAGGATTAACACAGGTTGTTTCAGAGTCCATGAAATAAAGTTATCTTCTTAAGAAAAACAGTTCACTGTTCAGCAATTGTTCATGGTTCATAAGTTGTATCCAAAGGTCAGAGGTCAAGTGCCGCATGTTGAAGCGCAGCGCCAGTTAAGCAGGACTTCATACAGCTGGGCTAGGATCTTCAGTTGTTTGATATCAGAATTCATACAGTTCTCAAACAGAGTTCTTGGAATAGTTCTTTATCATAATACAGTCACAAACAGGAACAAGTGAGAACGGGATCCCACTGAGACGAAGGAGAACATACCTGGCATTTAGTCGAGACGTGCTCCACGCCGGGAGCTGAGGAGTTCCCAAAGTAATGTTGCGGTGCAGGTCATTAGTGCCAGAGTCCAGGTCTGCTTGGGAGCTGTACTGGAATCGTATGGAACATCAGGAAGACATTTCACTCTAATGCAGGAATTAGAGGGGGAGGCTAGCATTACCTGAGCTTAAGCTGCGGAAAGCTTTGGCATGTTGAGCGCACAGCTGGAAGACACGGTCAAGGTCACAAGGCGGCAATCAGGTTTGGTCCTCCTGGTATCTGTCTGGATCGCAGATGAGGCTTCGGAAGCTGGCAAGGCAAAATGAGGAAAGCAAGGCAACAGACAGCAAAGGACATGCAACATGCACATATATGGCTTGGCTCTTGTAAGAATCCAGCAATTAAAGAACAGAAAGTCTGGGTTTAAATAGTCTATCAGAATTCAGTCACTCATCTGATCCAGGTGTGAAACAAAACTGAGCTCGCTATCTGGTGGAGAAACTAACACACGACACTGGTAAAAACAAAGTTAAAACTAGGATTCGGGGGAAATCCTGACAACAGCAGCACAAAAAGACTAATTTATGTTGTTTAAACTGATTAATACTCTATACAACAGAAGTGAATACACACCTGTTTAATACAGCCTAAATGTCTGATTATGCAAAATTCTATCACTTCTCAATAATTTCACTATGTCTGAATCGACAGTGTTTCCTCTTATGAACAATACAAATAAATAAATACATAAAATTCATAAAGACTATAACTAGTGGCCCTAAAGTAAAAAAATAATAAAAGTCAGCGCAACTTTTTAAAGCCACAGTGTTCTTGTTTGTTTGTTTGTTTGTTTGTTTGTTTGTTTGTTTTAGCTACTGTTGTTGTTTTTAAGACAAGTCAGGGGATGGATAGACAAACAAACAATTTTTATAGAAAGAAGAACGCTTTATAGGCTAGTAGCAGGACCTTAAAATATGATCCCGTTCCCACGCTGTTCCTCTTTGTGACTGTGCATGACCACGAACTGTTTTCAAGAACTGTTTCTCAAGAACTGTTTCTAAGAACTGTTTTCCAAGAACTGTATGAACTCTGATATTGAACCACTAAGAACTTTCCAATTTATTTCTAAAGTCAAGTCCCGCTTAATTGGAACTGCATCACAAGACGCGTAGCACCTGACCTCTGAAGATATTCATGAACTGTGAATGATTCCTGAACGGCAAACCTTATTTCCAGAACTGTGAATATTCCTGTTTAAAGCCTTCAGTGAACTGCTTGTTGTTAAAGGCTTCAGTAATACGAGTGCAGTTACTCACCTCTGTTCTCCTCCATTCTCCTAGTTCCTTGTCCTTGGCTCTGTGCACCCCACCTGGCTCCAGCTCCAATCCCATATGCTCAAGGATTTCAGTTCTCTTACAAGACTGGTTCAGGAACCTGCAGCTCCCTAATTTCCTCTTCATTTCCTTTTCATCGCGACAAGCGGGCTGACTCTCCACTCTGCAGGCACCCCCAGCACAGCAATATATTTAATTATTTATTGTAAATAAATCTCTTTTCGTTCACAATCAGTTCTGTTCCTTGCTCCAAGCATTTGAGTTCATCACCTGTAACGGTTCGGTCCCGTCCGGACCTCTAACCATAACACCACGGTATCAAACGCAGCACTGAGATCCAACAGCACCAGAACTGTAGTGGCGTATGAATCCATTGCAAGCAGAAGATCATTCACCACTTTAGTGAGAGCTGTCTCTGTGGAATGATAATTTCTAAAATCGGACTGCAGTGGCTCAAAAGGGTTATTCTCAGTAAGGTGGTCCACGAGCTGCTGTGAAACCACTTTTTCCAGAATTTATTTGTCCCAAGACACATTTCCCCAAAAGGGACAATAAAGTTTATCTTATCTTAGTTTATCTTATCTTTAGAGCAAAATGATAGACTTGATATCGGCCTATAGTTTTTCAATACACTAGGGTCAAGATTAGGTTTCTTAAGTAATGGTTTAATTACTGCAGATTTGAAACATTCAGGAACAGATCCAGAGACTAATGAAAGATTAATAATTTCCAGCACAGTCGGCCCAAGAGTGGGTCACAGGTCCTTAAACAGTTTTTTTGGTATAGGATCAAATAAGCAGGTTGTGCTTTTTGTAGGTATTATGACTTTTGCCAGCATGCCTAGTGAGATACTATCAAATACTGTAAATCTAGGTAATACCTCAGTAATGGTACCCACCTCAATAGCAGGGTGTAGTGGCTGGGTTAAGGAATGCTGGGATATGTTTAACCTTATCTTGTTTATTTTCTTCTGGACGTAATCCAAGAAATCTTGTGCTGTAAAAGAAGAGCAACGTACAGGTGGTTGTCCATGAATAAGTGTTGCCACCGTGTCAAACAAGAACTTTGAGTTATGCTTGTTTTTGTTGATCAAATCAGAGTAATAGGTCCGCATTGTAGCCAGTAATGCATGCTTATAGTCTAAGATAGCGTCACGCCACACGAGGTGGAATACTTCTAATTTTAAACTATGCCATTTCCATTCTAGACCTCTTGCCTTATGCTTGAGGTCACGCAAGTAATCATTGAACCAAGGTGACTGTGTTTTGGGGGGGCGTGGTTTTAATAAAAGTGGCGCAATTATGTCGAGTGCAGTTTTGAGCGCTGAGTTTAAACTATCCACAAGACTGTCTACTGATTTTCCACACGTGAAGGTAAGATATCAGGCAGTCTAGCTTCAAGTTCAGTCGTAGTTGAGGAGTTGATGCGTCGCCGCAGTGATAAATAAGGTTGTTTTTCCACACAAAACACAGCAGCGAAAACTGTAAACCTAATAAGTGAGTGGTCAGAGACCACCGATGCAAGAGACATGATGTCAATATTCGTGACAGCAATACCACGTGTGAGAACCAAATCCAAGGTATTTCCACTAATGTGCACCGAGTCCTGAAGGCATTGCTGAAATCCTATTTCAACCACAATTTCCATAAATGATTTGCAGAGGGGCTCAGAAGGCTTATTTATTGTATATGAATGTTGAAGACACCAATAATCAGAATGTTATCTGCAGTAGTTAGAGATGAATGCACCAAATTCATCTAAGATTTCAGAGTATGGGCCAGGGGGCCTATATACAGTGACAAAATAATATGGCTGATTTTTGTGAGAGGTACAACTTGTACTCCTTGTAACGTATACTCCAGAAAAGGTGTTGATGACATTTGGGAAGTCCTTATCAATCATTACGTAGGCACAGCAAATGCTCATTTTAGCTAGCTAATGTTAGGTGAACTATAACTGAGGGCCAAAGTTACAAACTATGTAATGGTTGCATACCTCCAGAATCCCGCCACAATTTCAATCACAGGTAACTGACACCATGATGTGGTTATTCACTTTATTTGTTAACCCACATTTTCTGCTTCAAGTGCTGTGCATGTTCCCATAAAACAGGGAGTGGAATGTATCACATGACTCTTCTGAAAAATGGACCAGTCACACCCCAAGTGTTACAGCCAGAAGGAAGAGGTTAGCATTATGGAGAGCTATGAGGAATGAAGAGGGAGGCCATTACAGCTAAAAGCAACACTATTGCTGCAAATACGACAAGACAAGAAAGCTAGAAAAAAAAAAATTAAAAATGCTGAATATTCATTTTTTTTTACTGCATACTCCAATCAAGGGTCACAGTGGGGGCTGGAGCCAATCCCAGCAGTCCTAGGGTGTGAGGTGGGGTACACCCTGGACTCGACGCCACTCTGTCACAGGGCGACTTATAGGCAAACAAACACATCCGCACACACACCTACGGACAATTTTAAAGTTTCCAATCCACCTAACCTGCATGTCTTTGGTTGTGGGAGGAAGCCAGAGCACCTGGAGGAAACCCAATCAAACACGGGGAGAACATGCAAACTCCACACAAAGAGGCCATAGGTGGGAATCGATCGCATGACCTCCTTGCTGAGAGGCAACAGTGCTAACCCCTATGGCACTATGCCACCAGTACTGATCATGTAAATCTGAAAGTTAATGCTTTTATTTTACCATTCAGTGCACTCTAAACACTCCACACATTCAGAGCTTTTAAGCTTAAATCTTGATCGAGAAGATTCCAAAATTATACTCATTCAGTGCATTTAGGTCTGACTATGTCACTAGGCCAACTTAATATAAAATAAATTACATAAACTGAGTCTTAGTGAAACTGCCTTGGGTTCTGGATGGCAACCACCCAGACATACAGTACAAACCAGCCTACCCATACATCTTGAAAGTAGCCATCGAGCCACTACGGATGATTGCGTCTATGTTTTGTTTTTGCTTTCATGTATTTACTGAGCTGTGTGGACGTGTGTCACATGTTATTAGCACTGCGTGTTGTTAATTTGTTTCTGATTAGGATCATCTGACAGATTTTAAAGGGGCTCCATATCTGTGTAAAACCACCTGATGGTTAAGTCATCCAGCTGTCACTCCAGCTCCCAGTACTATTTGAATCATGTGGTTTTGTTCCCTTGTGCGAACCTTTTTTTGACCTCCAATGTATCCCCCTGACCTTACAGCTATCCTTTGACAACTGTGCCTGCCTTCGGGACGTTGCTTCCATGCCTTGGTGATGTTGAACCTTGCCTGCCAACATACACAGTTTCAACTAAAGGATTTTAGAAATGCTGTTTTTTAGGGGGGGGGGGACTGATGTAACAGGGTCAATTATACAGCAGCAATGTGTGTATGTAAAATATGTTTTACATTAGTTATTGGTATAATTACACAAAATCTGTGTAACCTTTATTTTATTTTTATTCATTTATTTTAGTTAATACCTGACAGATTGGGCCTCCAGGTCAGTATGTAGAACTTTAATTTGCCTCTGTCCCCCTACGTTCATGTTATAATGTGACACGCCGCTCTATAAGTAGCATTTTTGCGCCTTTCCTCTCCCCTTTTGTTACTGATCTCCATGGGAGAGGTAAGTCATCTTGCAGTCGGGAGGGAATTTCTGTTTTAGCCTTGGGTAATTGCATTTTTAAGTTTGCTGGCTAGTTTAGGCTTGTTATAAAGTGCCTACGACATGCTAAAACATATGTCTGTGTCATTTAATTTGTGTAGGGGCATTTCGTAAGGAAGTCAATGACCGGAGGATTTTATTTTTATTTCACTGTTTGTCAGGTATGTTATATCCTGTTTAAATGATTTAATGTATTATTTGTGTTTCCGTGCCCTTTTGTTACTGACCTCCATGGGAGAGGGGCATTTCGTAAGGAAGTCAATGACTGGAGGATTTTTATTTTTATTTCACTGTTTGTCAGAAATTAAATGGAGACGACCTCCAAAGAGACCCACGTCTGAGATTGTTCTTCTTATACAACACAACACAGAGTTAGTCACAACCGGTTACACTGAGTAAACTGTCTTTTACCAACTTTCGAGTGGACTTTCTGCCATAAGGTGTTGCAGGTCCTGGTATGTGACAGCACAGAGCACACGCCCTCTGCTGGTACGCTCTCAAACCTGGTCCTTCAGGATATAAATAATGAATGTGTATGAGTTCAATGGTACGAATATTTCATATGTTCCAGCTTTCACCTCATGAAATATTCGTATGTGTGTGTGTGTGTGTGTGTAAAATGTACCAAACATATGGAACCAAATTTACACTCTAAATGCAATGCAATACAAATGGGATGAATCCATGTCATGTGACATACAAAGCCCCAATCAAATGACAAGGATCCACTCAGCTGTTATCTAATATAACTGACATGTTGTCCTTCTCTGCCACAAAGTAATTGGCTTATTCAGGTGTCCGTTGGTACTTGACTGGCTGCACACCTGACTGAATTAATCAACTTGTGGCAGAGCAGGGAGAGACGGAAAACACATATTATGTGGTACTTGAGCACCTCTCAATTCTGCTTTCTCAAAACCAGAGCGCCATGCTCCAGGTTCAATTAATCTTAAAGGGGATGGCACACTGGTTTATTTCATGTTATGTCTATGACTAATGAAGAGGAGAAATCCAACTCCTTTGCACCCACTGCCCAATTTTGCTCTTGCTTTTCAGTACAAATGAGATAGACATGCTCCAAATGGATTTACACTACACATGTCAGACTGTGTGCCACAGACTGGTGTGTCACACAAATATGCGCTATGAGGCCCACTTAGACAGCAATTCAGTTTTTATTCCTTAATCATAGGTTGGTGATTGGCATGAGCAGTGCAGCAGTTACACCTAGATTTCACACAAAAAAAAATCATTTAAATTTGCATTTTACACACATCACCTTCTTCAAAATACTTCAGCAAATACAGTATGTGAAATACAAATTTAACTACTTCACTTAAGCCCCCGTCACACATAACAAGAAGAACCATGCCCGACATGGCAAATATTGCCATAATCCCACACAGTCAGGAGGGAAAGAGGCGTGGTCAGCTGTGTCAGAACGCATCCCGATTACCTCGTCCACACCTGCACTATGACATCCAAAGCGCATGTAGACAACAGGTAGATGGCACACGCTGCTGTCAGATGGCCATAAAAGGTGCTGAAGACTGCCCAATGTCCAAACGTCTGGATGGCAAACACCTGACTGGAGTGGGAGGGCGTGCTGTGTTCCTCACATGCACGTGTCGTGCACGCAAGTGGAGCTGCAATTATCACTCAGCTGTGTGTGTGTGTGTGTGTGTGTGTGTGTGTGTGTGTGTGTGTGTGTGTGTGTGTGTGTGTGTGTGTGTGTGTGTGTGTGTGTGTGCGTAATGCATAATGCCGCATGAGCCATTAAGTGCGTGCATGCCACTAGTTAGCTTCGCTGAAAGGTTGCTAGCAGTTGGGCCATGCTGTCCTCTGCATCAGATGGAGCCTTTCCAGGGAACTTTCTTTTTTCTTTTTGACCACTTCACGAGCACAACACAACTCTGGATACCGCAATGGTTGGATTATCACATGGAATTAATTTTTTTTTTTTATTTTGGGTGAGATTTTAACCACAGGCTGTGGTCCTGGCTTCACGTCCACATCTGCGCTGTGAAACACTCCTGGACTGCTGTTGGAGGTGAGATTCATGTTTATTAATGCTGTCACAGCCTGGCACAACAGTTCCATGTCATATCTCCTACAGAGTTAGAAGGTGATCATTTATTACAGATCCGAAATCCATTCAGCTCTGAGCCTGACACGTGCAATGACGCATTACTGCACACCACGGAGAGGAGCAGCTGCCCATGTTATATACAGTTATGATGGAGACAATAGTTCACATTATTTAAGTCCCCCATGGGAAGGAATGGACAAACATCTATACTGTAAGGTCTATTGTGGATATAACAGCCTGTTCATATTTGCGGCAGCGTGCGCACAGTAGTGCACATTCACTCTACATGATAATAATTCATAATTATTATCATGATGAAGCGTGGCACATACACATCAACAGTTCCTTTGCGTTCCAGGGGGTGGTCATTATTATATGTGGCACGTGCAGGTCATACCAGCAGGCTTTGCCGTGCCAGATCTATCTCAAGGTTCCCTCATATGTGCTCAAATCATTTCAGATCCTGGTTTGCCACCATCAGAATATATATATTGCAGTCAGATGGTCCTCAGATTGCACATGGACCGCCGTCTGATAGGTGTCCCATCTCGACGCCACCTGGAGAGTTTTTAGCATGTGCATCACACTCGGGGCTGCCGGCCGATTTTGACCAACTGTGTGGACTCTCACAGATGGCTGTCAGAATGTTTTGGAACTGAAACCCAACACTTTTTGGATGTGTGCTGATTCTTCATTCTGACACCATTCTGGCAATGTGTGATGGGGGTATTACGAAGTTGAGTTTGACCTTTCAAGGTCAAGCAAGGTCTAAGGTCACATGCCAAATAGAAATTTAATATACTACATGGCTGTGAAATGAAAATTGTGAAATCTGAGGAAAATTTGCAGGGGGTCAGGGGTGGGGTCTAGGTCCTGAAGTTGGGACATTGTGTAAAATGTAAATAAAAACAGAATACAATGATTTGCAAATCCTCTTCAACCTATATTCAACTGAATACACCACAAAGACAAGATATTTAATGTTCAAACAGATAGTTTTTTATTTTTGTACAAATATTTGCTCATTTTGAAATGGATGCCTGCAACACATTCTCAAAAAAGCAGGGATGGGGCAAGAAAAGACTGGGAAAGTTGATGAATGCTCAAAGAACACCTGTTTGGAACATTCCACAGATGAACAGGTTAATTGGAAACAGGTGAGTGTCATGATTGGGTATAAAAGGTGCATCCCCAAAAGGCTCAGCCGTTCACAAGCAAAGATGGGGTGAGGATCACCACTTTGTGACAAGGCTGAGCGGAGGCGAAGCACAGATAGAGGCTGGACACAAATGTAGGCTCACAACAGGACGATGGTTTAATTCAGGCCTGGGTTCGGTAACAGGAAGGCAGTCCACGGAGCCAAAGTATCAGGCAGGGACAAGACAGAGGACGTGGTCAAAACAAGCAGAGTCAGTACACGAACAAACAGAGTTAGCAGGGCTGAGGCAAAAGGCAGGATCCAGTACACAGAGCAGAGTCAAAAACACGGCTTGGCAAAAACAGGACGAGAACAAAGTGCTGGAAAGTGAGTGAATCAACAAACGAGCAGGGAGGAAGTGAACTGAAGCAGTTTAAATAAGAACAGGTGGTAATAGGATAATGAGGTGCACGTGGTGGAGGAAGGGCCTGGAAGGGGGCGTGGTCAGGTGAAAACTAAGCGGCAAAAGAGATGCAGAAAGGCAGTGACAAATGGGCAAGTAAACGACAGACGAATTGGGCGTGGCCAACAGTGACGAGAGAGTGCAGGTGCAGAAAGAGAGTGCCATGATCAGAAGAAGACTGATAAAAATGAAGCTGGGTGGGAACACGTGAGACTGAGATGAGTGCAGACAGAGCAGACGAGGACAGGATGAAACAGACAGGTGAGCAGTAAAGAGAATTACAGACAAGACAACTAAAGATCATACAAAGAAAACATGAACAAGAATCTAAACTTGAACAGGACTGAAAAGCTAACCAGAAGATGATAAACAGAAGGAAATTAAACACTGACAAAACTAAGCCGGAACAGACAGACAAAAACTATAAGAAAAACAGAAACTAAGTGATAACAAAACCTGGCATAACAGTACTACATAACAGAAATGAGAACAGCAAAAACAGGCAAACAATAACGAAATGATAAACCATGAAAACACAGACTGATAGAACAAACCAAGAACAGAACTGAGACATGGCCAAAGTCTAAGAGTCACAAAGAAAGAAAGTAACAAAGCAAGAATGGAACATAGAATAAACACATGATGAAAGTAACAATTAATAAAACAAGGCTGGGGCAGAAGGAGCAGAACCAAATAAAGAGGGGAAATAAGGACTGAAGCCTGGAACTGGCCAGGGCATGACACTTTGTGAACAACTCCGTGAAAAAAAAAAAATAGTCCAACAGTTTAAGAGCAATGTTTCTCAACTTTCAATTGCAAGGAATTTAGAGATTCCATCATCTACAGTTTATAATATAATCAGAAGATTCAGAGAATCTGGAGAACTTCTACACGTAAGCGGCAAGGCCGAAAACCAACATTGAATGCCCGTAACCTTTGATCCCTCAGGTGGCACTGCATTAAAAACTGACATCATTGTGTAAAGGATCTTACCACG
The DNA here is from genome assembly GCF_902500255.1 of Thalassophryne amazonica. Taxonomy (NCBI): domain Eukaryota; kingdom Metazoa; phylum Chordata; class Actinopteri; order Batrachoidiformes; family Batrachoididae; genus Thalassophryne; species Thalassophryne amazonica. Next base: position 37,013,511 of record NC_047107.1, read on the forward strand.
TGAGCTCAGGAACACTTCAGAAAACCATTGTCAATTAACACAGTTCATCGCTACATCTACAAGTGCAAGTTAAAACTCTACCATGCAAAGCGAAAGCCATACATCAATAACATCCAGAAATGCCCCCGCCTTCTCTTTAGCTCATTTGAAATGGACAGACGCAAAGTGGAAAAGTGTGCTGTGGTCTGATGAGTCCACATTTCAAATTGTTTTTGGAAATCATAGACGTCGTGTCCTCTGGACAAAAGAGGAAAAAGACCATCCAGATTGTTACCAGTGCAAAGTTCAAAAGGCAGCATCTGTGATGGTATGGGGGTGTGTTAGTGCCCATGGCATGGGCAACTTACATATCTGTGATTGCACCATCAATGCTGAAAGGTACATCCAGGTTTTGGAGTTACAAGTAACGTCTTTTTCAGGGATATGCCTGCTTATTTCAGCAAGACAATCCAAGTCACATTCTGTACGTGTTACAACAGCGTGGCTTCGAAGTAAAAGAGTGCGGGTACTAGACTGGCCTGCCTGCAGTCCAGATCTGTCACCCATTGAAAATGTGTGGCGCATTATGAAGCGCAAAATACGACAACGGAGACTCCGGACTATTGAACAACTGAAGTCGTACATCAAGCAAGAATGGGAAAGTATTCCACCTACAAAGCTTCAACAATTAGTGTCCTCAGTTCCCAAACACTTATTGAGTGTTGTTAGAAGGAAAGGTGATGTTACACAGTGGTAAACATACCACTGTCCCAGCTTTTTTGAAACGTGTTGCAGGCATCCATTTCAAAATGAGCAAATATTTGCACAAATGTTTTTATTTACATTTTACACTACGCCCCAACTTCATTGGAATTGGGGTTGTACATATAACTAATTTTGTCTGTTTTATACATATAACGGATTTTGTATAACAGATTTTTCGCTCACATCAGATAAAATGTCCAGTCCGATCGCAATATTGTTCTTGTCCATTCGCTGTGTTCCGGGTCTCCACAGCGGATACAGCCAGATCCACATTGGTAGGTGGCACAAGTTTCATGCCGATGCTCTTCCTGACACAACTCCAGTTTTACCTGTAGAAACACACAGCCGCTGGTGTTCCAACGAGGTCTCCCATCCATGTACTAACCAGGTCCCACACTGCTTAGCTTCTGAGTTCCGACAGGATCAGGCTCCCACAGAGCAGATTGGCTGCAGTCCGATCGCAATGTATTTCCATTAAAAACCCGGAGCATCTGGTCGTGCAGAGGTACAAATTAAAGTTCAACTCTGATGCTCGCCAATTTGAGGAAAGTGGGACCAGAGTCATTTCTGTGATTAAAAGTCTTACTGTTTATTTTTTTCAAATCATGTTCAGACTGGGACCCGAAGCCTGACGTGCACCTGTTAAATCAAACACAAAAGGCTGTGATTTGATACTTTTCTGCTTTTACTCCATCTCCCATCATATTATAACAGTTTTTACAGCGCGAGTGCTGATTACAAATGGATCAGAAGAGTCCGCACACTTACAGCACGAAGTCGGTAAAAGAGGAAACTGTACAGCTGATCTTGATTTGGAGGTGATGATTGCAGAAAGAAATGCTTGTTGGGGGTCAGATTAGTCCAGAATAAAGTATCATCCAGAGACGGAAAAGTTTAAAACTGTCACGCACGTCATTGCATGACATCGAATTACAGCTGTGAAGCTGCATAAATCAGGCTTTAAATTAATTAAATAAATCATCATAAATTGTAAGCTTATGTAAATTTGATAGCTTAACTATTTTTATATTTATTTTGATAGTACCTGTACCTGGATGTGTTGCTGTATGTGGTTAAATCATTTTTTAAAATGTTGAAAACATTAAAGGTTCATTCAGTAGTTCAGTGCAGTTGGAACCAAAATGGCGCCATGTTCTGTGTTGACTCCACTCTCTCTAATCAAGGCACTCTACTTGGCGCCCTTTTCCTCAAATCAGCGAGTGTCAGAGTGCTGAACTTTAATTTGTACCTCTGTTACTGTGCACGTCTAGACTGCTCTGGATTTTTAATGGAAATACAATGTGATCGGACGGGATATTTTATCTGATGTGAGCAAAAAATCCTTTTTACAAAATCTGTTATATACGATGTTTATTAAATGGAAAATAACACAAAAACATTGAGAATTTTTTTCTCCAGTGACAATGAATATCTGGTTTATACGATGATGGTTTTGGTGAGTTTTACTGTACATGGGACTGAACAATAAATTTACCTCTCAAAGCTTTGACGATGATGTTGGCTTCCATCCCACACAGCTGACTTTATTTTCCCAAATTTTTCTTCTGTTCCGATCTGAAGGGAATCTGTACATCTTGAAGCCCTTGTTGTGTCTATTTGTGCATTCAAATGCACAACAACTCGGCATTTTCAGCAAATAAATAAATAAAATAGCTGGATTTACGCGTAAACATTAACAGAGGACGCTATTTTGGAACCAAGAAGGCACCACGAGTCATGTGACCATTTTTTAAAAACCTACTCCTCATGTCAGCACTCTCTCAATTAAGGCACACTAGTAGGCTCCACCCCCCAGTGACCCTATCTGTATGTGTTAGAGGTGGGCGATACTGGGAATTTTGGTATTGATCCGATACCAAGTAAATACAGGCCCAGTATCGCCGATATCGATACCGATACTTATATTATATTATATTATATTAATATATTTAAGCTTCATAGATCCAAAGGATCCAAAAGCCCTAAGACAGAATTTCGCCAAACACTGTATGTGACAACAAAATACTTTATTATCACAATCAACATTTTTGTTTAAAAAAAAAATCACTCAACACAACTTAAAACAAAATCTCTTGAGGTAGAGGACTGACTTAAGGAGAGCGCTGAGTGGGTGGGCCAGGCTGAGCCTACCTGCATGGCTGTTGGCTGGTGCCGCTGAGCCACATGACGGTGCAACAACAAAAGACCAGAGGGGGGAGGGTGAGCTGCTCTGTGTTGTGTGACACAGCGCAGCTCTTACAGACAGACAGTAGACTTTGATTAAACTGCGTGCGCAGCAGTCAGTGCGTGCGGGAGAGAAAAAAGCTTGAGTATCGATCTTTTTACACGAGGATCGTTCAATATCAATACCAGCGTTGGTATCTATATTATCGATATTAGGATCGATCCGTCCACCTCTAGTATGTGTGTGTAACTGTTGATATTGGAGTCTGGAGACTTGTTACATTTTATGATTTCATTATAAATGTACAAATTACTTGGGGGGGGGGGGGGGGGGGGGGGGGGGGGGGCTCAGAAGATATTTTTCAAGACCAAAACTATCACAAAACTTTCAATCATAAGCACAGCAAGAGCTGGATCTGAGATCATGCCTCATTTACAAATCATGTTGAATTTGCTTGTTTGAATTCTTATTTCAGAGGGAGCTTTTGGTTTTGAAATTCGTTCAGATTCACATTGCACACCTTTTTTTTTTTTTTGGGGGGGGGGGGAACAAATGTTTCAAAACGAGCTCCCAAAACATTTACGTCTTTGACGAAGGTATTTTTAAAATAAACTACAGCAGCACACCTGACATTTTACTTTTTGTCATGTTGGAAAAGCTAACCCCCCCCCCCCCCCCCACACACACACACACACACACACACACACAATAAAGAGAGCGCGCGAGCAGAGAAGACGGCTACGTTTGGCAGTGCGCGCGCGCGCGCGCGTGCGTTCACGTGAGCTCAAGTGCAGTGGTGCTGCGTCACTCAGCACGCGGAAGGGAACATTCTGTACCCCATAACCACGCACTTGCGTCCCTCCCTCTCTGCGCGCACTCCGCGCGCGCGCCAGTCTCGCAAACAAGTACATGACACACTTGCGGCGCGCGCGCCTGAACTCTTGCACTTTGTTAGCAGGGAAGCGTAGCGCGCGCCCTCTTTCAGAGAAATGTTTACGGCTGTGAGCAGCACAGGAGGACTTCTGACCCAGATTCGACTTTCGAGATAGTTTTTTTTTTTTCCTGGAAACTTGTATGGCGGTAAAACAGTCCCTGTGTGTAAACACGCTGCCACGGTTATCGTTTGTATCATGTTGTCAAGGAGACAGGGCGGAGACAGACATCCACTTTTGTCTGGAGACACACTGTCCACAGACGTCGCTTTCATTGTTTCGCACGTTTATTTTGTAGTCGTTCTATTCTCCTCCTTTTCTCTCTCTCTCTCTCTCACACACACACACACACACACACACACACATATATATATGCTTCATTATTTTTTTGTTATTGTGTTTCACACGTTGAACTTCCCATCATTTACCAGTGACGTCACTCATAAGTTCTGTGCTCATGCTGCATTCACTATCCTCCTCGGAAGTTTGGGTTTTCCTTCAGCTCGGTGGGGGGGGGGGATATACCTTGCATGCTGTGTGGGGCAGAGCAGAGCAGAGTAGCTACCTAAACTCTGTAAGGGAGTTAGAGTATCTTGTCAATAGTTTTACATCCTCATTGAAGACAACTTTGGATGCTGTAGCTCCTCTGAAAAAGAGAGCTTTAAATCAGAAGTGTCTGACTCCGTGGTATAACTCACAAACTCGTAGCTTAAAGCAGATAACCCGTAAGTTGGAGAGGAAATGGCGTCTCACTAATTTAGAAGATCTTCACTTAGCCTGGAAAAAGAGTTTGTTGCTCTATAAGAAAGCCCTTCGTGAAGCTAGGACATCTTTCTACTCATCACTAATTGAAGAAAATAAGAACAACCCCAGGTTTCTTTTCAGCACTGTAGCCAGGCTGACAAAGAGTCAGAGCTCTATTGAGCTGAGTATTCCATTAACTTTAACTAGTAATGACTTCATGACTTTCTTTGCTAACAAAATTTTGACTATTAGAGAAAAAATTACTCATAACCATCCCAAAGATGTATCGTTATCTTTGGCTGCTTTCAGTGATGCCGGTATTTGGTTAGACTCTTTCTCTCCGATTGTTCTGTCTGAGTTATTTTCATTAGTTACTTCATCCAAACCATCAACATGCTTATTAGACCCCATTCCTGCCAGGCTGCTCAAGGAAGTCCTACCATTATTTAATGCTTCAATCTTAAATATGATCAATCTATCTTTGTTAGTTGGCTATGTACCACAGGCCTTTAAGGTGGCAGTAATTAAACCATTACTTAAAAAGCCATCACTTGACCCAGCTATCTTAGCTAATTATAGGCCAATCTCCAACCTTCCTTTTCTCTCAAAGATTCTTGAGAGGGTAGTTGTAAAACAGCTAACTGATCACCTGCAGAGGAATGGTCTATTTGAAGAGTTTCAGTCAGGTTTTAGAATTTATCATAGTACAGAAACAGCATTAGTGAAGGTTACAAATGATCTTCTTATGGCTTCGGACAGTGGACTTATCTCTGTGCTTGTTCTGTTGGACCTCAGTGCTGCTTTTGATACTGTTGACCATAAAATTTTATTACAGAGATTAGAGCATGTCATAGGTATTAAAGGCATTGCGCTGCGGTGGTTTGAATCATATTTGTCTAATAGATTACAGTTTGTTCATGTAAATGGGGAATCTTCTTCACAGACTAAAGTTAATTATGGAGTTCCACAAGGTTCTGTGCTAGGACCAATTTTATTCACTTTATACATGCTTCCCTTGGGCAGTATTATTAGACGGTATTGCTTAAATTTTCATTGTTACGCAGATGATACCCAGCTTTATCTATCCATGAAGCCAGAGGATACGCACCAATTAGCTAAACTGCAGGATTGTCTTACAGACATAAAGACATGGATGACCTCTAATTTCCTGCTTTTAAACTCAGATAAAACTGAAGTTATTGTACTTGGCCCCACAAATCTTAGAAGCATGGTGTCTAACCAGATTGTTACTCTGGATGGCATTTCCCTGATCTCTAGTAATACTGTGAGAAATCTTGGAGTTATTTTTGATCAGGATATGTCATTCAAAGCGCATATTAAACAAATATGTAGGACTGCCTTTTTGCATTTACGCAATATCTCTAAAATTAGAAAGGTCTTGTCTCAGAGTGATGCTGAAAAACTAATTCATGCATTTGTTTCCTCTAGGCTGGACTATTGTAATTCATTATTATCAGGTTGTCCTAAAAGTTCCCTAAAAAGCCTTCAGTTGGTTCAGAATGCTGCAGCTAGAGTACTGACGGGGACTAGCAGGAGAGAGCATATCTCACCCGTGTTGGCCTCCCTTCATTGGCTTCCTGTTAATGCTAGAATAGAATTTAAAATTCTTCTTCTTACTTATAAGGTTTTGAATAATCAGGTCCCATCTTATCTTAGGGACCTCGTAGTACCATATTACCCCATTAGAGCGCTTCGCTCTCAGACTGCGGGCTTACTTGTAGTTCCTAGGGTTTGTAAGAGTAGAATGGGAGGCAGAGCCTTCAGCTTTCAGGCTCCTCTCCTGTGGAACCAGCTCCCAATTCAGATCAGGGAGACAGATACCCTCTCTACTTTTAAGATTAGGCTTAAAACTTTCCTTTTCGCTAAGGCTTATAGTTAGGGCTGGATCGGGTGACCCTGGACCATCCCTTGGTTATGTTGCTTTAGACGTAGACTGTGTTTCATAATTATTGTATGGCCTTGCCTTGCAATGTGGAGCGCCTTGGGGCAACTGTTTGTTGTGATTTGGCGCTATACAAGAAAAAAGTTGATTGATTGATTGGGGCCACAGTTTTATTCGCTTGGAAACTGTTGGCTGAGATAACAATGTTACTGTTGAAAATCCATCTTCAAATTAATTTTTAACAACACATTGCTGTTATATGTAATATATTCACATTGTATGTACAATTAGTTAAATTTGGAGGACTGCTTATCAGCAAAAACGTCTTTGACAATTTCATTTAGCCTGCCAAGAAATCTTGTTAGCCTAGCTCTACTGTGTATAGCCTAGTTGATGACTCAAATTATTTAAAACAAGGCAATCTCATGAATGCACTTTTTCCAGAAGTAGGTTTTTATTATTATTTTTATTTTATTATTTTTACAAATTTGGGCTCTGATAACATACAAGGGAGGACTGGCAAACTTTTCCTATTTTGAGCCACACTGGTATCTTTAGTCACGCACGATGACCGGTGTCGCCGACTGAACGGTCCCCCCTAAAAATCTGTCTGCCGTGCCTTCACTGCCCATGCATCATTAGCAACGGTTCACGGATTATCACCTCGTTTCTGCTTAAAACTGCACTCCAGCCATCATCTGTCTCGGTGACATAAATTCAGCATTATTTCATCATAAAACACGGTGGAGCTGCTCGCTGATGCGTTCACTGCACATCTGTCATTTCAAAGCGTCACAGATTATTGCCTCAGTGACAAATGCACAGAGGTGCTGCTGCTTCTGCATGGGGGTGTAATTACATAAATAAGGGGACATATATCTGAACAAAAATTCTGCAAAAATAAAGTGACACGTGGCAGGATGGGAAATGCAATAAAAGCATATAGTACTCGTAAATTATCTGGAATATATAATGTTTGATGGGCAGCACGGTGGCTTAGTGGTTAGTACTGTTGCCTCACAGCAAGAAGGTTGTAGGTTCAATTCCCGCCTGTGGCCTTTCAGTGTGGAGTTTGCATGTTCTCCCGGTGTTTTTGTGGGTTTCCTCCAGGTGCTCTACATCCAAAGACATGCGGGTTAGGTGGATTGGAATCTTTAAATTGTTCCCAGGTGTGCGGATGGGTGTGAATGTGTTTGTTTGTCTGTTTGTGGCCCTGTGACAGACTGGCGTCCTGTCCAGGGTGGACCCCGCCTCGCGCTCTATGACTGCTGGGATAGACTCCCGCGACCCTTGATTGGACTAAGCAGTTGAGGATGAGTGTGTGTGTGTGTGTGTGTGTGTGAGTGATATAATGTTTGATATGAAAAATACAATAAATTACAATATGAAGCATACACTTTTGCAAATATGTTTAATGTTTTTTTACTGTTTCAACTTGGCTCTTGATCTTTTTGTTTAAATAGTAAAAGCCTTATCCAAAATTAGCTGTGGCTAGAAATCTGAATGCATTGCATCTGGTTTTATATTTCATAAGAAATAATGTTTAATGCATCTGTCCCTGTAAAAAAAAAAAAAAAAATCTATAATCTTCATGGGTGTTAATGTATGTTTTGTTTTGTCTGTAAAAAGAAGGAATTTGATTTTACTTTTGCTTAAAAAAAAATCCATTTTGTTCAAAACAAAATATATAAAAGCTGACATTTTTTGGTGAGAAATTCTGCAAATTCTAAGAATATTCCATAATTATGAATGTATAATGAGAGTTTGGCATAAAGATAGGCTCTTTCTTGGCTATTTGCTTTTCAAATAAACATGTTGGGTGTTTTTTCCCCCTTCACCAGCAGTATTATTAAATATCCACTTTGTGCGCTGAATAGAAGCAAACTTGCAAACACCGAAACTCTAAATCCATCCATCCATCCATTTCCTTCCGCTTTAGCACCGAAACTCTAAATGCATTTGGGAAAACCCCAGTAAATCTGTGCCAAAGAGCACATAAATTTTTGAGTGTGAAGTTTTTTTTTCCCAGCCGGTTTGAAGTACATGAATGCATCGCTGTAATCTCCCAGCCTGCCATTGGTCAAACGCTCTGTCAGTCACGGCTGTAAACAGGCAATTCCTATAAAAACGGTCACGGCGTTTCCTCAACCAATCGCAGGCCGGTTTGGTTGTGACGTGACGGGATTCCGCGAAATTGTGTCTTGATGCTGAGACAGCAAGAGCGACTCACGAGAGGGAAACGGCGGTTTGACGCGCGCGTGTGTGTGTGAGCGCAGAGGGAGCGGACGGCGCCGAGCCGGTTCTCTGAGCGCTGTTTCGCGGTCCAAAGACTTTAACAATGAGCGCAGTTTGCCGGTTTTCCACATTGGAGGCACTTTTCCTGGAAGTGCTGTGATCTGATTGTTACTGTGCAGATTTTATTTTCGTGTTTTGTTGTTTTTTTCCTGGCCGGTGTCCCGGTCCAGCTGTCGTGATGTCGGAGGTAGATCTGCCCGCAGACTGCGACCCCGGCCGCACACAGGAGCCGCTGATCGAGAGCCCGGACAACAGGACTTTACTCATGGTGGCTATGATTTTACTGGACTTGAACAAATGCAGACCCGACGTGAGCCTGGGAACCAACGGGGCCGTCACGCAGGACAGGCTGGAGCGTGGGAGCTGCCGGTCGGACGGCGAGGACCGGCGAGGCTCGGCGGGACCCAAACCGTCACGGATCGCACGCCATGAGAGACTGGGGTCTCCCGAGAAGAGACACGGCTGCCCGTACGGCGGCTGCGGGAAGGTGTACGGCAAGTCTTCCCACCTCAAAGCCCACCTCAGAGTCCACACCGGTGAGCGACACGCCCACGAACCCCCCGCGGCGCTCTGCTGTGGAGGGCGCCGCCCCCCGTGCGTCACTTCTCGGTCACTTTGGCGTCAATACAAAACCGTATTGTTGTCATAACATCACAATGACACGCCCAGTAACACATGCGCAGTGCAGCACCCACCAGAGCGCCTCCCCACGCCACGCCAATAGCATGACGTCAGTCACGCTGCGCGTGGGGCGGGATTCGCGTGTTGGCTGGATCCACTGTAGTCAATGAGAACACAGAAAATCCCGCCACCAGCTGTGAGTGCAGGAACCGATGATGATGAGTACTTAAGTGTTGCTAGTCACCCAGTTTTATTTCACTGAACTATAAAGTTTGGGTCAGATTACAGAGGAAACATTAAGATGGTTCAAAATGCTGCAGCCAGACTTTTGACACGAAGCAGTAAGTTCGACCACATTACACCCATTTTGGCATCCCTTCACTGGCTTCCTGTCCCAGTGAGATCAGATTTTAAGGTTCTGCTACTAACCTATAAAATTATTCATGGACTGGCACCTCCCTACCTAGCTGACCTAATTAAACCTTACGTACCGGCCCGGGCTTTACGTTCTCAGGGTGCAGGACTACTTTGTGTCCCTAGGGTGAATAAGAAGTCTGTGGGTCACAGAGCTTTCTCTTATCATGCCCCTGTTCTGTGGAATGATCTCCCTGCGTCAATAAAACAGACAGATTCTGTGGAGACTTTCAAGTCCAGACTTAAGATGCACTTATTTTCCCTTTCATATGGCTAGCATACTGGTACAGTTTTATTTTACGCTTTTTACTCTTTTAATTCATTTTATTAGTAATTGGAGCGTGCCACGGCCTCAACTTTACCTAAATTCTGGGTCTTTTAGTGAAGTTTAGGGTTAGTGGCCGGCGATCACCTTAGTATTTCTCTGTTTTTCTTGTTTAATGCTGACAAATTATACAGTATTTTTTGTCTTTCTGATGCCGGATTCTGTTTTTTTTTCTCTCTGTTTAAGGTGCAGCTCCATCCAGAGATGGGAGTTGTGTTCGTGTTGGCGACCCTCCTGTCCTGTGCACCAATTGCATTTCTTGTATATTCGTCTGTGAATTGTTCTGTGAATTGTTCTGTAATTTATGTTTTGTAGCATGGCCCAAGCAGAGGGTCACCCCTTTGAGTCTGGTCTGCTTGAGGTTTCTTCCTCAGTGGGAGTTTTTCCTTACCACTGTTGCTATGGGGGTTGGTAAGGTTAGACCTTACCTGTGTGAAGCGCTTTGAGGCAACTCTGTTGTGATTTGGCGCTATATAAATGAAAATAAATTGAAATTAAATTGAAATGGTGTCACAAAAAGTTGACTTTTAAGCAGCCATCAAAGCCAGAATTTAAATTTGATTTATTTCATTTATATAGCGCCAAATCACAACAAAACTGCCTCAAGGCACTTCACACAAGTAAGGTCTTACCTTACCAACCCCTAGAGCGAGCACACAGGTGACAGTGGTAAGGAAAAACTCCCTCTGAGGATTTGAGGAAGAAACCTCAAGCAGACCAGACTCAAAGGGGTGACCCTCTGCTTGGGCCATGCTACAGACACACTTGACAATGCAAATATAGAGGAAATTTTGGGAGTCCATGCTGGTGTCCAGGACTGGAGGCTGGCTGGGGAGGGGAGGGAACGTCTTTTATTATAGCTGTGTAAAACACTCTAACTTTGGTATGTTTCTGTTAAGGAAATTGTCAGTCTTGTCAACACCTAAAAAAATGATTGTACCTCGCCCCCTCAACCCTCTGCCCCCACAAATGGTAGTACTTCTGCTGTAACAACCAGTTATCAACTTCAGGGTCCCATGATCCTTTGCGTGTACGTGTGTGTGTGTGTGTGTGTGTGTGTGTGTGTGTGTGTGTGTGTGTGTGTGTGTGTGTGTGTGTGTGTGTGTGCGTGGGGGGGGTCCGGTCCCGTGGTAACACATCATTGCATGGAGATTTGTTGTTTCTCATTGTTATTGGGGAAATAAGGACCTTGTGGAACAGAAATATTGATGGCACATAATCTGGGTGTGATCCATAGTGTGGATTTGATTCAATCGTACATGCGTGATGAGCGGTGAAGCCACACACACACACACACACACACACACACACACACACACACACACACACACACACAAGATCATAAGAAAGCATATTAGGACAGCATTTGGAGTTTTTCCTGAGCCTATGAGAAGGCAGTGTCTATTTAAACAAAAATCGTTTGAAGGATAAAAAAGTACATTGTGTTTTGAAAATATTTTTGAATGAGCACTGCCATCTGCTGGGCTCAGAGAAAATACAAAATGCTTCATGAGGCCTCACATGACCATCACTACCTGTAGATCTTCTAGCCATTAGCTGTCTGGATGAACTGGGGTGTAACTAGCCATTAGCATAGCCGCTAAGAAGATGCGACTTGATCACTATATGTTTCATGGACTTTTTTCGATTTCATTCCTGAATATGACCGCTATTTCGGGAAGGGTACAACACACTTCTGTCATTGCAACAAGACTAAATCCGATATCTTAGCTGGCGAGCAACCTTGGAATTTACTTTATCTTAAATGGTTTAGGGTTGAGATTGGGAGTCAAGGGTTAATTTTTTTTTCCTGAAATCCAAAAGAAATTTGAACAATACTTCCAATTGAACCAAGAGTTTGCACTCTTCCGGAAGTCTTGCACTGTAGCAGAATTCTGATATGATCTCTCAACAATTCTGGAATATGTTTGAATTAAGTATAAATTAATTATTAGTAATTATTGCACATCTGGTAAGAATGGTTCCTCCTTTGATAAACATGGATACATTTTAATACAAGTTTCATAAAGAAAAAGTAATCTAAAGTTCGCAAAAAAAATAGTGAACAACAAAAAATAAGTCTGCGGACTAAAGACAAATATTGGAATGAGATGTGTCTGATTAAAGACATTTCGCTTGCGCTGTTTGAGTGTGTCATTGTAAGTGTGTATATATATATATATATATATATATATATATATATATATATATGTTGCCCCATATGACTTAAGATGCTACAGGAACTTGTCATGAAATGGGCCCCTGCGTCGTGGACTGTGATGTTCCCAATCTGCGAGAGAGTATTTGCTTCCTTTTGACTCACACAGCCTGATTTTGGAACACGGTGTGCCGACACCCACATGCACAGTGTAAACTGCTCACAAACTGCCAACACCAACACATTTTGTCCACGGTGTCGTCACAATGGAGATAAAGTTGTTTTTGAGTTCATGTATTGGAACAGTGCCACAAATATCTAACTGCCGTGTAAGCTTATGATTTTCATTAAGCAGCCTAGGTCACTGCGACCCTGATGTGCACACATGTGAGGAGATGCTTCCTTATACGTCACCTCCTTCACTCCCCTCCTGCTCGCTGTAAACAACAGTGGGCACGTGGTCCAGAGGAGCACGTGGAGGAGGAGGAGGTGGCACTCAGGAATCACAGTTTCAGAATCTGTCCCTCTGCTGTGGTAGTTTTGTATCAGAAAAGGTCTGATATGTTCCAGGATTAAAAACAAAAAAGCACCCTCTCCTCCTCTTCACTTAATCATTTTAATGTCTCAGGATTTATGTTCTGAGAAACAGTTTCACAGATTACCTTTTAAAGTAGATCTGCATTGAAATAAATGCAGTCAGATCTTTGGACCAAAAAATGACTTACATTTACACATGAGATCCTTCTGAATGTAGTAAAGTAAATCTGCAAGCCCAGATCTGTCATTCAACGGAGAAATCTTCATTTGAAAATGACAAATTTACAGCTAACATTTAGCCCTCCGCAAAACTGTCCCTCTCATCATGGACGCTGCCGAGACGTCACGGAGAAGACCCTCTCCCAGCATGCATTGCGTGCCAACTGTAATTTGTGGATTTACGTCAGTTTGCATCTGCACCTTTTTCTTGTCTTATACAGAAGGATCTACTTTTTTTAAAACTTCATATTGTCTTGCGGCACGTTTGGTGAGTACACATTTCTTTTATTTGTGCTTGAAAATTATTTTGGGGGACTTTTTTATACGCCCGTTTGATTGAGTGGTGTTGCAATGAAAATCAACTGTCTTTCGCCTCCGGTACCATCGCGGGATATGGAGGCGAGACCCGCAAAGAATCCCAGTCATTACAAATATATAAACCTCTCTCAGCGTCCATGGAGCTCTGGGGATCTGATTGCCGAGACGTGCGGTGCTGTGGATTTTGCCGCAAGAAGTCTGTCCTTGCAGTAACAGGTGTACTGGCCACTTTGCATTAAAACAGCGAGCATAATCTCAGGACTTGTGCCAAGTGTGCTGCAGCTCCATTCAGTAGACAGAGAGGTGATGCCGGTGTTGTGCGCTGAATCACCGGCTGCAAAGCAGACACGGGCGGTGTGAGTGGCCCGCGTCGGCGGTTAACGAGCTTGTTAACGAGCCCGCAGACTTAATAAGCGCAGCGGAGGCAGAGAGCGGGAGAGGAAGAACGGCGCCCGCTGTCGATGTCATTGCTGATCTGAGCACACAGATCTGTATCTCACATTCATTGCAGCTTAGGGCTGGAAGTTCAGGTAAAAACTGTAGTTGTAATTTTGTGGAGATTTATATATTTTTGGAAAAGTGCATACCATAGCCAATCAAACCGATGCACTTTTTCCTGAAGCCACCGTGGGAGGCATCCTTGATGGGTAAAAATGTATCTTTTTTAGTACCTACTCTTCTAGATGATGTAGGGTCTTGATTCAAGTTGCTAAATACGGCGCATCTGGAAAGTATTCACAGCACTTCACTTTTTCCACATTTTATGTTCCAGTGTTATTCCAAAATGGATTAAATAATATTTTCCTCAAAATTGTACACACAATACCCCATAATGACAATGTGAAAAAGTTTTTTTTTTTGGCAAATTTATTTAAAAAAATCAAATGAACGTAAGTATTCACAGCCTTTGCCATGTAGCTTAAATTTGAGCTCAGGTGCATCCTGTTTTCACTGATCATCCTTGAGATGTTTCTACAGCTTAATTGGAGTCCACCTGGGGTAAATTCAGTTGACTGGACATGATTTGGAAAGGCACACACCTGTCTACATATAAGGTCCCACAGTTGACAGTGCATGTCAGAGCACAAACCAAGCATGAAGTCAAAGGAATTGTCTCTAGACCTCTGAGACGGGATTGTCTCAAGGCACAAATCTGGGGAAGGGTACAGAAACATTTCTGCTGCTTCGAAGGTCCCAAATGAGCACAGTGGCCTCCAGTCATCCGAAATTGGAAGAAGTTCAGATTCACCAGGACTCTTTCTAGAGCTGGCTGGCCATCTCAACTGAATAATCGAGTGAGAAGGGTCTTAGTCAGGGAGGTGACCAAGAACTCGATGGTCATACTGTCAGGGCTCCAGCATTCCTTTTTGGAGAGAGGAGAACCTTCCAGAAGTACAACCATCTCTGCAGCAAATCACCAATCAGGTCTGTATGGTAGAGTGGCCAGATGGAAGCCACTCCTTAGTAATAGGCACATGGCAGTCCACCTCAAGTTTGCCAAAAGGCACCTGAAGGACTCTCAGACCATGAGAAACAAAACTCTCTGGTCTGATGAGACAAAGATTGAACTGTTTGGCGTGAATGCCAGGTGTCATGTTTGGAGGAAACCAGGCACCATCCCCACAGTGAAGCATGGTGGTGGGAGCATCATGTTGTGGGGATGTTTTTCAGAGGCAGGAACTGGGAGACTATTCAGGATTGAGGGAAATATGAATGCAGCAATGTACAGAGACATCCTGGATGAAAACCTGCTCCAGAGCGCTCTTGACTTCAGGACAACGAACCCCACTCAGTACACAACTAAGATATCAAAGGAGTGGCTTCCGGTCGACTCTGTGAATGTCCTTGAGTGGCCCAGTCAGAGTCCAGACCTGAATCTGATTGATCATCTCTGGAAAGGTCTGAAAATGGGTGTGCACCAACACTCCCCATCCAACCTGATGGAGCTTTAGAGGTGCTGCAAAGAGGAATGGACAAAATTGCCCAAAGCTAGGTGCGCCAAGCTTGTGGCATCATATTCAAGAAGACGTGATGTTCTAATTGCTGCTAAAGGTGCCTCATTAAATAATTGAGCAAAACGTGTGAATACTTATGTACGCGTGATTTCTTAGGGCCTCTTCACACATAGTGCGAAGTTTGGTCGAAGTGCGCACAAAGCAGGAATTGTATGCAAAACATGTAGAATCGTACCTGCCTCTAACGCCTCGTACACCTGTTGCTACAACTGTTTGCGCACACCAGTGGCTGAAAGAGTGTGCGCTGTGCAAACCCATCGCACCCTCTTGCAGCAGGTGTCGGCCAAATTCCAGGTGACATGCATGAACATCTAACACCACTCGCATGGCACTTAGAAAATGTGTGGCCAGTGCCACACAGCAACACAGCACAACAACAGACTGCAGACAATCACTGTCGTACTCAGTGAAATGTCTAATTTCCCCACGAGTGTGACTTTGCAAACACACTGACACGTGTGTGTGTGCGCTCCACTCACGGGAGGTGTAGCTTCTGACAGAAGCAGCTGTGCTGATCTGTCATTCTGGACATTCTAGCTGGACAACACCTACTGTGTTTGGACAGACATGACTAACAACTGTCTACTGTGAGGCATGTGTGTCTGATTGCTGTACTTACGTGGACATAAATAAAAACATACATCGCCGTGGCAACAAGCTGCAGCAAGCGCGCGCGCCCACGGAGCGGATATTGGCAGCCTGCCATGTTGAAACGGACCGTCAGATCAGAACATGCAGCGGGTGATCTGACCGTCACGTCACCCACGTGCGCTCGGTTCCACATGACGTGGTGTCTGTGCTGCAGCGCGCCGTCCACAAGACACGCGTGTTGGGCAGAACACGCGCGTGGGGTGACTGGACGCACTGGACCAGTAGATGTGGACATGATCAGAGCACAGCTTCTCATTCATGCCATTTCATGACTGTATGTCAGTGACCATGGGTCATCACCCGAGGAACAGACAGATCATATTTGTATTGTTCGCTTGATAAATGAAGTGTTTTTATATGGTGAGCGATAATAAATTTTTTTTGTAATACTTCCATGTCCTTCCTGATATGAGGCAGATTCCACAGCTTTCAAAGGACAGCTCTGTAGCTCAGTGGTAAAGTTTTGGACTGGCAATCAGAGCTTTTGGAAGGTGCAGGTTCCAGTCCCGTGGGTGGCATGTTTTTTCTTTTTTTCTTTATTCCACATAAGCGCCGCGATGTGGTCCCACAGGTACTGGCTGGTTTTTATTTTTTTATTTATTCCACATAAGCAGCGCGATGTGGTGCACCTCACACTGTTCCTTGCTCCAAAGACACTGTCGCATGTACAAACTCTTGCACCAGGATTGTGCACACCTGCCCGTCACCGCGATATTTCGTGGTGCGCTAATTCGAAATGTTTCACACTGTTTCACTGTATTTGACCAAACTTCGCACTATGTGTGAAGGGGCCCTTAGTTTTTTTATTTTTAATAAAGTTACTTCTTCTTCTTTGTCTTTCAGCTGTTCCCGTTAGGGGTCGCCACAGCAGATCAATCGTTTCCATCTCACCCTGTCCTCTGTATCTTCCTCTGTCACACCAACCACCTGCATGTCGTCTCTCAGCACATCCATGAACCTCCTCTTTGGTCTCCCTCTTCTCCTCCTGCCTGGTGGCTCCATCCTCAGCATCCTTCTCCCTATATACCCTGGGTCCCTCCTCTGCACATGTCCAAACCATCTCAATCTCGCCTCTCTGACTTTGTCTCCAAATTGTCCCACCTGAGCTGTCCCTCTGATATGTTCATTCCTAATCTTGTCCATTCTTGTCACTCCCAAAGAGAATCTCAACATCTTCAGCTCTGCCACCTCCAGCTCTGCCTCCTGTCTTTTTGTTAGTGCCACTGTCTCTAAACCATACAACATAGCTGGTCTCACTACTCTTTTGTAAACTTTCCCCTTCACTCTTCCTGATATTCTTCGGTCACAAATCACTCCTGCCACCTTTCTCCACCCACTCCACCCTGCTTGCACTCTCTTCTTCACCTCTCTACCACACTCTCCATTACTTTGAACAGTTGACCCCAAATATTTAAACTCATCAACTTTCACCACTTCTACTCCTTGTAACTGCACTATTCCACTGGGCTCGCTCTCTACTCTCACTGCAGATCACAATGTCATCTGCAAACATCATAGTCCATGGGGTCTCCTGTCTGATCTCATCCGTCAACCTGTCCATCACCACTGCAAACAAGAAAGGACTCAGAGCTGATCCTTGGTGTAATCCCACCTCCACCTTGAATGAGTCTGTCATTCTGACTGCGCATCTCACCGCTGTCACACTATTCTTGTACATGTCCTGCACTACCCTAACATACTTCTCTGCCACTCCAGACTTCCTCATACAATGCCACAACTCTTCTCTTGGCACCCTATCATAAGCTTTTTCTAAGTCCACAAACACACAATGTAACTCTTTCTGTCCTTCTCTGTACTTTTCCAACAGTATTCTCAGAGCAAACATTGCATCTGTAGTGCTCTTTCTCGGCATGAAACCATATTGCTGCTCACAGATCTTCACCTATTTTCTAAGCCTAGCTTCTACTACTGTTTCCCATAACTTCATGCTGTGGCTGATCAGCTTTATGCCTCTGTAGTTACTGCAGCTCTGCACATCACCCTTGTTCTTGAAAATAGGAACCAGCACACTTCGTCTCCACTCCTCAGGCATCCTCTCACTTTCCAAGATTTTATTAAACAATCTGGTTAGAAACTCTACTGCCATCTCTCCTAGACATTTCCATGCCTCCATTGGAATGTCATCTGGACCAACTGCCTTTCCACTCTTCATCCTCTTCATAGCAGCCCTCACTTCTTCCTTGCTAATCTCTTTTACTTCCTGATTTACTCTCACCACATCATCCAGCCTTTTCTCTTGCTCATTTTCTTTATTCATCAACTCTTCAAAATATTCCCTCCACCTTCTCAGCACACACTCCTCACTTGTCAGCACATTACCATGTGCATCTTTTACCACCCTAACCTGCTGCACATCCTTTCCAGCTCTGTCCCTTTGTCTGGCCAATCGGTACAAGTCCTTTTCTCCTTCCTTACTATTCAACTTTTTGTACAGCTCGCAATATGCCTTTTCCTTTGCTTTTGCCACTTCTCTTCTCACCTTATGCGCATCTCCTTGTACTCCTGTCTACTTTCTTCATCTCTCCGACTATCCCAAAACTTTTTCGCCAACCTCTTTCTTCTTATGCTTTCCTGGACCTCTTCATTCCACCACCAAGTCTCCTTGTCTTCCTTCCACTGTCCAGATGTCATACCCAGTACTGCCCTAGCTGTCTCCCTCACCACATCTGCAGTACTTTTCCAGTTGTCCAAAATTGCTTCCCCTCCAACTAGTGCTTCTCTCACCTGCTCGCTAAATTTCACACAACAGTCTTCCTCCTTCAGCTTCCACCATCTGATCCTTTGTTGAGCTCTCACTCTCTTCTTCTTCTTTACCTCTAAAGTCATCCTACAAACAACCATCCTATGCTGTCTAGTGACACTCTCTCCTGCTACCACCTTACAATCTGTGATTTCTTTTAGCTTGCATCTCCTATAAAGAATGTAGTCCACCTGTGTGCACCTTCCTCCACTCTTATATGTTACCCTGTGCTCCTCCCTTTTCTTAAAGTAGGTATTCACCACAGTCATTTCCATCCTTTTTGCAAAATCAACTACCATCTGTCCTTCCCCATTCCTATCCTTGATACCATATCTACCCATTACTTCCTCATCACCTCTGTTCCCTTCACCAACATGCCCATTGAAGTCTGCTCCTATCACCACTCTTTCATGCTTGGGCACACTCTCCACCACCTCATCTAACACACTCCAGAAATCTTCTTTCTCCTTCATCTCACAACCTACCTGTGGGGCATATGCACTGATGATATTCATCATCACCCCTTCAATTTCCAACTTCACACTCATCACCCTGTCAGACACTCGCTTAACCTCCAACACACTTTTAACATACTCTTATTTTAAAATGACCCCAACACCATTTCTCTTCCTGTCCTCACCATGGGACAACAACTTGTACCCACCGCCGATGCTCCTGCTCTTACTTCCCTTCCACTTGGTCTCTTGCACACACAATATGTCTACCTTTCTCCTCTCCATCATATCAGCCAGCTCTCTCCCTTTACCAGTCATACTACCAACATTCAAAGTCCCCACTCTCATTTCCACCCTTCTAGTTTTCTTCTTCTCCCGCTGTTCATGGCAACGTTTTCCTCCTCTTCTTCGTCGTCTTCGCCCAGCAGTAGCCCAATTTCCACCGGCACCCTGTTGGGCAATAGCACCGGTGGCGTACGTTGTTAACCCGGGCCGCGACCGATCCGGTATGGGAATTCGATTCTGAGTCTGCATTGCGTTGGCTTGTTTACGCCGGATGCCCTTCCTGACGCAACCCTCCTCATTTGTCCGGGCTTGTGACCGGCACTCAGAATGTACTGGCTGCACACCCCATGTGGCTGAGTTATTTTTAATATTAATATTTAATTAATATTTAATATTTTAATTTTTAATAAAGTTACAAAATTAAAAAAAAACTTTTTTCATGTTGTCATTATGGG
Source organism: Thalassophryne amazonica (assembly GCF_902500255.1). Taxonomy (NCBI): domain Eukaryota; kingdom Metazoa; phylum Chordata; class Actinopteri; order Batrachoidiformes; family Batrachoididae; genus Thalassophryne; species Thalassophryne amazonica. Next base: position 37,033,528 of record NC_047107.1, read on the forward strand.
GTGTTGTGAGTAGAATTTTGAGGGGAAAAATAAATTTACTCCATTTTGTAATAAGGCTAAACATACCAAAATATGGAAAAAGTGAAGGGTTGCAAATACTTTCCATGTACACATTTTCAGGCTCAAGGAATCAAATAGTGCTAATTACACACACACACACAGACACACACACACACATATATATATATACATATATAGACACGTGTACTCAAAAATCTAAGATGCCACCTGTAAATGTGACTTTGTCCACATGTACCTTGTGCAGCTGCCATTGTTAAAACAGTGACAACAAGAGTAACACTCAGTGCATTTTTCCACCAAAGCACAGTTTTTATTTTGTAATAAGCAGTTGCACTGTTTACAGAAGACAAACAAACCCTTGGCTCCCATATTTAGTAGTGATGGTCATGTGAGGCTTCCTGAAGCGTTTTATCTTTTCACTGATCTCACTAGATGGCAGTGTGTAGCACAGTGCAATTTTTTTTTCCTTCAAACCCTTTTTTGAATAGACACTGACATCTTGTGGGCTCAGACAAAACTCCAAATGCTTCACGAGGCCTCGTTTGTCCATCACTACTTGTCCCCATATACAATATGGTGAAGTGGCTCAGATTCCACATCTCCCCTTGGACAGAACATCAGTCCAGTGCTGGTTACTTTCCCAGCCAAGGCTGGTACCCATTTACAAGTGGATGGACTGGGACAATCTCGATGAAATGTCTTGTCCAAGGACACAAGTAGCATGACCGGGAATGTAACCCAGGTCCACATTTTGGTAAACCCAAGAAATCCAATGGAGCTGGCTTCACTGGAGTAAAAAGACAGTGGACAAAAATATTAAATGTTTATAGAATTAGAACCCATTTGAAACTGATCCAAAGTAGTTTAAAAGCCATTAGACTGTGTGTGCTATGTTCTTGTTACAATAATTATTTTTTTTTTGTGTTTCCACAGGTGAGCGCCCTTTCCAGTGTACATGGCCAGAATGCGGCAAGAAGTTCTCCCGATCAGATGAGCTGACTCGTCATTACCGCACACACACGGGCGAGAAACGTTTCAACTGTCCGCTGTGCGACAAGTGCTTCATGAGGAGTGACCACCTGACAAAACATGCCAGGCGACACGCAGGCTTCCATCCCAGCATGCTGCAGGCTTCGGGTGCGGACAAGAGACGGCGTTTCTCTGTGTCTGTGTCGTCATCGTCGTCTTCTTCTGGAGAGTTAAGCCCCGCAGGGCTGTGAGACACGCCCGTCTACTATACATATATACACATACACACAAAGTACACATGGTGTGCCTACAATGTGTACTTTAACACAACGTGCTGATGGCTTGCCCAGCCAGCACGCCATTATTGATCTATGCACCGAACATCATGTGACTGTTGCACACTCACAACACGGCTTCCCCCCTCGGGTTTCCTGTTTATTCAGGCAGATTCAGGGTCTTTCATTCTCTTCTAGATGCCTTCCCATTTGTAATCAAATGCTTTTTTTCTGTTCCGTGTGCATGTACAGCATGTTTGTACAAAGACTTCGATAATCACATTGACTTCTTGTGCAGGTGAAAATGAGTGAAAAAATGAGCGAGCAGTGACTGCAGACCTTCTGATCAGTTGCCTGTTTTTTTTTTTTTGTTTGTTTTTTAAATGCTTGTTTAATGATTGTTTAATATTTGTTTTAATCTCACCAAATTTAAACTGGATATCTTAAATACATTTGTCTTGGATAAGTTCTAACATGATCATGATCAGACTGTAGCAAGGGCCTATAAGTGTATCCAGCTTTCTTGAAATATGCCAGAACTGCCTAACCACGTTAGGCCCAGTAAGATAGTTATATATAATAATTATTATTATTTTTGTTTGTATGAGGCTAACCTATTCTTTGTTCTTAAATATGAGTAAGACTTATCTATGGTTTAACCCACAACTTTGGATGATAAGATCCCCCTTGAGGGGAGATTAAATCATCTTCAATTGTCCACAGGTCCTAAGGATTCTATCCTTTTGAGATTCCCACCATGATAACTTTTTCTTTTTTTATGAAGGAAAGTGTGGTCGCTGCATATGTAAAATACCAGCATGATCACACGTTGGTTAGCCGAGGGGTCCTAAATTGGTAAAAGTCACATTGAAAATGGCAAAATATTTAAACTTGTCAAAAAGTGATCTATGTTAAGACCCCTAACCCAAACTTAGGTATACAATATAAGTATGCCTAGGTTAAGAGTAATATGGAGATTGATCCTTCATTTGGACCAGACACAATTATCAATTATATTAACAGAAGCTCAGTTAGTACGGGACCTACGAAAGGGTAGTATTTCTAGATCTAGCATAGAGTAGGCCTATCATTGGAGATAAATGTTCAAAATGTCTCTTCAATGGTAAAGAAATTGAGGAAGAAGAAGGAAAAGCAAAACTAATTTTACATCCAAATTTGGACTGGGACAAAATCTGACACACTAACTTGTGTAAAATTTTACTTCTACTGCAGCAATAGTTTTTCAAAGACAGCATGAAGGCCCTGATAATATGTAATGATATGAATGTAGCTCCACAATCTGAGCTGAGGTGAACACAGTTATTAGAGCCAGGTGTATAAGTATTTGGACAGTCCCACAGTCTAATTTTGCCTCTGTACACAAAATGTCACGTTGACAATTAAAGAATTTGAGCCATTTTTCTAAACAGTACCTCCACTTTCATGAGGCCATAAGCAACTGGATAGAATAAATATAAGTATCATTATTAGTTAAAAAAGAAAAACACTTTTACAGCCAATTTTTTTATTGACAGGTCAAAGAATGGATACATCAACATTTCCAAGTCACTGAATATGTCTTGGGCTTTCCATTATATTCCCTTCATGATGAAGAAATGCAAACGGTGTGATAGTATTTGGTAAATCTGCCTGTTATAGGCAGTTTTCCAAAATTGAATGGAGACTGGTGAGCGAAGCCAACAACGCGGCATGACAACTCTGAAAGATTTATAATCTTCTCTGGGTGTGACTGAAGATACTGGGCATCGTGCAAGTTTTGTCTGTTGCGTTATACAATTTCATAGTGGAGTGGAACAAAGAAGGATTTTAATTCAAGAAAAATGATCAAGTCAAGGCTTGAGCTGTGAGCTATGTGCTCTCTGGTGAACTGTACTCGCAAATTCTCATTTTATTTAAAAAAAAATGTCAATTACAAAAGATGTGTCACAGCCCAACTGCATATTTATCTGACTGTAGTTTACCGCTAAACAGGAGCTAAAATTTGTCAACTGGTGGGTTCACATACTACAATACAACATTGGTCCATGCAAATGTTTACACCCTAGAATGGTCAGTGGCACGGTGGCTTAATCATTGGTATCATTAGCCGAGCCAGTATATTCGCTACATTAGCTGCACTTATTTCAGGCCTCAAAACATTTAAAAAAAAAAAACAAACAGGTCAGCTGCATTTGAAAGGTGGCATTTCCCCAAGCCGTTTTCTTGAAAACTTTGGTCATGACAGGAAAATAAACCGGTGTTGCACAATTTGGATAATTTAAACAATATATTATTAGCAAAGCAAGTCAACAAAGTCTTAAAAGGAAGGTCACGCTACCATTTTAGCGATGACATTTCACACTGAATTCCTGTGTATCTTAGTGGAATGTAGTTTGATTCAGTGAGGCAAGCGGAACATTTACTTGAGCAATCAAGGTTTCACAGTTTAACTTTGAGACGTACATATACAGTCTGTGGCTGACACCTATTAGCTGTAGTGACGCTGCAGTTTTTTGATGCTATGGCTGTAAACGTAGAATACAGAATATAGAATATTTGCTAGCAATGTTGCACAGTTTGATAAAATCCTGCCTTTCTAAAGTATACACTGTTTCAGAAAATATACAGATATGGTTTTCAGTTAATTAGAAGAGAAGACTCGGTATTACAAAAACATTCCATTCTAGTACTTTTCTTATTTGGGTAGCAACTAAGTTAAACAGTTAGCCTAGCCTAGCTCAGACAGCCATATAGCTTAAAAACAGGTTTCTTCAGGTGGTTTATTAGAAATACTGAATTGTGTCATCTGTGCATGTTATTTGCAGTTCATTTAGACTTCTACGTAGGTTATGCATTTACTAAACAATTTACAGTGTGATGCTAGATGGTCATGTACAATAATTTACTCTGGCGAAACAGTGACTGCTGGCTTACACAAGATTAACTATAAATTACTCAGTTTTCAGCCTGTCCTGTTCTGCTCGACTGCAAACAAGAATTAGTGTTGCTAATTGCAATTGTGATTGCAACCAAAGGGTGTATATTTAAAGGGGGATAAAGGTTTTGGTGATAGGGTGTTATAATTTAGTTGTTATACAAGCACAAACATACTTATATCTGTACAGTTCATGATAAGGCATTAGTACTTTTATGCAAATACATTAAGCTACCTTTCAAAGAGATGCTTAACTCCATATAATGTAGTTACGTATGTATTAATAAAGGCAATACAGTAAATTAATTACACATAGAAAATTCAATACAGTATATATTTAATTTCGTGTAGGGGAGGTGATGGTCTAGTGGTTAAGCGTTGGGCTTGAGACCAGAGGATCCTTGGTTCAGATCCCCGCCTGACTGAAAATCACTAAGGGCCCTTGGGCAAGGTCCTTAATCCCCTAGTTGCACCCAGTGTGTAGTGAGTGCCTTGCATGGCAGCACCCTGACATCGAGGTGAATGTGAGGCATTATTGTAAAGCGCTTTGAGCGTTTGATGCAGATGGAAAAGCACTATATAAATGCAGTCCATGTATGTATTTAATGAGGGAGTGAATGTGGGGTGTACTGTGAGTTTGAAAAAGGAACATTATCAAAGTACAGGTTTGCAGTGGAATGTACCAAAATACTTTAAAAATGACAAACACATACAATTCATCATAGGAAAATGTTCCAATTTCATGTACTTCAAGAGGTTTAATGCTAATATGTGCATTGGTCTTGGTTCAAATGTCATGAAATAAATGGCAGGAAAGTAATTATTAACTGACTAAAAATAGAAGCCAGTGCCTTTTAGGCATTTCTACATTATTATTCTTTCAAAACACTATTTGATTATGATCAGATTATTCATGTTGACATCCGCAATTAAGTCTACTACACCAGCAGTTCCAGTTCTGTTAAATCAGGAAATGTGACGTGAATTCATGTGAATATTTCGCCCCCTATTGGTGAAGTTGAGGCATAACATTTCATTTAACTTGTGTTTTAGCTAAACTGACTTGTTTGTGAGGTCCAGCATGTAGCATATATATATATATATATATATATATATATATATATATATATATAGTTGTTTTTTTGTTGTTGGGTTTTTTCCCTAATTTGTCTGATAATCTTGTATTGATAATTTGATAGTTCTACTACAGGGATGAGCGATCTTGTTCACTATGAAAAAGCAAAGTAGTTTTAATTTTTTATACTCATCACATAATGCATTAAAATTTCCATATAGAATAAAAGTTGGCTATGGTTAACAGCTATATTATATTTTCATGTGTTGGTGCCTTTTTATGTCTTCAAGTGCTGTAAATCAGGGACTGTGGATCACAATAAATCTATAATTGCTCAAAAGGTTTTATATTTATTAATGTATTATTTGAAACTCTCTGTATTTGAAGGCTCTAATCAACAGGGAACCCTAGTATATTTCAACCTGGGCTCTATTTTTAGACATTTTGGGTTCATCTTTTTTATCGGGACAAAATTATTTTAAATGATTCAGTTTTGATTTCAAGGGGCAAGCTCCATCACGGGCAAACCAACTACATAACATAAGTACACTTAATTGCTTCTTGTCACCAGTGAAGTAGTGAATATGTCATTAGATGTTTCTGTTAGCATGGAGAGGATCCCTGTGGAGGTGAGTGTGCATGTTTGTCTCACTAAATGTAAATAAACCTTTAAGTGGCTGGTTATGCAGTTAGCTGCTTACCTTAGCCTCCCAGTCCTTTCAGCAGTACTGTTATCGAATGAGTTATTTACAAGTTGACTGCCGGTGAGCCTCATAGGTACACTAATTGTACCTTTTATAAAGCTTTACAGGTAAACATACACATTTAACGCAGCAGGAATGATCCTCTCAATACTAGACACTTCTGACAGTTTACTGTGAGTATTCTTAGCTTGTCCATACAGCTACATTATTGCTACAAGATGTAATCGGTGTTTATTTGTCTGTCTGTTAACAAGATTACATCAAAATTACTGCTGAAATTGATGACATTTTCATCACAGATAGATATTAAGCCATGGAAGACTCCATTAAATTTTGAAGGTGGTCTGGATCAAGATTACACTTTATATACAACCCCTGGCAAAAATTATGGAATCACCGGCCTCGGAGGATGTTCATTCAGTTGTTTAATTTTGTAGAAAAAAAGCAGATCACAGACATGACGCAAAACTAAAGTCATTTCAAATGGCAACTTTCTGGCTTTAAGAAACACTATAAGAAATCAGGAAAAAAAAAATTGTGGCGGTCAGTAACGGTTACTTTTTTAGACCAAGCAGAGGGAAAAAAATATGGAATCACTCAATTCTGAGGAAAAAATTATGGAATCATGAAAAACAAAAGAACGCTCCAACACATCACTAGTATTTTGTTGCACCACCTCTGGCTTTTATAACAGCTTGCAGTCTCTGAGGCATGGACTTAATGAGTGACAAACAGTATTCTTCATCAATCTGGCTCCAACTTTCTCTGATTGCTGTTGCCAGATCAGCTTTGCAGGTTGGAGCCTTGTCATGGACCATTTTCTTCAACTTCCAAAGATTTTCAATTGGATTAAGATCCGGACTATTTGCAGGCCATGACATTGACCCTATGTGTCTTTTTGCAAAGAATGTTTTCACAGTTTTTGCTCTATGGCAAGATGCATTATCTTGAAAAATGATTTAATCATCCCCAAACATCCTTTCAATTGATGGGATAAGAAAAGTGTCCAAAATATCAACGTAAACCTGTGCATTTATTGATGATGTAATGACAGCCATCTCCCCAGTGCCTTTACCTGACATGCAGCCCCATATCATCAATGACTGTGGAAATTTACATGTTCTCTTCAGGCAGTCATCTTTATAAATCTCACTGGAACGGCACCAAACAAAAGTTCCAGCATCATCACCTTGCCCAATGCAGATTCGAGATCCATCACTGAATATGACTTTCATCCAGTCATCCACAGTCCACGATTGCTTTTCCTTAGCCCATTGTAACCTTGTTTTTTCTGTTTAGGTGTTAATGAAGGCTTTCGTTTAGCTTTTCTGTATGTAAATCCTATTTCCTTTAGGCGGTTTCTTACAGTTTGGTCACAGACGTTGACTCCAGTTTCCTCCCATTCGTTCCTCATTTGTTTTGTTGTGCATTTTCGATTTTTGAGACATATTTAAGTTTTCTGTCTTGACGCTTTGATGTCTTCCTTGGTCTACCAGTATGTTTGCCTTTAACAACCTTCCCATGGTGTTTGTATTTGGTCCAGAGTTTAGACACAGCTGACAGTGAACAACCAACATCTTTTGCAACATTGCGTGATGATTTATCTTCTTTTAAGAGTTTGATAATCCTCTCCTTTGTTTCAATTGACATCTCTCGTGTTGGAGCCATGATTCATGTCAGTCCACTTGGTGCAACAGCTCTCCAAGGTGTGATCACTCCTTTTTAGATGCAGACTAATGAGCAGATCTGATTTGATGCAGGTGTTAGTTTTGGGGATGAAAATTTACAGGGTGATTCCATAATTTATTCCTCAGAATTGAGTGAGTCCATATTTTTTTTCCCTCTGCTTGGTCTAAAAAAGTAATCGTTACTGACTGCCACAATTTTTTTTCTTGATTTCTTATAGTGTTTCTTGAAGCCAGAAAGTTTCCATTTGAAATGACTTTAGTTTTGTGTCATGTCTGTGATCTTCTTTTTTTCTACAAAATTAAACAACTGAATGAACATCCTCCGAGGCCGGTGATTCCATAATTTTTGCCAGGGGTTGTAGATTTTGAAGGATTACATCAAAACTACTTCATGGATTCTCACCAATTTTGCACCACAGATACATACGTATTAGGGCATGGAAGGGCATGAATTTTGGAGGTGATCCGGATTCTCCCTCACAATCTCACTTGATAGGCTTTTAAGGATTACTTCAAAACTACTGCACAGATTTTCACCACAGATATTAGGGTATGGAAGACTCGACTGAATTTTGGAGGTAATCCAGATTCTGGATCAAGATGTCACTTTATATAGGCTTTGAAAGATTACGTCAAAACTACTGCACTGATTTTGATGAAATTTTCACCACAGACAGATATTAGGGTGTGGAAGACTCCACAGAATTTTGGAGGTGATCCAGGTTGTGGACCAAGATGTCACTTTATACAGGCTTTGAAGGTTTACATCAAAATTACTTCACGAATTCTGACCAAATCTGCACCACAGATAAATATTAGCGCATGGAAGACTCCACTGAATTTTGGAGGTGATCCAGATCTGAATTCTAGATCAAGATTTCACTTTATATAGGTTTTGAAGGATTACGTCAAAATTACTTCACAGATTCTCACCCAATTTTCACCACAGATACATATTAGGGGGTGGAAGCTCACTCAATTTTGGAGGTGATCCAGATCCAGTTTCTGGATCAAGATTTCACTTCATATAGCTTTTGAAGGATTATGTTAAAACTACTTCATGGATTCTGACCAAATTTGCATCATGGATAGATATTAGGGCATGGAAAACCCCACTGAATTTCAGAGGTGATCCAGACTGGTGGATGTCAGAAATCTCTGATTGCTCTTGTAAATCAATACTGTGCTGATTAAAAATGGTTTTTGTCCCGAGTAAAAATACAAATTCTAAAACATCTAAAAATAGAGCCCGACGTTGAAACATAGCACAGCAAGAAACAGCATGTGTTCATTAGCTTCGTGTTTATTATTTTCATACACTACACATAACATTAACATTGTTAAATATTGTAATGGAAGTGTTTACAATAATAATAAAAAGGAAAAATAAAACATCACCCGTGTCTAAATGTAAAAAAAAAAAATTCAAAGTTAGCAAATGCTCTTTTAAATAAACAATGGCAATAGATATACGTCTTTTTAGCGTCTCTGTATTTAAGGCATACTCTAATAGCAAATAATCAGCTGATGTAATAGAGAGAAGGCTTTTAATAAAGGATATCAGTCAGTGGTCTGTGGTGCTGCCATTACAAAATGATTTCCAACCTATTATAGAGAAGAATAGACAGCATTTCACTTGTCTTCCCGTCGGCACTTTTGTGCATGCAGGGCAGCTTGTGAACATTCGAGAAAAGGTCTAAACACTGGAAGTGTAGTGTCCAGTGATCATAGGGCTCTGCGATGCAAGTCTGTTAACACCATAAACTGCTGAAATGCAAAATTCTGAGAGGAATGCAGCCCAAAGTGACTCTGACCTCTGTTCGACAGAAATCATGGCATTACGATAAAAAGTTGTCCATATTTTCATGGGTTATTTCAAATAAAACACACTGATCTGTAGGACTGAGGAGACAGATATAACAAAAAAATAAAAGTAAAACTTCCAGGGTCTCATACTCCCCTCCTGGTGTCCACATCAGATATAATCTGTCAGATTTAGAATTTATATAAATAAATCTGACCTGTATTTACACAATATTTTGAATTTAGTACAAACTTTAGTTTTAGATTAATCATTTGATGTTCTAGCAATACTGGGAGGAAAATGATCTCTCACTTCACATATAACTGAGCATAACACTTAATATGTTTTAGTAAATTACACAGAGATGTTAATTTGAGCCACTCATGATGTACTTCACTCGCCATGGCAAAAAGTCTTACAGTGGATAAAAGCTTGGTCCCAATTCAGGGTTTGCACTTTTCAAAAGGTTGCGCCTCATGAAACTTTTGAGGATTCAGCCTTTCAGACAGTGGAGGCCAAAACAAACCGTTCTGAAATGAAACGGTGGCCTATAGAGCGTTTCGATGTTGTGTCATTACGTCTTGTCACCTGGCAACCGTGACAGCTGCATGCCGCAAACTAGCTTAGCGGGCGTAGGATGAGCATCAGGACCCAAAATAGACTTGGACCTTCATTATTCTCCAAAGTTATCAGCATCATCAAACACCTCTGTCCAGTGACTGCATACCTCCATAAGATCTTCCCAGGCAGCTCAAAGGTCGAGGACCCAGAGACATGAATGCCACCTGATAAATCAATATGCCTACAGGTTTGAGACTTTCACCACATATAGACATACTTCTGATGGTCAAGTCCAAGAAGTCAATGAAAGCCTGGATCTTAATCTTGATCTAGGACAACTAGAAAATCTGACACTCTGATTCTTCACTCATCTTCTCAAGTGTTATAAGGTGACATCAATGTCATAAAACCATTCCTTGCCAAGAAAGTCACCTAAGCTGCTGGTTTTCACAACCCTACCCAACACCAAGTCCATGCAGGCATTGACAAGTCCATGCAAGCATTCCCTGACAAATACCAATATTGCTTCGTACAGCAATCACAAAACCTGTGCGTAGGCTGGCTATGATGTCCAGGATCCCTCTTGGGGAAATTGCACAAATTCCAAGGATGTCCCAAGAACATCTCAGCCAAACTCCTTGTACAAATCAAAGGCTGCAAAGAAGCACTGCCGATATTCACACTTGTATACAGTGATTACTCACAGAGCTAGGATGTGGTCGATGGTTATGGTCATTATGTTATGTGTCAATGTCGGAAGAAATATGTTGCTCTGTGTATTTTTTTTCCTAATACACCAGTTTATAAAAAGCCAACACAGACATTAGGTCACATTCGTTTAAATAGTCTCTATACCAATTTAACAAAACCACCAGCAATAGATGTTCTAATTAATCATAAAACTCAAGAATGCAGTAATAAACACAATATGCAATATTAGGCTGGGACCTATTAACATCAAAGTGTTAGCTTTTCAACATTTTTTTTTTTGTTTTTGAAAAACCATTTTTGTCAAATGATGCAACTGTGAAAGAGTGCAGAGGAGTTAAAGGTTTGGTTGCAAACTATGCTCGAGTATGATTCTGTTGAGTAAACTTTTTTTTCGTAAAAATAATCTGGCAATAAAAGCAGCAAACTCAAACTTTGGTCTGTCAAGATGGATTCTTACTTAGATTACAGTATGTCAAGTATATCAAGAAATTTTGACAAAAACAATGTTTATTCTGTAGCTAGATATTTTTTACTTATTTTAAATAATGCTTTACAGATTTATTTTTCCTGTCTATTACAATCTAGACCAGGGGTGGGCGTCGAGGGCCGAGATACTGCAGGTTTTCCGTGTAACCAATCACCTCAGCAGGTGGGTTGCTGATGAGCTTCTGGTCTGAACATAAACACCTGGTTGTCAATGAAATCACCTGCTGAAACACCTGATCTTTAAAGAAATCACCTGCTGAGGCGATTGGTTGCACGGAAAACCTGCAGTGTCTCGGCCCTTTATGGCACATGATCTAGACCCTTCAATGTTTATACTGCACTACTGAATCTTCAAAATATCTCTGTGATAATTATTGACTTACTAGAATTTACGTCATATTCTAACTCATTTTCCAGTTTTACAAGGTATGTTTTTGCTTCTTCTTTGTTTTTTATCTTGTGAACCTCCAGCAAAGAGCCATGTCAAACTGCTGAACCAATTTTAATGATATTTGGCATCAAAGTGGAACATGCAAGAAACAATTATAGTGTCCAGTGGACCTGGATTAAGGAGATGATCCAAGAGATTATTCAAAAAATGTTGATGTATGCAAGTAATCTGCAGCACTAAAACAAGTGACTGATGATGTCTGACCCAGTTTACTGCTTAAAAGGACCTGTTGCTCTGACTTTTTTTTCCTCTTTTTTTTAACCCAATGATGTGGTGGTGCAAGGAGAGAAGAACCTGGCACCTGGACCCCAGATGAGTTGAGTTTGAGACCCCTGCTCTAAACAATATCGGTGACAAAACAGGATTTCACAGTAGAGAATAAAGAAAAATTGGAATAGCTACTTCTATGAAACTTTGTTCCTCTGAAATTCAATGTTCACATAATCATTTGTCAAATTCACTGTCAAACATGTCAAAAGCAAAAAGAGCATGAAAGTGGTGGGAAAAAAAAAAACAAAGAAAACGATGATGGATCTTTGCCACTTAACTGTACAGTGCAATAAATACAGCAGCAGAGATGTCAAATCCTCCTCAATACATACAATCATGCAGATCTTTTGGATCATAAGTGAAGTAGTTATATTAAAAAACAAACAATAAAAAAAACAGCAACAACACAGAAATTAAATAAGCAGAAGTCATATGGTAATATTTGGGGAAATGTTTCTTATTAACAGTATCAACTGACATTTTTAATGTGTCACAAATCCTACCATAGGAGGAAACCATCACTACAATTTCCAACTTCCTCTCCATCAAACCCAACGTTCATCTGATTATTAGTTACTATCGTCAAAGCACTTAATTATAGTATTCTGTCATTGTTTGCATTGTCACTGCAAGCAAACTCACAGCACATGAAGATCGGGGGGGGGGGGGGTACGTCATGTGGGAAAGGCAGAAGGGTCAAAGGGGGTTGGGTTACTGTATTTGACAGGTAGTGGAGGAAGTTGCCTGGCAGCACATGCAGGTAGGGTTGACGGATTTGGGTGGGATCAGGTCCAAGTCCTCGTCGTCTGGGATCTCGTCCAGACGGTAGCCGTCCTTCAGCAGCTGGATGTTCAGATCCTGGTTAATTTGCTGAAAGAAGGAAGAAAGAGGAGGAGAAAACAAGAACGATAGCTGTGATGAGATGCATAAAAAGAGCTTATGTGTATCTGAGGAAACGAGGTGGAAATCCAGCAAATAAGCCAAAAGATCTGTGTGACTGAAAAACAAATACAAATAGTTTTATGGCATGTTACACATTATGTGATGTTCTCTCCTGTCGAAGTGATCTTGTAATTAAATGGATGGAGCTCAACAAAATTTCACAGGGGTGGGGGGGGTGGGTGATTGTTATATTATAGAGAACAAATGAATGCCCCCCCCACGACACACATACACACAATTTCAACATCTTCGTGTGTATCTTTTTATTTTTTTACACATGTTAAACACATTTTAAATATATTTATGTGTTTTTAAGGAACTGTCTATGCATTTACACATTTTACATCCTTTGTAAATATTTTAAAGATATTTTTAAAGAACTTTCTATTCTTTCACACATTTTACACCCTTTTTTAAACATTTGAAACATGTTTTTAAAACCTTTCTATTCTTCTATTTTTACCTTTTGTCATATTTTAAACATGCTTTTTTTACATTTAAACATCTGTGTTTTTAAATGTCTGACATAACTAACATTTTAACATAAATAGTATTAATTAAACTTTTATACATATTTAGTCTCATCTAGTCTCACCTCGTGTTTCGTGTGAGCAATGAGTCTGGGCCTTTGACATGCACAGGCGGCTGATATGTGGATGCACTGTGGAGAGCAAGCTAAGATCATCTTCTACTTTCTTCTTTTTTTTGGTTGCCCCAAACTCTGTCTTCTCACTGGTAGATTTATGCACTAAAAATTTATCCATTTTGCTCCTGGCATATTAGCTAACAATGTCTTTTTCCTTTTTTCCCCTTCGTTTTTTGTTGGTTAACAGTGTTTACAGTTATTTTTTTTCGTGGGGGCCAGGGACAGAAAAACCCGGGCAGATCTGGTGCTATCTTCCAAGTGGCAAGATTCACCCTAAAATCCTGAAGTTTCCGGATCTTGTTGGGTTGTCATGGGTAACGTGCCTGTAGAATGTTGCATGGAAGTCAGGCACAGCACCGGTGGATTGATAAACTGGGGTGGTGGCCCCATCTTTAAAAAAGGGGATACACAAGTATGTGCCAGTTATAGAGGAATCACACTAAGCCAAGTCAAGTCAAATTAAGTCTGGGAGAATACACTGCTTTGCCGCATGCACAACACCACAGAACCGCCTTGGGTTTTGGATGTCAACCATCCAGGAAGACAACCGGTCCCCTCCTACATTTCTATAGTAACCATCTATCTGCAGCAGCCAGGTAAAACGTGGGTGTCGCCTTGGCCTTCTCTAGCTACTGGGGTTGTCATCACTCAGGCACCTGCGTGTTGGATCAGGCACAAAGAAGCGCCCCACACGGCCAAAATGTTGACGCCGATGCTCCCTCACAATGCAAGTGATAGTCGTCATGTTAGCCTCTCTTAGTAGCCGCTCATTTGATTCAGTGTCATTCCAGAAGTACCCGAGTCCTTCAAAGACACCTACTACCAAAGACATCCAGTTGTCACCTAAGCTCACTGGTTAGTCTCCAAGTCCCATGACCATACAGCAAGGAGGTAGCACTAGGACCCTAAAGACATGAACCTTCTTTCACCTGCAAAGATAGCGGCATCACTAAACACCTCTGTCCAGTGACCTCATGACTCCATAAGCTCTTCCTAGGTGTCTCTCAATCTCAACGGCCAAGGACCTAAAGACATGTACATCACTGTGACGCAATGACTTGATTTGACTTCTGGTTTTATAGGCATTATCAGACTGTGACCTCTGCGCACTGGGCAGGTTTGAGACCAAATGTGAAACAATTAGCATGTGGAGCAGCACCACCAAATCTGAGACCATGGTCCTCTGTTGGATGGATAGTCCCTTTTCCATCAAGGGAGAGTTATTGCTCCAAGTCGTGCATCACAGTGAAGATAGACCTGAGCCAGAAGGCGAGACTCTTGCTTTACCAGTCAATTTAAGCTCATGTGCTCACCTATGGTCATGAACTTTTGAGTAGTGACTGAATGATTTTTTTTTTTGGGGGGGGGGGGGGGGGGGGGCTAGTGGTTAAGCGTTGGGCTTGAGACCAGAGGATCCTCAATTGAAATCCCAGCCTGATCGGAAAAATCACTAAGGGCCCTTGGGCAAGGTCCTTAATCCCTACTTGCCCCCGGTGTGAAGTGAGTACCTTGCATGGCAACACCCTGACATCAGTGTGTGAGTGTGTTTGTGTGAATGGGTGAATGTGAGGCATAATTGTAAAGTGCTTTGAGCGTCTGATGCAGATGGAAGAGCACTATATAAATGCAGTCCATTTACCATTTATTTACCCATGAAAAATGTTGCAGATAAAAGCAGTAGAAATTACACTGAATGACATTAGAAATGTATATGTTTGGTGATCTTGAAATTTGTGTTAACATAGGAGCCCATGGAATGATGTTGTGGCAACATTAAACTTCAACCCAAATGCAACGGTGCTTTTACATAGGGTGTTTGCAAGGCTTCCAATAACAGACCCCTGCTTCCCTTTCTACAATATTCCTGCCCTTTTTTTCCCCACAAGAATGATGCACTGTCTACTACATTTCCCAATTCCTTATCATTTGGTAAAATAAAATAAAATACAAAAACAACTAATCTTGCTATGCTTAGATGTCATGTATGGATGTCACAGTATGATCGACAAAGATGTCACTAATAAGTCATGAGTTCAATTTGTGACATTTTTGTGACTTTTAGCTGATGTGATTCCATTACATGACTAAATCTTGACCGAAACCTCACCTCATTTGAACGTCACGCATCATGCTGGGTGACTGTAAATCATGATAATGCTGTGGTATCAGACCAGTTCTTGGTTCGTGGAAAATAATTTGACTCTCAGGGCCTGATTTGCTAAAATTCCATATAGCAAGTTCTAAATCTTGTGCACATTCTAAACGCTTGGGCTGTGGGTGATTTAGAAAGGCTAATTGCATACATGACAGCAGGTGGTAACATGACAGATAGCCGCATGTAAATGAGGATTCTGCATGTGTTAAAGACTGTAAGCGCAAGATGAAATTCAATTACCCATGCACAGTGGTGGACACAGTTCAGCTAATCTGATAACCTATAATTATCAAAGCTAATGTTTTTGCTAGCGGATCAGCTTTTCAGATAACTATTAAAACCATCAGCAGACCTTCCGATAAATTTAGTTCTGATAACTTTCAGTCCGCTAACATTTTTTTTTTTTTTTTTGCTGGTAAAGTGAGCAAAGTTTAATGGTCCAAAATGTTTGTAAACCCTAAAATCAAACATTTTAGTCCATCTGTTGTGTGTTTGTGGCTGCCGCTTGCTGATGATGTCATCATTAAGCGCAAAATGTGATTGGCCAGTCGACGCAGGGGGCATTGTGGGTAGTGTAGTTCAGGTTTACTTTGGACGTTACAGCGAGTGTTACCATGCGCTTGACACAGAAACAAAATGGACTAATTTTAACATTTTATTTCTTTGTGGCTGATGGCATAATTTAATCGCCAAGATGGTAGGCGAGAGGAGATCTCACAGCGCAGCTGTGTTACAGAGGGACTTTTCTTAGACACCGTTTTGGATAATCAGGACGCTTTATGTGGATTATTTCTTCAGAATTTAATGAACACCACTGAAACTAACAGGTAAGAATTTATATTTACTATGTGTGTCTTTTACTCTGCCAATCAATGCATTAATGGACGTATTTCAGTTGTTTAAGCCGCAGGGTTCAAAGCGTGTGAAAAAAGCAGCAGCTTTTAGTTTGGAAATGACGGTGTATCTAATACCGAGATAAACTGTGACTTCGAATACTGTGTTTTACTGCTTTTGAAAGATGATGACAGTGTTTGGGGTTTTATTTTTTATTCATTAAATTTTCCTGCGTTCTTTTAGTGTTTGCGATCCTTGAATTTACCCAGCAGCCCCTGCGGCGCTTAAAATGAAACTGGTTTATCAGAAGCCGACAGTGTAACTTGATGTGGCCGCGTCCAAATCCAAACTAAAAGTTATTGGTTATCTGTAATAAAGATAAATGTTTTAGCAGTTTATCTGTTTAGTGTCATGAAAGATAAGTTTTCAATTATCGGATTAATGGTTATCGAAGCTA
This sequence comes from Thalassophryne amazonica, assembly GCF_902500255.1. Lineage (NCBI taxonomy): Eukaryota > Metazoa > Chordata > Actinopteri > Batrachoidiformes > Batrachoididae > Thalassophryne > Thalassophryne amazonica. The sequence continues at coordinate 37,050,512 of NC_047107.1, forward strand.
ACGTTTTGGTTAGCTGTGCCCAACACTGGCCATGCTCAACACAAGACGAAGATACAACCCCAATTCCAATGAAGTTGGGACATTAAGGAAAATGTAAATAATAACAGAATACAATGATTTGCAAATCCTCTTCAACCTATATTCAATTGAATACACCAAAAAGACAAGTTATCTAATGTTTAAACTGATAACTTTATTGTTTATGTGCAAATATTTGCTCATTTTGAAATGGATGCCTGCAACACGTTTCAAAAAAGCTGGGACAGTGGTATGTTTACCACTGTGTTACATCACCTTTCCTTCTAACAACACTCAATAAGTGTTTGGGAACTGAGGACACTAATTGTTGAAGCTTTGTAGGTAGAATTCTTTCCCATTCTTGCTTGATGTACGACTTCAGTTGTTCAACAGTCCGGGGTCTCCATTGTCGTATTTTGCGCTTCATAATGCGCCACACATTTTCAATGGGCGACAGGTCTGGACTGCAGGCAGGTACCCGCACTCTTTTACTACAAAGCCACACTGTTGTAACGTGCAGAATGTGGCTTGGCATTATCTTGCTGAAATAAGCAGGGACGTCCCTAAAAAAGATGTTGCTTGGATGGCAGCATGTGTTGCTCCAAAACCTGGACGTACCTTTCAGCATTGATCATGCCATGGGCACTAACACACTCCCTTACCATCACAGATGCTGGCTTTTCATTTATTTTCATTTCCTTTATTTACCCAGGTAAAAAACTCATTGAGATTGACATCTCTTTTCCAAGAGTGACCTGGCCAAGACAGCAGCCAAAACATTGTTACAGCGATGAGACAAGACAACAATCAAACACAATTTCACACAAGAGTAAAACAATTAAGACCATTAAAAACCACAGTGAAATTCAGCATGTACTAGAAGCAGTCACAATGTCCAATAGTGTTAGTTTCACGTTCCTTCAAAAGAGATTTAAATTCACCCAAAGTCACAGGATCAGTTAATTTCAGATCCTTTTGGAGTTTGTTCCAAGTTATTTATTGTTATTTTGAACTTTTGAACTTTGCGCTGGTAACAATCTGGATGGATTTTTTCCTCTTTTGTCCAGAGGACACATTGTCCATGATTTCCAAAAACAGTTTGAAATGTGGACTCATCAGACCACAGCACACTTTTCCACTTTGCCTCTGTCCATTTCAAATGAGCTCGGGCCCAGAAAAGGTGGCGGCGTTTCTGGATGTTGTTGATGTATGGCTTTCGTTTTGCATGGTAGAGTTTTAACTTGCACTTGTAGATGTAGCGATGAACTGTGTTAACTGACAATGGTTTTCTGAAGTGTTCTTGAGCCCACGCGGTAAGATCCTTTACACAATGATGTCAGTTTTTAATGCAGTGCCACCTGAGGGATCGAAGGTCACAGGCATTCAATGTTGGCTTTCGGCCTTGCCGCTTACGTGTAGAAAGTTCTCCAGATTCTCTGAATCTTCTGATTATATTACGGCCTGTAGATCATGGAATCCCTAAATTCCTTGCAATTGAACGTTGAGAAACATTGTTCTTAAGCTGCTGGACTATTTTTTCACACAGTTGTTCACAAAGTGGTGATCCTTGCACCATCTTTGCTTGTGAACAGCTGAGCCTTTTGGGGACGCTCCTCTTATACCCAATCATGACACTCACAATTAGTGTCCTCAGTTCCCAAACGCTTATTGAGTGTTGTCAGAAGGAAAGGTGATGTCACACAGTGGTAAACATCCCACTGTCCCAGCTTTTTTGAAAGGTGTTGCAGGCATCCATTTCAAAATGAGCAAATATTTGCACAAAAACAAAGTTTATCAGTTTGAACATTAAATATCTTGTCTTTGTGGTGTATTCAACTGAATATAGGTTGAAGAGGATTTGCAAATTATTGTGTTCTGTTTTTATTTAATTTCACACAATGTCCCAACTTCATTGCATTGGGGTTGTACCTATTAACTAAATTTTAATGTTGTTTAGAAGAAGAACAGCCTTTATTGTCATTGTACATACTGTACATCCGATGAAATTTGCCCACTGCATCTAACTCATCCCAATTGCAATTAAACACAATCCAACCACTCGGAGCAGTGGGCAGTCACAGTCCGACACCCAGGGACCAACTGCAGATGTGGAGACGCTGCCTTGGTCAGGGGCAGAGAAAGGAGCAGACCCTTAATAAGCATTTAAAAAAAAATAAAATTTACCAATGCTAAAATGAATGTGCTTTGAAAATAGTTTGTCACAGGAAGTGCGCAGTGTTTGGCACACATCCAGTTTCAGCACTGCTCACCTTAAACTGTCAGCTTATGGTGATGATCTTCAAAGGTCTATTTGAAGAGTTTCAGTCAGGTTTTAGAATTCATCATAGTACAGAAACAGCATTAGTGAAGGTTACAAATGATCTTCTTATGGCCTCGGACAGTGGACTCATCTCTGTGCTTGTTCTGTTAGACCTCAGTGCTGCTTTTGATACTGTTGACCATAAAATTTTATTACAGAGATTAGAGCATGCCATAGGTATTAAAGGCACTGCGCTGCGGTGGTTTGAATCATATTTGTCTAATAGATTACAATTTGTTCATGTAAATGGGGAATCTTCTTCACAGACTAAAGTTAATTATGGAGTTCCACAAGGTTCTGTGCTAGGACCACTTTTATTCACTTTATACATGCTTCCCTTAGGCAGTATTATTAGACAGTATTGTTTAAATTTTCATTGTTACGCAGATGATACCCAGCTTTTTCTATCCATGAAGCCAGAGGACACACACCAATTAGCTAAACTGCAGGATTGTCTTACAGACATAAAGACATGGATGACCTCTAATTTCCTGCTTTTAAACTCAGATAAAACTGAAGTTATTGTACTTGGCCCCACAAATCTTAGAAACATGGTGTCTAACCAGATCCTTACTCTGGATGGCATTACCCTGACCTCTAGTAATACTGTGAGAAATCTTGGAGTCATTTTTGATCAGGATATGTCATTCAAAGCGCATATTAAACAAATATGTAGGACTGCTTTTTTGCATTTATGCAATATCTCTAAAATTAGAAAGGTCTTGTCTCAGAGTGATGCTGAAAAACTAATTCATGCATTTATTTCCTCTAGGCTGGACTATTGTAATTCATTATTATCAGGTTGTCCTAAAAGTTCCCTAAAAAGCCTTCAGTTAATTCAAAATACTGCAGCTAGAGTACTAACGGGGACTAGAAGGAGAGAGCATATCTCACCCATATTGGCCTCTCTTCATTGGCTTCCTGTTAATTCTAGAATATAATTTAAAATTCTTCTTCTTACTTATAAGGTTTTGAATAATCAGGTCCCATCTTATCTTAGGGACCTCGTAGTACCATATCACCCCAATAGAGCACTTCGCTCTCAGACTGCAGGCTTACTTGTAGTTCCTAGGGTTTGTAAGAGTAGAATGGGAGGCAGAGCCTTCAGCTTTCAGGCTCCTCTCCTGTGGAACCAGCTCCCAATTCAGATCAGGGAGACAGACACCCTCTCTACTTTTAAGATTAGGCTTAAAACTTTCCTTTTTGCTAAAGCTTATAGTTAGGGCTGGATCAGGTGACCCTGAACCATCCCTTAGTTATGCTGCTATAGACGTAGACTGCTGGGGGGTTCCCATGATGCACTGTTTCTTTCTCTTTTTGCTCTGTATGCACCACTCTGCATTTAATCATTAGTGATCGATCTCTGCTCCCCTCCACAGCATGTCTTTTTCCTGGTTCTCTCCCTCAGCCCCAACCAGTCCCAGCAGCGGATTGCCCCTCCCTGAGCCTGGTTCTGCTGGAGGTTTCTTCCTGTTAAAAGGGAGTTTTTCCTTCCCACTGTAGCCAAGTGCTTGCTCACAGGGGGTCGTTTTGACCGTTGGGGTTTTACATAATTATTGTATGGCCTTGCCTTACAATATAAAGCGCCTTGGGGCAACTGTTTGTTGTGATTTGGCGCTATATAAAAAATTGATTGATTGATTGATTGAAATGTGCACAATAGGGTGCATTTCAATCTAGTGTTAATATAAATATATTAACACCAGATTTTCACATAGGCAGGGGTGGTGGCCAAGTGGTTAATGCGCTTGGTTTCAGTTCAGAAGGTTCCGGGTTCAAATCCCACCCCTGCCACATTTCTCCATGTAATGTGGCGTTGCATCAGGAAGGGCATCCGGCGTAAAACTTGTGCCAATTCAACATGCAGATCCACCTTGGATTTGCTGTGGCGACCCCAAGTGCAAACAATGGAGCAGCCGAAGGGACTTACTTTTACCAGATTTTCACATAATTGTCTCGGATGCAATATGGTTTGAGAAACATCTGCGTATGCTTTATGTATCCACAGCTGCTGTTCATTCTGTCCACAGAGCTGTCCATGGTCCTGACTGCTGTACTATGGCAGACAGATGTGCACAGGACTTACAACTTACATTTCTATTACACAGACAGACATGATATATGTCACATTTAATTTTATTTAAGCAGTGGATTTTTTTTTCATTAAAAATAGACCACTATAAATGAATGTTTAATCATACTGTTTTCTGTGTTAAAGAAGACTATTGAGTGAAAATAAAGAAATGCATATCCAAACAGCTCACAGGGAACAATACTGAATCAGATTCATGTGTGTCTGCATTAACTGTGAATCACTGGGTAACTGAGCACCAATTTTTCAAATGTGGAAAATTACAGATGGAATTTCAGCCCCTGAAATTCCTTTTAGCCATGAGCAATTGTGTTGGATCTGTAAACTTCACCTAATTGCATGTTCATCTCTCATAATTTTACACACTTGGGTAGACATACCCTAAATCAGGGATTCTTTATCTGGCCCTCAAACACCCCCGTACCTATACATTTTCCATCTCTCCCTGACTGCCACAAGCTGATTTGCTAATTCAGGTGTCTGTTTGGAGTTGATTGGCTGTGCGCCTGAATTAGCAAATCAGCCTGTGCCTGAGCAGGGAGAGATGGAAAATGTGCAGGGTCAGAGGTCCTTGAGGACTGGATTGAGAACACCTGCCCTAAATTGTACACTGATGAAACAAACCATGTTAAATGGACAGTACATGCTACACTCAGGAAAGGAACTGCTGTCTCAACAAGAAAAATTGATCGCAACTTAGTTATTTCAACTTTCAACTGAGTTAATGCCACAAAACCTCTCTAGTTAAGTTGAAATAACTTTAAAAAAATATGCAAATTGGTACATCACTTTTTCTCGTTGAGACAGCGGTTCATTTTTTAGAGTGGACTTTGTGTATTTGGAAGACACACTCCTCAATGTACACTCTCAGTAAATCAGCATGCAAATTTTTTGCATAAACTATGGTGTTTGGTCATGTTTTTAATGCACACAAATCTTTCATAAATCAGGCTTTAAATATTCAAATCAATACCCGAAGATACGGAGAAAAAAGGTAGATTGGTAGGTCCCTGACTCACTTAAAAAGTTATAAATCTGGTGGAGTACATATATTATTTGTAAACCACAATAAGTATTTCAAAGATTACCAAGCAAATAAATCAAACAAAGCAAACCTGTTCCTCGGGCTAACTTATGACATAAATACGAGAAATGTCTCAGTGATGCAAAACATAATTCCATTAACTATAGTAACAAATATTCAATAATAACCAAAGCAACAAATGTTCTCAGATACATATAGACCCTACGCTGACTGTTGTGTGATCCTAGCTCATTCAACTGTGTATAAATATCTTTCACATCAAATCAACTTGTTTCAAATCACCTGCTCAGCACAGCTCGTGACCTCTTCCTTTTGATACAGACTCAAACAATTTTTAGAACTGATTTAAAAACATTCTAGAACAGTGTTTTGTGTTAGCCATCAGAAATCTGCAATATGTTTTGGCACCATCCTCAGATTCTATCTAATCTTTAACACCGGAATTATATCATGTTGCATATTTCATCTCATATTTGCCCTATATCGTACCCTTTGTGTTTCTCTCAGTGGTTGTAGTCTGTTTGCTGAGTGGAGTGACAAGCACATAATCTAGCCAGTGTTTAGGAGTATCAACCCCAGCTGTTCATACTAATTTACGATCATTTATCTCCCACTAACCATCCAGCAGGTGGCAGATGTGTCTATGGGATATGACACAGGCAAAACAAAGTGGCTCTTTTGATTGATCAGATAAATATGAAACATTTGCTTGATGTTTTGTCATCAGTTCATGCTTTCATACATCACAGTAGCTTCAAGAGTGGTGATGCTGTAAATGTAAACATACAGGAGGAGGAGGGCGGGAACAAAACAAATCCCTCAGAGAAATTGACATCAGGATATACCGCTGTGATTACTGGCGGCCAGATTCAGAAAAGGATTTGGGGAAGAAGACACTCACTCAATTTGTTTCCTGCTTTGTGTCTCAAACGCATTTGTGTGCAGGTGCGCCTACAATATGTAATCACGCACTTGCAGGAAGCGTATAAATTTTCATAATTAACATAAAGGATGTGGATGGACATAAATGGTTTTGGTTTAAACAGAGGCGGCTCTGTGCCTCCCAGCACTCGTGAAAATGAAGAAAAGTGCCAGCAGGTGAACAAATGAGTGAATAAATGTGAACTAAAGAAGGATGTGTGCACCAATTTAGATGGCGCCCAAAGCGAGACTGTGGATCAACTGATTTGTCTCTTCAAATTTGCGGCAGAGGAAAGTAATCGTGTGAGATGGGCGGTAAAATCAGCTCAACCTCCTCCCCACCAACCTGCTCTTCTAATCCGCTCCTTAACGCTTACCAGCTAACATTAATAATATGGGAGTAACTTTGGGAAAATAATCCATCCATGCTGACAGAAGTATCCAAACACCTGCATGTGTTTAAAATAACTACAATGAAAAAAGAAAAATAAAACAGGTAATTTACATTTTTTTTAAACTTTCAAATTTTACATATCAAAAAATAAATTAATAAATAAATAAAAATCAGGGAATTCATAGTGGAATTCAGAGATTTTATATGATGTCCACATATGAACAATAGCATCAAATTATTTGAATGTTTGTGCAGGCTCTAGTCTAAACCTTTGCCAGAAACTGAAGCATTACCACGGCTCGCTCACTTTCATATTATATATATATATATATATATATATATATATATATATATATATATATATATATATATATATATACACACACACACACACAAAGAGAGAGAGAGGGAGAGTGCCCAATCTCATATTTACAAGATCAGGAGACACCTGATCTCATAATTATGAGCTCTTTTCTTGTAATTACAAGATCAGGAGTCTATTTTTTTTTCTTATCCAGTGAATACAATATGACTACGGAAGTGTACAACCCCTGGCAAAAATTATGGAATCACCGGCCTCGGAGGATGTTCATTCAGTTGTTTAATTTTGTAGAAAAAAAAGCAGATCACAGACATGACACAAAACTAAAGTCATTTCAAATGGCAACTTTCTGGCTTTAAGAAACACTATAAGAAATCAAGAAAAAAAGATTGTGGCAGTCAGTAACGGTTACTTTTTTAGACCAAGCAGAGGAAAAAAAAAATATGGAATCACTCAATTCTGAGGAAAAAATTATGGAATCACCCTGTAAATTTTCATCCCCAAAACTAACACCTGTTTCAAGCTGAAAAACCTCCACATTTCAGGCTCTATTGATCCAGGACGTCGTGAGAGAACAGAGAAGTTTCAGAAGAAGTCGGTTTCAGCATTTTATCTGGATATTCCACTGTTAAAGGAGATTTTTTTTTTAATGAAAGACGTACGGACGGGTCCGCGCATCGGTACGCAGCCGGCGCGGTGCGGCGGCACAGGAAAAACACCTCCGTGTTGATAACCATTTGTAAAATCCAGGCGGCTTTTGATGGCTTTCAGTGGAGTGAGTATATGAGAAATTGTTTAACAGCTGGACATGTTCCAACTTGTCCTTAAGGCTTCCAACGGAGGTGTTTTTCCTGTGGCAGAGCGTTGCGGCGGCTGCGAGCCGACGCTGCAATCCGCCTGCACGTCTTTCATTAAAAAAATCTCCTTTAACAGTGGAATATCCGGATAAAATGCTGAAACCGACTTCTTCTGAAACTTCTCTGTTCTCTCACGATGTCCTGGATCAACAGAGCCTGAAATGTGGAGGTTTTCAGCTTGAAACAGGCTGATGACGGTGCCTGAGAGCGCTGAGCGACGTCTCGCTCCGTGGGAAGTCCTTAAAGCGACAGAATCACCTCAAAATCTCTCATCAGCCGTTAAAATTTTCACTGAAAACCAGCTTAATTTTTCAAACCGTGTCCACTTCGATGTGCCTCACAGGTTTAGAAAAAATTTTGATCAAAGCGCCAGTCTCTCAGCAACTTCTCAGACAAAGGAATTCCGATGAGGGGCTGGACGACTCCTCCCACAAGGAGTGCTCACAGGCGAATGACGTCATCGACAGGCGTGGAAAAACTCACGCATGCGCACGAGGGTTCAAGCATGTCTGACGTAAAAACATATGAATGAAATCCATATAGTTTTTGAAAAAAATAAAAAAGACCTATACTTTATTGACAGCCCTCGTATATCATGATAAGATATATTAAAAACAATAAATGCAATCATCACTAGGTATTCAAATTAAAAAGGCCCATAATCAGAGTAAACTGATACTATGATTAACATTATCAGAGCAACATAAAAAACACTTCTGTTTTGCTTATATAATGTGCCATGTACCTGCACCGCCACCTGCTGGACATGTCTCAGCTTGGTGGATTGAATCAGTTTATCACATCCAACCATTCGTCCAGTCACTCACTCATTCATCTTCAACCACTTACTCCAATTAAGGGTCATTCCTTCACTAAACTTGCTTATTCCAGTTAAGGGTCACAGGTGATGTAGAGCCTATCCATAGAGGAACTGGACAGAGTGCACTTCCTGTACTGCTTTCATAGGATTAATGTTCCCATAAACAAACAACAACAGTGTACCCAGATGTGTAAGCAAAGTGCATACAATTTCAATGCGCAATTAATGACGAGTGACAAAAACAGAGCATAACAGCGACAATAAAGCCCTGAAAAAGTGAACTGACAACCCAGTCCAATCATCACAAATAATCACTTTTCTTAGAAATGGTGTGCAAAGTTTGTCAAAGTTACTGAAAACCAGGCACACACGTTTGGTACAGAAAGAGGCAAGTGAAAAAGCATTTTCCCCATTAATTTTCCCAGTTAAAAAACAAAATTTAATTTTGATATATATATACACGAGGGCTGTCAATAAAGTAACGGTCCTTTTTATTTTTTTCAAAAACTATATGGATTTCATTCATATGTTTTTACGTCAGACATGCTTGAACCCTCGTGCGCATGCGTGAGTTTTTCCACGCCTGTCGGTGACGTCATTCGCCTGTGAGCACTCCTTGTGGGAGGAGTCGTCCAGCCCCTCGTCGGAATTCCTTTGTCTGAGAAGTTGCTGAGAGACTGGCGCTTTGTTTGATCAAAATTTTTTCTAAACCTGTGAGACACATCGAAGTGGACACGGTTCGAAAAATTAAGCTGGTTTTCGGTGAAAATTTTAACAGCTGATGAGAGATTTTGTTCCAACTTGTCCTTAAAGCTTCCAACAGAGGTGTTTTTCCTGTGGCGGAGCGTCGCGTGATGCGCGGACCCGTCCGCACGTCTTTCATTAAAAAAATCTCCTTTAACAGTGGAATATCCGGATAAAATGCTGAAACCGACTTCTTCTGAAACTTCTCTGTTCTCTCACGACATCCTGGATCAATAGAGCCTGAAATGTGGAGGTTTTCAGCTTGAACAGGCTGACGACGGCGGCTGAGAGCGCAGCGCGACGTCTCGCACCGTGGGAAGTCCTTAAAGCGACAGTATCACCTCAAAATCTCTCATCAGCCGTTAAAATTTTCACTGAAAACCAGCTTAATTTTTCGAACCGTGTCCACTTCGATGTGTCTCACAGGTTTAGAAAAAATTTTGATCAAACAAAGCGCCAGTCTCTCAGCAACTTCTCAGACAAAGGAATTCCGACGAGGGGCTGGACGACTCCTCCCACAAGGAGTGCTCACAGGCGAATGACGTCACCGACAGGCGTGGAAAAACTCACGCATGCGCACGAGGGTTCAAGCATGTCTGATGTAAAAACATATGAATGAAATCCATATAGTTTTTGAAAAAATAAAAAGGACCGTTGCTTTATTGACAGACCTCGTATATATATATATATATATATATATATATATATATATATATATATATACACTCAACAAAAATATAAACGCAACACAGGTGCATTTTATTGATGGCATTTTGAATGCACAGAGATACCGTGACGAGATCCTGAGGCCCATTGTTGTGCCATACATCCAAGAACATCACCTCATGTTGCAGCAGGATAATGCACGGCCCCATGTTGCAAGGATCTGTACACAATTCTTGGAAGCTGAAAATGTCCCAGTTCTTACGTGGCCGGCATACTCACCGGACATGTCACCCATTGAGCATGTTTGGGATGCTCTGGACCGGCGGATACGACAGCGTGTACCAGTTCCTGCCAATATCCAGCAACTTCGCACAGCCATTGAAGAGGAGTGGACCAACATTCCACAGGCCACAATTGACAACCTGATCAACTCTATGCAAAGGAGATGTGTTGCACTGCATGAGGCAAATGGTGGTCACACCAGATACTGACTGGTATCCCCCCCAATAAAACAAAACTGCACCTTTCAGAGTGGCCTTTTATTGTGGACAGTCTAAGGCACACCTGTGCACTAATCATGGTGTCTAATCAGCATCTTGATATGGCACACCTGTGAGGTGGGATGGATTATCTCAGCAAAGGAGAAGTGCTCACTATCACAGATTTAGACTGGTTTGTGAACAATATTAGAGGGAAATGGTGATATTGTGTATGTGGAAAAAGTTTTAGATCTTTGAGTTCATCTCATACAAAATGGGAGCAAAACCAAAAGTGTTGCGTTTATATTTTTGTTGAGTGTATATATATATATACAGTAGTGTTCAGAATAATAGTAGTGCTATGTGACTAAAAAGACTAATCCAGATTTTAAGTATATTTCTTATTGTTACATGGGAAACAAGGTACCAGTAGATTCAGTAGATTCTCACAAATCCAACAAGACCAAACATTTATGATATGCACACTCTTAAAGCTATGAGATTGGACTAACTAGTAAAAAAAAAAAAAAAAAAAAAAAAGTAGAAAAGGGGGTGTTCACAATAATAGTAGCATCTGCTGTTGATGCTACAAACTCAAAACTATTATGTTCAAACTGATTTTTTAGCAATCCTGTGAATCACTAAACTACTATTTAGTTGTATAACCACAGTTTTTCATGATTTCTTCACATCTGCGAGGCATTAATTTTGTTGGATTGGAACCAAGATTTTGCTCGGTTACTAGTGTGCTTGGGGTCATTGTCTTGTTGAAACACCCATTTCAAGGGCATGTCCTCTTCAGCATAAGGCAACATGACCTCTTCAAGTATTTTGACATATCCAAACTGATCCATGATACCTGGTATGCGATATATAGGCCCAACACCATAGTAGGAGAAACATGCCCATATCATGATGCTTGCACCACCATGCTTCACTGTCTTCAATGTAAACTGTGGCTTGAATTCAGAGTTTGGGGGTCGTCTCACAAACTGTCTGCGGCCCTTGGACCCAAAAAGAACAATTTTACTCTCATCAGTCCACAAAATATTCCTCCATTTCTCTTTAGGCCAGTTGATGTGTTCTTTGGCAAATTGTAACCTCTTCTGCACGTCTTTTATTTAACAGAGGGACTTTGTGGGGATCCTTGCAAATAAATTAGCTTCACACAGGCGTCTTCTAACTGTCACAGCACTTACAGGTAACTCCAGACTGTCTTTGATCATCCTGGAGCTGATCAATGGGTGAGCCTTTGCCATTCTTCTTATTCTTCTATCCATTTTGATGGTTGCTTTCCGTTTTCTTCCACGTGTCTCTGTTTTTTTTTGTCCATTTTAAAGCATTGGAGATCATTGTAGATGAACAGCCTATAATTTTTTGCACCTGTGTATAGGTTTTCCCCTCTCCAATCAACTTTTTAATCAAACTACGCTGTTCTTCTGAACAATGACTTGAACGTCCCATTTTCCTCAGGCTTTCAAAGAGATAAGCATGTTCAACAGGTGCTGGCTTACATCCTTACATAGGGGACACCTGATTCACACCTGTTTGTTCCACAAAATTGACAAACTCACTGACTGAATGCCACACTACTATTATTGTGAACACCCCCTTTTCTACTTGGTTTTACTAATAGCCCAATTTCATAGCCTTAAGAGTGTGCATATCATGAATGCTTGGTCTTGTTGGATTTGTGAGAATCTTCTTTTACCTTGTTTCCCATGTAACAATAAGAAATATACTCAAAACCTGGATTAATCTTTTTAGTCACATAACACTAATATTATTCTGAACACTACTGTATTTTATATTATATATATATATATATATATATATATATATATATATATATATATATTCATTTTAGGTTAGACACAGTGTGCTGTTCATCAGTATTATTTGAAAACATGTTCAGTATTGAAAAGTGATTTAACTTATTAAAACAAATCACTAAAATTCTCACTTGTGAAAGGAAATGTTGCCTCCCCATGTGGCAGGTTTGGTTGTGCTTTTCAGATTTTTAATTTTCTGTTCAGACAAAACATGCTTAAACTGTGTGTTGCCCAAGGCTAAAGTGACAAGGCCGCCTCCTTGCAGGTGCACAAGAATGGCTGACTGCTCCCTCTAGTTCTTCTTCTGTAGAGCTCTATGAGACAATCCCAGCGGCCACAAGGCCACCAGTCTACTGCAGGACCCACACATACAGACAAACAAATTCACACTCACTCACACCTATGATCAGTTTAAAGTTGCCAGTTCAATTAACCTGCATGTCTTTGGAAGCGGGAGAAAACCGGAACACCCCGGCTTTGGAAAATCCAAGGTATGACTTGTGTTTTTGCACCCACAGTAATTTGAACTGCCGTCTAACTGACAGGTGGCCCTGGGCGTTCCATTAAACGTCTCACCTCAGCAGAAGAGTATCCTGATGACGAGTATCTTGACATGTCAAAGTCATCATCGCTGAAATAAAAAAAGACAAATTATCTTACAGTTTGTCTGGTTTATTGAGGCGAAAGAGCAGACAGCTGTATATTCACCTGTCAGTGTCTAGGGCCACCAAGGGCTTCTCATCTGGGCTCTGGTCTAAAGATGAATAGCCTTTATTGGGAACTACCAACCTGTGAGAGAGGAGTAACAATAAGAGGAGGAGAAAGTGAACATGACAGGAACACGGCAGAAAGACAGGATCAAGAGATGAGTGAGATAAAACAAGATGCTGAGGAAAAGTAAAAGAAGTGCAAAGCTGAACGACGGCAACAACGGAACAGGAAGTGCTCCAATTTCACACTGAGACGAGCATCTAAGCATGGATGAATAAAATTCTGTTTCTGACAAAGATAACTAAAATGATGCTCTGCTGTATGTCTATGTAACTATACAAACAAGATCAATGAACAAGTTTCATTTGGTGCAGTATCTTTCAGTTGAGGCTGCATGAGTATGAGGGCCCCGATGTGCAAAACACAAATACAGTTCACAAAAGCTCAAGGTAAACAGCATTTTTGAAAACACAAGAAACCACTTAAACCTATTTGGAATAAATAACATTAGAACCCAACAAGAATTTAAAATGCATATCGAAATGCACAAAAGCTTCTTTCATGTGGCATACCACATGCTGGTATGTAAAACACTATTTCATGATGAAACTGTGTGTGCAATTAGCAGAGCACAAAAATGACATCACGCTGTGTGGGTTTGAATCGACTACATAAAAAAAAAACCTAAAAAAACAAACAAAAAGAAAAAGACATTTTCTTTCATGCAGCAGTTGAAGATCACAGCAGGTTTGTAACCAAACCAACAGCGACCTCTTCTCACCGTGTTCTGGCCATGACATTGTTCTTCTTGGGCTGCTGGTTGACCGGGCTACCAACAGTGTTGGTGTTCTTCAGCGAACCCTTCCTGGCCAGCTCTCTCTGTTTCTCTGCAAAAAATGCACAAACATACAAAAAGCAAATGATACATAGCTGTAGGAGCAAAAAAGTATGATTGTATTTGGACAGGTTTGTAACTAATCTATGAACTAATATCTATAACTAATGCATGATCACAAAAACAGGCATTAAAATTGCATATATAAAACAAACAAACAAACAAAAAAGCCATTTAACTCTATTATTCTGTATTTTGAAGCTTATATACACACACACACATAGGGGAAAATAATTATTTGACACCCTGTCAGTTTTGCAGGTTTTCCCACCTACACAGAATGGAGAGGTCTGTAATTTTTATCATAGGTACACTTCAACTGTGAGAGACAGAATCTAAAAAACAAATCCAGAAAATCACATTGTATGATTTTTTAATAATTAATTTGCATTTTATTACATAAAATAAGTATTTGACACCCTCCCAACCAGCAAGAATTCTGGCTCACACAGACCTGTTAATTTTTCTTTAAGAAGCCCTCTTATTCTGCACTCTTTACATGTATTAATTGCACCTGTTTGAACTTGTTACCTGTATAAAAGACACCTGTTCACACGCTCAATCAATCACACTCCAACCTGTCCACCATAGCCAAGACCAAAGAGCTGTCTACGGACACCAGGGACAAAACTGTAGACCTGCACAAGGCTGGGATGGACTACAGGACAACAGGCAAGCAGCTTGGTGAGAAGACAACAACTGTTATGATTATTTATTAAATATTAGATAAATTATTAGAATTTATTAGATAACAACTGCTGATTATTAGAAAGTGAAAGAAACACAAGATGACTGTCAATCTCCCTCAGTCTGGGATTCTATGCAAGATCTCACTTCGTGGGGTAAGGATGATTCTGAGAAAGCTCAGAACTACACAGGAGGACCTGGTCAATGACCTGAAGAGAGCTGGGACCACAGTCACAAAGATCATATTAGTAACACATGATGCTGTCATGGTTTAAAATCCTGCAGTGCAGCAAGGTCCACCTGCTCAAGCCAGCACATGTCCAGGCCCGTTTGAAGTTCACCAGTGACCATCTGGATGATCCAGAGGAGGCATGGGAGAAGGTCATGTGGTCAGATGAGACCAGAATAGAGCTTTTTGGAATCATCTCCACTTACCATGTTTAGAGGATGAGAACAACCCCAAGAAAACCATCCCAAATGTGAAGCATGGGGAAGGAAACATCATACTCTGGGGGTGCTCTTCTGCAAAGGGGACAGGACGACTGCACCGTATTGAAGGGAGGATGGATGGGGTCATGTATTGTGAGATTTTGGCAAACAACCTCCTTCCCTCAGTAAGAGCATTAAAGATGGGTCATGGCTGGGTCTTCCAGCATGACAATGACCCCAAACACACAGCCAGGGCAACTAAGGAGGGGCTCTAAGAAGCATTTCAAGGTCCTGGAGTGGCCTGGCCAGTCTCCAGACCTGAACTCAATAGAAAATCTTTGAAGGGAGCTGAAACACCAAACCTGAAAGATTTGGAGAAGATCTGTATGGAGGAGTGGACCAAAGTCCCTGTTGCAGTGTGTGAAAACTTGGTCAAGAACTACAGGAAACATCTGATCTCTGTAATAGCAGACAAATGTTTCTGTACCAATTGTTAAGCTCTGTTTTTCTAGGGGGTCAAATACTTATTTTATGCAATAAAATGCAAATTAATTATTTAAAAATCATACAATGTGATTTACTGTTTTTTTGTTTTTTTTTTTTAGATTCTGTCTCTCACAGTTGAAGTGTACCTACGATAAAAATTACAGACCTCTCCATTCTTTGTAGGTGGGAAAACCTGCAAAACTGACAGGGGATCAAATACTTATTTTCTCCACTGTATATACACACACACAGTGGTGGGCAGAGCTAACCAAAAAGTTATCGTATGCAAACCGTGTAATTTCGTAGCTGCTTCCAATGCCTCGTACACCTGTTGCTACAACTATTTGCACACACCAGCGGCTGAAAGAGTGTGTGCTGTGCGAGCCCATAGCACCCTCTCGTGGCAGGTGTCAGCCAAATTTCAACTGACACGCACAAACATCTAACACCGCTCATTTGGCACTTTGAAAATGTGTGACCATTGACATTCTTGGCACGACAGCAGACTGGAAATAATCACTGTCGTACTTGGAGTGAAATTTGTCTACGTTTCCCACAAGTGTGGCATTGCAAACACACACTGACACGTGAGTGTATGCGCTCCAATGACAGGAGGTGGGGCGTCTGACAGAAGCAGCTGTGAGGATCTGTGGATCTGGACAACACCTACTGTGTTTGGACAGACATGGACTAACAACTGCCCACTGTGAGGCGCGTCTGTCTAATTGCTGTACTTATGTGGACATAAATAAAAACATATTGCCATGGCGACAAGCTGCAGCGAGCAAGGGTAAGCATGAAGCGGACACTGACAGACTGCCAGGTTGAAATGGACCGTCAGATCAGAACACACAGCGAGTGATGTGAACGCCACGTCACCCACGTGAGCGATGTTCCACATGATGCGGTGTCAGTGCTGCGGCGTGCCGTCCACAAGACACATGTCGGGCGACTGGACACATCCGACCAGTAGGTGTGGACATGACCAGAGCCCACTGCTTCTCATTCATGTCATTTCATGACTGTATGCCTGTGACCATGGGTCATCTACAGAGGAACAGACGGATCATATTTGTATTGCTCGCTTGATAAATGCAGTTTTTAATATGGTGTGGGATTTTAATTTTTTTTGTAATACTTCCATGTCTTTCTTGATATGAAGCAGTTTCCCGCAGCTTTCAAAGGACAGCTCCATAGCTCAGTGGTAAAGTTTCTGACTGGCAATCACAGCTTTTGGAAAGCACGGATTTGCGTCCTGTGGGTGGGATGTTTTTTTTTTCCTTTCTATTTTTATGTTTTCCACATAAGCAGCGTGATGTAGTCCCACAGATACCAGCTAGTTTTTTATTTTTTTATTTATTCCACATAAGCGGCGCAATGTGGTGCACCTCGCACTGTACTCCTGCTCGAAAGACACCTTTGCGTGCATGCCTGCCCGTCGGCGCGATGTTTCGTGATGCGCTAATACGATTTTTTTGTGCTGTTTCGTACTGCGCAAAACAGAGGACAGGACAAAACAACAGTTGCATTGGTAAAGTTCTCTGACAGCTGTGCAAAACCTTTGAGCATGGACTTTGCGATGGACTTGACAGATATCAGCTGACACAGACCACATTTAATGAGTGAGAAAAAGGATTGGAACAGAACAAAAATGGACACAAAGTAGTGAGTTATTTGTGATGTATTTTTTAATTTGTGATGAAATCAGACGTAATATTGGCTGTATTCAGGCATCAGCCCACTTCCTCTTCAGGCAGAACTTTGTGCAGAAGGCCCAGGGCACACCAACAAGTGAATATGGTATATTCTTTGTTTTCTAAACTCCAGAGCGCTGTGTGTGTCCTGTAACTGACAGAGGATATACTGTAAGTGATACCGGTCATTACTAGGTCAATGATTCCTCCCCAGTTTCTTTTGGCTGCTCCCATTCGGGGTTTCAGCAGCAGAAACATCTCCACCAAACACACACTTGTTATGGGTGTCCAACTGATCTCTAATGCCCGATGGATCTCTGTCTGTTTAATTGTAAGTGTGTGCGTGTGTGTGTTTGTGCCCACCTGTACACCCATCTAAATGTGTCTCTGCTTGTAGTAGCATCGATGTAACACCAGGGGTGGATTGTTCATAAGGGCGATGCACTCTGAGTCTACCCCTGTTACAGTGGTTATCAATTCGACTCAACCTTTATTTCTAAAGCACGTTTAAAATGACAGCAGTCAACCAAAGTGCTGCACATAATTAAAAAATGGGCACCAAGTTACCCCCAATCGTAAATAAATGAATTAAAAATAACAATAAAATTGCAACAGGCAATAAAACAGATAAAAGACAAAATAAAATAAAGTAAAAAGTAGTAGGAAATAATTTAATTTGATTCAATATTTTATTTTATTTACATAGTGCCAAATCAAAATAAAGCTGCCTCAGGTGCAACACATAAGTAAGGTCTAACCTTACCAAACCCTTGAGCTGGCGTGCCCAATGAGTGGAATGGTTGATTGCGGGCTGAGTTCCAGTCAATCGCATGGAAAAAAAAATCTGTCACTGGACTCGAGAGGATTTAGTGCTGCTATAACAGACTGATGCAGCAGGTGGCAGCAATGCACCAACAAAGATGCCGACTGCTGTTAAATGCCAGAGTAGAAGAAGAGCTCTTCTATGGCGGATAAGAAAAATGATAATTTTCATCCTGTATTATTTTTTCATTTATTCGCATGGCAAATCCATCTGTCTTATCTGCAATGTAAATGTGGCTTTACTGAAGAAAGGGAATTTGGAGCAGCATTTCAAATGATTCACAAGAAATACAATGCTAACTTCTAATGCAAACCCGGCTAAATCTGCTCGCTCAAAAAGTCGACGAGCAGCACAGTGATTCATGGTCCATAAATATGAAGAGTGATGAATGTGGCGAACAAGATTGCAGTGTTCTGTTCAGGCCAGGAGTCTGAGGGCGCATTATTCCGTTTGCACCTGGAGGAGACACACATCTGCTGTATACAGCCGTTAGGTGGCTCAGCAGAGGTAAATTTCTGGACGGCTGGACTGAAAGGCGCAGGACATGCAGGAGCCGAAAATGTCACAGGAGTGTGCAGGGGGTCTGGAAAAAAAAACAAAACAAAAAAAACAACAACAAAAAAAAAAACACTGGGGTGCCATGGTGGCTGCTGTATCACTGTATTACATTACTAAGCCATATATATCAATTTATAACTCAAAACTATCAAAAGGGGTCAGAAATATAAGTGTAAAGATGATTGAATATATCCTCAGAGCAGTAAACTGATCAGTCCGTGTGAACACCGCGCAGATCGCTGCTGCTGCGTTCATATACGGCTGGAAATTACAGCCTGTTTGCTTGGATTTTTTTTATGTGGGTGGGGGGGTCTGCTTCACTTGGCTCAGGCACCTTATATAGGCCAGAATTAATCTTTTGTGTGGATACAATGAGTTATTTTACCAAAAATAAAACAAAAATCACGCTCCTGCCACAAGCAACTGCTGAGTCTTCTGCCTGAAATTAAAGAATTTCTGAACTGTTCAAACCATGTTGAACATGCATATCTTTTGGATTTGAAAGCAAGTTTAAAAGCATATTACATTTGCTATCAAGCAAGTTGCAACAGTGTGACTTGCAGAACTTTCCACACATGGACACAGAACTTAAGCACCAGGACAAAGACCGTGGAGCCTAAGAGTCCACGTTATGATGATCATGCGCAGAGCATCTTGTCAGAATTTGACAGGCGCTTCACTGACTTTGCATCCAAAGAGCCTGATTTCAGTTTTCTCTGACTGTATATCATCCAAAGTGACATCACTCTTCAACCTGGATCCTCACAGTGAAAAATGACATTGAGCTCAAATCCAGAGCAACATCTGACATGAATGTCCAAATCTCTTATCTAATGCACACAGAGTGTCTGAGTGCCTGCTTATGGCTGCACTCAGCTCCTACTGTCCGGACTATGAGAGACCAGCTTCCTCTTCTCAAGGCCATTAGTCCCACTAAGGTAGAGAACATCTTTTCCAACTTGAGGCCAGTCCTAGGCCTATTTGTGCTTATTCTTTTCCACCATGCACATTTACTTCAATGATGCATTATTATTGTTAAAACCTGCCAGAAAATTGTGTTATTATATTGGTGCACAATATATTGTGAATATGCTGTGGTGTTCCATATGGCTTGGTAGATCTCAATGCACTGCCAATTTTAAAACTAGATCGTGGTTCAAAAAAGGTTTTGGTTCAAAAACTAACCCGTGCCACAGCACACGGGTTAGTTTATGTGGTTAAAACAGCCTCATTAATGATTCCTCCTGCTTAACCAGTAGGGGTGTCGGGGGGGGAAAAAAAAAAAAAAAAAAAAATCGATTCACGTCAGAATCACGATTCTTATTTCTTACGATTCTGAATCGATCCAAAATGTCCAAGAATCAATTTTTTAAAAGCATTTTTTAAACATAATCTTGCTTACTTGCTGCGTGTACTGTTTGTCAGGCAACGGCTTCCGTACTACAGCGTCCCCGCGAGGGGAGGGGGGTCTGGCGTGCTTCAAACACTCGTGAGCTGCAGAGTTCAGTGGCTGTAGCTTAGCATGGTGGACGAGGAGCTAATTCAGCCAGCACCGTCTTTGCTGAAGGCAAATGTTTGGGCACATTTTGGATTTTATTAGGAGCTTGACATGACTTATGCAGTGTGCAAAATCTGCAAAATGAAAGTCAAGTACTTTGGAAACATTTCAAATCTGCAAGTCCACATGCTACACTATCACCGGGAGCTAAAAGAGGGGAGCAGCATGTTCTGCCGACTACTGACCAGCGCTTTGCTAAACTGCCAGCCAACTCCGAACGAGCAAAGCAGATAAGTAAATTTACATCTAGAATCACTTGATTAACCTTGTGAAGCTGCATTTTCTTAAACATAAACATTTTTTAAGTAATATAACTATTTCTCAGAGCTCTTTGAATTGAAAATCGATTCTGACTCGAATAGTCACCCCAAGAATCGGAATCGAATTGAATCGTGAGTTGTTGTACGATTCACATCCCTATTAACCAGACATGGAGGTAAAGTACACATGAAATACTTTTCCTACCAAAGTTAACTTGCTTTAATAACTGTCACTGTTTTATCTGAAATGGGGGAGTTTTTTTGTTTACCAAGTGACTTGACTTTAATGACAGTAATTAACAGCTTGACGTAGCTCTGACAGGCTAAAAACAGTTTAAAAATGACTGATTCATGATGCTTTCTTCCAGATTTTAATGTTATTTGAGCAAATAAGACAATTATTAAAAGGGGTCATCTGAAAATCACTAAGTGCCTTTGGGTATGGGCCTTAATCCCCAGTTGCTCCCAGTGTGAATAAGTGGGTTAATTTATTGCGGGGCCATTTCATTTTGATTAACATTTGGCTTGTGAACATTCTTGGATGCAACTTTCTTCCATAACTTTCCACCTGTAATTTATGTAGCAAGAGGGGAAATCTTTCTGTTGTATGCTGCCATCTAGTGGAGGTACTGCTGTATGAGTTAATCAGCTAACAACAAATTCTTGCTTAATGTATTTACTGAATGGAACACCTTAATCATGATGTAACACCATGTAATGTAACATAAGACACAGGGCTCCTGTGTCTGATCCATGATCCATATGCAATTCCACCCGTGATTCTTGCAAAGTTTACATAAGTGTGATTCTGTGTCATGGTGACTTGTTTTTAAAGTGATACCTAGGGTTGGGTATCGAGAACCAGTTCTTTTCGGGTATCGTTAAGAAATGATTCGATCCACCGATATCAATAGCCTTTTTGCTTAACGATTCCCTTATCAGTCCTTTAGAGCAGCTGTTGTTTTGGAGGGTGTTTGTCAGAAAATGATCATTTCTCTACGTTGATTACAGACCCGTTGCAGGATCTGTAATCAACCGTTTCTGCAGCGCAACACCACTTTGAAGTGTGAACCAGCGTGAACCAATGAAGCAATGCTTCGATCCACCAGCTTGTTGGTTCTTTGATTCACTGCTCTTCAGAAATAGCAAGTCCACTTCTTAACCCCTCTCAAAGCCATTAAAATACCGTGAGTCACTTTTGTGTGGATTAAAGTCACTAACTGGGACTCTTGTCTTGTTGCCGTCAAGAAACGAGACTCGTCCTCCGTTCCGTTGGCACAGCTCCAAACGCTGCGCGGCTCTCTGCCGAGACAGAGTCCGGTCAGAATTAATAACTTCAAAACGAATTGCCGCTTTAAATAAAATGAGACCGCTTACAAACGTAATACAGACAAGAAACTACAATCGACTAAAACTTTTTTCCTCCCAAAATAAGACGTCCTGGATTCTTTATAAATTACATCCTGATGTGCGGCGCAGCCAGCTGCAAGAGTTCAGATCAGATGTATGGAAAGACATTCATGCCAATAATGTCTGAAAGGAAAAAGCTTTTGACAAAAACTTTATGTCCAGAGATCAAGGATCCACCATGTAGAGTTTTATTATGTCCAAAGGATCCAGTGACCAATTTCATGTTTATTTACTTTAAGACTCAATAAAATGTTGTTCAATTTCAATTCAATTTAATCGGCTTATAAAGCGCCAAATCACAAATAAAAGCCACCTCAAGGCACCTCACATAGAACAGTTCAACATAAAAAAATTTAAATAAATAAAAATTTAAAAATTGAAATACATAATTAAAAACAGAAGTAAAAGCATAAAACATAGAAAACCTGTAAAGCCTACTTGTAGTACACAAAAAATTCACAAGAGGTATCAATAAGGGAATCGATAAGCAGAATCGACAATGGTATCGATAGATAAAATCTTATCGATAGGGGTGTGAGTCGTACAACCACTCACGATTCAATTCGTTTCCGATTCTTGGGGTGACGATTCAATTCAGAATCAATTTTCGATTCAAAGAGCTCTGAGAAATAGTTATATTACTTAAATGTTTATGTTTAAGAAAATGCAGCTTTACAAGGTTAATCAAGTGATTCTAGATGTAAATTTACTTATCTGCTTTGCTCGTTCGGAGTTGGCTGGCAGTTTAGCGAAGCGCTGGTCAGTAGTCGGCAGAGACCGGTGCTCTGCTTCTTTTTGCTCCGGGTGATGGCGTAGCATGTGTGCTTGCGCATTTGAAGTGTTTCTGAAGTACTTGACTTTCATTTTGCAGATTTTGCACACTGCATAAATCACGTCAAGCTCCTTCTTACGTACCAAATAATAAAATCCAAAATGCGCCCAAACATTTGCCTTCAGCAAAGACGGTGCTGGCTGAATTAGCTCTTCGTCCACCATGCTAAGCTACAGCCACTGAACTCTGCAGCTCACGAGTGTTTGAAGCACGCTGGACCACCCTCCCCTCACGGGGACGCTGTAGTACGGAAGCCGTTGCCTGACAAACAGTACACGCAGCAAGTAAGCAAGAAAATGTTTTTAAAAAAGTTTCTGTGTAGGCTCTCAGTTGTCCAGGTGGTTTCCATACTAGAGAAGCTTGAATTTTTGACTGGACTGGGTTGCTTGAAGTGAGGAAGTTTCGCTTCAAATCACAGAAGCTTCCTCAGCTAAAATTCTTGCTCTGGTAGTCTGACTTCTGTCTTGACTCTTGTAGAGAAGAATAAACCAGAAGCCAACAAAAGCTGGAGTTTTTAACCTACCTAGACCCCTCCTACCGAGGGCCGACTGCTATAGGCTAGTGACTAAACAATAGCTCTAATTAGCACCTACTGTGCACTCTCCTAATGATGGGATGGAAGCCTCCCCTGATGGCTCCCTTGACGACTCTCCTGATGACGTGAATGACTCATTACCATGAACAAAAGACAAACTGCTTTGACCTGAGTACCCCATTGTAAACAGGGGACAAAGCGTGTCTGAGACCCACCCCCGGTTAAGGCTGGGTTTCAACTGTTTTAAAAGAATGCTTCCTTGACACCTCTCTCAAACCATTTCTTCTCTCTGGCTAAGATTTTAACTTCCTTGTCCTCAAACGTGTGGTTAGTGTCTTTCAGGTGGAGATGAACTGCAGACTGAGGTCCACTGGCGACCTCTCTGCGGTGCTGGTATAGCCTCTTGTTCAAAGGTTGCTTTGTCTCACCTATGTAGTGTTCATTACAGTTTTCCTGACATCTGATATAATACACTTTTTTAAAAAAATGCTTTTTTAAAAATAGATTCTTGGACATTTTGGATTGATTCAGAATCGTAATAAATAAGAATCACGATTCGGATGTGAATCGATTTTTTCCGACACCCCTACTTATCGATACCGATTCCTAGTACTAACTGTGTCAATTTTGATGCAGTTGTGTTAAAATCACAGTCTCAGTGTTGTGTATTAAAAAAAAGCCTTGCAGGGAGACTGGAGCTTCAGCTGTCGCTGCACCCTCACGCAACCTCTTACAGCCTTGTGCTTGGCTACAGACAACAAGCTCAGCACATTTCTGGATCCAGCCACAGAAATAAAATCCATTAATACCAAACAAGTTAAGGACAAAGTGTCCGTCGTCTCTTCCCTGTGCAATCGTGAGTTCACTGAAATGAACATCATAAGATGAAGTATTTAAGTAGAAAAGTTGGCTAAAAGTCCACAGCTCTGGAAAATGAATATTTATGACTGTTTCAGATGGTGTGCTTGTCAAAGCCCACTGATCAGAATTCATTCTGATCAGTGAGTAGTTTTATTGTATTTGTCCCAAAAGGTTAATAAATTAAATTATTATTGTTAATTTCTGACCAGACATTGTAGACATCCTCATCTCAGTCAGAAATTCAGATCTGTTTTCCATCCATCCATTTTCTATACCCACATAAGGGTCAATGGGGAGCTGTAGCGTATCCCAGCAGTCATACGGTATGAGGATATATATAGATGCAGTGGAGAAAATACGGTAAGTATTTGACCCCCTGTCAGTTGTGCAGGTTTTCCCACCTACAAAGAACAGAGAGGTCTGTAATTTTTATCATAGGTACACTTCAACTGTGAGAGACAGAATCTAAAAAAAAAAAAAAAAAAAAATCCACAAAATCACATTGTATGATTTTTAAATAATTAATTTGCATTTTGTTGCATAAAATAAGTATTTGATCCCCTAGAAAACCAGAGCTTAACAATTGATACAGAAACATTTGTCTGCCATTACAGAGGTCAGACGTTTCCTGTAGTTCTTGACCAAGTTTTCACACACTGCAACAGGGATTTTGGTCCACGCCTCCATACAGATCTTCTCCAAATCTTTCAGGTTTGGAGTTTCAGCTCCCTCCAAAGATTTTCTATTGAATTCAGGTCTGGAGACTGGCCAGACCATTCCAGGACCTTGAAATGCTTCTTACGGAGCCCCTCCTAAGTTGCCCTGGCTGTGTGCTTGGGGTCATTGTCATGCTGGAAGACCCAGCCATAACCCATCTTCAATACTCTTACTGAGGGAAGGAGGTTGTTTGCCAAAATCTCGCAATACATGACCCCATCCATCCTCCCTTCAATATGGTGCCGTAATCCTCTCCCCTTTGCAGATGAGCACCCTCAGAGTATGATGTTTCCACCCCCATGCTTCACAGTTGGGATGATTTTCTTGGGATTGTTCTCATCCTCTAAACATGGTAAGTGGAGTTGACTCCAAAAAGCTCTATTCTGGTCTCATCTGACCACATGAAAATTCAATAAGGTATATCTTATATATTATATTCCAATTCTAAGGTGGAACTATTGCAGTATTCAAAGGTATATCTAAATATCTAAAAAAGAAGAGTAAAATAGGAGAGTAGAAAAGAGTAGAGTAGAGCCACTTAGGTGCCTGGTCTTGAGAACCAGGGATGACCTTCTCCCATGCCTCCTCTGGATCATCCAGATGGTCACTGGTGAACTTCAAACTAGAGGTGGGCAATACCGGGAATTTTGGTATTGATCCGATACCAAGTAAATACAGGCCCAGTATCGCTGATATCGATACCGATATTTTTTCATATTTAAGCTTCATAGATCCAAAGGATCTAAAAGACCTAGGATAGAATTTTGCCAAACATTGTACGAGACAACAAAACACTATTATCACAATCAACATAAAAAAAAAAAAAAAAAAAAAAAAAAAAATCACTCAACACGACTTAAAATCTCCTGAGGTAGAGGGCTAACAAACCACAACACAAGGGTGCGCTGCTCCGTGTTTTGTGACACAGCGCAGCACTGCTCTTACAAACAGAGAGTGATGAATCTGCGTGCACAGCAGTCAGTGCATGCGGGAGAGAAAAAAAGCTTGAGTATCGATCTTTTTACACGAGGATCGTTCAATATCAATACCAGCGTTGGTATCAATATTAGGATTGATCCGCCCACCTCTACTTCAAATGGGCCTGGACATATTCTATTCTGGTCTCATCTGACCACATTACCTTCTCCCATGCCTCCTCTGGATCATCCAGATGGTCACTGGTGAACTTCAAACGGGCCTGGACATGTGCTGGCTTGAGCAGGGGGACCTTGCTGCCCTGCAGAATTTTAAACCATGACAGCATCATGTGTTACTAATGTAATCTTTGTGACTGTGGTCCCAGCTCTCTTTAGATCATTGACCAGGTCCTCCTGTGTAGTTCTGAGCTTTCTCAGAATCATCCTTACCCTACAAAGTGAGATCTTGCATGGAATCCCAGACCGAGGGAGATTGACAGTCATCTTGTGTTTCTTCGACTTTCTAATAAATAATCATAACAGTTGTTGTCTTCTCACCAAGCTGCTTGCCTGTTGTCCTGTAGTCCATCCCAGCCTTGTGCAGGTCTACAGTTTTGTCCCTGGTGTCCTTAGACAGCTCTTTGGTCTTGGCTATGGTGGACAGGTTGGAGTGTGATTGATTGAGCGTGTGAACAGGTGTCTTTTATACAGGTGTATATATATTTAGCTGTATATATAGAGCACCAGGATCTAGTATTGAAACATTCACTGACTGTATGGGAAAAATGTTCTCAAAAACTAATCAAAAAACTGTGTTCATTTGTGGTGACTTAAATATTGATCTGCTCAATCCAAATAAGCATAAAATAACAGATGAATTTATCAGTATAATGTACAGTATGAGTTTATATCCAAAAATCACCAGGCCAAGCAGAATTACATCCCATAGTGCCACCTTAATTGATAATATATTCAGCAATGATATTGAGAATAACACTGAGTGGATTATTAATCAATGACATTAGTGATCATCTACCAGTTTTCATCGTTTATAATAGAAACCATCGGCGGAATCAGCCAGAGGAGAAAATAAAATACAGGCGAGTGCGGACAGAGGAAAACATGAACACACTAAAGAAGGATTTAC